>NW_025963846.1:27626273-28260273 GCF_023055435.1 Haliotis rufescens | reverse complement strand
AATGGGAGTTGTAATTAATGCTCCATGTTGAGGGATTATCTCAAGCAACACACATCGCACTAGACTCACACTTTGTCCATGAAAACATTAAAAAAAATAATTGTTTATTTTTTCTTCAAAAGAACCTTTCCTCTTCTGAAATTCCACAGTCATGGCACAGGATTATAACATCGCAGCTATCACAGAGAAGATCATAATTCGATATTTTGTCCATGGCGTCGTTGTACAAAGCTATCTTAGCGCTAAGGTGACCGTGACGCCCATACTTAGACTTAGAACAGACAGTCTTAGTGCTAAGGTTGTTTTGTGCAACGGCACCCTGATCTTTGATTCATCTCATACATAAATGATAACACAATTTTCGCAAGTGGCTTGAATCCCTGCCCTGAAAAAGCAAAATCTGGTACCAAATTTTTCTCTGACATGTTTATAAAAAGAACCTATATCTTGTAGACAACACTTAGACATGGCGTTAATCTTCAATCAAACTGCTGTAACTCATCACGACTGTAATTTCATTATGGGTATGCTATCACTCAGATTATGATATATATTTTTAATCCTTCGTGTGCTCATGATGTCAATCACTGGGTTGCCTGTCCAGACTCGATTATTTGCAGACCGCCGTCATATAGTTGGAATATTTCCGAGTGTGGCGTTAAACAACAAACAAACAAAAACAAAACCTTTATGTATCTTGTATAATAATTATGAATGATATGTCATATCTTTATGCATATAAAATGTTCATTATATGTGTATTTACCTTTCATGTTTTCAATGATATTTGTTCCCAAATGTAGCTAGTTTGTACCCTGCCCAATGGGGGTGTTCTGTACAATAAAATTCTTGATTCTTGATTCTACATCACACTTTTCAATGTTGGGATTATCTTGTATTTTTTTCTGCATGTTAAACAACTTGCTGTATTGAAAAAGACTGTTTCAAATAAAAATAACCCAATTCCGTATTCAACCCGTGTATTTCATCACAAATAGGCGATGATCTTCGCCTGTAGTCGGTATAGGGTATAGCATAGTGTTCGCTCGTCACGACGCTGTACGTGTTCGATTCCTTCCTTGGTCTCCCGCCATAATGTTGCTGGCATCGTGCTAGAACGGCCTAAAACTCGACTCACTCACTCGTGTTACGATCAGGAATAGCCCCTGAAGATCCGGGGTAGAATAGTTCTTTAGCAACCCATGCTTGCCATAAGTGGCGACTATGCTTGTCGTAAAAGGCGACTAACGGGATCGACTTGGTTGATGCATGTCATCGTATCCCAATTGCGTGGATCGATGCCCATGATATCAATCACTGGATTGTCTGGTCCAGACTCGATTATTTTCAGACCGCCGTCATATAGCTGTAATATTTCTGAGTGCGGCTTTAAACAACAAACAAACGAAAAAGAAAAAGAAGAATTATAACTTGGTGGTGTTGAGACGGTCCACGTGCCAATTCTCGGCACAGTGTTTGTGCCCGAAGCCCGATGATGGACGACGTTAGATTCCATCTAAGGAAGTCACGAGTTCGGTATTTCAACTGCCGTGATATACAAACAATCTCCCGAAACCAGTTTATCACACTGAACTCAGTGAATGTAGTGTTTCTTATCAAGCCGAAACCGACTCCTATTTATACCTTCGGAATCCCTCCATCCTCCTCAGTACCCCCCCCCCCCCCCCGACATCCCCCACCCCCACCCCCCACCCCCCCACCCCCCCCACCCCCCCCCCCCCCCCCCCCACCCCCACCACTCTCCTAGAACCATTTTTGAGATGAATATGAAAGATAGCTGGTCACGTGTTCCACAGCTACACAACAACTGCATTGATGTCCTGCAACGACATAAGGCTTCAAAAACATCCACCATTAAGAAGTGTTTAAAAAAATAGAGAGAGGGGGAGAGGAAGAGGGAAAAGAGAAGGGGGATTGGATGACGACATAAAAAACATCCACCAGTTATATGTGTTAAAAAAAACACAGAGAAAGGAAGAGAGAGAGAGAGAGAGAGAGAGAGAGAGAGGGTGGGGGAGGGAGGGGATGAATCATGACATGTACAGGTATGTACGGTGTAACCCCGTTATTCCGGACAGTATCGTAAATGAACTTCCTTAGACAGAACTTCCTCGGAGAGAGAGAGAGAGAGAGAGAGAGAGAGAGAGAGAGAGAGAGAGAGAGAGAGAGGGAAGAGAGAGAGAGGGGGGAGGGGAGGGGAGGGGGGTGAATCATGACATGTACAGGTATGTACAGTGTAACCCCGTTATTCATGACGGTTTCGTAAATGAACTGCCTTAGACAAAACTTCCTCAGAGAGAGAGAGGGAGAGAGAGGGGGGATGACGACATCAACAGGTATGTAACCCCGTCATACCAGACGGTATCGTAAATACACATATGGAACTTCCTCAGACAGAGAACTTCTTCAGGCTCAATTTTCCGCACTAGGAACATTTTGTTTAAAATACCTGAAGTTTCAATAATTCAGTTTCCAAGTGGGGTTCACTGACTACTCTAGTCCAGTATAACAAGGTTCCACGGGGCATGCGTATGCACATGTTGCAAGTGACGGGTTTAGCGAGAGGCGTATCGATGTCACCATACTGGAAAATATTTGCACGTGTTGGAATCTACCACGGAGATCCCCTTTGTGCCTGACGGGAGATGAATATCTGTTAAAACAAACGTTTTGTACCCAACTTGCAGCTTTGGAAATACCGGAGAAGGCCGGAGAGAGCCGAGCGTGATCAGCCGCGAGGTGTACCCAACCTTGCTATCGGTGACCCCGCCAGTAAGTCTACCCTCGCACAGCAGGCATGCACATTCCTCGGATTCCCCTTCAATGGAATCAGCATCGGTGCAGTGTCTTTCTCTTCATCCTTGATCTTTCTCTCATTACCCCCACCCCCCCCTCCCTCTCTCTCTCTCGCTCTGTCTCTGTCTCTCTCTCTCTGTCTCACTCTCTCTCTCCCCTCTCTCTCTGTCTCCCTCTCTCTCTGTCTCTCTCTGTGTGTCTCTGTCTCTCTCCGTGTCTCTCTCTGTCACCTCTCTCTGTGTCTCTCTCTCCCTCCCCCTCTCTCTGTCTTTCTCTCCTCTCACTCTGTCTTTCTCTCCTCTCTCTGTGTATCTCTTCTCTCTCTCTGTCTCTCACTCCCTCTCTCTGTCTCCCTCTCTGTGTGTCTCTCTGTCTCCCTCTCTCTGTGTCTCTCTCTCTCTGTCTCTCTCTCTCTCTTTCCCTCTCTCTCCTCTTACTTCTGTTGCTGATACACTGGCTACTGCTTCTGGCGTTGCTGATACACTGGCTACTGCTGCTGGCGTTGCTGATACACTGGCTACTGCTTCTGGCGTTGCTGATACACTGGCTACTGCTGCTGGCGTTGCTGATACACTGGCTACTGCTTATGGCGTTGCTGATGCACTGGCTACTGCTTCTGGCGTTGCTGATACACTGGCTACTGCTGCTGGCGTTGCTGATGCACTGGCTACTGCTTCTGGCGTTGCTGATGCACTGGCTACTGCTTATGGCGTTGCTGATATAAGGCTAGTGCTGCTGGCGTTGCTGATACACTGGCTACTGCTGCTGGCGTTGCTGATGCACTGGCTACTGCTTATGGCGTTGCTGATATAAGGCTAGTGCTGCTGGCGTTGCTGATACACTGGCTACTGCTTCTGGCGTTGCTGATGCACTGGCTACTGCTTATGGCGTTGCTGATATAAGGCTAGTGCTGCTGGCGTTGCTGATACACTGGCTACTGCTGCTGGCGTTGCTGATACACTGGCTACTGCTGCTGGCGTTGCTGATATAAGGCTACTGCTTCTGGCGTTGCTGATACACTGGCTACTGCTGCTGGCGTTGCTGATACACTGGCTACTGCTTCTGGCGTTGCTGATACACTGGCTACTGCTTATGGCGTTGCTGATATAAGGCTAGTGCTGCTGGCGTTGCTGATACACTGGCTACTGCTTCTGGCGTTGCTGATACACTGGCTACTGCTGCTGGCGTTGCTGATACACTGGCTACTGCTGCTGGCGTTGCTGATACAATGGCTACTGCTTTCCCATTACTGCACCAGGAGCAGTGGGGTAGCCCAGTGGTTAAAGCGTTCGCTCGTCACAACGAAGGCCTGGGTTTGATTCCCCACATGGGTACAATGTGTGAAGCCCATTTCTGGTGTCCCCGCCGTGGTATTGCTGGAATATTGTTAAATACGGCGTAAAACTACTCACTACTACCGCACTATGGCTGTCAAATACATGTATATTAGGAACAAAAATTCTCCAATCTAGATTATAAACAAGCAAGTTTAGTCAGCTTACACAAACTAGCGTCAGGGAAATACATTTAGAGGAGAGACGTATTGTGTATACGATTTCATGGACATGTTCATCAACTATTGGTGTTGCTATGTTTCGTATTCACACTGATATACCCAATCTTCTATAAACTTCCAAATGTATAAATGTTTAGTATTATTAAGAAAGTATGCACACGCATGCACGCACACACAGTTCTTGATCCACGTTTAGGCAGCAACTGTTGCCTCTGTAATATTCACACATAACACACCAAGCGGGGGAGACCTAACATAAGCACAAATATATAACCTTAGTCGGATATGTATAACGCGAGTTGACAGCTTCAAATCTCCATTACATAATTCTGCAACACCTGCGCGTCGTCCAATCACACGTAGAACGCACAAATAACGAAGGCCATTATTTCAGATGGAAGGTCATGGTTCAAAGATACTCTGGAAACCAGACTTTCCTGAAACTAATATACGGGTCTGTAAGATGTCACAGCGACCTGCGCAGATTGGCAGGTTTCCTGGAGACCGACCCGGTAGCTGGTCATGGCAGCGATCGATACAGACTTGGCATTACAATAAGTTCGTTATGTGTTGGAAGTGCAGGCAAAGAAACCCAAGCAACTCACGCTGTGGCCATGCTAATGTTAACCAGACACATATGTATATAGGGGCTTCGGTGTAAACCATCTGAATACGGTGTGTCCGTTAATGGTCATCTCGTCTTCTAGACTTGCACAAATCTCTAAGGCAATAATTATTAGTTTATATCATAATTTCTAGATTATGTAAATGATAAGTACAAATGACCCTATGAAGACTGGAGTCCTTACTGTCCACTATCTAGACTGGCCTATTAGGAGGATAGTATAACTACACATTCGTGGACCTTTCTTTCAGTACAGCCTGGAGCAAGGCTACTCCTCTTCCGGAGACGTGACAGGGGGCTGGCGCAGATGGAATTGGTTGCATATCGTGATCAGGACGGGTGTGAGGGTCAGACGGGTACGTGAGAAGGGGTAGGACGGGTGATTGGGGTAGATTCAAGATATATCATGGTTGGTGGGGTGGTTAGGTGGTAGTTGGGGAACCGTGTCTGCTGGGGCAGGAAGAACGAGATGGTCAAATCGGAGAACAGGGCCCACTTGCACAAAGCGATCTTAGCGCTACGACTATTGTAAGCCTATGTTAAAGTACTGGAGTTACAATCATCTTAGCGCTAAGATCGCTTTGTGCATGTGGGTCCAGGATTTATTTGACAAGGAGGGGAATCGGTGTGGGTGAACTTTGGAGGAGGGGGAATGGGGGGGGGGGGGGGGACTGAAGTGTTATTTGATGAAGCAAAAGTAGGACTGGCGTGAGTTGTGATTGGACGAAAGGGGAGTATCGGTAAATGGGTAAGCTCGAGAAAGATTGTTTGTTTGTTTGTTTGTTTGTTTGTTTGTTTGTTTGTTGTTTAACGCCGCACTCAGCAATATTCCAGCTACATGTCGGCGGTCTGTAAATAATCGAGTCTGGACAAGACAATCCAGTGATTGACATCATGAGCATCGATCTACACAATTGGGAGTGATGACATGCATCAACCAAGTCAGCGAGCCTGACCACCCGATCCCGTTAGTCGCCTCTTACGACAAGCAAAGTCGCCTTTTACGGCAAGCATGGGTTGCTGAAGACCTATTCTACCCCGGATCTTCACGGGTCAGGTCGAGAGAGAAGGAAACACAATGATGATATTGGGGTTCAGATCAGAGGGAAAGTGGGGAGTATTGAAACAGACCACCTGTAAGTGCCATGGATTCAGTGTTTGATCAGTGAGTGAGGGAGCTGGGTTTAGAGCCGACTCTACCAGTATTTCAGGTATGTAATGTGGGGGTTCGAACACGCGATCACCGGATCCTGATACAGCAGTAGGGAAGCAACTCTGCCAGTAAATTCCACCGTCTCAGAACACCAACGGTGATTCCACCAACTGGGTAGTGATTAATGTGTTCTCGGAAACTGATAACCCTGCAAACTATCAAGGACTAGATTGTAGGATATTTTGACGATATTGTATGTATGCTCTCAAATTAGAGAGGGGCGGTCGGGTAGCCTAGTGGTTAAAGCGTTAGCTCGTCACGCCGAAGACCCGGGTTCGATTCCCGACATGGGTACAATGTGTGAAGCCCATTTCTGGTGTCCCCCGCCGTGATATTGCTGGAATATGGCTAAAAGCGGCGTAAAACCAAACTCACACACTCACTCACTCAAATTAGAGGGATTTTCATCTGTGTAGATTAGGCTGCGAAGCGTTCATTTGGTATATGAACAGCTTTCACTCTTATGTCGGTAATTGTGAGTGATTTGGGTTTTTAACGCCGTTTTGAACAGTATTCCAGTTATATCACGGCGTGTCAGATTGCTGTGGGGAAGTCCCGAAGTGATGCAGGTCTTACCACGTCGTATGTATGTAATAACCACCAAATGACTTAGTTCTAAGTGATCTTAAACATAAAAAAACCACTATCATCGTATTTTGTTATAGAAGACGGACTATTTACAAATACTAGCCTGTTGTAAATAGCTTCGTTATTACATCATGCCCAGATTAGCATAGTTTCCGCTTATGTATATAACAACACGACATGCTGGAATGCAAGGTTGAAATATGCGACGCATAGTAAGAGATCTTGGTTGGCGTGTCTATTCAAAACAAATCAAAATGAAAACAAAAAAATTCTTCTACTTATTAATACCTTGTAATATGTTATATATGTGTTAATGTTTGCTAACACATGTTATAGGTTAACGCAACGTGTACAGACATCGTGAACAGCACATGGCCATTGTTAATTCCTCAATGCCATAACGTAGGGGACACTCGCTGAAAGCTCCACAGAAATATGCAGGGAATGTGAAACTTTTTATAAGTTCGGTATAATGTTGCCTCGGCAAAAAGATTAAAATCTTGTTATTTAACCCACTTTAAATACTCTCAGTTATTTGTTTTTAAAAAATATTGGACCAAAATATTGAATGCGGCAAAAGCTTTCACGGGTTAGTCGGTTGTCTTGGCAACTGTATTTTTTTAAATTATAATAATTTTAGAATTGTTTCTGTGATAAACACATGAGGCCTTTACGTACATTCGGTGTACCCTTGATGTTGATATGTCACAATTCCATCACACATGAAGAAAGTAAATCAAGCAGTAACGTGTCTGCTCGTCCTACATGCGCCATGTTTGTGGAATATATTTATTTTATGAAAGAAAAAAGAATCTAGATATGTATACAAACTCAAGTCTGGCCAGCTCTAGCTCTTTTCCACATAGAAACAGCATCAGGAAAATTATTTGTTTAATTTTAGAGGCGGGAAGAGAATTGTGTAATATAAGATTTCATTGACAAAATGTTGATCTACGTGTCTGCGAATGAGTAATATAAAAAATAATATCTAAATGTTTAGAAAACATATACTCGTTTATACAACATATACCCGCTGTTTGATTTATTTGGTTTATCTATTAGCTTTCCGCGTGGGAAAAAGACAAGAAACCAAGTTAAATACATAAAAAACAAACATCTGGAGTGCCTGTATTATAACACCATACATGTTCTCCAGTCTCCTGACATCAAGATACTAATGTTTTTAGTGCCTGGTTTTGTAAAAATAAAAATATAAAAAATAGTCCACCGGGCTCGATATAATTATGACTAATTAATGCATGAGTGTATTTCCTGAACAAATTATAGAAACATTGTTATGAAAAGTGTTAAAAGTGTCAATGACCCTTGTTTCAGTTTCGTTGCGATGAGAGTTGTACACGTGCTTGTTGAGACGGAAGCGTTGACGGGAAGTTGTCAGGCAGTTTCAAGTAGCTGTTTTGCGGTCACTGATATATCCGAATCATTTTTATCATACGACTGCGAGCGTCGATTTCAATGCATTAATTACATATCAGTGGTACACACTGTAAATTGACCCGTGAAGATATATCCGGGGTAGAATAGGTCTTCAGCAACCCATGCTTGTCGTAAAGGCGGCTATGCTTGTCGTAAGAGGCGACTAACGGGATCGGGTGGTCAGGCTCGCTGACTTGGTTGATGCATTTCATCGTATCCCTATTGCATGGATTGATGCTCATGATGTCAATCACTGGATTGTCTTGTCCAGACTCGATTATTTACAGACCGCCGCCATATAGCTGGAATACTACTGAGCACATGCGGCGTTTTAAACAACAAACAAACAAACAAACAAACAAACAAACAAACAAACAAAACACGGTAAATTTGAATGATAACATAACACAGCGACATACGTAAGGATGACATCGTCGTGTAGCCTTGCTCCAAGGCTGTACTGAAAGAAAAGTCCCTGAATGTGTAGTAATTCTATTCTCCTAATAGACAAGTCCAGATGTATGGACAGGACTCCAGTCTCTTGTTGGGACAACTTGTTCTTATTATTTACATAAGAGAATTTGATTTAAACCAAAAGGTTTTGCCTTAGAGACCTGTGCAAGTTTTATGGCTGTGATCCAGCATATTTTAACACATCAGGACATATGGACGTGTCCTCAGCACGCAATTCATAGCGGTTGACCAAGTCCATGGTTACCAAAGTTATCGAACCTAGGAGATTTTTTCTTTTTACACTTTTCCTCATAAATATGGGGCTTCCAAAATGCGCTGGGTCCAATAAACGCCAGTTTGGCTATACATCAATATAATTGGTTATGGTGTCTTCAGTTGCCGCATACGGTGTCATAGTAGGTTAGCAGAAAAATATTGGGAGAGGCCGTATGCGGCAACTGAAGACGCCATAACGAATTTATTATGCGGAAAGGTTTGCACTATTTGGTATCTTCATCGCACATGTCACGTCCAAATGAAAACTTGACTCAATGAAAGAACAAGTACATATGTTTCCGAGCGCTTTAATGTTAACACAAACGTTAACAATGGAACATATAATGCGCTTAATGTGAACTTTTAAACATGTATTATAGCTATAATGGATAGAATTATCATAAAAATGCCCGCATGTTAACAGAAATCAACTGTAACTTGATAGCAGTCCCCTTTTCCTTCTCGACGGCTGCTGTCTAAGTTATTGCTATGTGACGTCATAGGAGTCACGATTCTTGTGTGTGACGTCAACCTACATTATGTTCTCTGACGTTGCTATTTGTAAATCAGTGACCTATGGGTTTTTTCTACAAGTTTTATTATTAGAGTCACGAACGTGGTTTCCTTAAAAGTTAATGTCCCTGCGCATCACAAAACAGTGTCGAATGATGAATTTCCATGTGAAATATGTGAGTTGGGTGTTGGAAAATCCAAAATGGCTGTTACTGACGGTTTACGGTCTCATATTAGGTCAGTAACAACAATCTTGGATTTTTACTGAAGGTATAGGGGCTAATAAGGGGTTAATAGTTCTGCTCTCTGATTGGTCAATCTCACTTTGAGATATAATAAATAGATAAGATTCACGTGACGGAAACAATACACCGCTATCTCGTGACGTGATTTGACCCTAGGGCACATATATGATTTTTATTAACCCCGATATGTTTGCCTTTGTAGGTAGAGTAAATGCATAAAGTATTAGAACTATTGAATTACGTGTCGCGCAGCTATAGACGCCTTGGTAAGTAATACCACAGACTTTTGCCATGAATATGTTCATGGGTATGTATACCCGCGATGGACAACCGTCCACTTGAGATGTTATTCTCGGTTGCATTCGTGTGCAGTTTTGTGTTTCGCGGTACTTGGCAATGATGCCGCCCTTTTATTGCTTACAGTGAGGGAGTGAGTTGGGTTTAACGTCGCTTTTAACAGTATTCCAGTTATATCGCGGCGTGTCAGCTTGATGTGGGAGGAAAGCCCGAAGTGATGCAGGTCTCAGACGTTTACCACTTCGGTGAAACCCACGAGCACGGGTATGGTGCTGACAACCCTAGAAACATAATCGGGGCGAACCGGGATTCGAACCAACAATCATAGGTTTCTGGCGTTCCCAAGGGACGCAACTCTGCACAGCGCATCGCGGCGCCTTTGACGACTGGGCCACCCGTGCCCCCTTATTGCTTACAGAGCGAGGGAGTATTTATTCATACATGCAGCATTATAATTATATGTCTAACGTGTTTTTTTAATTATTTCTTAGCATTAAACAGTATGATATGCCACATCTAAAAATCTGTACTGTCCTGCTAAAATACTTCGTTGAGAGTAACAAACAACGTGGTCATGTCGTTAATGACTTGACTGAATACGCTGCAACAAAGGTCACGGATAAGTAGAACTCCGACTCCGTAGTCTATATCTACTTAGATGTCGACATATATTAGCATATGTGGGTCTTTCGTAATGTGTAATTGTGTTGGTTGTCCTCCAGAGCATTCTGTATTTAGCGTCCTTGTTTCGGATATATATCAAGTGATACTCAACTTATCATTTGCCTTGTCAGTTTAAAGTAACGTTCATAGACAGCTTGAAAATTTGAAAGAATTATATTAATATCCAATCACAGTGAGAGCGAGACATACAGGCTCATTTTTTCTCCTTTTCTTATTAAGCCTCGGGGGCTATGGTGTTAAATTACCTGGATGGCGTGATAGGGTGGCCGGGTATATACTGAATTCGGGTATACACGTTTCTTAAT
This sequence comes from Haliotis rufescens, assembly GCF_023055435.1. Lineage (NCBI taxonomy): Eukaryota > Metazoa > Mollusca > Gastropoda > Lepetellida > Haliotidae > Haliotis > Haliotis rufescens. Next base: position 28,249,304 of record NW_025963846.1, on the reverse strand, counting down.
ACGGCAGGGATAAGAGTGATATAGACTCCCTGTTAGTACAGGTTGGAGTAAGTCATCGACAACCGGCGCACCTGTACGTAGGTGCGCACACTGCAAGGTGCGATTGTTGCCGGGATACTGAAACCCCATGTGTGATATATACTTGATGAACAGAAGGGGTTTCAGTATCTCGGCTATATTTATATATAAAGCACAGTAAAGTTCTAACTCTCAGGCACAATATAGTAATAATTGAATAAGTGGAGTAAGATTGATTTAACAGTTTTAATTGGCTAGCGCTTTCAACTCGTACCACGTACGAGTCTCATCAGGCCATAACTGAATAACGGACATAAAGTAGTCTTAATTATTACTATATATATAAAATTCAGATTGTGCTCATTCCTTTATATAGTCCTTTGACTATCAAGCATCTTTTGTTGGAATGTATGGATTTTGCACTAATTCGTCAACGTTTTTATACGGTTCAAACTATTTGAACTTTTCAATACCGTTTCTAATCACTTAATTTCAGCATATTTGAAGGAAATTAAACTGTATGAAAGGAAGTAGATTTTAAATTTTGAATGTCAGTTTTTACTGTTTGCTGTGATAAGGGACCGAAGTTTTAGTGATCTTAATTTGTATATAATGTTCTTTTCTAAAGGAAACTGATTTTGTTTTTCTAGCCGCGAATAGCTGGAATATTGCTAAAGCATCATTGACTTCACTTCAGCAATAAAACATATATAGGGTCAAAGAGAAAGGGGGATCTCATGGAAGTGAGATGAGCAGGTTGTATGTACATATACATGTGTATACGTAATGTGACAGTGAGACGGCCTTACAGTGAGAAATGCCCTACATTGGCAGCGAACAGGTAGCGGAAACCTATACAGGCAGTGGGTCCACTCCTTCCCTTAGAGTGAACACAAATATTTATGATTGACACGGGAGACCAAGAGAGTGGGCGCACCAACAGTGATGATATATGACGAATATACGAGTCGTAATAAAAGCAGTAATAAATTAGAATGGAATCATGGACGAATTAAACAGATGAATGAGATCACTATGAATGAATACACACAGGCATACATGTAGCATCAAGGAATAAGCTATCAAGCACCCACACACAAAATGGTCATGATACCAACTAGTAAACTTTGAATACGAATACCCAGTCGTTAAACCTTTAAATTCAAGTCGAAAATCAAATCCATTCGTTAAACGCGCTATTCAAAAATTTAAATCGTCCGTCGAGACCCTATTGGGTGCAGTATATAGGTAAGCCGGATATTTATACAATAAATGGAATTGAATGTATATGTAAACTATAGGTACGTAAAGGCCGTCTTGTCATTAAAGTAACGGGTAGTCGGGGTGCAGTGGGGGGAGGGGATTGGTCTTACACCGATTGAATTCTCCCCTTTTTTAAAGCGGAAAGAGAATAATTGTTCTCGCTGACCTAGAACTGTTGCGGGTTCACAGTCGCGGCGTATCGTGTACAACTTGTTTGTTGATCGCTCAGGCAATGCAGTTCATTAGCGAACTAGGTGTTTATTTGCAAGACATCCGAGACTGCATTATGCGAGGTAAATACTGTTACGTAATTTCGATCCCGCAATAAACATATATTTAATTATCCTTAATGGCTAACTTAGCAGGTAGCCGAATACCGCGCACTTCAATACACTGGGCATCGCAGCACCACGTGGCGTAATAGTGAATTAGTTTTTCGGAAGCTTACATATCAGTCTAATAACAACCAATCTACTTATACTGTCCGTTTATCATTACTTATGTCATCGTGACCTTTTGAAATGTTATATATAAGTTTGACCTCAAAGCTGTATTGGTTCGTCGATATATGTTATATATCATTGTTTGACCACGAAGCTCTATTGATAGTCCGTCGATATATGTTATATATTACTGTTTGACCACGAAGCTGTATTGATGGTCCGTCGATATATGTTATATATAACTGTTTGACCATGAAGCTGTATTGATAGTTTGAAGAGGAATTAAATCAGAAAATATTTTAAATATATGAAAGAACATATCTATAAAAAGTTTATTGTTTATATCAAACAGTATCATGAGTACAAGGCATGTCTCCTGCTATCTGTCGGAAGTGTTTCATTACTCTGATATCTATCACAAATACATCACTTTTTAAAACATTTCTTATTGTGTATATTCAATTATAATTAGGATTATATAAAAATGGTTAAGAGCATTATTTTTTAAATTTGGGATAAGAAATGTTTTCTTTTTCAATTTTTTATATCAAGTAAAGTCGAATTATGAAAAGTGTGTTCGAAAATTCTACATTTAATTTCGCCCAGTGTTGCATATAGATACATAATTACTTTCATGAAGAGGCGTTAATATATATTCTGCATTAAATTCTCCCACTCCACTTGGTGAGTAGTATACAAGTTGCATTTCACGGGGGCGATGTCTTGTAATCCAATATGCCGATAGAGTAATTAAATATTCAGTCCATATAATGAGGTGCAAATATATTAATTGTATTTTGTGAATATATTCATAAATAACAAAACTAAAAGCATTTCTTAATTATTTGAAATCCGGTCGGCATTGTCCCTTGCAGTTTGAGAACCTCCACGCTAGATCTAAATACGGATACTTCACGTTTAGCTAAAGGAATGTGAACAGAACAACCAGACAAACTGTAATCTATTTTACATCCACGTGTCACCAGCAGCCATATGTCCAGATTTCCTGCAGATGGGAGAGCGTACTTAGTCTCACAATGTGTAACATAAGATCGAACCAGTCGAATCCGGTTTGTGTGAAATCAACATAATTATATGACCAAGGTGCATTTTGCGCGAGTTTTTCTCATAAATGTGTTGAGGAAAACACATTTCCAATAAACACATCCAGACATCAGCTCTAGATCAATATCTGTTCGATAAATAGGTCTCTGAGTCAGACTGGAAATTTCATTTTCTTTCCTCGGCATGAAGCCACTACTATTAACCAGTCTCTTCCACGGAGGTCAGACTGTTCTGAATGCTTTCGTCTGCTTCCCAGACGGATATCCGACGTTTCACAACCTCTACGCCTCTCGAGAAATAGTTCCTTTTTTCAAAAGTAGTTAGCAGGATTCCAGTTTTTGTGAAATATGAAATTGACAACACGCTTATATGTGACTTAAACAGAATCCGTATAGTTATTATGTTGTTTGTGTGATTTAGTGTTTCATATTGATAATTCACGTGAACGCTAACGCACTACTTTCGCAATCTCAGTTTACAGGGGACTCAGCCGCCATTGTATCGAGAAGACGAAGGTGTATAAGTGTCAAAACTGTGACTAGATCTTCGAAAATATGAGTGAACCGATGGATCCAGACTTGTTCCCATGACTGGGAATTGTACCACAATCACCAGCCTTTGTGTTGAGGGGATATTGTGCTTCCTAACAATCGTGGAAGGCAATTACATCAACATATTTTAGTGCTGTTGTTGACCGATATCCAGCGAGCTCTATCAGACATGTAAAACAAGTACAAGAAAATAGGATGGCTGGAGCCTTTCCAGACTGTTTGAACATTGCTGAGTGTACCCAACGTGAATATTCATTTTCCACACATCTTCTTGGCAGACTTACAACCATGGCTATATTACATACATCGCCGAATCCGCAGAAGGTGTTTTGACAGGCGATCATGCCTGTAGGCCTATATCGAAACCTCCGCATTAGCGAGAAACTGTGAGTATTTGATTCTTCTCATTCGCCGAAAAGGATCGACGAGTTGAATAATAGTGTATTATTCTTTGGTTGTTTATAATCTACATCTGTCTCGGATATAGTGTGATTCCGGATGAAATCACGATGGAGAAGTTAGATGAGGAAACCCCGACTCGGTTTGTCTTCTGTGTGGCACACACGAGTGACAGAAAGGGACTGACCATTCAGTACATCAGGTACAGACTGTTACATGATTTATTTATTTAGCCTTTGTTTACATTTTGAGTTATTTTGGTTTGTCTGGAATTTCAAAATGAACAAAGGTCAGTTTGAACAGACTGTAAATGGATCTCTAGACATGCCCCAAGATAAAGCACATGATGGACCAGGGGAAACGGGAAAGTCAACACGGTCCCCTGTCTTCTTGAATAAGGGAAAGAGAGGTTCTGGTGACATGGGTCAGAAATTCAGTATTCGTAAAGTAGACAGACGAGCAAATGGGAATAAACAGTCTCCAGAGCGGATAAGCCATGAGAGGTCCTCAACAGGAAGTAGAATTAAGAGGGACAGGAGGTGTATATCCGATGATATAACTGGCAAGTCTTTGCAGTCTGAGAAGACTATTGGAAAGAAGACAAGCCGATTTGTGGTTAGCAATGTGGAAGCAAAAGATGAAATATTGAAAAAGGATAGATCATCAAGTCTACCAGGATCATCTGCGTGTATTGAGGAAAAGGAAGTGTCAAATGTTGATAATCCCAAAGTGAAAGAAATTACCGTCAAACAAGATAGTAAAGCTAGGACTAGGTCGTCAACTGAAAATTTAAAAGACGGTTCAAATGAGAATCTTTCCAACAGAATTAGATCAATGCAAAGAAAGGATACCAGTGCTCAAAGTCAGGAAAACAAATTAGAGGAACGTTGTTTGGTGATCAAACCTGATAAGTCTTCAACAACTATTGGGAAGGACACTGAGATCAACAGTTCAACACCTGTTCGATATCATCGTTTTATCAGTGAACCTTCTAAACCTGTAAAAAGAAGTGTTAAAATTGATAATGTAGAAAGTAATGCTGTCACGGAAGAATTGCGTTCAGCGCTATCCAGTCGGAGTAATGTCATGTATGTGAATGATGCAGATAGCCATGGCCCTGATGTTAGTATATCTGATCAGAGTGTTTCCATAGATAGTGATACAGCTTTGAGGTTACAGCTTGAAGCTGATTTCAAATTACGTAAAGAAGAAGAAAAAGAAGGTGAAAAAAGGAAGGATGAGAGTGAGGAAAATCCGTTGTCATCTTCACCGGGTGGAAGGTTTCTTAAATTTGATATTGAGATTGGCCGTGGTTCTTTCAAAACAGTGTTCAAAGGATTGGATAGCGAAAATGGAGTAGCAGTGGCATGGTGTGAACTACAGGTGAGAATTCAGTGTCCTGTGACTACTTTTGTTTGGTAAGGAGTATTGTTTTGATCATTTGATGCTGATAAAGGACAACAGTGCAAATCATAGATTCACACATGCAACAATTCTTCTAAAGTATTCCAGAGCTCCAGATAATCTGCGTATCTGCGTGAAATACGCATCAGAAATGCAGAAATAGGCAGTAAAATATAATCCAAGCGTATCAAATACGCAACAAACATTACAGATACGCTACAAAAATAAAATTTGTGCGTATCATCAAAATATTGTGAAGTAACCCTGCGTATTCGATTCGCAAATCAGCAACTTATTTTGAAATTATAAACGGGCATTCCGTCAACCTTGCCAAACTCCACGATGACAGTTACATCATGATCATTTGCCATCACACTTTCGTGTGGAAGTATCGTGGTATTTTTGAGTCCTATAAAGCTCTCGAACCCACACGGCACCAGTTTGCAGGGACTGGATGAATAGTGTTTTTAAATATTTAACTTAAATACCCACATGTGTAAAAACTAGTGGGTAACAGAAATTTGAATACGCAGATAGAATTACTGATACCCAATGATTTTAAAATGCATGGGAAAATACCCACAACACCAAAAGCTTATCTGGAGCTCTGTATTCTATTTTACACACATGCAAAGCATGAAATGGAATGCATACACACATACATATATATGCATGTTATTAATATTTATCATCCACATTTCTATACTAACCTATCACTCGGTCTACAGATTGGATACTTTTCATCGTTAGTTATATGTAGGTGTCTTGGGTTTTAAGGATTCACTATAGTATTGAAACATCCTTATCGCTTAATATGTGGTGGTACACAAGTGTTAAAGGCAAAGATTGTTGTAGAGATTCTCTTGTTTAGGTTTATTTACCCCTCTACTATGAAGCACTATGAGATCCCCATCGTCTATACTACTAAGTAGGTTGTTAGATGATTTACAATAGGTAATGTTCTGTTGCAAATGGTGATATTAAGTTTTAGGAATATGGTCACGAATGTTTCCCATGGTATCATTTGAAATATGCATGTGAGATATTGCTGACTAGCCGACTTCGTTACTTACTCTCAATTCACCTTGTGGTGGATTCAAAGGAATCTTTGCGTTAAGGTGATAGTAACTCTCGTACTTTAACATAAACTGTGTCGAAGGAAACCCTGGATGAGAATTATTTGTCCCCAGCAACTTATGTAGGTGGTAAGAGGCAACTTATGGATCGAGTGGTCAGACACGATGGCTTATCATCATGTTCCAGTGACATGTATGGTTGCTCATAACATCACCCACTGGATTGTCTGGTCCAGATCAATTATTTACAGGTTGTCGTCTTATGGCTGGACTATTGCTGAGTGCTGTTTTAAACAACAAAAATCCTGCCCTATTCATTCCATCTTCCCAAGGCAAAGGATTTAACGGACTGTAAAATTCCAGTTTCCACCCTTGCTGAAATAGACTGAAATTTCTAGGCTCAATCGTAGCACCACCAGTAGCTATTATGAGTTACGTCCATCCTATTGACCAATCAGATTCCACTCTCATATCACTTGCATTTGCTTCAAGCACAATAGGGACGCCCAGTCAAGACGATCTGAACGATAATCAAAATCTGTATGATGATAAAACAGGTCTAATTGGCGAAGTGCATCAAATCATGTGAGCATCTATATTAAAAACTGAAAGATTTGGAAAACATCTGTTGATGCAAATCCTGTCATTGACTGAAATCTGCATGGCAGTTTACCGACTGAAATCTGCATGGCAGTTTACAAACCAGATGTCAATTTCGTTACGCGAATTTGATTGGACCATGCATAGACTCGTTCCACCTACTTCAGCATGGGTGGAAACTGTACTTTTATAGTCAGTTATAGTCAGTTAACATCCTTGCCTCGGGAAGATGAATTCATTCATGCAGTGTGATATATACTGTGCAGAACAAAAAGTGTATGTTGTGATATTTGCCCTAAATTGCAATCCTTTGCAAATTTCAACTGACATTGGATCAAGTCATGTTGAGCAGTCTTTAGCCACTAGCCCATAGCCTGTGTCTAGTAAAATTCTGTTTGGCCTTGTAAGCTCAGGTAATAATAATCCACATAATAGAACTAATATAAACTGAAAATTATCTTTAGATACAAGTTCAGGGGCCCCGTTCCTCAAAGAGTTTGTGGCGCTAAGACTATGGTAACTCCCATTCGTATGGACAGTCATAAAGCTACGGTGGCTTTGTGTAACTGGGAGCAGGCTAGTAGACTTTGTTTGCAACAGGTTACGTTAAGGACCTTTATTCCGAATTGAATAAGAACTCTTACCAAAACGTATTTCGTAAAACCCTTAAAATTGCAAATTACGACCTTCCTTATGGTACCACAACTATTGGGTATTTTGGCAACGACTTTATACCCGAATTTCTCTCAATGTAGTACTTACCAATCAAATTTTTTTTTCAATTCATTTTCATACATAAAGCTGTTCCCCATGATCCCTCTACTATGAAGCACTATGACATCCCTGGGCAGAGCACCTTTTTAATGATTTGGAATACAGCCAGCCAGACTAAAGCCACAAAGTGGATGGCAGCAATAGAAACTAACCTTTTTAGTCTCGTAGCCCTTATAATGATAACATATAGCAAATCCCATAAAATTGGCAAATTTCTTCTAGTGCTTATTATACATATACTGTTTGGCAAGGACTATGCCTTGTGCCAATTTCTGCCACTGGGATGGTGTTAATACTTTTCTGTGTTATTAATTTTTTTTATAGCCCCAATGGGACATCAAGAGGTAGAATTGCCCCGTATTCACTTGTCAGTTGGTCGGGATCATTGACTTAGTTGACAGTGTGTCATGGTATATTGTTCATGTTTCCAGTTACTGAATTTGGTTCATACTGAATTATTTACATATCTCTGAGATATGGTTAGAATATATAACTGACTTTGGCATTCAGCATCTTGCTTCAGGACAACACAATACATGAACTTGGTGGCGACCAGTTATCGCCATTTTTTCATGTTTTTTTCTGAAATAGTCTGTTTTTAAAGTTGACTGTACCAATAACTTTGTTTCTGAAACTAAATATGTTTATTTCTGTCATGGAAAAAGTTTGTGTAGCTTTTGTTAAAGCGAGACGAGAATCAAAGCTGGAAATAGAACTTTCCTGTTGACTAACTGTGGCAGTTAACGTCCTCGTTTAAACACCACATGATCAGGCTTATCGCTTCGGTTATGCAGATATTTAATTATCTCTGCTATCACACTCAATAATTAAGAATTGTATCGTCTGCCAATTGGCTTCAACCAATATTCACAAAATTCAGTTTACACATGCTTGTCTATAACACCATGTTCATGCTATTGACAATGCGATATATACAGGTTATGCGTTTTTCGTACAATAGCTAAATTAGGTTTTTGAGTTGCATTTTTGGGAAGAAATGACTGACAAATGGCAAGATGTCACAAGCCAGTATCTTTGTGTAAAATTAGTTGTGTGGTCATTACTTGTAGTACGAAGTGAGAGAATTGGGTTGTGTTGCTTTGAAAAATATGTTAGGTTAGGCCACAAGGATTCAATGTTTAATAGTTGATATGGTCGGTTAAATCCTGATGCGATAAAAATCAGGATCAGAGTGGTCTAACTGAGTAACCTATTTAAGCCATGGCCAACATTCATAGCAACTAAAATGCTTAAAAACATTGTTTTGTTGAAAGTATTTTCAAATATATCCAGGAACTCTATTATGCTTAACTGTGAGAACACTCTGTGAGTTGACCCTGCGTGATGCACAGGAAATATGTTCCCCGAGTCTTTCACAACATGCACCTCACACTTTGTTGACTCCGGTTATGAAATGCATGTCTAGGGCAAGTATACCATTTATTTTGGACCAACTCCAGCACATTTATCAATCAGCTGAAAGTCCTAAATATTACTTTCCCATGTTGATGTGCCTATCATGAGCAAACATAGCCTTGATCAAGATAATAGTAATGTCTGTTCTTTTCGTTGAACAAAAAGCTTCCAAATCACACATACGTACAATGCATAATCATGATAATTAGTGTAACATAAAATGTACTTCATAAAACACATATTTCACAGTTCATAGTTCTGATATAAGTAAATATGTAAGTATTTAGCTGTTATTAAGTGTTAATTTCATACAATTTCTTCCCTGTCGCTATGGCAGAAGACTACATTTGTTAGCCTTCGGTGAGGACTTTGCGGATTCGAATCATCAAGGTAAATGATAGGGAAAAATGAAACCGTACGTCGTCGCCTCAGATTTGCAGAGATTGTCGCCAGAAGACCCGCCAGACGTCCCATTTTGACAGGAAACCACCGTCAAGCACGTCTACAGTGGTGCAGAAAGCGTCTACGCTGGACGGCCATGCAGTGGGGACAAGTTCTATTCACTGACGAGTCTCGTTTTCACCTCAGCCACAGCTGTGGACGGATTGGAGTGTACCGACGTCGAGGTGAACGTTACGTCAATCATTGTGTCATGGAAGAAGATCGGTTCGGGGGCGGCAGCATTATGGTATGGGGTGGGATTACAGCAAGACAGAGGACTCGTTTGATAGTGGTAGAGGGAAATCTGAATGACCGCGCTACCGCAACCCTGTTGTTCTACCCTTTTTGTTGCGGCGTCATGGCCCAGGCATTACCTTTCCAGCGTTAAAAACTAACAGTTTCAGTCCACTAGTCCTTATAATGATAACATATAGCAAAACCCCTGAAAATGGCAAATTTGTACTAGTCCTTATGATACCTTAACTATTGGGCAGTTTGGCAAGGACTACAAGACGAGTGCCAGTTTCTAAAGCTGCCTTTCCGTTCGCTCGTCACGCCGAAGACCCGGGTTCGATTCCCGACATGGGTACAATGTGTGAAGCCCATTTCTGGTGTCCCCCGCCGTGATATTGCCGGAATATTGCTAAAAGCGGCGTAAAAACCATACTCACTCACTCACTCACTCACTAAAGCTGCCTTTCAACATGACAACGCCCGGCCTCATATTACTCGACTTGTTCAGGATTCTCTTCAACAAAACAACGTGAATGTCATCCCCTGGCAGGCTCGCTCCACTGATCTCTCAGCAATCGAGCACATGTGGGATGAGATGGATCGGCGCCTTCGACGTCAACCGCGTGTTCCACAGACACTCCAGGAACTTCGAAACATGCTCTAGCAGATATGGACAGATACCCCCAGGACTTTGTGCGACACCTGATCTATTCCATGAGATGAAGATGTGTTGCTTGCTTCGCAACCAGAGGTGGACACACACTATTGATATGTAAATTGACATTTTGGCATGTTCATGTATTTTATGAAATCACGCATTTTCTGAAGTCAGTATGGCAAATTAAACCATTTGAACACTTACAAGAGTCTTTTATCTTTTGCAAACCGAAATTGTTTCATATTTGGTAAAAAACATAACTTTGCATTAAATCTTATTCAATGTCACAGGAACTTTTGTTGTTCAGTATATATCGCAGTGTGCCGGCACAATATTTAGACATTAACCACTTTGGTGAAACAAGCGCCCAACACTATAAGTATAACGGTGCCGCTGCTTAACCATGAGTGTTTCTTGGTTTGTTAGCATACCTGTGTTCTTTGGTTTCGCCAAAGGTGTAAACATCTTTGATAAGACCAGCATGCATCACTTGGGGCTTTCCTCCCATGTCAAGCTGACAGACTGGTTTACTGTTATTTGACTAACATTGTTAATAAACTTTTATGGAATATTTTCTTTGAAACATTCATTCTACAAAAAATGACTTATTGCAGCAATCTGAAATTAAGATTATCTTGTGAAATTGTCTTGTACAGTTGGCTGGAAATAGCAATGAGTTCTCACATTTTCACCTGTGATCTACCAGTGATTCGACAATGCATGAAAAATCCATTGTCCGTATTGATGAATTGCTGCATGTGCTGGGTGATAAAGAAGTGAACAAATGCTTGTCTTACGGGCGAATGCACATTTCAATGCTATCAATTCAACCCTGATCGTTTTCAATAAAATATGCAGAATAATTATGAACCTATAATATCTTTATCATATCTTGTTCTTAGTACTAATAATAAAATACATGTCCCTTTTTCATAGATAGACAGCACACTTGGCAACTGTTAGAAGAAATCTACAGAAAGTGTGTTTGCACACGTCTCCAAAGTAGTATTTAAAGGGAGGTAATTGTGTTTAATATTTACAGAAAATGGTAATTTTAACTGAGAAAGTAAAACTTCATAAAATCTAAGATGGCAAGGAAAAATATTCCCGAATGTGTGCAAAATAATATCTACTTGCCCTACAGGACAAGTTGGGTTTAACTTTAAGAAATTTTCAAGCCCTGTTTAGTTAAGATATGCTCAATTTAACATGGTATAATAAGGCAAAAGACTTTTAATGCAATGTTTATGATGATAGGAAGAAATTACGCCCCAAACTATACAGTTGTACTAGAAATATCATTGTCTTCTTTTTTAATTTTTATTACTTATCTGAATTTCTGCTTCCTACTGGAAGGAATCCTGCAGTGTTATTTCAATCTCCAAAAGACATTAAGCGAAACATTTGTTAGTGATCCTTGCTCTAAACATGGTGTCATATCATGTCAGTGTATGTATGCTTATTAATAATTTTAACAATTGAGATGTCATTGAATTTGATTCTTGTTCACTAGCTTCACTAGCCTGGGTAAAGATAACATGCCCTTAAAATGTTAAAACAATAGGGAAATTTGGAAATTTGTACTAGCCCACAGGAAATTGTACTAGCCCCGAGCTAGCGGGCTAGTGTTAATTTCTAACCCTGCAGTTACTGCACATTTCACAAGTAATCAAAAAGCAACCAAGAAAATAAAGCCAACCACTTTGGTAAGTAAGTGATTGGTCTGGGACCAACTGTCACATTGCAAGATATTGTTTTACATTCTTTGTTACAGTGAAATGCTTAGGAGCATCTTAAAACACCTAACACTACCACAATGTTGATTACAAGTGGGTAGAGAATTTTACCCATGTTAGTGTAAGCTAATCATAACAACATTTATGAATGACACAAGTCGATCAAATGCCTCATTCACTGTCCTGTCCAGTCCTGAAGGTGTCGCTTAGTGTGATGGAGCTTGCACACAGCTAACTTCCGATATAAACACCAGCATGTGAAACACATTGACAAATATTTGTCATAAGATGATGCATTTTAAGATTATTTCGTATTGGAAATCAAGGTGATTAATCTTGCGTTGTTATTTAAAAAGACTCAGTGCTCTAGAATAAACACTGGTTGATATAGCAAAACATGACCACACATATCTCTGACATTATATTGTGATATAATATCCATTTTCTTTGGGCCTAGTTTGCAATACAAAACAGCACAGTCTGCTGAAAGCAACTGTTCCAGACCATTCTGCGGCATCTCTTTCTTTTGATTTTGCTCCTGCACATGGGCTGTCATTAACTTATGTATGCCCCCATGTTCCTATTTCAGCCCATCCAAAAATAGATTAGGTGGGTTGAGTTTGTTTTTCTTTCTTTAAGACAAAAACATAATTTGCAGAATCTCTGTAAAAGCCTGCTTCCAAATGAAGATAATTACTGGTTATTCTTTGGTGAAGCTGAACACATTGGTGTTAGTGGCATAACATACAGACAGTACCAATATGATGTAAAAGCTGTAGTGCACCTTGTTTAAAACTAGAATACAGGTTGAAATCACCCTGACAAGCATATTTCTAGGCAACTGAGTCATAGATATAGAGAAAAAGATAGAAAGGTTGTTTTTTTAGTGGCACCAAGATGTTTAGGCGTGCCATTTGGAATGTTGGCGTGCCAACGAGAAGAATACTTTTGATCTATCTTCCATTTCACCATGAGCGACACCAGGAACTTTACCTTTATGATTTTGACTGTGCCATTTTCAATTTCTTGACAATGTCGAAATTCGGGTTTCTAAATGGGTTTGAGCTGTTTTCAAACACCTGTGCCCATTGCCCGATGCCCGTGACAAATAAGGTTTAGATGTCGGGCGAGTAATATACGTTTTCTAACATGCCCGTGGACAAGTGGAGCATACAAAATGAACTGGGTCAAGTTTCATGAGAATGTAATCATGTGATCATGTTTGGCTAATATTTTGCTGATGTCCCTGACTGGCAATCTGATTTACAGTTACACTAGTCAACCAATGGGAACACATCGACGTCAGGCAGGTCAACAATGAGAACCAGGCTTGTTTCATTGATAAATCATAGTAACACTTCCATATATGGCACATGCGTCTTTGAAATTGAATGACGGACAGTTGACTACATTTCTTGGAATTTGGAATTTGTTAGGCCTACCACATATCGCCGTCTATAAAGCGACCCCACGTATAAGACGACCCCCCTGTACAAGCCTTTAAAATCGATGCTAATTTATATACCCTGTCTATAAAGCAAATCGGAATGAAGCAAGTCACCAGCACATACACAATCCCTACATTTGCAATAAACACGAATTCAGGGAAACGAACAGATCATAACAATTAAACTTGGTCAATACAAATTTAAAATTTGAGGTAAAAAAACACTAGACATGATCATTTACCGATTACATTCTATTTCCTGTTCTGATAGGCATTGGTTTATATGCAGAGATTAAGATTACCGTGTGTATTTTCTCGTAAACTAAGCCGGAAGTAGCAATCAGCTGTACACACGTTTCTCGGAATCTATCGGTCATTTGGTTGATAACAACCCAATCATAGATCTATAACTTTAAAGAATTTTGATACAATAATCGAAAGAATTGAATCTGAAACTATTATTTTTTTCGGAATAATTTATTCCAATATCATACTATTTTACTGTATATATTTGAAATAAACTAATAACCATAAACATAGCACTTTGGTACAGCTGATCGCTGTTGTGGTTATTTTTTTTGTATGGAATGATTTGATCTATCAGCGTTGATGTGCCCGCGCTCGCGATAGTGAAAACTTTATGGTGACATATAATTGTCCAACTACAACAAATATGACTTTCTGCGAGTCAAAGTATGGCATTTATGATAGATATATTTATTCTCTATCCACTAAAGTTTGTTTCAAGGCGTCATTAGCGGTAATCTGACCATGGTTGCTGTAAATAACAGTGAGTTGTGCGATCTACCGATTACTTCACACATGATTTCGCCTAAATGAATGTGAACAAATATTGAATTAAAATTTGAATAAAATAAATAAAATATATCATAAACATAAGTCCTGATATAAAATGAACACATTTTTATAACCAGATACATGTAATATAATAATAGGATTAAATTGCGTATTTCAGTTCGGGTTTTTTGACTGGTATATCCGGTGTTACGTGCTCGTGGTGATCAGCTGATAATGTTTTTTCAGATGAGGGGAAAAACATCGTGGCAGTGTAAGACTTGAGTTTATTAAATATGTAAGTAAATTTTGGGAGCCATGCGTTACCACGCGCTATAACCGGGTTTGCACTATATTGAGGGGCGCAATAGCGAGGGTACACTGTATCTCTGATTCTCAGTACTGTAGATGTAACATTTTTACTGAATTTATTAGCTTGATTTTGGGCAAGTACATTGTAATATAGGGCAAGTAAGAATGTTGGTCATACTTGCCCTTGGTCAAGTAACATTTTTCATAAATTTTCAACCCCAATTCATTGATTACAGAAATAGCTTCAAAGAGTGGAGATTCCAGGGTAAAATTGGTCCTCAGTAGCACCTGCTGGTTAGGTCCTGCAACTTACATCATTCCATATCATCGTGCCCCATTGTTTATCTTATAAGTCACAGGTTTACCTGGTCTGGCCTTGTATAAGTCCTCACTGTATTACGTGCGAAAAAAAATAAAAAATTCAGCTGTCAATTTTTGTAAATTCTGCACACAATTCTGCAAACTGTAATGTTTAGTTTTCGTGAATTTCATAATTTTGCATATGTTATGTTGCCTTGTCACAGGCATATTTATGACAAACTTATCCACGGCTAGAATAGCTTATTGAAGTGAATCTTGAGATCACTAGTTTAAACATACAGACATGCACTTCTGTAAGCAATCATATGAATCAACTTCACTTTAAAACGAAGTCAATATCTTGGTACATCTTTAGATCCAGCTTTTGACTCACATGTTGAAATTCTGCAGTGCATATGACGAATTCTGCAATGATAAATGCAAAATTCTCCATGAGTTCTGCTCAAAATGTGATTTTTCTGCAAGATAGGTACATTTCTGCACAGAGTGTGCATTTCTGCAAAATACTCTGTGAGGATAGAAGGGACTGTTGTATTTTTATGGGCCGCTGGGATATTGCTGGAACACTAAAGACTGCGATGTTAACCTAAAAAAAAATTCACTCGCTCAGTCACAAGACAGAAGTATTGAAAGTTTCAGTACTAATCTTTCATTTTTTTTCGTTGTCAACCAGTATTGCCATTTTATAATGTTGTCAATAATCCAGACTTCAGATTGCGAGATGGGTTGATGAATAAACGAGACTACTATTATGTCATCAATATGGAATGTTTATGTAAACAGCGTGAAGCATGTGCTATTTCAGCGGTAAAAACTAACATTTTTGGTCCACTAGTCCTTATATAGTGACATATAGCAAAACAATAAAAACTGGGCAATTTTTACTACATGTAGTTCCTATTATACCTTAACTATTGGGCAGTGCCTATTTCTAAGGCTGCTGTTTTCATCGTTTAGATAGGAAGCCAGTCCATCCAAATGCCTGAAGATAGATATAAATTACATTTATCTAATTATATAGCAATCAGTGTTAGAAATTGCCACTAATCCTATGGTCCTGGCCAAACTGTCTAATAGTTAGTAGTCTATGGTATCATAAGGACTAGTACTAGTAGAAATCGAATACACAAGGGTCGTATTGCGATACATGTATTGCAGACAGCTGTATTGCAATATACCGATACACTACTGTGACCAATTATATCACACTCGTAGATGAATGTTATCCACAAAAGTTATTTGTATGTTTAAGTTATTTATATGTTATCACTTTTCAGACAAGTAAGCATTTCAGGTCATGGTGTTCTGACTAGTTGAAATAATCAAATATTGTTCAGAAGGTCTATATAACAAAACAGTCAAATTCAAGTTTCCATATTCAGACAAAAATTATTTGTTTCCTCTGTACTCTGAGATGGTTTTGTTTCTTGAGAAGAAGAATTCAAAACTTCAGGGTTTTACCTTGACTTAACTGAAAGGGTCCTTGCTGGCAATGCGAGAGTCCTGTAAAGTAATAAAATGGTGTCATGCACTGTATGTTGTGCTACTTACTAAATTAGAGCTGGTATTGTATCAATGACGCTGTATATTCTTTTTCTGCTTCCAATCTCAACATTTGTGCATCACATAAAACCCTGCTACTGAATATTTTGCACTTGGAAAAAGATCAGGGCCAGTGTCATGTTTTTGGAACTAAACTGCTGAAGTAGATATTTGTTCTTGTTCTTGTTATGTGAGATCTAGCTTTACTAAACTTGCATTGAATAAAAACAAAATGATGCTACCTACTTAATTATGATGGTTGGTCATTTGGGATGATCCAATCATCAATCATGAATTTACAACCAATTTATGACCTACTTTCAGGTTCAATCGTTGACACAATGAATTTGTTGGGTATGAAGCCAAATACTTGTGTTTTCAGCTCACTTGGACCCAACATGCATTAGTCAGTTGGTAGGGTTCTTTTGTATTTTATGAAAAAAACTCAGATGGCTTGTTTAGGACAGGTGTTTGTTGCAATGTTTCTTGAATTTTTTGGTCAAAGTAACTACACCCCGATACTATGTGGACACATATATAATCAGCAATTAAAACTAACAGATTGAGTCCACTATATAATGACATGTAAGGGCACATTTATTCTAGTTCTTATGATACCTAAGCTATTGAGCAGTTTGGCAAGGACTAT
Source organism: Haliotis rufescens (assembly GCF_023055435.1). Classification (NCBI taxonomy): domain Eukaryota; kingdom Metazoa; phylum Mollusca; class Gastropoda; order Lepetellida; family Haliotidae; genus Haliotis; species Haliotis rufescens. Next base: position 28,232,160 of record NW_025963846.1, on the reverse strand, counting down.
GGGACTGGTGCCAATTTCAAACACTGATAATATTTTCCATATGTAGAATATGGTAAACTTTGAGATCTACGATAAAATCATTTGGCCTGCAAGTGTAAGAATGGGTCAGTCAGTTTTCCTAAAACGCAAGTAGACTTTGGGTAGGGATTTGAAGCGAGTTTAACATGTAAAAATGAATGTAATCCATTTATTTTTCTTCTCTACTACAAGAACACTGGAACATGCACTTTCAATAAACACACTGTTTTGTTAACTGTATGTGTGTAGGCATACATACCAAATTCCTACCAGTAAAGTCTTGAAATGGTCTTCAACATGTTCACCAACCCATGCTTGTCCTAAGTGGCAACTAACATATTCGGGTGGTCAGACTTACTTGGTTGATGCATGTCGTTGTATCCCAATTCAGTAGATCAGAGATCATGGTGTCAATCACTGGATTGTGTGTTCCAAACGCGATTATTTGCAGTGTCATCACTGAAATATTCCTGAGTGCGGCATTAAACAACAAACAAACTAACAAAACAACATTCCTTATACCACATTTCTACAAGTGGTTTTGGTCAGGCGAAGTCAGCAGGGAGTTAGATCAGAGGTTGATATTGGCTCAAGTATCTGCAGCAAATGAAGGGAGAGAATCCCAAATGTTTATTAGCAACCTTTAAAATTATGTGAAGAAACAATACGGCCCAACAGTCTAAGAAGCTTCAATTTGCTGTGCAGAGTTTAGTTCCTTACGCTTGCCTGTAACATATGATCATCAGCGTTAGAAATTGGCACTAGTCCTGTAGTCCTTGTAAAACTGCCCAATAAGGTATCGTAAGGACTTGTAGAAATTTGCCATTTATAAGGGTTTTGCTATGCGTTATCATTATAAGGACTGGTGGACTAAAAATGTTAGTTTCAAACTTTCTACCACTGATCATGGGTTTGAATCCAAGAATCTATGTCCAGGTTATATGAGGTTTTACAGCATTATACCTGTGCTTGTGTGTTTTCTCTGGGAGTGGTTAATGACCTGTATCTATTTGCACTTACCTCCCAAGCAGTAATTGAAATAAGTGCCGGCCCATGGCAGGTAGATCTCGTGTCAGGCCCATAGTCTCATGGGCCTTATGGCCTGCGGTAAATTTGCATGTGATTTATTTGTCACAATAAGCTTCAGTTTTTTATGTAAGGGTCAAAAGAGTTTAGTCAGAGCCTGCAGCTTCTGAAGTCTGTGGATCCTGATGGCAGCCTGGCAATTCATTTTATTTCAAGCACTGTTACCATGGTTACAGACTATGCAGATCTGGATTGTTATATTGGATGTTATTTAACATTTTGGTCAGTTGATGCGACTCAATTTGAAAAAGCATTCGCTTGCTGGAATCCACTCAATTGTAGTATTTGGTTGCCAACAGACGTATTTTCTTTCATATGTTGCAATAAGCTATTATAATTGGTTATTGATAAGTTTGAGATGCCCAGTGACATCGCTATATGCTTTGACATTCCTATGTATCCTAAATTTGTGTTGCAGACTGAGAGTATCATGAAACATAAGTTACATGTCTTGCAATCGATTTATTGATATTTACAATTACAAAAAATCTGAAAAAGATCTATCATTTTTCTTCTTTCGCCTCCGTGGTTTAGTGGTAGGGCGTCTGCCCGGAGAGTGGAAGGTCCAGGGTTTGATCCCCAGTCGCGTCATACCAAAAGACGTTAAAAGATGGTGCTTGTTGTAACCCTGTCTGGCGCACTGTTTTAAGGCGATAAAACAAGGACTGGTTGGCTTGGAGTCAGTATACTGTGTTTGATTTTACAAGTCAGATGACCCCTGCACAATTTAAACTTAGAAATGTTGCGTCGGTGTCAGTGCAGCTGAGGACATATTCTCCAATGAAACTTCCAAGCCTTTATTGTTCATTAGAGGTGACTTCATAGATCAGTGACTTCGTTGATTGCGAGTCTTTGTACCACAGTGGCATGGATTGGTGCTCACAATATCAGTCACTGGATTGTCTGGTCCAAACTCACACACACACACACACACACACACACACACACACACACACACACACACACACACACACACACACACCACACACACACACACACACACACACACACACACACACACACACACACACACACACAGACGGAGAGAGAGAGACGAACGGAAAAATTGCTTTGGCCATGGGTACCGATATATCATCCCCCATCACCTGGACATGTTAAATGTTACCTGTCCACCTGATTTGTCAGATCAAGTCAAGTTCTACAATGCTTGTTCAATTTCCTGATAAAGAATCAGTAATAATCAACATCATTGTTAAATGATATGTACATTGCCATTATCTTCAAATTAAAAATAGCACATTTAATATGTACATGAAATGTGATAATCTGAGCAAGGTTTGTCATTGAACTTCCTGGAAGATTATTAAGAGGAAACTAGAAATTAACTGCATTTGACACAATGTCATAAGCATGATAAGGAATTACAAATTATTTACAAACTTGTTGCAACTCAACTGTTTCTTGTGTTACTTAGGATCGACCTGTATTTTCATCGGATGTAAGTATTTACTGACATGACGTTGCAGTGATGCATTTGAATCATATGGCTGCAGATGTACATAACACATCAGGCATTTCTTTGAGCTGAAGCTTTGTTGATTAACTTCTCTTCTGACTTGTAAGGGGGTCCTTGCCATGGACCCATAAAAAGTCCTATCTACCACAAGACCTACATGGCCACTTAGATCTGAAACTAGGCTCATATTTTCCCCTGCATATTGGCTACCTCTCATAGATGATAGATATTCAAATCAATCTTAAGTTCTGTATCTTTGTCATCAGAAAATGTCTTGATAATCATGATAATTAAGAGCATTGCTTATGCTGTGTTTGAAATTGATAACAAAAGTCAACACAAGGACCCCAGGATCTTCCTTATTATTTCTCACACTATTATTATTATTATTATTATTAAATTTAATGTGGGGTATTTTCTGTAAAGTAGTGGATCTTGTACATGTGGTAGGGAGTTGTTTCCCTTTAATTAGAGAACTTGATGCATCACTGTAATGTGCTGAGATTACATGAACAGATTTTCGTCCCCCAAACTGGTTCAAATTCTTATTTGAAACTCACCGTTTGCTGCCCTCAAATATCCTCACTGTTTGTTGTTGTGTAGTCACATTTCGTATCTTTTTTAATTTTTTTTTTTTTAGCAAGTTAAACATGCAACACTCATAAAATTTGTTCTTGTAATGCCATTATGTGCATGCTTAAGTTGAAATGTGTGGTCTTGGGCACAGTTATTGACTGTATGGATCATGTCAAGGTTTTATTGCATCTTGAAATCAAGTGTTGATGGGTGTTTAAAGTGAGGAGTGTTTAGTAATATATTGTGTAATACTGCATGAATGTAGACATTTTGCGACCTATCTTGATCTGAAAGTACCTTTACATGAGATATGGCTTTACAGAAATATTCTTGGAAATACTCCACAAGTCAGAATACTGAATTCAGTCAACTTTCTGCCCCCTGACCTTGATATGTGAAATAAGTAGTGTCAAATACGCATGTACACCTTAACAATCATCATGGGAAGTCAGTGTTACAAATAATTGGGATTCCTGCTATGGTATTGTGATCTTTGGACCCCTAGATCTTTCATTTCAACAATTTGGGTGGACATTTTTGGATGACTGTTTACAATCTTAATTTTGAATACTAGTATTGGAAGTACTGACTATCATAACAGACAGTTTGTTTGGTATAACTACCATCAAAGATTTTATTTTTTTTCGATAAATACTTTTCAGGAGTCTTCAAGAGTTGAATCTTACCAGTACATACATTCATGAGTAACATGATACATTCATTCAGTGATCACACTACACAGGTTTGCATTCTACAGCACATCGGTGCGTAGTGAAGTGAGTTGGGGAGATGAGAGAGACACATTTGCAGAAACGAATGATGGATACATGTAACAGTACCGGAATATGGTTGATACAAGACACATCATGGTTAATATTCTGTGATTTTATTTTGATTAAAAAATACTTTCAATCTCTGCTCAATGTATCAATGCATAGTGACACAACCGTCATGCTTGGATGCTCATTTGAACCAATTTTTATGGGATAAAGACAAGTAAATAAATAAGTTAAGCTGATAGTATACTTCTTGAAGTTCTTTGTATTATCAGAACCAAATGACTAAACTTAGTTATGTTCTGTCCCAAATAATGTTCAAGTGCATATGTGGTTGGGTCCCTTTTGGAACAGTTAAAATGATAACATATAGCAAAACCCTTAAAAATGGCCAATTTCTATTAGTCCTTGTGATAATTTAGCTATTTGTCAGTTTAGCATGGAATAATATTATATAGTGCCAGTTTCTAACACTATAGACACTGGTCATATCCCACTAGTCCAACCATCATTTTGGATGAGTTGCTTTTGTAAAATAACTGGAATTGGAAGAAAACAAGTCCCCCCAGAGTTTTCCTATGCCTATCCCTTTCTCTGTGCAGTGAATATTTTTGTGAGGTTTTTGTTAAGTTTGTGAATAAAGTTCAATTAATTAAGTGTTAATTTAAATTTGGACTGACTGCTTCTTTAGATTCATGTTTACCATACTTGAAACATGAAGTGCTATGGTATGATCATGTTGCTGCATGTTGTTGCTCTGAGACAGGATCAGTTCATGTATCCTTACATCTCATCATTCTTGTTCATTGAGTTTCTTTAAGTCATTGGTCTCTTCCTTTCCCACTGGACCCGTGAAGATCCGGGATAGAATAGGTCTTCATCAACCCATGCTTGCTGTAAAAGGCAACTATGCTTGTCGTAAGAGGCGACTAACGGGATCGGTGGTCAGGCTTGCTGACTTGGTTAATGCATGTCATCAATCCCAATTGCAGTGATCGATGCTCATGATGTCAATCACTGGATTGTCTGGTCCAGACTCAATTATTTACATTGCTGTCATATAGCTGGAATATTGCTGAGTGGGGCGTTAACCAACAATCAAACCAAACCAAACCAAACCAAACCAAACCAAAACTTTAATTCACGTATGATACAGAGAAGATAGGATAATTGGATTCAGGTTAAAGCAATGATTTACAGGGCGATAGAATGTTGTTTATTAACAATGATATTTGCAACCATTTACTATTAGGACAGTGTTTCATATTGACACGAAATGAGAACATAGAAATATACATTTCTTTGGAAAATGGGACAAGAAATCCCCAACATTTTTCAGTGAAACTACATTCAGTACAATCCATAATTACACCAAGTTCAGCATGTTGGATTCTGATTTCACCAATGTTTGCACGTCCATTATCATCAACATATGATGGTTGTAGAATTCCTCTTTTTACCATGTTTACCAAAGAGGTCTTTACTTGCAATTTGTGTAATTTTCCTGTCACTAAGATAAATCTTTGTTAAATCTCCAGTAAGATTTTACATTTTTTGTTTATTACAATCATGACAATATACATAGTGAAATATTGCAGGATGCTGCATGCATGTTAAAATGTCTATTTGTATGCTGCACAATACATGTTTATCTCAGTCACGATATTTTATTTGTCTGCCAGGTATTTCATATGAAATTATAACAAAAAAAGTTTTAACAAAATATTTAAGCAGGAAACATTTAGGCCTACTCTTCTGAAGTGATCTTCACTATGTTAGAGGTATCCTATTTGATTGTACATGTATGTTAGCATTATTTAGACAGGTCATTTTACTTTTTGGATTGTGTGCAATCAACAATTATTTTTTAATCCAAAAGTAATATGCTTCATTTATTTTCTTGTGTTCTATATTGCATATAATCAGATACAATAAGTGAATAGATTTGAGTAAATATTGACCTGAATATTATGTTTTTATTATGATGCTAAACATTTGATGTCTATAGGACAAGAAATGGAACAAGAGTGAGCGCCAGAGATTCAAAGAGGAAGCTGAAATGTTAAAAGAACTGCAACATCCCAACATTGTGAGATTTTATGATTACTGGGAAAAAACAGACCGACGAAATAGAAAAGTGATCATCCTGGTAACAGAACTGATGACTTCGGGAACATTAAAAACGTAAGTAGAAATGGACTAATATTATTTTAGTGAAGGTGAAAAAAAGTCTCATGTACAGAATATGTGGTTTAGTTGGATGCATGAGCTGCTGCCTATTTATAGGATTGTAAAGGTTTAAAGATTCAGCAGTCATTTTGCCTATGGTATTATTGCAAACAAGGTAGACCTATTTCTTACCCTATCAGGGGGAGTGGGGTAGCCGTATGGTTAAAGCATCTGCTTGTATGACTGAAGGCCTGGGTTTGATTCCCCACATGGGTACAATGTGTGAAACCCATTTCTGGTGTCCCCCATCGTGATATTGCTGGAATATTGCTAAAACTAAAAGCAGCATAAGACCATTCTCACTCACTCAAGGATTCCTTGTCATAGCCCTAATGTTCAGAGATTAAGATTTAAAGGGGATTTAAATACAATAGAAAAGGACCTCAACGGCCCTTGGTCCCTACTTAATTTTGGACACAGCTTTACCACATTTTTCATACATTTATATGTGGTAATAACTGACCAAGAAAAAGAAGTGACATGCATATATGTATTTGCTTAAGTAATATGATTGCATATTCCATTACCGAAAGATTGTCACGCATATCAAAGTTGCATGTACAAATGCCAAATCCTTGGATGATCATGCATTATTCATGATCATAAACAGCTCAGGCAAATATTCATGCAGATAAACAGTGTATCTTTATCTTTCGTAAGAAATGCCAAAAGGAATCTTATTTTGTCAATTTTATTGTAGAAATGATCCAAGATATCCCTCCCATGCCCGCTGTCAAGAAGGAAGTACTAGCATTATGTAAATGTAATGTGAAATCTGATTGCATTAATGATTTCATGATGTAATTGTTGGTTTTATAGCTACATCAAGAGATTCAAGAAGATCAACATCAAGGTATTGAAGAACTGGTGCCGGCAGATCTTGAAAGGATTGTACTTTCTGCATACACGAACCCCCCCTGTGATACATAGAGACTTGAAATGTGACAACATTTTCATTACTGGTACGACTGGCTCTGTCAAAATAGGAGATCTAGGACTAGCAACTTTGAAGAATAAATCGTTTGCCAAAAGTGTAATCGGTAAGTATTTTGCATGAGACACATCACACAGATGTCTGTCCTACATCCATTGTTACTGCATTAGAATTGTACTGCATATAGTTGAAATAGTGATGATAAGATATAGTGACATTTGTATGTTTTATGTACTTTACATTAATTTTCATGCTTTCCCACAACTAGATTTTTCCTGGAAATTGTTCTGAAACAGAACTCCCAAAATTCACAGGTATGTGATCAGCCTGTCGCACTTGACTGTGAAAGAAACAAAATCACAATTACCGGAACACAAAAGGGTTGTGTTTTCAAAGTCTTTATCCTCACAATTTTTCCCTCTTTTTTTCCCATTCCTCCCTTTAGCAACAGAGTCAACACTTATTTGATTGTTCATCTGACATCCAGATTCAGGTAAGAACTGGAATTCGATGGCAGGTATCAGTCCTTTGTTCTTGATCTTGCATATTGTGAAACTAATGTCAGTTTGTTTCAGGATTGTTTGGTTGTGGCTGAAACCATGTACTAATCTTGTCTTCCCCATCCCCCTTCTTCCCTTTGTAGACTGCAGCGTCAGGATGCAAAGACTCCACGATCTTTGTATTCTTTAAGGTACGCCGGAGTTCATGGCACCCGAAATGTACGAAGAACACTATGATGAGGCAGTAGATGTTTATGCTTTCGGAATGTGTATGCTTGAGATGGCGACGTCAGAGTACCCATACAAGGAATGTACTAATGCTGCTCAAATCTACAGAAAAGTTACCAGTGTAAGTACACTTATGATAACCGTTGTTGAATTCACATAATATGTGATATTTGGGTTTGAGACATGTTAAGTATGTTGAGTTCATGGGCAGTGGGTACTAGTAATCAGTAAAACATTAAAAACAAATTTGATGAAAGAACTTCATACATGTCTAGATATCTCAGAGAATCATGTATTAATTTCATACTTTTGTGTCATTTTGTATTTTTCTATGATTTTCAGGGTGTACGTCCAGAAGCCTGTGATAAAGTAGACAATCCTGAAATCAGAGATATTATTGAGGGTTGCATCAAGCAAAAAAGAGAAGAAAGGTAAGTACATGTATTGAAAGGCAATATACGTTTTTACCTATCATCTGAGGGGTGGGTGGGTAGCCTAGTGGTTAAAGCGTTCGCTTGTCAGGCCGAAGACCCGGGTTAGATTCCCGAACATGGGTACAATTTGTGAAGCCCATTTCTGGTGTCCCGCCCTTATATTGCTGGAATATTGCTAAAAGCAGCATAAAACCAAAACTCACTCACTCACTCATCTATCTGAAATCTTTTTAGTCATTTGAAAATGTTTATGTAACCTTCATGTTATCTTTGAAATTATGAAACTCACAAGTACAAGCTGATGTAATTTGAGAAATGTTCAAGTTATGGATGAATGGCAAGCTGTAATTGTCAAAATAATATTGTGAAAATTTACTGATTTTTCTTAGTTCCTCAGATAATAATACTGTAGCTAAAAGTCACAAGCACCTAAGGGTCCTTAATAACAGTATATATATATGGTTTGTGAAGGAATAATTTGGTATGAAAATGTCTTTTTATCACCATTTATGATGCCTTCAGGTGCTTTGGGTTGTGCAAAGCTTGTCACCTGTCAACCCTTACAGGTTCTGACCTCAAGTCATAATCTGTCAAGATAATTTATAGTTCGTGTTCATGGGAGGTGGGCTTACGTGAATAACACTTGGAATACTTTTACTGGGGCATATGTAGTGGTTGATGCTCTGAAACTATTATGTAGAATAAATATTTCATTGATGTTCAAGTAGTCTAAGATGTTTTTGAGTAGATTGTGAACAAGATTATATGGTAATTTTGGAAATATTTGTTCTATTTTAAGGTACACTGTGAAGGACTTGCTTCAGCATGTCTTCTTCTTGGAAGACAGTGGTTTGAAGGTGGAGCTGGTCAACCGGGATGATGAACTCGCAGACCGTCCAATCATTCAGCTCAGACTTCGAGTTGTTGATCCCAAGAAACGCAAAGACAAGCACAAGGAAAATGAAGCCATCCAGTTTGATTTTCATTTGGATAAGGATAATGCTGAAGAGGTTGCTCAAGACATGGTATGAATTGTAGAAGAATTGTGTTTTGCAAATTATTTCAAAATATTTTCAAGATATTCAAGATCAGTCTGGTCTTGTAAAATTCTGTTTGATCTAGTAAGCTCAGTTATTAATATTCCTTGTTAAAACTGAAATATGATACAAAGTAAAATATTGCAGGAACTCTTGTTTCTTACCGCAGGTCAGCTTCAACCTGTAAATTCACCTAGAACTTGTCATTATGTCAAATGGGTTCTGTTAGTGCAGCTTTAGCTTTTTTTGTCCCAAAACAAGGTAAAATCTGGATTTCTTCAAGAGGAAGATGAACGTAATGCAACAAAACAGATCCGTGAAAGAATTGCTCAAGTGAAACGTGAGAGAGAGAAGTTGTTGAATGAAGTTCAGCCTCCTGTATCTGGTCAAGGAATGGACACTTCAGCTCCCCAACACACCTCGCAGATCCAGGTAACCGGTGGTCATCAGCCTGGTCAGCCTCAACCTAATGTGTCTCAACAGCTAGTCCAGGGGCAGGTTCCCCCAGCTGGCAATAAGACGCAGGTGGTGGGTGTGGTTGGAGGGGGTCTGAGTGCAGCACCTGGCATACAGGGGGGCGTGGCAGAGGGGGGCGGACAACAGCAGTTACCAGCAGAGGATGTAGTAAATGGTTAGTAGTACCCAACAGAGTTTGAAGTATAATTACTTTTCTTTTCTTTTAAACACAGGACAGTGGATCATTAATCAATCATATATTGTAAAATTCGTAAATTTTAGAAAATGCTTAACTCAGATATGTTCTCTATTTGGTCATCTGATATTAGTTTATCCTGAAATGTGTCTTCAGTGAGAAAGAACTGCTCTCACTGTAGCTTGTATATGTCTGTTATTTTCTTTGTGAACAACCCCATGAACATCTGCTTTAAAATTGGTCTTCAGCAACCCATGCTTGTCGTACAAGGTGGTAAAAGGGATCGGGTGGTAAGGCTCGCTGACATGGTTGATGCATGTCTTTGTATTCCAATTGCACCGATCAATACTCATGGTGTCAATCACTGGATTGTGTGGTCCCGACTCGATTGACCGCCTCCGTGGTATAGTGGTAGAGCGCCCGCCCTGAGAGCAGATGGTCTGGGGTTCGATCACTGGCCGCGTCATGTCAAAAGAAAATAAAAGATGGTGTTTGTTGTTACCCTGCCTGGCACTTGGCATTAGTACAAGCAGCCACAAACACACACACACACACACACATGCATGCACGTTGCTATATAAGAGCAATAATCTTGGATGCAACGTTAAGCCCTTTTTCACCATCTCACCCCAGACTTACAGAGGGTGTCATCTTTTTTAATATATTTGTTTTCGTAACAATTTTTATTTTGGGGTGAAAATTTGATCCAAAATAACAAATAATGATTTGTTTCTGTGTAGACTTGTGTTGTTGTTTTAAAGACAACTAGCTTGAACATTGTATGTGTTATGTCTATATTCTTTGATGTTTTGTTTGTAGTCGCTGCAGCTATCTCGGAAAGTAAATCCGAAGTTAACTTGCCAAACTTGCAACAGTCACAGCAGCTGTCAGGTGGATCAGCTCCCAATATTCCACAGCAGGTTTGTATTTTTGTTGGGTTCTTTTGAAATAGAAATTACAAACTTTTGATTACGATTGATTGAGATAATTTGAACATGTTGAAAGATGTTTTATTATATATACTTCAGTGTGAAAGACAGATTTCTGATGTTGGGAAAAGTGATGTTTTCATTACAGTGAACATAACACTTGATACTTCACTTTAGTGAACATAACACTTGATATTTCTCTGCAGTGAACATAAAACTTTGAGGAAACTATTGCCATACAAGAGTTACCCCCCCCCTTATATTATCTCCCTTTGTCGTAAGTGATGACCCCGAACACAAACTGTTGACGTTCTTTTTTTATGTTAGGTCCACATTGACAAGGCAAATAATGACAGACAGTCGTTTATGGAGTTTATATCACTTCTTGCCGTTTGTTATTCTCTCAAAAATGTTTCCTTATAACCTGTAAATTTCTCATTTAGTCGTCAATCGAGACTGTTCGTTTCGCAAAGCGCCATTTTTGTTACTTGACCAGCGTGTATTTTTTCGCTTTAAGAATATTTTTGTTCAAGTTGATTTTGAATATAATCATGTCATTAATATTTTTTAATACTTTTGTTCATATTTTTTTAAGATTTTGCAAACACGAAAATACTTTTTAAGTCACAAATACAAGGGGTGGTGAACCGTCCCTGTGTGTTCGGTAGGGAGAATTAAGGTTTCAAAGTTTTTCATTTGGAATGATGGGGGGGGGGGGGGGCACGACACATGAAATATCTTGTATGTCTTGTATCTCCACAAACTAAAAGCATGTAACAAAAAGAAAACGATTTTGCACTGTAATATGTTTGATTTTTATAACTTTTGTCCATTCCTTCTACAAAAGTTTTGCTTAAATACTTCATACATGTCAAGGAGCTTTCTTCTGGAAGCCTTGCTTCAAACAATAAGACCAAATTAGTTTGGAACTCCAGCCTTGTTGACAATTACCGTAATAAGCGCCACGCTCTAATAAGCGCCCCCCTCTAATAAGCGCCCAAGTGAACAATCCAAATTAGCAACCCTTCCGATTGATCAATGTACACAAGACTTATATATTCGTGTATAATACACACGCATGTGTTATATGCACCCTTAATTATGGGCAATTAATTTCTGGAAAAATATATCTGTCGTATATAAACAGTTCAGACCGTCAGCATAAACCACGAAATTTATCTTTCAACTCTGTTTTTTCCACCAAAATAATATTCTAATAAGAGCCCCCTATTTCTAATTTTGAGAGCTCCCTGGGCGCTTATTATGTCGAAAATGGTACTGCATATTTGCTAAAGTATGCAGCTCCTCTGGAGCTCTGTCATGCCATAATGGCTTTGATTGGTGCCTATACTTTCAAGTTCTTGTTTGCTAGGTCCGTACGTGAAAATATGTGCTATAGCAGGAATATTGGTGACTGCACTCACACCCCTGTGAGTGTTAGAAAGTGTTAGAAATTTGCACTCCTCCTGTAGTCCTTGCCAAACTGCCCAATAGTTAAGGTATCTTAAGGACCAGTAGAAATTTGCCATTTTTATGGGTTTAACTATATGTTCTCATTATGTGGACTAGTGGACTAAAACTGTTAGTTTCTACCGCTGCTACCTTTTGCCCATACCAAGTTACATGTTGTAGGTTCAAACAAGCATATCAGGCACAGGGCAGGATGATGGTCAATTCATGTCGGTCCAACAGCAGACATCGCAAACATCTCTACAATCCCAGGTGTCACAGGTTGGTAAAAACAAATTCTCAGATCAGTTAGTGTGTCTGTCAGCCTCTGTATCTTCAGGGACATTAGAAATCAGTCTTGAATAAAAGAGAAATACTGGATTTGTTTTGAGACAGTGACTATTTTTGTGTAAATATGTTAAGAGCTTTTTGAGACTGTCTTCTAATGTCACTGAAATATGAGCGCATGAAAACTTTTTTAGTTTTTTTGTGTAAGTGATTTATCTGAAAAAATCTTTAAATGTTTGAAGGCACTTGTAAAAAGTACAGCTTTCTGACTTTAACTGTCATCCATATGTTGTAGAAATGACTGATCATTTGTTGGAGTTGATTATATAGAAAATGCATTGGTGTCTCGTTTGATTTTCTACAATTATGGATGATAAAAACTTGCATGTATGAATATTGTGGGTTGCCTTATGTCAAGTTTTTACTAATTGACATGTAAATGACTATTTGATGGCTAATAACATAACCCAAATAATATATTAACCAGTAAGTTTCACGTTGTCAGTGTATTCTTATACACATACAAAACACAGTGTTATGGTAAACAGCCGTTTATCTACTGTATTTACCAATCAAGACATGGGAGCATCTGCATTTGATAATACCAATATCAGAATGCTTCATCACCCAACTAATGCAGTATAACATCCACAATACTGATTTTTCTCTCAGCATAAAGGAGCTGAAAGTTGGAAACGAGTACGAGACAAGGTGTTTTGCCAGGGGGTATTGAAGGTACTTGTAGAGTCATTAGAAACCAGAACTGTTATCTTATATTTATCATGAACTCTATCCAAACTGTATGCTTGAACTTATTTATACTCTATTCATACTCAACTTAGCTTTTCCCTGGGGCAGCAGTCTGCCTGCTGAGTCTTGTTTATAGTGCAACTAGCCACTGATTTTGACAGGGAATGTTAGGCAGTTTGACACCTCAGGAGGTGCAGTCCCCTCAGAAAGGTGTGGCAGGTTCTCGGCACTACCACCAAGGACCTTACTCTGCTCCCCAGACCCCTGTAAAAACCAGATTGCAGGCCAAGGTGTGTTGCACAAAATACTTTGGTTTCTTTGCATGTAGTTAACCAATTAACCTGTACTAACTCTGTAGTGTAGTCAAAGGCTTCAATTTCAAGGTTATGGCTTTGTGGACTTTGTCACCCAAATATTGTAGCAAAATGTTTGGTTTTGCTGGTGTCGTTTACTACGTTCTATTGCTGGTTTTGTAAGGGAAGGTTTTCTATGTTATCTATTGCTATACATTTACTTTTATATCTTGTTTGCAAGTTCAGTTTAGTTGCTGAAAGCTGTTCGCACTATTAACATTTAATATTATGTTTGATGCCAAACATAGCAGTCATCTCTCTAACCTATATCTCTTTAATTTCAGGGGGTTAGTACCTGCCGTTTTTTTCCAACTTAGCTCATTCTATTTTATAAATAAATTAAAGAAGCTACTCTGAATTGGTTATCCTTTTATTCAAGGCACCCCAAGGACTATTTGAAAGTCACATAATTTTGTATGTTTTAACAGATTGCAAGTTGTGTTTTCCTCAGAAAAATGAAGCACCCTTACCATTTTCTTGGCACTGTTTCGAAGGCACCCCCACCTTGTGTAAAACAATGTGTGCACATATTGTGTTTGTACTGATACCTGAAAGAGAAAAGGGGCAGAAATGTTCGCATGGCTTTGTCATGATCCACTGTCTATGATACAGGAAGATAATTATTCCTTCAGTCAAACTCTGCTTGAGCTGGAGTGGGGGACTTCTGCTTATACTGTATTGAAACTCTGCCATTTTTCTCATTCAGTTGTCCTGCTTCCATTTGTCCTGAGGTAACCACAAACTATGGAAACTATAAATCACCACTGGTCCAGATCATTTGGAAAAACTATGAACTTTGAATAAAATTCAGTATTGTTTTGAGGATCCCAATAATGTTTTTCTAGATAGGAAAGATCTTGCTCTGCAAAGGTGCAAGATCACTTGTGCATATTTGAACTGAAGATATTGCACTATGCTAAGCTTTTTCACTTAGAAAGTTGCAATTGTTCATTTAATGTTGGTTTCTTTTCTGTTTCTTGTTCATAGATTTTCAGCATGCACAGTTTTAAAGCAGCTGATTTGAAAAAAGTAAAATCTTTATTAACACCCTTGTAGCTATTCTATTCAATTTTTTTATTATTATTTATCGGTTGGAGATATTTACCAAGGCTCGAAGTGATGACACAAAAGCTAAAAAACTACAATCTGTTGTAAATATCAAATCAGCTTGAACAATATTGCAGTTTTGACCTGATAAGAAAGATCATGTAAATAAAACAAGCTCTTTTTCCCAGAACTACTGTGTAATATTTTGCCGTTAAACATTCCTTGCTTAATCTGTTTTTGATCAATCTCAGTCAGTATCCAGCTCAAGCTTGAAGACTTTCAAGGTTATTTACATCACAAAAAGACAGGTTTTTGACTGATTGTTTCCTTTTTCAGGCAAGTAACTTGAGCCACTTGGACATCATTGCTGCTCAGCAACTTCAACAAGGAGGTACTCAAACCGGCTCCTCCGCACCCCAGTCGTCAATGTCAGGCACATCCCAGCTCCCCTCCAGCCACTCTGCGGGCTGTTTGCAGGACGATGCAACACACTCCAACAGAGAAAGGTAGGCGGCCTTTCCTTGCAGTTTGTGATCACTGTTGTCATGATGGAAACTACTTGTGATCCTTTATTTTGCCTAATGAAAAAACATTTCCTTTCAGATAATCAATTCCTGAAATGTTTCATCACAGACCAGGCCTTGGGAGTTATATGTTATGTTTCTGATAATGGTGAATTGATGTTTCAGAATAAAAAATGGGTGTGAGACAGGTTGTGCATTTGGTAAATTGTGGTAAGTAATAAATTTATGCTCATTCTGTACACATATTTTAGTGCATATGGCATTGATTTTCACTTGTATTCAACCAATGTTATTTACAATTGCAGTGAGAATGAAGCTCCAGGATCCAATACTCAAGACAAGTCCAAGAGGAAATCCCGGCCCAAACGGCGGAAGACTCTTGAGAAAGTTCCCAGAGCTACGATTCTTAGTGTGGCTGCCGACAATGAGGTTGAGTGCAGGCTGGAACTATCCAACAGAAACACTGTCACTTTCACATTTTCTTTGGAAAATGATAAGCCTGAGGAGATTGCTGAAAATTTGGTTAGTTTGCTTGAAAGAGTTTATTGTTTAGAAAAGCTATACATTATGCCGTTTGTCTAATTTCCAACCTGAATTTTACTTGTTTTTTTCATTAGCTCACCTAACTGAAAGTCATTGACATAATAATCTTCTCCGACGAAACCACTGGATCCATTGTAGAAGGACCTTCTCATAATTGTTCCCACCGATGATGACACCTGAATTTGTTCAAATGGTTTGAATCAGATTTTCAGTGTGGCCATAGCCACAGCAGCCATATTGAGTTCTTTTGTTTGTGGGGGGCTGAAGTCATTGCAGTGAACTTTGGTATGTATGTTTCTCCTGATACAACATTGTGCAAATAACCTCCTTTCTTCTATCCTGAAACATAGAACCAAAACATGTCTCTCTTCCAGGATGCAATTGCTACCTGGTCGACAAGTGCTTCTCCTACTTGCACCTTTTCATTGCTGTTTTGGTGCAATAATGTCTTCTAGGACTTCACAGGGGCGGTCGGGTAGCCTAGTGGTTAAGGCGTTAGCTCGTCACGCCGAAGACCCGGGTTTCGATTCCCGACATGGGTACAATGTGTGAAGCCCATTTCTGGTGTCCCCGGCCGTGATATTGCTGGAATATTGCTAAAAGCGGCGTAAAACCATACTCAGTCAGTCAGTCTAGGACTTCACCCACTGGCTTGTTACCATCAGTGACTACCCACAGGTTTGAAGTCCTGCTTGAGACAGACAGTCATCATCCATGGATGCAACAGATGGTCCTCACCTTTCCCCACCGACCTTTTCTTTCCACTGGAGCCTGCATCAGTGTCTCGTCTTTAGACACATCTTTGCGGATGCATCCACAACTAGGTATTATGCTGTTTGGATGGAGATACCTTCCCTCGACTACTGCAGCACCTTTGATGGCTTCATTCTCCCCAGAGGAGACGAGGCACTCTTCAGTGGCAGCGAGGTGCTCGTCGAAAATCTTGTCCAGATTGTTAATTGTGACAAATGTGGACAATTTGAGTGTCATTCAGCAGACAAGGTGGAAGAGGTCGGCGCCGATCAGTTGTCTTACCAAATTAAAGAGCTGTTGTGCATTTGAGAGCTTCGAGGCTCTCCAACTCCTTGTCATTTAGACACTCGTTGCCTTCCAGCAGGCAGTCACCAAATTTGTCTACCTGACCGTGACGTCTTTACCAGCTTCAGCATTCGGGTAGCTTAATTGTCAAAGCGCTCGCTTGTTAAGCCAAAGGCCCGGGTTCGATTTCCCACATGGGTACAGTGTATGAAGCCCATTTCTGGTGTCCCCTGCTGTGATACTACTGGTAATATTGCTGTGTAAAGCCATGCTCGCTCACTCACTTAACCAGGTACTCCGCCGCTGCAACGTCTTTTACAGGGGTTGCAGTGCTTTGTTTCTACTACTAGTTGAGGCGTCTATGCAATGCCTCACCAGGTAATCCAGTGCTGCACCAGCTAATTGTACAGCTACTTCGTTGCTACAGAGCGCTGTGTCTTTATGCCTTACAGAGGCACCCGCCCTACTTATGTCCATAGGGAGAAGAATTCCAGTGGTATGTCAGCCTTCCTCACTTCTAGACAAGCGCATCTGGAGGAAGCCACTTGCCTTGGAACACATCTCATATAAATGGTTAATCATTGTCCTCAGTCGGGGTTTTAGGGCATGGCCTTGAAGTCACAACATTGGTTTCTTCCCTAGTCTTTCAAGACTTCACACACAGGTGCTTGCTGACTTGATTGAAGCATGTCATCGATCCCAATTGCATGGATCGATGCTTATGATATCAGTCAATGGATTGTATGGTCCAGATTCGATTATTTACATACTTATTGACATGTCTTGAGCAATACTTAAGATTACAATTACGGCCAATCTCATTAAAATCAAATCTTACTTCTCGCTATTGCTAAACAAAGATCTGAGGACATCCAAGTAGGGGTCACGTCAGAACGACCTTTCATCCTACCAATCAGAGCGTCGCCTACCAGATCATGAAAATGACAGTCGGAATGTGATTTCTAATCATGCATCCTCGAAAACTTTAACACGGGATATTCCGAACGATAGTTACGGGTTCAACAACTGAATCCATACAATCTAAACCATCTATTAGCGATTCCAGAATGTTCTTTTGTTCAGGTTTAAAATTTTTAATCGAGAATTTGTCAAAGTATGTTTTGAAGCGTAGTCGCCAGTTTGAAATTAGTGCCGTAAAGCACGAGAAAGCTGACTTCTGATTGGTCATTCCATTGGTCGGTCAAAGTTCAAGATAGGTCAGTCTGACGTGACCCGTAATGGGATGTCCTCAGATCTTTGTTTAGCGGCAGCGAGAACTTAGATGTGATTTTAATGAGATTGCAATTACAGCATGCTGCAGTTCTTTTGCATTATGCATTCCGACTATTTTTAAAACTTCACCCTTGGTGTTTCAAATGTCACCCAGTATATAAGAAATCACATTATGAAATAGAATCATCTCTTCAAAAACTGGGTGACTCATCTAGAACTTGAGACGACTACAACATTCAGCAAATGCTTCACATTAAGTATTAAGATTGTCATTATAACTTTCATCTGAGAGGTTGTTAGATATTTCTTGGGTATCCCCCACTGTTGCAGTGAATATCTGCAGGTATTTTGAGTCCTTGTTGTCACACGCGACAACTATTAACTATTGATCGTTAATTATTGACCAGATATTTCCATTGTGTTTCATACGTCAAAATAATATTCTGTGGACTAGTCTAGTCCATGATGTCTGGCCCAGGTAGACTTATTTCGCAACCACAGACCCCCACCGCCAACTGTGGGATATGCTTTTGTACTAAGTTTTAGCATTTTGTGGAGCTTGCAGTTGCTAGGGATAAGGGAGATAACTGTTGCTTGTTGGTTGGTTTGTTGTTTAACGCTGCACTCAGCAATATTCCATCTATATGACGGCGGTCTGTAAATAATCGAGTCTGGCCCAGACAATTCAGTGATTGACATCATGATCATCGATCCACGCATTTTGGAACGATGACATGCATCAACCAAGTCAGTGAGCCTGACCACTCGATCCCGTTAGTCGCCGTTTACGACAAGCATTGTCGCCTTTTATGGGAAGCATGTTTTGCAGAAGACCTTTTCTAACCCGGATCTTCACGGGTCGAGGAGAGACATATTTTGGTTCTGTGTCAAAGTTATATTTGCACTATGTCATATCAGGGTAAGTATACTGATGTCATAAATATACTAATAGAACTGAATTCCAGTTGATGGATGAGGATAATTGCTTTATATACCTCCATACATGCTCTTGCAGGGCTCCATTTAGCCATGTAAAATATACACCAGTGCAGCCTATTATTGAAAAATGCAACCTTATATTTATGTCTACATGCATACAAAGTGCATGTCAAAATCTTTCAAATTTGTTGCTAGTCTTTACTTGTCTGCCCAACATAGTTCTATGAAACACATTCAATACTTCTAAGCTTTATTTACCATACCACATCAATCTTCCCAATGTATGTATAATTTGTCTTGCTTTTTGGGCTTTTAGTCAAACGGTGGGTTAAATTTCAACCTCGACAAATTCATGCACCTGGTGCAAGTTAAATCAAGTATTTAAATGGAGTCCTGCTCTTGAGATGATTGATGAAGTAAAGAAATGATAATTACCAGGGAGCTAACCAAACATACTTTCGGTCAACCCAACCTCCAGTTGATATTGCATCTTGTCTACTTCAGGTTGGCGCTGAGTTGTTGCTGAGCAGCCAGGTGACTGGTGTGATAGAGCTCCTCCAGCAGGTGTTTGCTCTGGTTGGCCAGGACCCATCAGCCTCTGTGTCAATCTGTGTCAGTGTGGCCAACACACCTACGTCCAGTCCCAGCTCGGTCAGGAGGGTCAGGCAGGTCATGGATGGAGACTCAGTTAAGGTGAGTTACAGCAGACAAACAAGAAAATCACAACTGGGTTTCAAGTGGACATATTTTGTTTTGATGTGTGTTGAAAGGATCTGGGCATCAATTCTCATTAAGATGCCTTTTTTATGGGGTACAGTTAAGTCGCAATGCAGAATTTACCGGATTTGTTTTTGATCGTGAATTGACCTGTTCTGTTGCTTACTCTTCAGAGGCTTGAGTTTGACCATGCTGGGACTGATAGCTCTGGAGTTGCTTCTCATACAGACTGTGGAGAGATGCAGGACTCCACAGTGGTCTTCAGTAAGAGCAGGAAGTTCATTGTAAGCCGGGTCTGTGATTCACACCTTTCGGAGACCAAGATTACTGAAGATGAAGGAGAGGAGCACACCATATCCCCAGACAACATGCCCAGCTCTGCTACCCATGTCGGCGAACCAGATACAATCAATCCTGAGTATGAGAAATCATGGAAGAGCACAACTGCACGGTCTGATGTGCCAATTGATATCTCTGATCTGCATGAAAAACTGACCAAATTGACATCACAGAGAGTGGCAGGTCAGGCAAGCAGTCAGGCAGTGACTCCAGGTGATGTTGGGCCTCAGGGTGGACAGATGGAGGGTCAGTTGATAGATGGACAAGGTAGACCTCAACAACAATCACCGCATGTTCAGCAGCCATCCACCTCTCTGCAGTCTCAGTCACAGACTCAGCAGCAGGTTCAGTCGCAAGATGCACCATCAGGTGTTTCTTCCGACAGTAGTCAGACCACTCCAGCTGCACAGAGTCAGGGTGTGCCTATGATGAATCCCTACATGCATGGTGCACAACAGATGCTGCAGTACCAGGGCATGATGCCACATTATCAGGGCCTCTACTACCCACCCTATTATGCAAATACTGATCCCATGCTGCAGATGCAGATGCATCAACAGATGATGCAGCAGTACATCATGATGAACCAGATGCAGCAACAGCCCCAGTCCTCGCAACAGGCCAATCCCCTGCCTCCTCAATATTTGATTCCCCAAGGATGGATGTACCAAGGTCAGATGCCCATGTATACAACAGCAGCCATGGGTTCCCAACAGTCTCAAGGTGTAGCTCCAGCTCAAGGGCATGTCCCGGAAACTGGTGTCCTAGGCCAGATTGTATCTCCTCCACGATCACCTGGCCAGTCTCGGAAAGCAATGTCAGAGGATGGTTCATCAGACGGCTCTATTCACAGTACAGATGGTCAGAGTAGAAAGGGGGATTTAGCTAACCTTGAGCAAGCATTGATCAAAAAGTTACATGGCAATAGGAAGGATGTTCAGCAAACATCAACGGCACATACAATGCCTATAATGACAATGTCAGCTACAGGGGGCCAGATTGAAGGTGGTAGTGTTCACATGACGGATGAAATGCAACAGACAGACTTAAGTCCTTCTAACGGTGATGCAGGAGGATTTGTAAATAATGATGTATGTGTACATTCAGATGGTAATGAGACCAATGAGGACTTGTCATCAACCATTGAAATCCAGACATCCGTGAAAAGGAGGTCACGGTTCACGGTTGAGGCAGTGTCAGAGGACAAGATAGCAGTAGATCAGACAAGTTCAGATACTGATATTTCTGTGTCCTGTAGTGGTGAAACTCTTGACCAATTTGACAGGAGTAATTTACAGGAAAATGTGCC
Source organism: Haliotis rufescens (assembly GCF_023055435.1). NCBI lineage: Eukaryota > Metazoa > Mollusca > Gastropoda > Lepetellida > Haliotidae > Haliotis > Haliotis rufescens. Next base: position 28,210,755 of record NW_025963846.1, on the reverse strand, counting down.
AAATATAACTTCCAGAAAGGGACGATTCTCAGTGACAACTGTGAAAGACAGTGTGACAATAGGTCCTTCCCAGTCACTGGACGAAGAAGATGGGCATTTGGTGGAGGTTATGACCACTAACACACCAGATACTGTATCTATTCCATCTCAGACTACTAACAAAACTGATGAAGGATCGCAAGGTGCAGGCATGCTCAAAGCTACTGGTGTAAGTAGATTTCTGCAAAGGTTGCATGATAGTGATACTTCTTATAATTCTGTAGGCGCCAGTAATAGTCATTTATACAAAATGGCACGTGCTGCATCTCTAGATAGCCAAGAGTTGTATAGAAATGCTACTGCAAAAAAAAAGCGCTCTATATCATTAGGTCAGCTCCCACCCCCTCATCCTTTTTCTGAAGATGGTGCTGGTTCATGCATGGGTTTAGGTTCATTGTCCTTACAGTCATCGCTCATATCTGCTCATGCTCCTCGCAATAAGCTCATAATACCTGCTGACTCGGTTGATACGGGCACTCAGACATCTCCCATGGTCGTCAAAACTGTGCCACGTCTTTCTAAGATGGGCCCAAGGAAGAAGAAGGTAAGGCAGTACGAGCAGTAGCCAACAATAAAGAAAAATAGTTGTGGAAACAAAATTGACAAAGTATGTCCTATCTTGTGTAAAAGACTTTTACTTGGTGTAATTTGGTTCAGGTTAAGTTTACTGTTCGATAACTTGTTTTTATGTTGTAGGTAAGTATTTTATTTAGCTTAAATGACTTTATGTCAGCAATTTTTTATTGACTTATTTACTGAAGGTTAGTTTACATGGTTCATTATCACTAAGTTTGAATGCGTTAACATTTGATCATGTCAGCAATAAGATTCACTGTTTAGTTTTGGAACCTATTGTGCTTTTTGTCAAGGGGTTTGATATCCTTGTATGGGTCAAAAAAGATATCGGTAAAAAATGTCTTTGAATAAATTGAATAAGAGCAGTCTTACAGAGAGGCTGTCGGGTAGCCTAGTGTTTAAAGCGTAAGCTTGTCACACCGAAAACCCGGGTTCGATTCCCGACATGGGTACGTGTGAAGCCCATTTCCGGTTTTCCCCCGCCGTGATATTGCTGGAATATTGCTAAAAGCGGCGTAAAACCATACTCACTCACTCACACAGTCTGACAGAAACTAGCTGCTTTCATTAGATTTTGGCAACAGCACAGTTAAGTTTTTAATAAAAATTAAACAGTACCAGTAATATCAAAATCAAGGTGAAACAGCTAGCTCGTCAAAATATTGTGAATGTTGGCATCCTTACTTTGTTGCCTTTTCCACAAAGAAAGAAGAAATATATCCGCTTTTCAGCACAACTGAAATTTCCATACACATAGATATTGGTAGGTTAGTTTGAACCTGTGTTTAGTTTTCTGTGCATTGATTGCACTATTTCTGGTCAAGTGGCAATATGTGTGTGTACATTTTACTTTCCTTTTCATTAATTATTAATAATATTACTTTTCTGTATTGTCGCTTCACATGAAACCCTCTTCATTAACAGTCTGTGACCACTCAAGAAGGGAAAGAGGCCAAAAAAGATATGTATGTTCTACATCATGATCCAGAGTACAATAACATGATCCTAAGGTGAGACTCCAATTCAAACATTTATTTAAGTGTAAGAGTTTTAGTGAAGTTCCTGCACTTTATCTTAGGAACCTTCACATTGACTATACTGGTAAAGGGCAAGTGAACTCAACATAGCAACTTTTCAGATTGTAACTTTAGGGTATGCAAAATTGAATTTGAAAATGGGAAAGAGTGTAAACAGACGATAAAAAATGACAGGCGAAATTGTCATTTCCCCAAACTGAGGTTAAAATATGCGCTGCTCAATTGCAACAATCAGACTGGCACCCAGGATGCTTGCATTACAGGGCTCTTTCTGTGTGCTCATCCATGGAATTACCATGCTTTATTGGTAACAATATGACCGCCTCCGTGGTCTAGTGGTAGAGCGTCCGCCCAGAGAGCGGAAGGTCCGGGGTTCGATTCCCGGCTGCGTCATACCAAAAGACGTTAAAAGATGGTACGTGTTGTTACCCTGTCTGGCGCTCGGCATTAAGGGGCTAAAACAAGGACTGGTCGGCTCGGAGTCAGTATACTGTGTCTGAGTGGGGTATTCATGTTAAATTGCGGCATGGTATCTCAGTGGGCTTGCACTATTAATTGGCATCAGTTCGGACTAGTACAAACACACACACACACACACACACACACACACACACACACGTGCATGCACGTCGCGATATAAGTGCAATAATCTTGGATGCGACGTTTAACCCAGTTACACCTCACCTATTGGTGACAATATTGAAAATGTCAGGATTAATCCCTGACAGGCATTCATTGTATGGAAGAGGACTAAGGGCAGCAGGTGGTTTTTGAGGATCTTCCTATTTGTCCAGCAGCTATTGTCATTGGTACAAATTCACCCGAGTGTGGTGATTGGTTAGACAATAGGGAATTAAGAGGGGCATTTTACATATGCCACATATAACAACACAACTAATTGGTGAACTATATCCACATATACTGAACTGAGTGAAACCTTTTAAAATATATATCAATGCGAAAGTGAACATGTTAATCGTTTCATATGATTTGGGCTATAAAAGGCATTACTGACAAACAGTATTCCACTGTGGCAAATGCGCTGTTTGATTTACAGTTTATTTCCAATTCTAAGGCAAATCAGCACTTAGGTTTTGACAGATACTAGTCCATGAATAAGACCAGATGTCAAATATCCATTCATTGGAAATGTTTCCAAAGAGTATGCCCAACCACAAAAACACCAAAGATGACTTTGTCATGAAGCACAATAACGTCACAGAATTGGGTTAACGCCACAAAATCAATTTGAGGGGTGGCATCCAAATCTGTACAAATTCATGGAGATACTGCAGGTTGATTAGGATAATACTACGATCATAATCCAGGTTGTTTAATGCCACTGAAGAAGAAAAGTAGTGTCAAAACCTAGCCCTTGCCCTTGAGAGTGAGCAAAGACAGTTGCTTGCCAGCCAGAAACCTATTTTGACACCCACTGAATTTTTGTGATGTTAAAAGTCAGTTCAACTGATCCAATTCAGTTGACGTACCACTTTAGAGAATTGCTTTCTAAAACAATATTTCTTTTACAGACAGAAGAAGCAGATAAACGAACTGCACCTGAAGCACAAGAAAGAGATGGAGGAGTTTCTGAAGAATAAAGGCATATCTTTACCTAGTATGATGCCACATACGGTGGCCTCTCCAATGATGAGTCCATTGACTGTGCATACAATGTCCCCTGCGTTGCTGTCCATGGCGTCAACACGGACATCAGTTCCAAGTGCCACTTCCCAAAAGGCGGATCAAGGTGGTCATGGGCAGGTGGAAAAGCCAAAAGGTACATTTGATGAGGAACTGTTTAAAAGATATGCAGATTTGACTCGATCAAACACACATTCTACAGCCAAACCTGATACTACCAAAAAATCCTTAAATGAACTGAAACAGGAGCAGGAGTTTCCTTGGGACAACTCTTTGAGTTTACAAGCCTCATCTAGTGCCCATGCTGATAGTTCTGTGCATCTCAATCGTGTGCGGAGTGCGGCCAAGCTCCACACAGAGACTTCGGACCTGAAAGCGTCTGATAGAATGGGTGGTGAAAACCGTGAAGGGTCAAATGAGAGTAGTCGGAAATCCAGTGTTGATCTTTCCTCCTTGCCGACTTCCATTCCAGAAATGCTGAGACAACAACCTCATCATCAGATGATGCATCCATATCTTCACCAAGGCTTACCGCCTTTTTTCCCCTTTCAATATCAAGGCTTTATTGCAGGTGCCAATGCTCAGCAAATATCTCAACCTTTTCAGTTGCAAGGCTCGTTTCCAGGAATGATGGCAAACCCCCAGACGCAAACAGTTAACTCTGCTGCTGCACATGGATCATTTGCTCCCATGCAGAATGCCTTTCCTGTCCAGTCTCAGCAACAGCAACAACAGCAGCCACAGCAGCTTCCAACATCATCACAGCTGCCAGCACAACAGGCACAGGCACCTCAGACGTCAGGCAGTTCATCCAATTCTGCTTTGAACAATCAGCAACCGAGCAAAGGCTAATCCACATGCCAAATGTCTTTCATAACAGCAGGTGTTACGAATTATACCATCTCTGGGTATCCCAGAGAAGTAAGTATCTGATCTAGCTGTGCTCATCAATCCATGAAGTTTGAGAGGGAAACAGAAGTGGATGGAGGTTTATTACAGCCTGCCATTTTCCTTATCACAGCAAAGTGCATTGCTGCTTGAACCCATTCCCAGTATTACCAAATGTCTGTGTATGCAAATAGATGGATCTAGCCTAGCTGTACTTAAGTCAGGCCTTTAGTAAGCAAATGACCAAGACATTTGGAAACATCGGCTCCTGACCACTGTAGGACAACAATCACTCACATCTAGTCTTCCTAGGAAACCTCTGCATCCCTACGTTGGTCACTGGTAATCAGGAGATAGTCCAAAAACATTTGGACAAGTTTCGGGGTATATCAAGGAGAGACATATATCTTGGACTAGAATGGGTTACTTTGTAATATATGTACTGAATTCTATAGAGAGTGCAGTCCCAACATTGTGCATATTCCATGGGACCTTTCCTCATTACTCCTGTTGCTTGAGCCTGCAAGTGGTGTGGCATTGACACTGTTTGTTATTCTGTTACATGACTTTACCTTTTGCAATAGTTCTGCAAGTTCCAGTTCTCTTATTATGAACAACAGTATTACAGGCTTAAAAATCAAGAGCACTGCGATACTAAATCTTGCTGTAAACTTACCAGTGATTTAAACTAATTCCTAAGACATTAAGAATATTTTGCTGACACACATAAGCAAAGTGGGCTACTCACAAGAATCATCTGGCATATAATTTTACCTCCTCTTTCAACTCTTCTGCTAAAGTGTTGATACCTTGACAGTTTATTGTAGTATTTATTGCGGCAGAATTGAAACAAAAGTGCTCAGCATTGTGTAGTTTGTAGCTGTGCCTTGCAATCTGTGATTAATTTTCCTGTACATTGATCTGAAGTACACGTTAGCATGTGCAAGTGAAGTAGCAAAAGAAAATTTCATTGAGTCTGTTCATAGGAAATTGAACAAGAATTTGTGATTACCTTTCCTGTACATTGATCTGAAGTTCATACTAGTTGCCATGTGCAAGCAAATATCTTAATTGATGTTTTGAATGCGCTGTTGATGGGAATTTTGCTCATAAGTACTTGTAATCTATGCCCGAGTCAAGCTGCAATACAACTCTTGTTGACAATTTGCCACTGATAGTGCTAAGATATCTTCATGCATCTATATTATATATTTTGACAGAAGTTATGTTTCTTTATTTGACGCTGTATCATTAATTAGATATATATGTGGCAGGTCTTTTGTTTTGTCTTCATCTAATATGAGCATTTTGGATCAAATTATTTACCAGGGTAGCATGTGGTTATTTTTGACAAACTTGTGTTATATCAGTTTTGAGACCTCAGATTTTAAGACACAATCAATACTTATTGCTAAATTCTTACTTGATATGATGTATGTATGACTATAGAATAAATTGCTTATGTTGATGTAATAAGATGGATGAATATTTTTATGATATTAATGGTTATTAATATTGCATACTGAGATTACAAGTTTAAGAATGATTCATTTATGTGAATGATTACACATGATCATGATAATAGTTTCTTGTTATTTCTTGTTTATTTTGGATAATTGCATAATACTTTGGGTACTCCTTGTTAGACAAAATCCTTGTAAATCTGTTTCATGTAATTTGAAATGTTTGATGTACCTTCAGAAATAACTTGGACGAGTCAATATCAGCCATGTAGACAGGTTTAAGTGAAAAATATCAAGAAACAATCAGATCTGTTATCAAAGCATGTGTACATTCAGCTTCTTCTTTGGTACATGTAATGATTATTATTATTATGTAAATGTTCAAGCAGGTCCTGGTATAATGGAAATAGATCACTAACTGAAAAACATTCTAAATTTTGAAGCGTTTTCTGTCATATAGATTATCTTGTGAAATGTTAATGTTGAAGTACTTTCATGAGTAAGAAATACTAACTTTGTTCAGACCTTTCTCAATTAGAGATTAAATATTAATTTTTCTGATCTAAGCATGTTTCATAACACTATATTTATTGGCTGGCAAAATATAGCCCTTCTCATTTTAACAAAATCTAACAGATTTCCAAAGTGTCAAATGAGGTTTGCTGTATCCAATACACTGGTGACTGTGCAATGAAGGGAATTACAAATGGTATTGAAAGGCAAGACTACAGATGAAGTTGGTCTCCGACTTATTTCCTCCTTATTTAGTTCCCTATTTAATGTGTGTTTTCCTTGTTGATAATGAGTTTGATTGCCTCTAAATGCACCCTAAACCCTGCCTGTCTTGCACTTAAGGTAATTAACATTGTGATAATCCACATGCAGAAGAAAGAAGAGATTGTAATGTTGGTTGCTGGCCTTTTAATGTTCTATTTTTGGATTTATCTCAGAAACAATGCAAATAAGAAGCTTTTGCAGTAAAAACAATGAAATTGTTCCAACAACATCACCACTGTGTTTGTAATTGTTTTGGGAAGTGCCAAGAATCTGTTAAGTTAACCGTGCAGTCTCCTTGAAGGATGTCATCGGAGGCAAGCTGGAACTGTTGATGCAGTTGCTTGTGTCGTGACAAATAACACACAGACCCATGTATTATCAATATGACAAGTTCGTTATATTGGTGGTTAGAGGTTAGGGTTCAATTCCCCACATTTTCCCAAGTGTCCTTGCTGGGATTGTGCTACAAGCAGCATGACAGCATACTTGCTGAACTTCACACATCACACATCACACATCACACTGATATAAGTGAACTGTTTCCTGTTCAAACTGAGAGAGTGGGTTGGTTGGTAGGTGAGTGTTGTAAGCGGTCTACACTGAAATTTCTTAAAGTGGTAGTTTTTGACTGCTTGGTTTCCGTTTTGCTTGTGATTACACACACACTCACACTAACACTCACACTCACACTCTCACACCCACACAGTTAGTAATATTTGTACATTCATTTGAGGACTGGTATGACACGTTTTTCTTTGTTTTAAATCATGTCCCTTCAATCCTCTGATTAAGTCTCGTATCTGAGTGAAATTAGTAGTTGATACACTTGAGCATAAAAGCCTACTTTGCCACCAATAATGACTGCACATTTTGTTGAAATTGTTCTAATCCATTTGTTGCCTTTCTTCTTTCAAAAATGGAAATATTCTGATGTAAAGAATTATAAATATTTTGTAATTTAAGGTCCAGAAAGCCCAAACTTTACAGATTACTGGTACAATGTTGGAATGGTCATGACTGAGTAGTTTCAACCAGGGCATCGTAACAATGAATGGCTTTGCTGATTTTCGGGGTGCTTCAATAACTTTGATCACATCACGAGTATCAGTATCAACATCATGCGACCAGTTTGTACTTTTGTATCAACGAGTGAGTGAGTGTGGTTTTACGCCGCTTTTAGTAATATTCCAGCAATATCACGGCAGGGGACACCAGAAATGGGCTTCACGCATTGTACCCATGTCGGGAGTGGAACCTGGGTCTTCGGCGTGACGAGCGAACGCTTTAACCATTAGGCTGGCTACCCGGCCGCCCGTATAATCAACGAAGGAACACACGAGCGAAAGATGCCAATTTTTATATAAAGATATTATTATAATATATGAACAGATGACACGGACCAACATTGTCAGAAAAAGACGTGTGCACATGATCACGAAAATTTTACACCAAACGTGCAAATCAAGGCTGGTTGGTTTCTTGTTTAGCGTCACACTCAGCAATATTTCAGCTATATGATGGCGATCTGTAAGGTACCATAAAGGTATAGACACATTGTTTCCAACATTACAAACGGTAGTATTTCACATAAACAGCTTGAAAAAAAATACATTGGGTCAATTTCAGACTTAAAAATTTGGGCTGCAGGTGGCAGCACGTTGTAAAGTGGCTCACAAAGAGCTATTGGGAGGATGTTCGTCGATAGGCTCATGTATTGTTTTCCTTCCAGTGTACCTACCTTCTCTAATATATTGTGTAGGGGTATCTGCACACAATTTGACTGATACTACAGTTACAGTTTGCATTAATGCTTTATCAAAAATGGATATACAATTTTAATTTAATCAATGAAACACATTATGCAAACGGGGGGGGAAAAGTAACAGCTTCATATCAAGTTCAATAAAAATAAATTTATTCAGAAATTAAATGCATCTTTCAATACATATTTATGAAGACATCTCAACGTTAAGGCCGTTATTCACAATTTGCACGTGCATGTGGATTCACTGTGCTCAATTTGGATGTTTGCGTGCTTGTAGGAAGCGCGTGCTTTTATAATTTGATCAGCGTACATTGTTTAGCTGTCGGGTAGTTATATTTAACACTTAATTTAACCGTAAACAACACGGCTTGCTGAAAATCAACTTCTACGCGCCGTACCCATGGTGCAAACAGGAATGGCGCAGAACAAAGTTGCCAGACATTGTCAATATGTCACAATACACAATATCACAATATCATCTCTTTGGAGACCAACCGCCTCCGCGGTCTTGAGGTAGAGCGTCCGCCCGGAGAGCGGAAGGTCCGGGGTTCGATCCCAGGCCGCGTCATACCAAAAGACGTTAAAAGATGGTACTTGTTGTTACCCTGTCTGGCGCTCGGCATTAGGGGGCTAAAACAAGGACTGGTCGGCTCGGAGTCAGTATACCGTGTCTGAGTGAGGTATTCACGTTAAACTGCGGCATGGTATCTCAGTGTGCTAGCACTATAAATCGGCATCAGTCCGGACTAGTACAAGCAGCCACACACACACGTGCATGCACGTCGCTATATAAGTGCAATAACCTCGGACGCGACGTAAAACCCAATTTCACCTCACCTCACCTCTTTTTGGAGACGTTACACACAGCAGGGCAACACTAATGACTTGCCACTGGCCAGGAGTCACGTCAGCACAGTGCTCGGTTGTTAAATCTACGGAAATCTACGGAATCATTGCCAAACCGTCACATTAACAGCTCGGACAATTCGTGGGTTGAGACCCATTTCCCATTTTCCGTAGAAATGTATATTTCTATGTTCTCATTTCATGTCAATATGAAACACTGTCCTAATAGTAAATGGTTGCAAATAACATAATTGTAAATAAACAACATTTTATCGCCCTGTAAATCATTGCTTTAACCTGAATCCAATTATCCTATCTTCTCTGTATCATACGTGACTTAAAGTTTTGGTTTGGTTTGGTTTGGTATGGTTTGATTGTTGGTTAACGCCGCACTCAGCAATATTCCAGCTATATGACAGCAATGTAAATAATTGAGTCTGGACCAGACAATCCAGTGATTAATATCATGAGCATCGATCCACGCAATTGGGATCAATGACATGCATCAACCAAGTCAGCGAACCTGACCACCCGATCCCGTTAGTCGCCTTTTACGACAAGCACAGTCACCTTTTACGGCAAACATGGGTTGCTGAAGACCTATTCTACCCCGGAATCTTCACGGGTAATTACCCACCCGACCCGAGTACCCGAATTACCCACCCGACCCGAGTACCCGAGTTACCCGTCCCAGCCCTAATAGGTAAGTTTACAGACGGCACCGTGAACGTTTCGAGGAGGATGCTGTGGTGGCACATAATCGATTTGGTGCTGGTTCTGTAATTTTCTTGGGAGGCATTACATCCACTGCAAGGACGCAGCTTTACGTTGGAATCTCAGCGTACAATTGTGGTTCCTTTCGTGAAGACCAAGCGTCGCTTTACAAGATTCTTGGCTCACGTCTATAAATAAAGAAGGATGTTTTTAGCATTTAATTAAACATTCTTTTCTGTAATAAAGTTACATGAATCATTTTTTCACAAACGGACAGACTTTAAAGAAACATGTTTTCAGTATCAAATTGCAAATGAACAGTTGTAATTATTTTATTTCCAGTTCATCCTGACATCGTTTACACCACTTCTGTATACTTGCCTGTGGACATCAACAGTTTATTGTTTGTAAGAGTTACGATTGGTTGGCTTGTTTGTTGTTTAACGCTGCCCTCAGCAATATTCCATCTATATGACGGCGGTCTGTAAATAATCGAGTGTGGACCAGAAAATCCAGTGATTGATATCATGAGCATCGATCCACGCAATTGGGATCGATGACATGCATCAAGCAAGTCACGAAACTGACCACCCGATCCCGTTAGTCGCCTCTTACGACAAGCATAGTCACCTTTTACGGCAAGCATGGGATGCTGAAGACCTGTTCTACCCCGGATCTTCACGGGTCTCGAGAGTTACGACAGTCCAGGAGCGTTAGATACGGCCGACTCATTTGCATAACATGCAGGATGCAAAATGTCACTGATTAGTCACTTTCAAACATTGGCGGGTCCCTACTTGCGAGAACACAGACAGCCATTCGTCACCACAAGCTTGCAAGAAGACGGGTCCCCCTATCGAGGAATGTTATGTGCGAAAATACAACAAACCAATCAAAATGCGCGTATGACTTCAAGTTATTCGGTCAAAGAATCCCTCAGGAATATTTTTTATATATTTTACATATGCCTTGCATCTAAAATATACCCAAGATACAGTTAAATGTGTTCAATCATACTGTATAATATCGCATGTACCGTTGTGTTTTATATTGCATCTGATATATATATTGTGGGTCTTTTTAATGAATAAATATAAAAGAATAGTTAATAAAATCAAAGCAGTACATTATTTCCCTCACTGCTACATTGTATATATTATTTGGGCATCTGGAACATGGGGTTGGGCATGTCACCAGGGATAAATCTAGACCTGCTCAGGAGGCTGATATTCAGCCCCAAATCTGCATCAGATGTCAGTAAACTGTCCCTCTTTCAAAGTTTTAACATATCCTAAAATAATGCAGAATGTAAGGAAATTATGTTATTATCATTTCCCCCAATCTGTGTGCCAAGCGCACTTAGTTTGGAATTCTAAATTTAGATAAAAATCCCTGATCACACTTCCAGAATATTGGACTTAATAAACTGCCGACCGCCTCCGTGGTCTTGTGGTAGAGCGTCCGCCCAGAGAGCGGAAGGTCCAGGGTTCGATCCCGGGCCGCGTCATACAAAAAGACGTTAAAAGATTGTACTTGTTGTTACCCTGTCTGGCGCTCGGCATTAAGGGGCTAAAACAAGGACTGGTCGGCTCGGAGTCAGTATACTGTGTCTGAGTGGGGTATTCATGTTAAACTGCGGCATGGTATCTCAGTGAGCTATCACTATAAATCGGCATCAGTCCGGACTAGTACAAGCAGCCACACACACACATACACGTGCATGCACGTCGCTATATAAGTGCAATAATCTTGGACGCGACGTTAAACCCAATTTCACCTCACCTAATAAACTGCCAGTATTTAGGTTCGTGGATGTGAGAACAGTTGAAAACATTGAGAGGATCCAAGATAAAATGAGCACCTGTAACTGCCATAGTTATGGCAGATCAATCGGATCCATGTTCCAGAAAAGGGAAACCTGCGATGGCAAAAGTATCTGAAGACACGCTCTGCAGTATTTCACATCTATTAACTTGAATTGATAAAAATACAACACAAATTAAAATTCATAAATGATCTTTTATTCAAAAGACTTGTCATGAATCCAAGAATTATTACTGTTAACAAATAAAGATGTAAATAAAGTACAACAAATATCTCATAAGGAAGGGAATTTATGGATGTCAACTTCTTAAAAATTATTATTAGGAACACCACCATCCTTAAATTCTCTTCCTTATGTCTATCACTTCTAAATGCCAGCCAAAGACTTAAATATGTCATAAGTTCAAAGCTTTAATCAACAAAATGACCTGTTGACATCATGACTGTTACTAGTAAGAAGAAATAATTCTTTTATTGATCCAGAAACCACATGCCTATAGGACATGACTCTAAATAATATATATTTCATTTTACAAATCACATGTGAAGTGACAAGTATTACTTATGCATGAAACAACATACATTTAAATGCAAATATCAGGTAGCTGGACACCTGGAGTTCATTAGATATTTAAATATATATCCCAAGTATGCTTCACAAATACTGGTGTGAACATGACTTTTCCTTTAATAAACCAAAACAAAATATACACACAAACAGGGATTCAGACCAGTTCCGTTTCTAGGATACTGACTGACTGTCATCCATAATGTCCTAAAGTTGTTCTAAAATTTGGTAAAGTCATATCAAAAGATAAAAACCCAACTTGAAAATATCCTGAAGCCAGCAAAACCCCCGTGAAGAAAATATAAAGCTCATTTTAATCATAATCATAACCAAACCTTGAACAATATGTAAATAACCAACATCCTTAATAAACATTAGCTCTTGCTCAAATATCAAATATTGACAATCTCCTCAAATCAAGGTAAAGAATTACATTTTGGGTTAAATTCATTTCAATATTCACAGTTATATATGAAATGTATTAAGAATTATATTATTTATTCTGTATCAGAATTGATCAGGCACTTGGATAATGCCTGATCAGGGTGTGACAAAGAGATACTGCCTTTGTTTTTACATATTCTTTGTATCCTGAAATAAGTATAATCTTTTTTTTAAATATATTATTTATAAAGAAATAATATTATGTCCTATACAAAGAGCCAACAATCTAAGTTTTATACCAGGTTGATGTTGTACCATCAAACATTTAGTGTTTGTTAGTTAGTGCAATTAAATCATATTTATCTGACTTTTATACGGCATCAGTTAAATAACTGGTTGGAATAATTATTGATTACTTGATTAGATTATAATTTATATCATCACTTGACCATGTTACACTGAGTACATAAACAATATTATTTCCAGTAAATTTATTAATATGAATTTTCAAAGCTTTAACCTCGCGTGATAAACCCCACAGTCAATGCCTTCGTCGGTTAAGACTATTTATATAAACAAATGTCAAATCAGGTTAGAAGTGTTGTATATTTCATGCAGGTGTTCACCAGAATAGTCATGTGATGTCATGGTTACGAGTTTAGCCAATCGGGAAACACTTCCGTTGCACGAGTTTTTCTTGCGCGTAAACCAGACTCTACGGATCGAAGCAGACGACGCTTACTTTATCAAATGCACCGGTGCATGTTAAATTCATTTCAATGAGCTGTTTAGAATTCATTTAAAATCGAGATTACAATGGGCTTAGACCCCTATTTCTCATGTTTATATCATTCACGCGCTACTTTGAACGCTGCGTGTAAAACTTTGGTATGTCATGTGCATTATGAAGACGTTTCACGAAGAAACATTTTTCAGCTTGATTTCCTGCCCTGCCGTATGTTTTCACTCTGGAGAGGACGTTGAACGAAAAGGTAAGTGCAGCAATATGTAATTAAACAATCTGTTGGTGAACATTATTATGTAAACGAACAATCGCTGCGGCTGTAACGATTCGCAGATGATGTGATGTTATATTCGATACAAAACAGCACCAGGGCACCAGGCCGGTAAGAGCGTTTCTCTGTCACTCTCTCTGTGTGTGTGTGTGTGTGTGTGTGTGTGTGTTTGTATGTGCGTGCGTGTGTGTGTGTGTGTGTGTGTGTTTGTATGTGCGTGTGTGTGTGTGTGTGTGCGTGTGTGCGTGTGCGTGTGTGTGCGTGGAGGGGGGTGGGGGAGATTGTCCCATGTCGTCAATGAATGCATATTATTTAATGTAAGAATACAGCATGTACATAAAACATATTGATCCTAAATTCTGTTTATGTTCTTACGCCTTTTCGTTGGTGTTTTCAACTTAATAAATTACACAATTATGAATATATTTCACCGCATTACGTATACGACGGGAAGTCCAAGGTTGGGTCTCACACATTATATCAAATTTTGGCGCAAGACCCGGATTTTCGTCACAGGAGCGAACGTTTTAACATGGTTTCTCCATACAACTCCAGTGTTGTAAACATTAGAAAAAAGTTTCGTTGCCGTCATAACGGCTTCCTCAACACAATTATGCAGTGTTAATATACCATTTCTAAACTCCTCCCGTACGAACAGATGGTTTATCATTTATCGGTATTGTTTAGATAATGAATGAATGAATGAATGATGTTATGGTATGGTATGGTTTTTACGCCGCTTTTAGCAATATTCCAGCAATATCACGGCGGGGGACACCAGAAATGGGCTTCACACATTGTACCGATTTCAGGATTCGAACTCGCGCGTGCACATTACACACACCGAATTATTTTTTTCAATAAATTTTCACAAGGTGAATTTTATCCAACGCCTCTACACATTTGCCAACAACATATTTATACATACAGAGTATCTGCTGCGAAATGACCATTCATCCATTTTTAACCATTCATTGCAGCTCTATCTTGTCTAGCTCCGCCATGAAAGGTGTAGTAACATCAATACATGCTGTTTTCTTAGTGAAACCTGCAAACTATTGTTTTAATATCAATAAAACTTAGTATTAATCACAATAAAAGCGAGTTTAGCACCGTCGATTCAGCAGTCTTACTCCGACGAGGGTAATTGTTTGGTCCGCTGTAAGCAACCGCAAACTTAGTACCAGTGTCTAAATAGGTAAGGGTGAGGTTAGGTGTCACTTTCTCCTTCGGAATTTTTATCAACAAATCTTCACAAGGTGATACTTTGCTAAACCCCTGCACCCATTAACCGACATCTACATGAATACAAAGATTAAGAAAACGAATTTAGATTCAATATATATGGCAATTAGTATGTTTGGAATTTTGCTTTGTCAAAGATTAATCTCAAATATTTTCTGTATATTTTAATGAAATTTGAATTGCCGAGAATACTGTCGATGCATTAAATGGCATAAAGAGTAAAGCTAGATTGTTTTTATATTTTGTTGTATAGAGCTCGAACAGAATTTTGGTACTGATCGTGATACAAAGATCAGTTGTCAAGGTCATCGGTTGTTTTGCAGTTTGTACATTGATCACTGTGGTGTTTAGTTGCAGAGTTTAGATCGGCAATGGCTCTGTGAATTCTTGAACTTATTTTGTCTAAATGGGTCGAGTTAGAAAAAAATGTGCCATTTAGTAATACTTTATATGTATGGGATTTATGTCATATAGATTTACAATTTGGAATATAAATTTTGAAATTTTGAAATTAGATGCTATTTTATATAAATGTTTTGATCCTCTTGCTAAGTTTAAGAGTTTTAGAGTTGGTGGGGGTAGATCGTAGGTCAGATAATATAAGTAATGTGTTGAGGAAGGTTCCAGTTCTTTCCCCAGGGCTACCTTTAAGGATTACTTAAGAATGGACTTTCACTTTGTGTGAGTTCATTTTAGTATAAACCTTCATAGAAGGTGGTCCAAACTGAATGAACGTCGGGGCTCGACTGGCGCCAGCAATGGCGGCGGGTATATGGTGGCATTTTCCGGTGGTGTTTCAGGTGAACAATTAACTTGCCTTTACTTGTGTCTGTGACGGGTGCCACCGGTTGTGCAGGATACGCTCACCTTTTTCACGAACACCTGGTATTATCACTATTCTCGAGTGATTCATGAATGTGGTAAGGGTATTGTCGCTTTCATTTATTTGAAGAAGAATGGGGGCAGGATTTTGTTGGACTGTGGTAGGGTCGGAGGCTTTAGATGGAGACTTTAGTGGTGGAGGTTGAAAGCTGTTGGCGAGTCGGACGTTGTGCTGATGTTGGTGCCGGGATGTTTCTGTCGTTGTCGCTGATAGTACTTGCTACGGCCGATTATACCATGAAATAATGTGAATGAATCATAATGAGTGCGTCTTTTAATGTTTTAGCTCCAGCTCAGATGCGTGAAACCCTATCATGATCAGTTCGTCTCGTATGTTTTAGCTTCAGTTGTGACATCTCACTTCCTACAATAACGAGTTAGTCTTTTAATGTATAAGTTCCATTTAAGACACGCCACGTCCTATTAAAATGAGTTGTACTTTAAGTGTTTTAGCGTTAGTTGAGATCCATCTAGATCTCTTAGCCGATGCAGATACAGACATTATCGTTTTAAATTTTATGGTTATTGAAATGAATTGGTCTTTTAATGTGTCAGTATCAGTTGAGGCGCCCCATTTTTTATTAAGATGAATGTATCTTTTTTAGTTCCAGCTAAGACGAATTACTTCTATGATAATGAGCTAGATTCTTTGTGAAACGACCGTAGCCCTAAAATTATCGTAAGGAAATCGTAGGCTATCGCAGCCTATTTTTGAAACTATCGTAGCCCTAAGATATCGTAAGATTGTCATAGTTCTAAGATAGCCCCATACCTGTCGTATGTTTATGTTCTCTTCACCCAAGACGGTGGCATACTTTGCCATAGATATTTTTCAAACAAATAATCTGCTTTACGTTCAAAGATTGACATTTCATTTGGTTAAATTGTGTGATTCAAATTGACACTTCGAAAAAACACGAAGAACGCATCGAAGATATCACGTTGGAAATATTCTTAATCGCGACAGCGTTCCACATAACTATGGAGTCGATAGCTTACAATATATTTCTATCCGAGTCCATGCTGAAGAAGTGTGAAACAACATACCTTTTCGATAATTTGGGAAGGATTAAAACGGAAGGTGTCGGGAGGCTCTATAGTAATGACCGTGACCTTATTGATAACTCAGGGTCAGCTAATCTTATTGATTTAACAAGGAAATACATGTGGTCAAATATGCGTATAGTATATTTGTATAAAGAGTATATTTAATGTTTCTCTAGCAAAAATAATTGTGTTTGGTTTCGTTTTCAAAACAACACCTAGGTTATCTATATTACTGAAAGACAAATAGTTGACAAGTGATTAAAAAGTGTCTATTGAATAATTTCGTTCTTTAAAAACAGGTGATTAACGACATAGATGTATTCGATTAAATATAGCAATTTATTGAAATTCTGAGAGCAAAAGTTAAGCAGATATTTTCGTATCGTATTTTCGAGAATGGCTATTTGAAAAATCAAGTAAAAAATGGAGTCCCATGCCGTAAAATGGCGTAAAGTAACACATTTTCAACATTGTACAAAATTCACTTTCCAATATATTTTCGCAGAAAATGTTTATTGAATGAAACTTACTGATCAATATAAAATAGACATTTTCACCACAACAATCTTTGAATTTTGCATTCAATCGACCGATTTTATATTAATAATTTATGTTTAAGTGTACATTTACCCGTTTTTTTATTCACAAAATACCATTCAGACAATAATATCATTGTAAAGGATAGGGTCACCGGACAAATACTTTCAATTGACCCTCAGCAATGCTGTGAGAAAAGCCAAGCGTTATCGAACTAGATAGATTTTACACATTGACTATATATAGATATTTCGCTCCTCAGCGAGATTTAAATCAAATCAGACAAATTAGTTTATTTGCTTATTTCCTAAATTATCTCCCTTTGTGTACGAAAATGTCACTTTCAAATTTTGATAAGAATTATGGATCTAGATTGGTTTAAAAATTGTTTACATCATCTTTACCCAAATAGCTTGATATTGTATTTGAGTCCTTTGTTTATTCATGAAATATATTGGATATGTAAACAACAAAAGAAACTTACATTGTCATTGTAACTCGGTCGTTGGTGCGCTGCTTCCTGAACAATTTTTGTCTTGAGTGTTTCCAGGTATAATGTTAGTGATGGCTCTATAAACTTTTGACATAAACACAAAAACGAGCAGTATTGTGAAACGTACCCAGCATACATCAAGTAACATCAGACCTGAACACGCATCTTTATGCTGAACGCCTGCTATATTCGATCATAGGTCTCGTCAATGTCATTTAGAATAACGTCCCTTAATTACTTTCGTCCTCGACTTTGTACGCGATGTGTTTACACAAAGCTCTGCTCTCTCGCAAGAAGGAAAATTTTACCATGAATTTGGAATTAACTCGATTCTGACTGGTCAATCAGAGGCTATTAAATCACAATAAACCCTCTCTGATTGAAACAGCTGGTTTGACGGCCGCATCACCGCGGGAGCTAATATTCAAAGAATAGTACTATTTTCAGTCAGTGTCGGTAGGCATATTTAAATAACTATATCTACAATTACAGGTTACAAAATGCACAGATGCGGTTACTACAATATTCAAAGGATGTGTGGCAATACATTTCGTGCAGAAAAACACGACAGAAATCAACAAAGGGAATGTATTTACGTTTTGGAGACAACAGAGAGCTTGAAATTTTGGCGCTTTTCTATATACGACTGTGACGTCATATATTTTGCGTCACATGAGCGATATGACGTCATAATGGTGAAGTGCGATGTAGAGCGAAAGCCTTGCAAAGCTCGCTTTGTTTTCTTTAGGGATGCCCACCTCATGATAGCTTACCAAGTTGCCGTGCTTACATGCTTTCAATGCCTGTCATATGTTCGAGTGAAATATTACGGTGTAAACAAACTGCTTGAGTATATACAGCACCATATTTTGTTCGTTGATTCCGTAATTCAGATCGATAGTAACCCACAAAAAACACTGAACTCAACCCATGCCGCTTCACTCAGTATATTTGCTAACACCAAAGAGTTCACGTTTTATTTCGTCATGGTAGAATGGAGATAAACATACTGTGTTTTCAATGTAGAGCTAGATTACCTGTAGATTTTACCGCGCTAAATTTAATATTTGAAACCTCACTCTGCGCGTTCGGTTCAAAATTCAATTCGGCGCGGTTAAATCTACAGGTAACCTAGCTCTACATTGAAAACACAGTATGTTTATCTCCTATATAGTGAAATATCTTTTTTGCACATCATTTAAAATTTCAATTCTAATAACTATATTGTGGTAACACTACACTTATAGATTATAACATTTGTTGGGTTTGAAAAATGCCTTTGCATAGCACAGCGTTCGCTCGTCACGCTGATGACCTGGGTTCGATTCCCGACATGGGAACAATGTGTGAAGCCCATTTCTGGTGTCCCCCGCCGTGATACTGCTGGAATATTGCTAAAACCGGCATACAACCATACTCACTCAATCACGTTGGATGGCACACGAATGCTATTTGTGTTCGGGTAGTCATGGTGTCAGCAGCTGGGACATACCCGTGACATCACTTAAAAACACCCCGCTTTTTCAACCTTAACACAAATGAGTTCTCTGATAGGGATAGTAACTTTATACAATATGCGACATATTTAAGATAGTTTCGAAACTGAATCTGATCTTAAACTTGAGATATCTTATCTATGAAGGTAAGTTGTTGAGATTAACCGTATCTAAGACACGCCGTGATATAACTGGAATATTGTTAAAAGCGACGTTAACCCCCACTCACTCTAATGTTTCAGCTCCTGTTGTGACACCTCACTTCATATAATGAGTTCATCTCTAACGTTTCAGCTACAGGTGTGACGCGCCACTTCCTATATAATGAGTTGCTCTTTGATGTTTCAGCTCCAGTTGTGACCTGCGGCCAAGAAAACCACAACGACAGGGGGGAGGGGGTAATGCAGCAGTCGCTTCAACAAGTAACAACTCGGAGCTACTCAGTACAGGTATGTTGTCGCTAGGAGCAGGTCTAGATGCAACGGTAAATATTAATCCAGACTTACTTGTATCAAGCTTACCACCGGTTCAATCAACTGGTACGCACCCTACTTCAAATAATGAGGTTCTCCAAGAATTGTGAAAGGTATAAAAAATATAAACTGTGTCATTACCCCGTTGGTCGAGTCTTATATACGATTCTCCTGATATATCTATACCAAAGGAACATTCTTCGCATCTTATGATTCTGAGACGAGATGAAGAGAAGAAATCACATAATTAGGAACATTACATGTCCAATATTGAATATAATTTTGGTTGTTTTTAAATATTCTTTTGGGTATTTGATCACGTAGAATTGATGCCAAACAGGTGCATGTCCCACTAAGATACAGGGTGAACTATCTAATTGTTTATATATGTTCAAGACATTATTTACATTGTAAAAGCAGTCATTTTATGTTGTGTCGAAAAAGCGTCAAATTCCGTTTTGGACATCGATATTTTCCATACCATGAACGAAAAGTAGTGGAGATTTATATATTATTCAAAATACCAGTGTCACCCTTCTCCGACGTTGTCAGTGCAATAAAACCAACCATGACGTCAAATAGAATGGTGTCATTGTTTTCGTGATTCATTACATTTGATGAAAAGGCTAGTGCTCCATTAATAATGGCAATATTAGTCAACTTGCACTTGCACAATCAGGAGAATGTTGGAATCTAAGGACTAATTTATAGGTAAGATAGGGCCATCTATTTCTCTTTTAATTCCTGTTTAATGAAGTATGATCGATTTCATCATTTCTTATGGGTTTGTTTATACCTAAACGTATACAGTTTCAATATCGATATTTGTGTTGGAATTGTTTGCTTCCTCGTGAACATATCATAGATGAAAATCAGTTTTCACCATTTACCGCAGGCTATTTTTTATATTGAATGTATGACGTTATACATAAGCATAAAAATCAATTTGATATATATTTATGGCGTTCAGATATAAGGCAGTATTTTGTTCGCTCACAGTTTCTGTAAAACAGCTAAATTAAATAACAAATAATCGCACAGTACTTTTATTGGTGTACGATAGAAAGCAGCGAAATTTGCTGTTTTCAATGCAGAATAAACTCTCGGACAACACTTAGCAGTGTCTCTTTTTCAAACTGATTTAATATGTGCAGTTAAATTTACACCATCAGATAGGAAATTTAATATTCTACATCTCTGCGTAATTTTATAGCCGGAGGTAGATCCAGTGCCGCGTGAGTGCAATTCTCGCGCAACCTTAACTTTTCATATCTTATGAAAATGTGCGTCAGAAAAAAACCTCGACATCCAGAGGGATATACAGCGCCATATTTTGTTTAGGGTCTGTTGTCGGTGATTCCGACAACCCGCTCAACATGCTCAAGACACTGGACTCAACCCATGCCGCTTCGCTCAGTATATTTGCTAACATGAAAGTGTTCGCTTAGGAGATAAACATACTGTGTTTTCACAAACACATATACATTGTATCAACCCCAAAAGTGCTACAAAGTTCTTATTTTTTCACACAGTGTAACCAAATTGTATAACATGTAACCAGGGTTGATTGTCTTTCCAACAGTATCCAAAGACAACCAATCCAAAAGATCAATAATAGGCAAGTAGGAAAATCCCCTAATTTAATTACACCTAGACATTTTCGATAACAGACAATATGTGTGTCAAAGGTATTCACATGTTCATTACTAAAAAAATGATTATGGGAGCATGTCTACCTAACTGATATGGATATGTCACCTTGACTTAATTTTGAATGGACCTTTTCCTGTTTCTAAATATTTACTTCAATCATAGAGTTGCTGCAAGCATTCAAGTAGGAATGAAGAAGACCAACATTTAGACAGTTGATGCAAGTATGTTTAAAGGGAGACAACTCAAGTATGGCCTTGCCACATATCACCTTGTCAATTAATCCCAATTCCATTTTCTATCATCATAATCTGTACTAAATATGGCAAATAATCACCATTATGTGTTTAAAGACATCCTGATAAAAGCCTCCATGAAGAAATCATTTCCCCCTTATTCTACCATATTTGTCCCGATAAATAAAATGGTTAAAAATATATTTGCCAGAGGTTGATTTTGGTTGGGTTGGTATGGTGTGACAGAATATATATATGATTTATTTTAACGTAAAATTTGTCTGTTATAAAAAATGTCTAGGTGTTTCAATATTTCTACTGGCCTATATGCACTGCCTCGCCATCGATAAAAGTGCCGGTATTGTAAGGTTCCTACTTTTCTACATTAATCGTAATATGGAAGCACCCGAATGTGGCAAGTAAAGTCAAGTAAGCGCTCTTGTTTAAAATCTAAATGTCCAATAATTCATATCATTGGAATGTTCATATCCTGACGGTGTTAGACATATGACATTTATGTCGCAGTACATATTCATTGTGAATTTTCCGTGGTTAATGTTTACTGGTCACCGACCAGTTATTTTTTTTTCATGTTGTTTTTGTCATATTCCGTGCACAAAGTTGACTGTACCAATAACTATTATTTTTGTGTAACTATGAGCACATGCGCTCATTTCCGTCCGTGGAATGGGATTCAGTTGATATCTGTTATAACGCTACGATAGGGAATCAAAACAGTGGATATAGAACTTTCCCGTGGACTTACTGTACCAGTTATCGCCATCATCTTTACAGCACGTGCCACGTGATCACGCGCACCGCTTTAGTTATACAAATTGCATTGTTTAGTATCTCGGGTATCGCACTCAATTCGTTTTCATCAAAATGAATCAGAAATGCTATTATCAATTTGTCGTCTGCAAACTGACAATAACCAATATTCCCCAAATTCGATCTACTTTATTAGTAGCATCAAACAAACATGACGGATTGGTGTCCCGTATAATGCATATGTCCCCAAATAGGTTTCAGAATTGTATTTTGGGAAGAAATGACAGAGAGATAGAAAGCAAGTGACAATGTACAATCGTGTTGTTTGATTTATATTTTCGCATGAAATACTCACGTGACACAGCCCACGCGTCTTTTCTAAAGTTGTATTTCAGCAAAGTGATTATGGTGTTATTTTCTAATTACTTCCCCACAAGAGTCCATTTTATGCATCATTTTCGGAAAAATATTTCTCGTCATATGAAAACGAGCAAAAGTAAAATGAGAAGCGATCACGTGCGCGCTATTACGGGGAGCCGGCGATAATTGGTCCTCAGCGATAACTGGTTAGTACCGATATAAAATCCCGATGAAATTTCATATTTTTCTTTTTACATCAAAACAAAATTGACGGAAGTGGTCGTGATTAGTTCGTACGCAGACTGTCAAAGAGAATGTTACAATACGAATGACAGTTTGGAATGTATATCTCGAAGAAATCCCGATTACGTCCATGAAGGTTTCCGTGTCCATGCTCTTTCATTAGTGATGAAAACCACTTCGAGGTAATTGACATCGGACATTTTCAAAGGACAAAATGTGAAAGATCGCTAAACAGCCCTAACAATACTCAAATTGACATCGCTCAATATCTGACATCATTATTATTTCTTAATAATTAACAAGATTATAACGTACTACCACCCTAGAGTAAGTACATGTAAATTCATTCAAAATCGTTGAAACGTTTTCATGGGTTGAAATCGTTTCAACAAACCTATTTTCGATCACTTGTAACTTGGGCGCTGTATGTCATACAAGCTTCGTTGTGCAATCACACATACCGTTTAATTATACTTCGGGTGTTATGATTTGTTGTAAATGGTTTAAATCTACCTTACAAAAAGCTTGAAACGAGTCTAATTGGTCAGTTTTAATACTTGAATTTGAAAGCTCAAGAAGCATAGACTAGGCTATATTTAATACAAGGAAACCATAACTTGCACAGGTGAAAGAAGGCAATTTTATTGTTTTTGGGGTACTATCTAGATCAAGTGAAAGAGAAAATTACGAAAATATTAATTACTTTGATTGAAGTAGTGTTCAATGTATATACAGTTCATGTGCTCAAAACTCTGAACAAATGTGTTTCACAATGACCACTAGAAAACATACATCCTCGTCTCAGCATGTATTTCGAACTTGACTGCCTTACTTAGACCTTTGCTCAAAATATACCTGTATGGTCAGTCCTTGAAATATAAATTTTTCTTTCATATTGTTTTATAAATACGACTTTAGAAGTGTATTTTACACCTAGGTATGTACATGCACATTCAAAGACAGTCGTGAAAGTTTATTTCCAGTACAGTTTTCCATTTCATCACATTCTACAAAAGGAATAGTTTGAAATAGATAATGATCGTTGGTGAATGAAAGTAATGGAGTTATTTGTCATATATTCTTGGTATTGGACTTCGAAAATATAACTAACACAATCTTTGATATTAATGGTTTTCAGTTATTATGTCTTTCCTTTTTTCTTCTGGCCAAGCTAAACAACAGCTTGGAGGGAACATACACAATTTAAAATCGTGAAAAAAGAACCACATTCATTTTGCTCTTAGACAAGATTTTTCTTTTACACATTCTATTTCTTACTAAGGATGCAAAACAAAAATTATTACTAAGTACGTATGTCACTGATCGAAGTATTTGATAATTTATATAATGCACAGTGAAAAAACCCAAAATGATGACTATTTAAAACATCGAAACGAAATCACAGCTAGTCTACACTGAAATAATTTTGTCATTCAGAAATCGATTGTGAATGACCAGAAATTATTGAGAATTTTAGGGATATGTTTAAGTGGATATCTAGTATAAAAAACACTGACCAGCAATCAAGCGCTTGGTTTCATTCAAGAGAGACAACTCAGTAAATTCTATTTCATTAGTTTGTCAAGAGTTATCCCCCTTTGTTTACTTGCTAGCAGACGTCATTTTCAGTGATCCTCAGTTTGGATGATTTAGAGAAGAGGAGGTTGATTTTAGAGTATTATAACAAGGACATCAGATCAGCTTAAGTGATTTCAAGTAGAACAGGCATCCCTTTGTCAACTGTTTATCGTGTTTTGAAAAATATTGAAAGTGGAGATGGCACTGAGCACAAAAGAGGCGCAGGTAGGCCCAGAAAATTGACAGTCGGTGACAGGAGGCGGCTTCGTATTCTTGTTTCTAAAAACAAACGAAGGAGTTTAGAAAACTTAAGACTGGATATGATTGATAGAGGAACTGTGGCTGTCTGTAAGGAGACAATTAGAACTGAGCTGCATGCAATAGGTTGGGAGACTGGTGCTTAGAGCATAGAAATTTTTACTGGGACAATGTGATTTTCTCAGATGAAAGTTCTGTGTGGCTGTTTCCTAATACACTAAAATTCTTGACCAAACAAACTGAAAAACCTTTGTATCAGCGCCCAAAGTACAGTCCAAAATTTCACGTGTGGGGTGGCATATCTGTGTTAGGGGCAACGTCCCTCTGTGTATTTGAAGGGAATATGAACAGTAAACGGTACACAGATATTCTCGAGGGACATTTACTTCCTTCTGCTCAAGTATTCTATGGAAATTTTTGGATTTTCCAGCAAGACAACGACATAAAACATGTTTCAGATCGGGTTGTGAAGCGCCACTTCTTTCTGGTATGAGCTGTTTTTTTTAATGATTTATGTCCAGTTGAGACGCATCACTTAGATGAAGCAGATTATTTTTCCAGACAGAATCATTTTTTTTCAATACAATGGTGTAAACTCGGTGCTACTTTAACTCCATATAATTTCTATAGTTACGGCGACTTTGACTGAATGTAAGCATGTTCTTCTACAATTGTACGTTATACCTAGACGACCAAGGTGCCTGGACATGGGTTACACATTGCAACTGTCCGTGGTCATGTGGGCTCCATTCTGAGAAAGCCATGCTATGCTGGACTTTCTCTGTGAAGAATGTGGTCAGTAGATATAGGGGTGTATTTTGCTGGTCCGAATGTTCCGAGTAATAGGGAAAGTATAACCTTCCGCATTCATGGTGAAGTGTAAGAATGAGTTGCGGGTGCTGTCCACACCCAATGATACCCCAGTTACCGTAGAAAGGCAGTTGTAGTGTCAGCTGAGGTCGTCTGTAAGTCTGATATCTAGAGTACATATACTGATAGATTTTAAAAAGCTCCAAGCTTCAGGTTAAAATGAAGAGATACGCTGTCTCCGTTTGACCATTAATTTAGCACAATAGTCAGTGCAAAAATTTGGAGTTGTGAACCTCTGTGGTGTGTACCCGTTCCGTCAAGTAACTTTTGTAGAGATTTATAAGGATTTGCGTATCACTACCAAAGGATCATTGTTAGAACAAAATCAAGACTCTATAGTCTATATTAAAATGTACCAACTCCAGTAACGATGATTTAGTCTTTTAATGTTTCAGATCCAGTTCAGACGTGCAAAATCCTCTTTTATTGAGTTGATCTTTCGATGTTTCAGATCAATTTGAGAAGCGCCACTTCCTGGTATAATGACTCATGTTTCAGGTCCAGATATGATGTGCCACTTCATAATATGAGATGATCTCTAACGTTTCAGCTGCAGTTGTGACGCAACACTTCATATAATTAGTTGGTCTCTAGTATTGTAGCGCCAGTTGTGACGCTCCACATCATATAATGAGGTGGTCTCTAATGTTTCAGCTCCAGTTGTGACGCGCCACTTCATATGATAAGTTGGTCTTTAATGTTTCAGCTTCAGTTGTGACGTGTCACTTCATATAATGATTTGATCTCTAATGTTTCAGCTCCAGTTGTGACGTGTCACTTCATATAATGAGGTGGTCTCTAATGTTTCAGCTCTAGTTGTGACGTGCCACTTCATATGATAAGTTGGTCTCTAATGTTTCAGCTCCAGTTATGACGTGTCACTTCATATGAGGTGATCTCTAATGTTTCAGCTGCAGTTGTGATGTGCCACTTCATATGATAAGTTGGTCTCTAATGTTTCAGCTCTAGTTGTGACGTGCCACTTCATATAATGAGGTGGTCTCTAATGTTTCAGCTCTAGTTGTGACGTGCCACTTCATATGATAAGTTGGTCTCTAATGTTTCAGCTCCAGTTATGACGTGTCACTTCATATGAGGTGATCTCTAATGTTTCAGCTGCAGTTGTGATGTGCCACTTCATATGATAAGTTGGTCTCTAATGTTTCAGCTCTAGTTGTGACGTGCCACTTCATATAATGAGGTGGTCTCTAATGTTTCAGCTCCAGTTGTGACGTGCCACTTCATATGATAAGTTGGTCTCTAATGTTTCAGCTCCAGTTATGACGTGTAACTTCATATGAGGTGATCTCTAATGTTTCAGCACCAGTTGTGATGTGCCACTTCATATGATAAGTTGGTCTTTAATGTTTCAGCTCTAGTTGTGACACACGACTTCATATAATGAGTTGGTCTCTAACGTTTCAGCTGCAGCTGTGACGCAACACTTGATATAATTAGTTGTTCTCATATGTTTCAGATCGGGTTTTGAAGCGCCACTTCCTTCTGGTATGAGCTGGGTTTTTTTATGATTTATGTCCAGTTGAGACGCATCACTTAGATGAAGCAGATTATTTTTCCAGACAGAATCATTTTTTTTCAATACAATGGTGTAAACTCGGTGCTACTTTAACTCCATATAATTTCTATAGTCACGGCGACTTTGACTGAATGTAAGCATGTTCTTCTACAATTGTACGTTATACCTAGACGACCAAGGTGCCTGGACATGGGTTACACATTGCAACTGTCCGTGGTCATGTGGGCTCCATTCTGAGAAAGCCATGCTATGCTGGACTTTCTCTGTGAAGAATGTGGTCAGTAGATATAGGGGTGTATTTTGCTGGTCCGAATGTTCCGAGTAATAGGGAAAGTATAACCTTCCGCATTCATGGTGAAGTGTAAGAATGAGTTGCGGGTGCTGTCCACACCCAATGATACCCCAGTTACCGTAGAAAGGCAGTTGTAGTGTCAGCTGAGGTCGTCTGGAAGTCTGATATCTAGAGTACATATACTGATAGATTTTAAAAAGCTCCAAGCTTCAGGTTAAAATGAAGAGATACGCTGTCTCCGTTTGACCATTAATTTAGCACAATAGTCAGTGCAAAAATTTGGAGTTGTGAACCTCTGTGGTGTGTACCCGTTCCGTCAAGTAACTTTTGTAGAGATTTATAAGGATTTGCGTATCACTACCAAAGGATCATTGTTAGAACAAAATCAAGACTCTATAGTCTATATTAAAATGTACCAACTCCAGTAACGATGATTTAGTCTTTTAATGTTTCAGATCCAGTTCAGACGTGCAAAATCCTCTTTTATTGAGTTGATCTTTCGATGTTTCAGATCAATTTGAAAGCGCCACTTCCTGGTATAATGACTCATGTTTCAGGTCCAGATATGATGTGCCACTTCATAATATGAGATGATCTCTAACGTTTCAGCTGCAGTTGTGACGCAACACTTCATATAATTAGTTGGTCTCTAGTATTGTAGCGCGAGTTGTGACGCTCCACATCATAAAATGAGGTGATCTCTAATGTTTCAGCTCCAGTTGGGACGTGCCACTTCATATGATAAGTTGGTCTTTAATGTTTCAGCTTCAGTTGTGACGTGTCACTTCATATAATGATTTGATCTCTAATGTTTCAGCTTCAGTTGTGATGTGCCATTTCATATGATCAGTTGGTCTCCAATGTTTTAGCTCCAGGTATGACGTGTCACTTCATATAATGAGGTGGTCTCTAATGTTTCAGCTCTAGTTGTGACGTGCCGCTTCATATGATAAGTTGGTCTCTAATGTTTCAGCTCCAGTTGTGAAGTGCCACTTCATATGATGAGTTGGTCTCTAATGTTTCAGCTCCCGTTGTGACGTGCCACTTCATATGATAAGTTGGTCTCTAATGTTTCAGCTCCATTTGTGACGTGCCACTTCATATAATGAGGTGATCTCTAATGCTCCATTTGTGACGTGCCACTTCATATAATGAGGTGATCTCTAATGCTCCATTTTTGACGTGCCACTTTATATAATGAGGTGATCTCTAATGTTTCAGCTCCAGTTGTGACGTGCCACTTCATATGATGAGTTGGTCTCTAATGTTTCAGGTCCATTTGTGACGTGCCACTTCATATAATGAGGTGATCTCTAATGTTTCAGGTCCATTTGTGACGTGCCACTTCATATAATGAGGTGATCTCTAATGTTTCAGGTCCAGATGTAATGTGCCACTTCATAATATGAGATGATCTCAAATGTTTCAGCTCCAGTTGTGACGCAACACTTCATATAATGAGTTGGTCTCTAGTATTGTAGCGCCAGTTGTGACGCTCCCCATATATATTGAGGTGATCTCTAATGCTCCATTTTTGACGTGCAACTTTATATAATGAGGTGATCTCTAATGTTTCAGCTCCAGTTGTGATATGCCGCTTCATGTGATAAGTTGGTCTCTAACGTTTCAGCTCCAGTTGTGACACACGACTTCATATAATGAGTTGGTCTCTAATGTTTCAGGTCCAGATGTGATGTGCCACTTCATAATATGAGATGATCTCTAATGTTTCAGCTCCAGTTGTGACGCAACACTTCATATAATGAGTTGGTCTCTAGTATTGTAGCGCCAGTTGTGACGCTCCCCATATATATTGAGGTGATCTCTAATGTTTCAGCTCCAGTTGTGACGTGCCACTTCATATGATAAGTTGGTCTCTTATGTTTCAGCTCCAGTTGTGACGCGCCACTTCATATAATGAGGTGATCTCTAATGTTTCAGCTCCAGTTGTGACCCGCCACTTCATATGATAAGTTGGTCTCTAATGTTTCAGCTCCATTTTTTACCTGCCACTTTATATAATGATTTGATTTCAAATGTTTCAGCTCCAGCTGTGACGCAACACTTCATATAATTAGTTGTTCTCATATGTTTCAGATCGGGTTGTGAAGCGCCACTTCCTTCTGGTATGAGCTGTTTTTTATGATTTATGTCCAGTTGAGACGCATCACTTAGATGAAGCAGATTTTTTTTCCAGACAGAATCATTTTTTTTCAATACAATGGTGTAAACTCGGTGCTACTTTAACTCCATATAATTTCTATAGTTACGGCGACTTTGACTGAATGTAAGCATGTTCTTCTACAATTGTACGTTATACCTAGACGACCAAGGTGCCTGGACATGGGTTACACATTGCAACTGTCCGTGGTCATGTGGGCTCCGTTCTGAGAAAGCCATGCTATGCTGGACTTTCTCTGTGAAGAATGTGGTCAGTAGATATAGGGGTGTATTTTGCTGGTCCGAATGTTCCGAGTAGTAGGGAAAGTATAACCTTCCGCATTCATGGTGAAGTGTAAGAATGAGTTGCGGGTGCTGTCCACACCCAATGATACCCCAGTTACCGTAGAAAGGCAGTTGTAGTGTCATCTGAGGTCGTCTGGAAATCTGATATCTAGAGTACATATACTTATAGATATTAAAAAGCTCCAAGCTTCGGGTTAAAGTGAAGAGATACGCTGTCTTCGTTTGACCATTAATTTAGCACAATAGTCAGTGCAAAAATTTGGAGTTGTGAACCTCTGTGGTGTGTACCCGTTCCAGCAAGTAACTTTTGTAACGATTTGCGTATCACTACCAAAGGATCATTGTGAGAACAAAATCAAGACTCTATAGTCTATATTGAAATGTACCACCTCTAGTAGCGATGATTTAGTCTTTCAATATTTTAGATCCAGTTCAAACGTGCAAAATCCTATTTTATTGAGTTGATCTTTCAATGTTTCAGATCAATTTGAGGAGCGCCACTTTCTGGTATAATGACTTGTTCTCATATGTTTTAGCTCCGGTCTCTAGTTTGTCAGCTGCAGTTGTGATGCACGACTTCATTTAATTAGTTGATTTCCAGTGTTTCATCTCAAGTTGTGACGCACCACTTCATAAGACCCGTGAAGATCCGGGGTGGAATAGGTCTTCAGCAGCCCATACTTGCCATAAAAGGCGACTATGCTTGTCGTAAGAGGCGACTAATGGGATCGGGTGGTCAGGCTCGCTGACTTGTTTGATGAGTGTATCGATCCTAATTGCGTGGATCGATGGTCATGATGTCAATCACTGGATTGTCTTGTCCAGACTTGATTATTTCCAGACCGCCGTCATATAGCTGGAATATTGCTGAGTGTGGCATTAAAGAACAAACAAACAAACACTTCGTATTATGTGTTGGTCTCAAATGTTTCAGCTCCAATTGTGAAAGGCCACTTCACATAATGAGTTGTTCTCTTTTGTTTCATCTCCAGTTGCGATGCACCACTTTATAAAATGAGGTGATCTCTAATGTTTCAGCTCCAGTTGTGATGTGCCACTTCATATGATAAATCGGTCTCCAATGTTTCAGATCCAGTCATGACGCACCACTTCATATAATGAGTTGGTCGCTAATGTTTCAGGTCCAGTTGTGAGCACCACTTCATATCAGTTGGTCTCCAATGTTTCAGGTCCAGTTGGGATGTGCCACTTGATATAATTCTTTGGTCTCTTATATTTCAGGTCCAGTTGTGACGTGCCACTTGATATAATTAGTTGGTCTCTTATATTTCAGGTCCAGTTGTGATGTGCCACTTCATATAATTCGTTGATCTCTTATATTTCAGGTCCAGTTGTGACGTGCCACTTCATATAATTAGTTGGTCTCCAATGTTTCAGCTCCAGTTGTGACGTGCCATTTCATTTGATAAGTTGGTCTCTTATGTTTTTGAGCTCCAGTTGTGACGTGCAACTTCATATAGTGAGGTGATCACTAATGCTGACTTGGTTGATGTACGTGATCGATACCAATTGCGTGGATCGATGGTCATGAGGTCAATCACTTGATTGTCTGGTCCTGACTCGATTATTTACGGACCACCGTCATATAGCTGGAATAGTGCTGAGTCGGATCGATGACATGCATCAACCAAGTCAGCAAGCAAGGGTTGCTGAAGACCTGTTCTACTCCGGATCTTCTCGGGTCCTCAGAACAATTTTGAATGCATACACTATTCTATGGGGGCAGGACGCTAATACCCATCCACCTGAGCGAACATTAACATGGTCATTAATAGAGGAAATTAGAGTGATGGAACACATTTGGTTTAACCTTGCTTTTAACAGACGTTATTTTGCATCACTTGGCGTGGCGCCTGAATGTGGGAACACGAACAGAGCGCACACTTACATTCATCATGCAATACTCTAAACTGCATGTTTCTATTGATAGTAAGTCAAATTACTGGTTGCGTAATGGTTCACGTATATTTCCCATGTTTTATATATATTTCAGATGCAATTTAAAGCACATCGGGACATGCGGTATTATACAGTATGACTGAACACATTTAACTGTGTCTTGGGTATATTTTAGAAGCAAGACATGTAAATAAAAAAAATAATCTTGAGGAATTCTTTGACCGAAGAACTTGAAGTCACACGCGTATTTCGATTGGTTTGTCGTATTTTCGCACCTAACATTCCTCGATAGGGGGACCCGTCTTACGGAAGGGTACGGAAAGGGGCGAGTGGTGACGAACGGGCCCAGGTATCAGTTTTCAACAAGATGAGCTCGACACCACACAGAACCGGCTGGTTTACCATCAGGACAACGTTGACATTCTTTCTTTGGCCCGCCAATTCACACAATATCCGTTCTATTTGACAAGAATCGGGCGAAATGAAACTGTGACATCCCTCATTCCCCCGTGGCTGGATGATGACGTTGCAGATTCCCTACTATAGTCAGTTTGCTGCAACGTCGTACCGATAAAATGCAAAATAAATATATATCCGAAAACAACAAGTCATCTTAAATGGCATGAAAGTTATTTATTTGTCCATACCAACTCGACGCCTTAATTTCAGACATTGTCAAGAGGGTTAGAAAAAGTTGTTAACAAACTCTCATGTAATTGTTGGTGGTTTAACGCCTATTGTTACAGGGGTGTCTGCGCTGTAAACTGAAGAGCCCTACATTCGCCCGTGAAATTCGCCAAACTACTAATGTCTTTTCTGTGACAATACCCTGTCAACTGGAAAGTCTAAATCAGAAACGTATCTTTCTGTAGTATTTATTAAACCGAATATACAATGAGAAACTGTTAAATATTTTAAAGCAATGTTAGTGATGGTATTGCTATTCAGCTAATTTCAAAGGCAAATAATTAAGTTAACAGAACGAGCTCAATATATCATAAAAATACCGTGCATTATGAAATTGACAGATGATTTGAAGACCTTGGTATTTCACGTTTAAGATTATTGCAATTAGAGGGGGTGGGACCGGAATTAAAACTTCATATTGTAAAAAAGATGGCTTAGATGCAACTGTCAATCAAATAATTATTTCAGTTGATAGTAACAGTGCCAATAAAATATTTCAGAATAGAGGTTTTGAGACTATCCCTTTGTTCCGCGATGCCCTTTAGCTGATATGATAATTGCGCAGACCCCTTTGTAACAAGAGGCCTTAAACCACCAACAATTACACGATAGTTTGTTAAACTAATTTTCCTCTACTTCATGACACTATCTAAAATTATGGTGACGAGTTAGTGTGAACAAATAAACAACTTTCATGCCATATAAGACGAATTGTTGCTTTCGGATTTATATCTTTGTTGCATTTCATCGGTACCTTTTTGCAACAAACGGACGTCATGATCCTAACCATCACTCAACAACATAGCTTTTCTTTCACATTTCAGAGTCTGAGTACGTACGTACGTACCAGATATCAGTCGCCATATTTGCCTGATGCTTCTAATACAGGGACAGGCGACAGTGTGGCTATTAGCAACACAGGGGCGAAAAGGCTGAAAAGGGAGAAGATATTACCCCGCTTGTATTGTTTTATGGTTCTTTATGATTAAACTACAAAATTGAATATCTAAGCAATTCACAAACATCGAAAATGAGACATCAACATCGAAAATATAATCGAAAATAGAAGTTCATTAATGGCGAGAGGCAACCTCATCAGTTACTTGCATAGGGGACACATTTCAACAAACATGAAAACAACTTGGAAAACGTTATTAAAGAAGGGTCTCACGAACGCACATCCCTTCCCAAAATGACGTTAGATATCCATATAAGGTAATCTCCCACCTAATATGTTGTTTATTGCAAATTTTAACTGTAAGAATTTATTAGTACCTTGATACCATCTGAAAAACAAAAATATTTGAATTCGTGTCCACTGCATAGAATATATGTTTCATTGTTGCCTACGTTATTTAGCGTTTATACCACAATCTCATCGTCCATAACTTAAAAGAATCTGATTTTGTGAAAGAATGTGACAGTCCAGCTATATAAGTCTAATCTATAAGAAAGGGAATTGTTCTGAATGTTTACACGACTTTGACCTGAAGCATAGATACCGGGGAAATATGACTGTGGAATATGACTTAGTAGTCAATATTGTTTAAGTTTTCCTGCATATACCACCAAATATGAGGTCACAACAATGATTACGAAATGTCCTGAGAACTTTGTGTCCAAGTAACGGGTATTATATGTTATACATAGGTTGTATGTGTTATACGATAACCTGTTGAGTGAATCATCATCCCCGCAATGCTACACCACTAATCACATGTGAGCTACATCACTAAACACATGTGAGCTACATCACTAAACACGTGTGAGCTACATCACTAAACACATGTGAGCTACATCACTAAACACATGTGAGCTACATCACTAAACACATGTGAGCTACATCACTAAACACATGTGAGCTACATCACTAAACACGTGTGAGCTACATCACTAAACACGTGTGAGCTACATCACTAAACACATGTGAGCTACATCACTAAACACGTGTGAGCTACATCACTAAACACATGTGAGCTACATCACTAAACACATGTGAGCTACATCACTAAACACATGTGAGCTACATCACTAAACACATGTGAGCTACATCACTAAACACATGTGAGCTACATCACTAAACACGTGTGAGCTACATCACTAAACACGTGTGAGCTACATCACTAAACACGTGTGAGCTACATCACTAAACACGTGTGAGCTACATCCCTAAACACATGTGAGCTACATCACTAAACACGTGTGAGCTACATCACTAAACACGTGTGAGCTACATCCCTAAACACATGTGAGCTACATCCCTAAACACATGTGAGCTACATCACTAAACACGTGTGAGCCTGTGGTTCTCTTGTTATAATGTATTACTGATTCCATGGTCTGTAAATCAATTACACTACGCTACGAACACAAGCAGCCGTTAAACAGCCGTCACAATATTCTACCTGGATGATCCAGTGAAAACAGACGAAACTAATTGACAATTCAACCAACGTTATTGAGCAATCACCGAGACCATATCCATGAACACATTTTCATATCATTTGTCTGTTAATAGCCTCTGGTGTGTGTGAAATAATTATTCGCACTAGACGCCAATTTCTCTGCTCAATTAAACGCGTAATATGAAAATATGAAGAAGTATTAATATACATATTGTTTCGGTAAACATAAACAACAGTATCCAGCACCAAAAGGGTGTTGTCAAGCATGCAGGTGTATTGTCAAGCATGCAGATGTATTGTCAAGCAAACGAGTGTATTGTCAAGCATGCAGATGTATTGTCAAGCATGCAGGTGTATTGTCAAGCAAATGAGTGTATTGTCAAGCATGCAGGTGTATTGTCAAGCAAACGGGTGTATTGTCAAGCATGCAGATGTATTGTCAAGCAAACGAGTGTATTGTCAAGCATGCAGGTCTGTTGTTAAGCAGACAATATATTGTCTAGCATACACGTCAATGTCGAGAAGACAATGTATTGTCTAGCACACAAGTTTATTGTCGAGAAGACAATGTATTGTCTAGCATACAAGTGCATTGTCGAGAAGACAAGTGTATTGTCGAGAAGACAATGTATTGTCTAACATACAAGTGCATTGTCAAGTAAACGAGTGCATTGTCAAGCATGCAGGTGTATTATCAAGCATACAAGTGCATTGTCGAGAAGCCAAGTGTATTGTCGAGAAGACAATGTATTGTCTAGCATACAAGTGTATTGTCTAGCATACAAGTGTATTGTCGAGAAGACAATGTATTATCAAGCATACAAGTGCATTGTCGAGAAGCCAAGTGTATTGTCGAGAAGACAATGTATTGTCTAGCATACAAGTGTATTGTCTAGCATACAAGTGTATTGTCTAGCATACAAGTGTATTGTCGAGAAGACAAGTGTATTGTCGAGAAGACAATGTATTGTCTAGCATACAAGTGCATTGTCGAGAAGACAAGTGTATTATCGAGAAGACAATGTATTGTCTAGCATACAAGTGCATTGTCGAGAAGACAAGTGTATTATCGAGAAGACAATGTATTGTCTAGCATACAAGTGCATTGTCGAGAAGACAAGTGTATTGTCGAGAAGACAATGTATTGTCTAGCATACAAGTGCATTGTCGAGAAGACAAGTGTATTATCGAGAAGACAATGTATTGTCTAGCATGCAAGTGTATTGTCGAGAAGACAATGTATTGTCTAGCATACAAGTACATTGTCAAGTAAACGAGTGTATTGTCAAGCATGCAGGTGTATTGTCAAGCATTCAAATATGTTGTCAAGCATACAAGTGTTTTGTGAAGCAAATTAATGTATTATCAAGCATGCAGGTGTATTATCAAGCATGCAGGTGTATTGTTAAGCAAACAAGTGTATTGTATGAATGACGTCAACAATGCAGTCCGGATGACGGAAACAATACACTGTTGTCTCATGACGTGATATGACTATAGGGAACAGATGATTTTTATGAACCCCGATATGTTTCCCTTGTAAGTAATAAACAAATGTATTCTCAAGCACGCAGGTGTATTGTCAGGCTTATACGTGTGTTGTCCAGTATACAAGTGTATTAATTCTCAACAGAGGTGGAGTGCTGAATTATGGCGCTAAACTGACAGCCAAAAGAAACTTTACCACTCTAAAAATAAATTTGCAGAAATATAAAAGCACAAGTTCAAACTAAATCAGTGCAAAACAAATCGTCCAAACACAATGCTCTCTGCAAAAGAGTGATACACGTTTACGGCAACGCTGATTTAAAAAATAATGAAAATCACGTGCCGCTTTGGCAGCAGAAACTAATAAGGGTATATAAATGATGCGGAAATGTCAAATACTCACGCTGATAAAGCTAACACGACAGAAATGCCACGACTGTTACTCGTGTGAGTGAGTTTATGCTTTACGTCACATCGGCAATATTTCAGCCATATCGTGACGAACTGTTACTCGAACAACGCGAGCGGGCTCTGGGTATGATACAGATGGGAGCAACCCATGCTCATATTGCTAGAACTTTTGACAGCTCAGAGTTACTTGGATGACATTCTTTGTCCGATTGTCCCACCATTCATACAACCGCTGCTACGTGGTGTCATTTGTCAGCATGACAACGCCAGACCCCATACAGCCCGAATCGCACAGAGCTTCCTTGCAACCAACAATGTTACGCTCCTTCGACATGACCCTCAAAGAACACCCCAGGGATGTCATGGAGCTTCGATTTCGACAGCCAACACATTCTCCAGCCAATCGACAAGAACATCTTGGCACTCCAAGAAGAATGGCGACCTTCCCACGTGAAGTCATCAGATGACCGAATTTTCTGCGGGCCGGAGAGTTTTTGCGTGTCTTGTTGCAGGGGGTTGTTACACAGGCTATACTGTGACGTGCCATTGAACTTAAGCGATTTTAGATGTATGTGCCCTTTGTCCATTACGTTGAAAGCTTGTTTAAGCTAACCCTCCTCAATTCGGGTAACTGTCATGCCAATACTGATGCTGTGTGACTGTCATTTGTTTTTATTTGGTTGAGATTATGATCATTTTAATACATTTTACTTCATGCATCTATCTTTCTGTGGTTTTTAGACTTGAGTGATTTTAAAACTTTGGAAATGTGATATCATCAAAAATATATTTGTTACTAAAATTGTACCAATCAGAATGGATACGAAATTTGGGGTATTTACGCTTAGGGAGTCAATGGAAAAGGTACAGAGTAATTCCTCTAAGAGGTGTCTGGTTGTCTCTCGACGCACGTCAAGCAGTGCTACATTAGGTGACAGTAGACGGAAGTTATATGTGTGTTGATTATTATAGTCGATGTATAGGTTATTGGTGCAGACTTCTTCACATGGAAAGTTCCAGGTATCCAAGGTCTTGCTATCATGTGTTGCGTATTTTTAATGATAATAGTCCAATAAATTGGGTCTCGCACAATCGTAAGTTATTATTTGTAATAGGTTTCTCATTTGTCTGTATCACTCAGGGTTAAAGCTGTTAGTAATGTTAAAGCTTTTTTATCATGTTTCACAGAGATGTAAAGATATACAGTTGAAGAATTGGCATGATAAGACAGCAATTTCCTCTTTTTTAACAAAAATGAATTGTAATTTCAAAACTAGAATGAGTGTTGAAAAGTATAATTGAATTATTTCCTTTTTAAGGATTTATTAAGAGTATATTGTAAATTTCGTTGTGCATCACATAAGTTGAAAGTGCAGTATAAACAGTTTAAAGCAAATGATGAGCCCCAGATGTTTTGTGTACAAACTGTAATACACGTTCTATTGATGAGGAGTTTCATTTCCTCTTGGAATGTCCTTAATTTCAGTCGAGTAGAGAAATGTTTTTGCCTCCCTATTATTATACTCATCTTTCCATTGATAAATTAACCCAGCTTCCTCATCCCAGAACCCTGCAGTTTTTAAAAGTGTATCTAAAAAGAAACCTACCTTATTGCACAAGTTTATTTGCATTTGAGGCTATTTACTCTCTCACACACACACACACACACACACACACACACACACACACACACACACACACACACACACACACACACACACACACACTTTATATATACATATATTACTCAGCTGGTAATCTCACCTGAGGACAGGTGCCAATGCAATTCATGAGAGCAACATGTTTTAGTGGAATGCAAATAACGGTCAGTTAGAGTTGTCTCCCGTTAAAAAAGATGGAGTCAAGCTCCTTCCCAGCGCGTGATACTTTATAGGGGAGCACCGCGAACAGGATATCGCTGTGAGGAGCTTGAAGATGGATCTCCACTTTTGTAAACATGTCAGCTGATCTGTCACTCATGGATAAAGTGCACAAGTACAGAGATTGTAAGTTCATATATGTAATTTCCCGAGATTTTGAAAGATGGTATGTGCCGCAGCACATTTTATGAAACTGTTGTTGATAATTTTGTAACAATTCAACATGACACTATTGACAGTGAAGAAGGAAAACACCCTAAAGACTACCTCTGCTCTTTTAAATATCTACTGCATTAAACTTTTCAAACCATAGATCTTGTATTGCAATATTTTTCTGTCTTCCGGTGTATTGTCTAAAAAAATATAATAAGTGTTGTTATTACTTGTAATGGTTAACCTAAAAGCTACACAGAAATGTTTCCCTTCGAGTTATAGACAGACGGCAGGAATGCGAAAGTGAATTTTGGCGCATGTTGTTTCCTGGCCTACCTTTTTAATAAGCACCACTAAATATACAAACATGTCACAATATCCTATGAAGTAATTTGTGAAATTTTGTTAAAAATACACCAGTGGAACAATGTCCTGTGACATCAGCTGAGCAACAGGTTTGCTGGGGTCGTCGAGTGTGCATTAGCTCCTCTCCGTGATCTTTCATCTAAACATGCAATGTCATTGAAAAAGCCCAGCGATGTTTTGATGATTTGTTTACTAAATTTAGCCTGCAGCTGCGCATTTTATATCAAGCGCTAGTTTTAAAAGCACCTATATTTTCAATATATTATATATTTCGGTTTCAACTTAATTCATAGAGCTGAAATGATTATAAATGGTACTTATATACATATTGTATTTTTTCAGTGACCACAAATGAATTTCCATTTGCTTTTCAAACACAAAATATTTGAAATTCTAATCATGCTAATAGCCCTTTGGATACTTTTAACATTAACCAAACTGGTCCAGGCTAGTAGGCTTGTGCAAATTTTCATCCCTGACTTGTGTGAAAGTTTTGTTTGTTTGTTGTTTTATACCGCACTCAGCATTATTCCAGCTATATGATGGCGGTCTGTAAATTATCAAGTCTGCACCAGACACTCCAGTGATTAATATCATGAGCATCAATCCACGCAAGTGGAATATGATGACAAGTCAGCGAGCCTGACCACCCGATCCTGTTACTAAGTTAGTCGCCTCTTACGCAATCACATTAAAATCAGACCTCAGTTCTCGCTACCGCTAAACAAAGATCTCAGGACATCCCATTAGGGGTCACGTCAGAACGACCTTTCATTCGACCAATCAGAGCATCGCTTACTTAATTATGAAAGTGACAGTCGGAATGTGACTTCTAATCATGCAACCTCGAAAACTTTAACTCTGAACAATAGTTACGGGTTTAACGACTGAATCCATACTATCTAGACAATCTATTAGCCATTCCAGAATGTTCTTTTGTTCAGGTTTCAAATTTGTAATCGAGAATTTGTCAAAATATGTTTCGAAGCGTAGTTGCCAATTTGAAATTAGTGCCGTATAGTAAAGCACGTAAAGCTGCCTTCTGATTGGTCATTCCATTGGTTGGTCAAAGTTTGCGCAAGGTCGGTCTGACGTGACCCGTAATGGGATGTCCTCAGATCTTTGTTTAGCGGTTGCAAGAACTAAGATCTGATTTTAATGAGATTGCCTCTTACGGCAAGCGATGTTGCCTTTTACGGCAAGCATGGCTTACTGAAGACCTATTCTTACCCCGATCTTCACGGGTCTTATTGGTAAGTGATTTGCTGGATATCATAAAAGGAAATCACACAGACAACAATATTGATAACAGTAACAAGAAATGCAATTACAGTTATCATATTAGTCAATCACCTAGTCTAGTAACCTAGAAATTATTATTGAAAACATTTATTCCCTCCTACGATGAATTCTAACATCTCACTTAATGTTCTGGCTTTAGAAGGGGTCCTCAGTAGCCCAATGGCCGGCATTAAGACATATACGCCAAGTATGTGGTTTCCGGAATAACATATTATATTTTTTGGGCGTATTTTGAGTTTTGATTCAGCTCTGACGTTTGACCTTCATGTGTCTTGCAAAACCACATTTTAGATCCTATATCTGTTTTTGTCAGTGTATTTTATTGTTAAACAATGATCATGACTGTGTTACATTGTTTCTGCTGAGATTCGGTAGATGCTCATTGCATTGTGTTTGGACAGTGATACGTTGTCAGGAAGTGACTTTAGTTAGTTGTTAGTGTGGTATGTTATAGAAACAAAAGGAAAGTTCTGTAATGTTCTAGTGGTAGACTGGTTTGGGCATGGTATAGAAACTTCCAGTAGCTTGGGAGGCTGTATACATGTATATTGTAGGACAAGAGCGTGTTCAGGTATGTCTCACACATTTCATCACTTTGGAACCAGCTTTCATGTGAGGATCGCTCTTCATCACAGATTCCCTGCCTAGCTCGGAAGCCTGACCTTTATCGCCGCAGGGTGAATATATGTTATTATCACTGACTTTTGCTATCACCACTGTTTGTTTTTTATTTGATACTGACCACTGCCGTCATATTATTCATTGCCATCGGAATTTTGTACTACCACTCTGTTGTTTACTGCCATTGAAGTTGCTGTGTAGTATTTTGTATTTGTAAACCTAGTGAATTTTTAATTTGTTGATTGTATACCACTTGTTGTCTGTTGGTTTCACACTAAATTCTTTTATGAACATATTTCTGGGTTAACATATTGTTTTAATTTGGGATTTGACACGCAACACTGCACACTAGCCTGACACATTGTTTTGTAAAAATATCGGCCTACAATGGAGGGGGGTGGTCGGGTAACCTAGTGGTTAAAGCATTCGCTCGTCACGCCGAAGACCCGGGACCCATGGGTACAATGTGTGAAGCCCATTTCTGGTGTCCCCTCCCGTGATATTGCTGGAATATTGCTAAAAGCGGCGTAAACCAATACTCACTCACTCAATCACTACAATGGAGAGCAATGGCAAACAGTTGGTTTTCACATTTCACTGCCATGGAAACCAAACTTGATTTAAAAAAACAACTTGTTCAAGCAACATTTGGAGAGGCTGTTTGGAAAGCTGGACTTATGCTTTGTTTGATGGTAACCATGGTAACGACTATGAGAAGATCCAGATTGTTCAAGGCATCACTATTTGCACTCATATGTTGCTGGCTTCTTTTGCACCAATTTGTCTTTAACTTACTGTACATGTTTGTTAAGAATACGGCTGAAGTGTCACAGAATTATTTGTCAAGTGAGTTTACCTTGTGGTTCTTTTCTTTTTTACTGAGTTCTATAATATTAAATAGTGTCTACTGGGTAATCGTATGAAGGCCGTGACTCACCTATAGTAGATGTATTGCTGACTCCAGTTATTATTTGTTAAAGAGATAAGCAATTTGATACTGTTTAAATATTCATAGAATCATTTGATATATTCACACACTCTGGTCACATTTAGCGGCATTATTATCTTTTCAGAATTCAACAGTGAAACAAATCGCAAACAGTGTTTTATCAATTACATGTTACAAACTAAATATAACTTTGTAGAGTAACAATCAGTTTTAAAACTCTACATTAAAATACTAAACGCTATTTAATCCAATGTTTTTTATTAACTCAATAACTGTTCTAAAACCAGTGTGGTGCCAAATAACGTAATATGTCCAAAAGCCATACTATTTGTCACTATATGTCACTATGTGTCACTGTATGTCACTATGTGTCACTATATGTCACTGTGTGTCACTATATGTCACTGTATGTCACTATGTGTCACTATATGTCACTATGTGTCACTATATGTCACTGTATGTCACTATGTGTCACTGTATGTCACAATGTGTCACTATGTGTCACTATGTGTCACTATATGTCACTGTATGTCACTATGTGTCACTATATGTCACTATGTGTCACCGTGTGTCACTATGTGTCACCATATGTCACTGTATGTCACTATATGTCACTATATGTCACTATGTGTCACTATGTGTCACTATATGTCACTATATGTCACTGTATGTCACTATGTGTCACTATATGTCACTATGTGTCACTATATGTCACTGTATGTCACTATGTGTCACTATATGTCACTATGTGTCACCGTGTGTCACTGTATGTCACCGTGTGTCACTATGTGTCACTATATGTCATCATGTGTCACAGTGTCACTATATGTCACCATATGTCACTATGTGTCACTATATGTCACTATGTGTCACCATGTGTCGCCAGTGTCACTATATGTCGACATCTGTCACTGTATGTCAGACATTTGTCACTATGTGTAACACATCTGTCCGTCACTGTATGTCAGACATTTGTCACTATGTGTCACACATCTGTCCGTCACTGTATGATACAGTCAGGGTAGTCATAGGGCGGAGAAAGGTGGGAAGGATACACTACCAACAGAATATACATGAACTGGTCACATGATAGTGAAGGCGTAATGAAAGTAAAT
This sequence comes from Haliotis rufescens, assembly GCF_023055435.1. Lineage (NCBI taxonomy): Eukaryota > Metazoa > Mollusca > Gastropoda > Lepetellida > Haliotidae > Haliotis > Haliotis rufescens. Next base: position 28,167,483 of record NW_025963846.1, on the reverse strand, counting down.
CTCTGTTAACTTAATGTTGGGCGTGTCGATCAGCATCTGGTGTGTCCTTGATGGCATATTGTTGATAAACCTGCGTATGGTTGCCCTTGGTATACCGGCCATTCTGCCTGAAGAACCACGTAGATGCACACACTGTGTGCACGTGCTTCATGTACTGTTCATGCGGGAGCACGGGTGGCCCAGTCGTCTAAGGTGCCATGATTCATTGTGCAGCGTTGCATTTCTTGGGCACGCCAGAAACCTATGATTGTGGGTTTGAATCCCGGTTCGCCCCGATTATGTTTCTAGGTTTGTCAGCACCATACCCGTGCTCGTGGGTTTCACCGAAGTAGTAAACGTCTGAGACCTGCATCACTTCGGGCTTTCCTCCGACACTGACACACCGTGATATAACTTGAATACTGTTAAAAGCGGTGTTAAACCCAACTCTCTCTCTCTCACTCACTCACTACTGTTCGTGAATGATGTGAAATTTCATTGTTAGGGAAGTTGGATTCAGGTTTATAAAGTGATATCTAAATTCAAATCATTAGTTTCATATTGTTTGCCAGTAATATAACATGACAGCCCCACTTGAAACTACATTTATTAATTACCAGGCATATCGTGAAGTAGAGCCTGACAGACCGAGGAGACCATTTAGCCAGGATAGATATAGATTTGTTGATACAATTAGCAGCATCTGCCATATGTTATATTGACAACAGGTCACAGGTGTTGGCAGTGTTAAAACAGTACTTGATGAGCACACAGCTTATTCAGTGCAGTTCGTCTCACGTTACGGAATGTGTCTGTAGCTGCGATAGATATGTATACTCTTTTGAACTCACCAGGTAGGTACTGACTCAAGTATTATTGATAATTATATTGTCAAATCCTGCGTACAGGGTTCACTGAGCCTCTGAACACGTGGATCATGATGATTCGAACATAGTACAATGCACATGGATTAGACATGCATTCGTCGTCCCGAGGCAAGGGAGCTAACTGCCCATAAAAGTCCAGATTCCACCCTTGCCAAACTAGGCTGGTATTATGGAGTTATATTTTAGCTGGACTAATAAGTCTACGCATAGTCCAATCAAAATCTCATAATGAAATCAGCAACCGGTTCGTAAACCGCTGTGCAGATTTTGGTCGACTGCAGGATTTGACAACAGATATTTTCATGCTTTTAATCAATTATGGAGTTATATTTTAGCTGGACTAATAAGTCTATGCATAGTCCAATCAAAATCTCATAATGAAATCAACAACCTGTTTGTAAACCCCTGTGCAGATTTTGGTCGACTGCAGGATTTGACACAGATATTTTCATGCTTTTAATCAAAGTACTCACTTGTTCACATTATTTGGTGCACTTTGCGAAAGTAAGACCCGTTTTATTACAATACAGATCTTGACTATCGATCAGATCGTCTTGACTAGGCGCCACCGTTTTGTTTGAAGCAAGTGCAAGTGATATGAGAGGTGGAATCTGATTGGTCAATAGGAGGGATATATACTCAACAACAAAAGTTCCTGTGACACCAATATTTTAGTGTATTTTTCAAACAAGTAAAGTTTGGTTTTCAATATTGTAGTACATGTATGGAATCAAGTCACAAAAACACAACTTCTACAGAAAAGCATGCATTCCATGCAAAAGTTGACTTTTATGCAAGCACCATGCATTTCACTACCCAAGAATGGGTATGAAAACATGTGCATTAACGGGATTCCATATACATTGTTTAGCATCGTGCTGACAACCACTCAGAAAAACAACAAAATTATGCAATTATTCAACATTGCAAAATGCCACGCCTGTCCGAAAATGAGTGTCTGCGAGCCATTGGTATGCTTGAAGCAGGATCGAGTCAACGTGATGTTGCAAGACAATTTAACATCCACAGAAACACCATATGATGTTTATGGCAACGTTGGCAACAGACGAATGCAGTCAGAGACCATCCTCGGAGTGGCAGGCCACGCGTAACCAATAATCAACAAGACAACTGGATTCACACAACACACCTACGAAATCGATTCCAGCCAGCAACAGTGACTGCAAGAAACATCCCTGGCCTTTGACGAATATCTTCACAAACCGGACATCGTCGCTTCAGATGTGCACGTATTGTCGCCAGAAGACCCGCCAGACGTCCCATTTTGACAGGTACCCACTGTCAAGCACATCTACAGTGTTGCAGACAGCATCTACGCTGGACGGCCATGCAGTGGGGACAAGTTCTATTCACTGATGAGTCTCGTTTTCACCTCAGCCACAGCGATGGACGGATTCGAGGGTACTGATGTCGAGGTGAACGTTACATCAATCATTGTGTCACGGGAGAAGATCGGTTCGGGGGCGGCAGCGTTATGGTATGGGGTGGGATTACAGCAAGACAGAGGACCCGTTTAATAGTTGTAGAGGGAAATCTCAATGGACAGCGCTACTGCGAATAGATCATCGGCCCTGTTGTTCTACCGTTTTTGCGTCGTCATGACCCAGGCATTACCTTTCAACATGATAACGCCTGGCCTCATATTGCTCGACTTGTTCAGGATTCTCTTCAACAAAACAACGTGAATGTCATATCCTGGCTGGTTCGCTCCCCTGATCTCTCAGCAATCGAGCACATGTGGGATGAGATGGATCGGCGCCTTCGTCGTCAACCACGTGTTCCACAGACACTCCAGGAACTTCAAAACATGCTCCAGCAGATATGGACAGATATCCCACAGGACTTTGTGTGACGCCCGGTCCATTCCATGAGACGAAGATGTGTTGCTTGCATCGCAACCAGAGGTGGGCACACACGCTATTGACATGTAAATTGACATGTAAATTGACATTTTTTCAGATTTGGTAAAAAACATAATTTTGCAATAAATCTTATTCAATGTCACAGGAGCTTTTGTTGTTCAGTATAGAAGGGATATAACTCATAATAGCCTCTTAAATAAAACAATGAGTAAGGTCAGATATCTGAATTGAAATGTATTAACTCTAAAATAAAAAGATTTGAATGAAAATGTAGACATATATTTCTTGTTCATTATGTAAATTTTTGTAAATAAACTTTCAACATGTTCAAGTACATGTTTGTTATCATGGTTATAATCTGATAAAATCAGTGTTATATAATATTAGTTATAGCAGTGATTGGTATAATTGGTGTTAGTAAAACCCAAACCAGTTTTGCCTCGATGACATACACCTATTACCTGGATTTTCAACCTCCAGTTCCCACAGGTAAAGGTAATGAGAAGTAATAAATTTGTATAACTACCTGAACTCCTGAAAGCCTGCCACCCAAGGTTCACTTGGTGTTATACATATCAAGATACAGCGATAAATCTGTTGACACTTTGAACATGTTGGAAAGACATATTTTTTCTAGATATGATTTGTGTTTCAATGACATGATTGAAGTAGTTGTTGGGTTGTGGCCTGTTGATATGTATGTGTTGATAACCAAGAGTGTCCTGTTTGTGTTCTTAATAAAGCAGTTATAACTTCAAATGTGACATTGATCAAGGAGATGGACATTTGATTGAGGAGTTGGTCAGTTGATCAAGGAGATGGACAGTTGATGAAGGAGTTGGTCAGTTGATCAAGGGGATGGACAGTTGATCAAGGAGCTGGACAGTTGATGAAGGAGTTGGTCAGTTGATCAAGGGGATGGACAGTTGATCAAGGGGATGGACAGTTGATCAAGGAGATGGACAGTTGATGAAGGAGATGGACAGTTGATGAAGGAGATGGACAGTTGATCAAGGAGATGGGCAGTTGATCAAGGAGATGGAGCATTGATCAAGGAGATGGACAGTTGATCAAGGAGATGGACAGTTGATCAAGGAGATGGACAGTTGATCAAGGAGCTAGACATTTGATCAAGGCGATGACTGGGTTGGGTTGCTATAGGTATCGAAGCAAAATTCAAGTCAAAATGGGTGTGTGAGCGAGTGAGTGAGTGAGTGAGTATGTTTTTATGCCGCTTTTAGCAATATGCCAGCAATATCAGGGCGGGGGACACCAGAAATGGGCTTCACAAATTGTACCCTTGTCGGGAATTGGACCCCGGTCTTCGGTTTGAGGAGTGTACGCTTTAACCACCAGGCTACCAGACCGCTAAATGGGTGTGTAGTTTTTGATGTAGTATCATCGTAGGGATGATCTTATTCTTTGCCTTATAAGACAACAGCTTCAAGTTGCAGTCTCAGAACTCCAAGAGTATATATGGTCGGCCTACCCCACCCTGAAACAGCTGACCAGTGCACGTCTGACCTGTGACCTGGTTACTCCCCTATGAGTTTTATTTTACTTGAAGGAGACAGGGACACCGTATACACATATGGTACACTAAATATTGATACACTGCACACTGCATGTGACAGTAGCATGAAAAATAGCATTGCCCGTGATTACCTGCCGAACTGTCAGAAGGATGTGAGCTTGTCCCTGATGTTTGCTGGTGATACAGTTGTTGTGTCTCCACACACTCACACGATCAGGGGAATGACAAATGTGACAGACGAGGTGACACATTCCTCCATCTTGTATGTACTCCAATCTTAGATGTATAAATCTTTAAAATGTCCACTTTGATATCCTCAGAACAACAAATGCCTGCCTGTATACTAATGGCTTTTCAGCAAAGGTAAACTCATATCTCTGATAATAAAGAATGCAGGGTGTTAATTAATGGAGATTGTCTAAAAGCCTGAATTGTGATGACATATACCAATTGTCCCAAACTGTTTGAAATTTGGTGTAGGATACCTTTAACAAGATTGGTCAAGGCTAAGAAACCAGTAGTAATTTCGATCCCTGCTGAAGTTGATCATCCACACTACATGCACCATCATACCAAAAAATGCTGCCCATTATAAATGTGTACTTATCTGAAAGATCTCTTAAACTCTGTACAAATGTCTTCGGCTGAGCGTTTTGAACGTTGAGTGCGTCATTGTTGCCAATTCAAGTTATAGTAAATCAAATCCACTGCAGTTACATGTTTAAAAAAACAGTACTGATACGGAGGTGGTCCACGTTCCACTGTTGCCTGACTATGTTATCAAGGTACAAAGAACGTGCAATCAGCCAGATAAAGGTCTGTTTGCTTTCCCTACCATGTGTCAGTCATCAGTGACACGGGAAGGACCACTGTGGCCAGTGTTGCGGAGAGGGTGGGAAGGCTGTGTTGCCGTTGTTGCTGCTGTTGTCGTTGGAATATTGAAATGGTTGTGGAAAGAAAATCTAAATATGTGTTGGGACCGGCTGTAGTGGAGAAGATTGAAGTGGAGGAAGGTGATTGATATGATCATATATGGTCAACAGGAGTGTGTGAGTGAGTGAGTGAGTGAGTGAATGTTCTTTTATGTTGCAGTCTGTAAACCATTCATCATTTTCGTGTCGGCTAACTTTACGTTAACTCGAAAAACTATCATGTAATGTAACTTTACATTCCTTTTCTGACTCCTAAATCCAAAACCGATCACATTGTCTAACCGGAGAGCGGAAGGTCCAGGGTTTGATCCCTGGCAGCGTCATACCCAAAGACGTTAAAAGATGGTACTTGTTGTTACCCTGTCTGGTGCTTGGCATTATGGGACTGAAACAAAGACTGGTCGGCTCAGAGTCAGTATACTGTGTCTGAGGTGGGTATTCATGTTAAACTGAGGTATGGTATCTCAGTGTGCTAGCACTATAAATCGGCATCAGTCCAGTCTAGTTCATTGAACAGCCACACACACACACGTGCATGCACATCGCTAATCTTGTGCAATAATCTTGGAGGGGACGTTTAACCCCATTTTACCTCACCTCACCGATTGTGTAGTATAACTTTACGTCAACTCCACGACCAATTATTTAGTATCTAAATAATTGGTCTATCTCTAAACTGATCACAACGTCTAACTTCACAGCCAATCACATTTCCAAGTTACGGTAACTCTAAAATCGATCATGAAGTCAAAGTTTATGCAAACTTGAAACCGATTAAGTAGTCTAACTTTACGCTATTGTCAAACAGATCATGACGTCTAACTCCGAAACCAATCACAACGTCTAACTTGATGCTGACCCCAGTACTGATCTCTTTGACATAAGTGTTGTGTGTTGTTGTGTTGTTGTTGTGTGTTGTTGTGTACGGGAGATACTAATCATGTTGATTGTGTCATCTGATAATGAAAAAAAAATGAAAGATTTCCACTTTGTTTCAGACAATGTGGCGGACAGCCCCAGACAGTGGAGGAACTTGGTGGGCTTCTGGTAAGTACTGAACTTGGAGCCAGCACAGAGTCATGGGGGAACACCCACTGTCTGCACAGGGCTTTAAATAGGGCTGGGACGGGTAGCTCGGGTACTCGGGTCAGGTGGGTCCAGAGTAGGACCTGGGTACTCACGTCACGTGATATATTGTTTAAATACAATAACAGTAAAAGTTGCTGATGTTTGCATTTCTTTCTGACTATGCATGCATGGTTTCTGACTTTTATACGTTTGAGTAAAGATATAACCTCAGTCGACTTCAGTGTATGCATGATCTGATCGTTTTACACGTGTATGGAAATAGCATTTGCCAGGGCTCCTGAAAAACAATTCCCAATCGGACCCTATGTCCCATTGCTGACTAGGGTCAGGTGATGGGGGCTCAAGTACCCAGGGTATAAATTTGGACTCGTCCCAGCCCTAGCTTTAAGTCTAATTTGGGCAATAAGATGTTTGATTTCAACCATTATTGGGGGTCATGGGTGGCCAAGTGGTCTGTTTTGGCTGTTCCACTGGTCTTGTGTTCAAATCCTAGATTTTCCCTGATTAGAAGCCTTGGTGTGTTGGCACCACACCCTGAGTTCATGGGCTTCACAAAGTGTTGGATGCTTATTGTAACTTTGATTATGTGAAACTGGTGATTAATAGTTCTATCATGTGCCACTGTCCTTCAGCTTGGTTGAACGTTGGTTAATGAACAGTGTCTAACTAAGCATGTAGGTCTAACTAAGCATGTAGGTCTAACTAAGCATGTAGGTCTAACTAAGCATGTAGGTCTAAATAAGCATGTAGGTCTAACTAAGCATGTAGGTCTAACTAAGCATGTAGGTCTAACTAAGCATGTAGGTCTAACTAAGCATGTAGGTCTAAATAAGCATGTAGGTCTAATTAAGCATGTAGGTCTAACTAAGCATGTAGGTCTAACTAAGCATGTAGGTCTAAATAAGCATGTAGGTCTAACTAAGCATGTAGGTCTAACTAAGCATGAAGGTCTAACTAAGCATGTAGGTCTAACTAAGCATGTAGGTCTAACTAAGCATGTAGGTCTAACTAAGCATGTAGGTCTAAATAAGCATGTAGGTCTAACTAAGCATGTAGGTCTAAATAAGCATGTAGGTCCAACTAAGCATGTAGGTCTAAATAAGCATGTAGGTCTAAATAAGCATGTAGGTCTAACTAAGCATGTAGGTCTAAATAAGCATGTAGGTCTAACTAAGCATGTAGGTCTAAATAAGCATGTAGGTCTAACTAAGCATGTAGGTCTAAATAAGCATGTAGGTCTAACTAAGCATGTAGGTCTAAATAAGCATGTAGGTCTAAATAAGCATGTAGGTCTAAATAAGCATGTTAGTCTACATGAACAGACTTCACATCACTGAATTGGTGCTATGATTGTTTCCCAAGCTGGTGTCATCTGAACACTTTACACACTAGCCAAGTTCTAAAGAAAACAATGGTTGATGGTTTAACATTTCTAGTTACTGTATTTGATGTAATAAGCGCCCAGGGTGCTCTCAAAATGAGGAATAGTAGGCTCTTATTTGAATATTATTTTGGTGAAAAAAACAGTTGAAAGATCGTAAATTTCGTGGTTTATGCTGACAGCCTAAAATGTTTACATACGCCAGATATATTCTTCCAGAACTTAATTGCCCATAATTAAGGGTGCATATAACACGTGAGTGTGTACACGAATAAATAAGTCTTGTGTACATTGATCTATCGGAAGGGGTGCTAATTAGGATTGTTCACTAGCCAATATATTAGCAAATATCGCCGTGGGCGCTTATAAGAGCGGGGTGCTTATTACGTCGAATATGTTATGTCTTGTTCGATCAGCTGATGATAAAACCAATTCATTAAGATGAGGATTTGGATGGATGTTAAATCAGGCCAAGATATACACCAAGGATAATATGACAGACCAAGACCTACACCAGACTGAGACCTACACCAAGGGTAATATGACAGACCAAGACCTACACAAAGGGTAATATGACAGACTAAGACCTACACCAAGGGTAATATGACAGACTCAGACCTACACCAGGGTAATATGACAGACCAAGACCTACACAAAGGGTAATATGACAGACTAAGACCTACACCAAGGGTAATATGACAGACTCAGACCTACACCAAGGATAATATGACAGACCAAGACCTACACCAGACTGAGACCTACACCAAGGGTAATATGACAGACTAAGACCTACACCAAGGGTAATATGACAGACTAAGACCTACACCAAGGGTAATATGACAGACCAAGACCTACACCAGACTCAGACCTACACCAAGGGTAATATGACAGACCAAGACCTACACCAAGGGTAATATGACAGACTTGGACCTATACCAAGGCCAATATGACAGACTTAGGCTATACCAAGCCCAATATGACAGACCAAGACCTACACCAAGGCCAATATGACAGACTGAGGCTATACCAAGGCCAATATGACAGACTTAGGCTATACCAAGGGTAATATGACAGACTTGGACCTATACCAAGGCCAATATGACAGACTTAGGCTATACCAAGGCCAATATGACAGACTGAGGCTACACCAAGCCCAATATGACAGACCAATACCAACGCCAAGGCCAATATGACAGACTAAGACCTACACCAAGGCTAATATGACAGATCAAGACCTACACCAAGGCCAATATGACAGACTGAGGCTATACCAAGGCCAATATGACAGACTGAGGCTATACCAAGGCCAATATGACAGACCAAGACCAACACCAAGGCCAATATGACAGACTGAGGCTATACCAAGGCCAATATGACAGACTTAGACTATACCAAGCCCAATATGACAGACTGAGGCTATACCAAGGCCAATATGACAGACTGAGGCTATACCAAGGCCAATATGACAAACTGAGGCTATACCAAGGCCAATATGACAGACCAAGACCAACACCAAGGCCAATATGACTGACCAAGACCAACACCAAGGCCAATATGACGGACTTTACTTTTTCTACAAGGTTTTTGGGTCTCACCAACAACTTCGCCTACGTTGTGATGCTGAGTGCTGCCCATGACATCCTCGCTACAGAGGAAGAAGGAGGTGGGAACAGCACACTTGTCACGGTATGTATTCAACCCAGTATCTTGGAGTATAAGCCCATAGTGGATCAGTCTGTGCAAAGATTAGCAATTTGGTGACATTATAGATTAACATACTTTTTGAGACACCTTTCAACTGAAGGGCTGCCATATGTCTGTCTGGAGGCGACATCTCCTTCAGTGTGTTTGTCCTCCGATTCACATGATAGCAATGTCTTACCTAATACACCTTCATAACACTGGGGCATTTTCTGCCACATGCTTAATCAATGGTCAAGATTAGTGCTGTGAAATGAGCATTGAAGAATTTCACAAAACTTAAGCTGGTCTCTTTGGTGATCTCCGTGGTCTAGTGGTAGAGCGTCCGCCTGGAGAGCGGAAGGTCCAGGGTTTGATCCCCGGCCACGTCAAGCCAAAAGATGTTTAAAGATGGTACTTGTTGTTACCCTGTCTGGCGCTCGGCATTACGGGGCTAAAGCAAGGACTGGTCGGCTTGGAGTCAGTATACTGTGTCTGAGTTGGGTATTTGTGTTAAACTGCGGCATGGTATCTCAGTGAGCTAGCACTATAAATCGGCATCAGTCCGGACTAGTACAAGCAGCCACACAAACACGTCGCTATATAAGTGCAATAATCTTTGACACGACTTTAAACCCTATTTCACCTCACCTCACCTCTTTGGTGATCTGATTGTTTATTGTGTGTCCTCAGTCTAAGGTTGAGCTAGTAAGTGTTTATGGTTGTGCGCTGCTTTTAGCAATATTCCAACATTATAATGGAGGACACCAGAAATGGGCTTCACACATTGTACCCATGTGTGAAATTGAACTTGGGCTACGAGGTAACATGCAAATGCTTTAACCACTGGCTACCCCGCCGTCATAGAGCTGGAATATTGCTGAGTGCGGCCTTAAACAACAAACAGACAAGGGCTACCCCAACATCGTCTAAGTTTGAGGTCACATTCTGAAACATTATGCAATCATCTGATTTGTTTGTTACAATTCCTGTATCTTTCTTTTAGACACTGGCGCCAGAAAATGGCACCACACCTCCCTCAGTGAATGGAAGCAACAATGTAAGTAATAGATAAGTAAGCAGCAATACTTGTCATACAATAGTTCAATACCTATGCTTTAATAACCCAGTCGTCTAAGGCGCCGTAATTCGCTCTGCGTCCCTTGGGAACTCAGAAACATATGATTGTGGGTTTGAATCCCAGTTCACACCAATTATGTTTCTAGGTTTGTCAGCACCATACCCGTGCTCGTGGGTTTCACCAAAGTGGTAAACGTCTGAGACCTGCATCATTCGAGCTTTCCTCCCACATTAAGCTGACACGCCGTGATATAACTGGAATACTCTTAAAAGTGGCGTTAAACCCAACTCACTCACTCACTAATAACTCAAGTTGTCTGAATTATTTCAAATCACTTCACCACACCTAAACTTATGACCTAGTCCCGCGGTGGACATGGCACAGGTTTCAATCTGCTTTGAGAGGTGAGCACAGGTTTTGATAACTTATTTGTGGGTAGCAGATCCTGCTTCTGGCGTCATGGCGACTTAAGACTGGAGGGGAGGGCACTGGGTAGGGTACCTCTTCTTCCTCTCAAACAAATGGTGCCCGATTAAACCCACCAAAAACCATGAGAGATATCTTAACCATACTTCGCACATAGATAGATCTAGTGTTGAACTGGTGCCTTTGGATAGTTTGGGATTTTGGAAAATTAATTTTTCTAGTTTCCATGGCTACGACTTTGACATAAACTAATAATTGTGGTAGTGCTCGTTTCTGGAGCAAATCTTAGAAACTTACAATATTTCTTCAATAAACTTGGCAGATAGGTAGGTCTAGTGGTAAACGAGTGCCTTTTGATAGTTTGGGATTTTCGAAAAATTTATTTTTTGAGTTTCAATAGCAATGACTGACTAGGCAGTAGACTGAAAATGGCAGTCATGCTAGTTTCCGGGGTGCTAATGCCTTGGACAACCAGACATGTCATATTGGTGGGGGATATGAGTATTCTATGCTTGTTAGTACATGATACATGAGTGAGTGAGTGAGTGAGTATGGTTTAACGCCGCTTTTAGCAATATTCCAGCAATATCATGGCGGGGGACACCAGAAATGGGCTCCACACATTGTACCCATGTCTGGAATCGAACCTGAGTCTTCGGCGGGACGAGCGAACGCTTTAACCACTAGGCTACCCGACCGCCCCTCATGATACATGGAGACAAATGTGTATTTGTCCTTGGGCCTACTGCAGCATGGATTATCAGTATTAAAGATACGTGCCATCCTATAAATGTTTTCATCAGCTCGCCGCTTGTAGGGAGTAAGTGTTGTGTCGTGTGTTTCAGACGGACACGTTCCTGGAATGTAACAAGATCAGCACTGGTGTAAGTATGATGTTCGCATGGGACTGAGTTCCATTTAAACAGCTGGGAATAATGTTTCATTAGGGACCGGTCATTGTTGTAGGGGCGGCTGGATCAGGGGATGGTCTCCAAGACATGTGACCGTCTCTGGAGGGTAATAAATAACAATACACATACCGTATTCGACGTAATAAGCGCCCAGGGCGCTCTCAAAATTAGAAATAGGGGGCTCTTATTAGAATATTATTTTAGTGAAAAAAAACAGAGTCGAAAATAAATTTTGTGGTTTATACTGACAGCCGGAAATGTTAATATACGAGAGATACATATTTTTGGAATTTAATTGCCCATAATTAAGGGAGCATATAACAAACGAGTTCGTATTTGGGGAGCAGCATGAAAAAATGGAATTTTGTAATATAATATAGTGCTGTAGCTGGTCTTTTCAGGCAGGGTCATCCAAATATATGACAAGCATTAGCGTCTATTATTGGTCCTTTAGTGCATCAAAAACCTCTTAGACCACTTTTCAACATACCGTATTTGACGTAATAAGCAACCCGCTCTAATAAGCGCCCATGGTGATATTTGCTAATATATTGGCTAGTGAACGATCCCAATTAGCACCCCTTCTGATTGATCAATGTACACTTATTTGTACGTGTATAATACCCATACCATGTGTTATATGCAACCTAATTATGGGCAATTAAATTCTGGAAAATATATCTGTCGTGTATGATATGCACAGACTTTTCTTTTATATCATTTCAGGCTGTCAGCGTAAACCACGAAATTTACGATCTTTCCACTCTGTTTTTTTTCGCAACAAAATTACATTCTAATAAGAGCCCCCTATTTCTAATTTTGAGAGCACCCAGGGTGTTTATTATGTCGAATACGGTATATTCATATTATTGGTAGTGTGGCATTAGTTGGATTGTTTGCTATCTTTACTTGTAGATCAATTATTACACTTCTAGTCAACGTAACTGTATTTGATAATTCACTTAAAACATCACACTGAAGCTTTAGTTTAGGAATGAAAATAACGGGTATCAAATCTGTTTGAAACCTCTAAATTGAAAATATAGGTTTATCTCGTATTTCTTTCCCTCTTTGTATGTTATGGGCTGTACAGTGCAGCAGTCATGTCTCACACATACAAGACATACAGATATAAGCACGTTCTGTTGTGATTGGGTAAATACATTACTTGAATATTGTTTCCATTTTCAGGCAATCCTATTGGCAGATATATTACCGACCCTGGTTATTAAACTAACAGCTCCCTTCTATTTACAAAAGATTGGATATAGGTAAGATGACATACATACAGTTGGATATAGGTAAGATGACATACATACAGTTGGATATAGGTAAGGTGACATACAGTTGGATATAGGTAAGGTGACATACATACAGTTGGATATAGGTAAGATGACATACATACAGTTAGATATAAGTCAGGTGACATACATACAGTTGGATATAGGTAAGGTGACATACATACAGTTGGATGTAGGTAAGGTGACATACATACAGTTGGATATAGGTAAGATGACATACATACAGTTGGATATAGGTAAGATGACATACATACAGTTGGATATAGGTAAGATGACATACATACAGTTGGATATAGGTAAGGTGACATACATACAGTTGGATATAGGTAAGATGACATACATACAGTTGGATATAGGTAAGATGACATACATATAGTTGGATATAGGTAAGATGACATACATACAGTTGGATATAAGTCAGGTGACATACATACAGTTGGATATAGGTAAGGTGACATACATACAGTTGGATATAGGTAAGATGACATACATACAGTTGGAAAAAAGAAGACTTGTTTCTCATTCCACATGTAAACTGCAGGAGGAAGTGTGAAGACAAACATCATTAAAACGGGGTTCATCTTCCTGAGGCAAGGGAGTTAACTGACTGAAAGTCTAGTTTCCACCCTTGCCGTACCAGGCTGGAATTACTGGGCTCGATTGTAGCACCACCAGTGGCTATTGTGAGTTTTGTCCCTGCTATGTCCTTGCTATTGACCAATCAGATTCCACCTCTCATATCACTTACATTTTTGCTTCAAACAAAATGGCAGCACCCAGTCAAGATGATCTGATCGATATTCAAAATCTATATTGTGATAAAACAAGTCTTACTTCGCAAAGTGCATCAAATCACGTGAGCACCTTGATTTAAGACATGAAAAGATTTGGAAAATATCGTTTTGTTGGCGGTACACATCCTTTGCAAATCCGGCAATCGACTGAAATCTGCACGTCAGTTTACAAACCGGATGATTTCGTTACGGATTGTGAGTGGACTGTCATAGACTAGATAGTCCATCTAAAATATAACTCCATAATTCCAGCTTAGTTCGGCAAGGGTGGAAAGTGGACTTTCACAGTCAGTTAACTCCCTTGTCCCGGGAAGATGCAAGCTCCTCACAGCGATAGCCCGTTCGCGGAACTCTCTATACTATCGCTGCCACCAGTCAAAACTCCCCACTGTGAATAGGTGGCCACAACCATGCTTGGAGTTGAACTCGCAACCGGATGACCATTATGTTTACAAACAAGCGACGACTGTCGTGACGCCAAATACACTTATCGCTGCTAAATTACTTTCTTCCTTTGTCAATTTGAATTTCTGTTTCATTAAAACTATCGTGTTATTGATATAGTAAGAATGTAAGGGAGAAGTTGGTTGATTTTCCGTTAGTCTGCAATCTCGAACCAATCTGATTATTAAAACAACAAAGTAAATTCATCTGGAAAACATGGTCAGTCGTAAACCTTTTCAAAATGAAATATGATGGCATTCTCAAAGACATAAACAAAAGTATCAACGTTACTACGTTTGGGGTTAGAGGACAAATTTCAAGATTCTTGTAATGGCCGCGCCCACACTGGTGGCAGCGATGTTACCGAGAGTGTAACAAAGGTGTCACGCGCTGGGAAGGAGCTTGGGGAAGATGTACAGGGTTGTATACACAATGTTTCTCCATCACCTGTGAGTATAAATAGTTTCTTGCTGTGTGGTGGTGAAAGTCTCTGCTATGTCGCCTAATGAGGCAATGCAGAGGTTACGGAAATCAAATGGGCCTAACTATTTCTATGTACTTTTCGAGACTCCTACCATTGCCGGATGAAATGTGTAATGCGTATACAGAGCCCTGAAGATCCGGGGTAGAATAGGTCTTCAGCAACCCATACTTGCCTTAAAAGGTGACTATGCTTGTCGTAAGAGGCGACTAACGGGATCGGGTGGTCAGGCTCACTGACTTGATTGATGCTTATCATCGTATCCCATCTTCGTGGATCGATGCTCATGATATCAATCACTGGATTGTCTGGTCCATACTCGTTTATTTACAGACCGCCGCCATATAGCTGGAATATTGATGAGTCGGCGTTAAACAAAAAACCAACCAACCAACATGGTGTACACGTTGTCAAGGAAGGAACTTCGCCCATTATGCTATGTATCCTGAGTGTTGATTGGTCAGTGGACTGGAAGCAGGCTGTGATTCATTGGTTCAAATAGCAGCTGTGTGTATCAGCAGGTGATGGAGGGACATAGTCAGAGCTACAGATAAGCAGCGTATTTGCGTAAAATACCCCCTAAAACATTCAAAACCCAATTACTTTCAATTAACTTGCGTACAGAAATGCATGCATTAAATGAAAAACTCAAATGTATAAAAACAGCTCGCATAGATACCCAATGAAGCTTTTTCAGCATGCGTATTAAGGAGCTAATTTCCGAAACACAATTACGAGCTAATTTACTTTCCCCGTCAAGCCCTATGTAAGATTATTTAGAACAGTTATACACATCTAAAACATTGTTTCACTTTTTTAAAATCTTTAAATGTTCACTAATTTTGGGAAAAACCCTATGGAGTGATGAATAGATGAGTGAAAAGATAATACTTACCCAATGAAAAATGTAATAACCCAATTAAAATAGAAACCGTAGAGTAAAAATTCAATTGCTCAAAAAGTTGTCTGGAGCTCTGTGTAGTGTAGCCTGTGAAGTGTTGGAGATACAGCTTTGAGTCTGTTCCAGGGTGAAGGTGATTCTTGTGGTGGCATTTGCTCTGGCCAGCTTCCTCCTGGTGGCGCTGTCCAAACAGATTTGGCTCAGCATTCTAGGTAATATCACATGTCGTCACAGACATTCTGGGTAATATCACATGTCGCCACAGACATTCTAGGTAATGTCACATGTCGTCACAGACATTCTGGGTAATATCACATGTCGCCACAGACATTCTAGGTAATATCACATGTCTTCACAGACATTCTAGATGATATCACATGTCTTCACAGACATTCTAGATGATATCACATGTCGTCACAGACATTCTAGATGATATCACATGTCGTCACAGACATTCTAGATGATATCACATGTCGTCACAGACATTCTAGGTAATATCACATGTCTTCACAGACATTCTAGATGATATCACATGTCGTCACAGACATTCTAGGTAATATCACATGTCGTCACAGACATTCTAGGTAATATCACATGTCTTCACAGACATTCTAGATGATATCACATGTCGTCACAGACATTCTAGGTAATATCACATGTCGTCACAGACATTTTAGGTTATATCACATGTCTTCACAGACATTCTAGGTAATATCACATGTCGTCACAGACATTCTAGATGATATCACATGTCGTTACAGACATTCCTTGTAATATCATGTGTGGTGTGGTGTGTTTGTGTGATACCGTGTGCTTGTGTGATGTGTTTGTGTGATACCGTGTGTTTGTGCGGTGTGTATGAGTGGTCTGTTTGTGTGGTACCGTGTGTTTATGTGAGGTGAGTTTGTTTGATGTTTGTGCAACGTTTTTGTGTGGTGTATTTTGTGCTATACTATTTATTTGTGTGGTGTGTTTGTGTAATGTGTTTGTGCCATGTGTTTGTGAGATACTGTGTGTTTGTGCAATGTGTTTGTGTGGTGTGTATGTGTTTTACATTTGCGTGGTGTGTTTGTGCGGTGTGTTTGTATGGTGTGTTTGTGTGCGGTGTGTATGTGCGGTGTGTTTGTGTGGTTTGTTTGTGTTGTGTGGTGTGTTTGTGTGGTATGTTTGTGCAATGTGTTTGTTCATGGTGTGTTTGTGCGGTGTGTTTGTGTGATGTGTGTGTGGGGTATTTGTGCAATGTGTTTGTGTGGTGTGTTTGTGCCATGTGTTTGTGTGATATGTGTGTGGGGGGTATTTGTGCAATGTGTTTGTGTGGTGTGTTTATGCGATGTGTTTGTGTGATTCCATGTGTTTGTGTGGTTTGTTTGTGTTGTGTGTTTGTGTGATGTGTTTGTGCCATAGCGTGAGTTTGTGAGGTCTGTTTGTGCAGTGTGTTGGTGCAGTTTGTTCATGCTGAGTATTTGTGCGGTGTGTTTGTTTGCTGTGTTTGTGTTGTGTGTTTGTGTGCTGTGTTTGTGTTGTGTGTTTCACCTCCTGTGGTTTTCCTTCAGGTGTGGTGTGTGCCAGCATCAGCGGCGGTCTGGGTGAGATCACCTACCTCAGTCTCTCCACCTTCTTCCACTGGTAAGTCCACACAACAATCTGTACACATATATAACACATTCACACTGACATACACTTGTTGTCATTCTAGAGTGAATGACATCAATAACAGTGAAAAGGTATTTTTAAAGATATTTATAAAATATTTTTGTGTGCTGATTAATGTCACTCTTTGAATAAGACCACCATGGCATCAGACAAGATTGTTCATCATTTATGCCACAGAATAATGGGATTGGATTCTTTGGTTGAGTTCTTCAGTTCTTTGTCTCCCCCAGCGATGTGGTGTCTGCCTGGTCGTCTGGAACTGGAGGTGCCGGGGTGTTTGGTGCACTGGCGTACGCTGGCTTCACCCAAGTGGTGAGTCCGCGAACCACCGTCCTCATCCTCACAGTGGTGCCTGTCATCATGTTCATCAGGTCAGTCCAAGTCTGTCATCAGGTCAGTCCAAGTCTGTCATCATGTTCATCAGGTCAGTCAAGTCTGTCATCACGTTCATCAGGTCAGTCCAAGTCTGTCATCACGTTCATCAGGTCAGTCCAAGTCTGTCATCAGGTCAGTCCAAGTCTGTCATCAAGTCAGTCCGAGTCTGTCATCATGTTCATCAGGTCATTCCAAGTCTGTCATCATGTTCATCAGGTCAGTCCAAGTCTGTCATCATGTTCATCAGGTCAGTCCAAGTCTGTCATCATGTTCATCAGGTCAGTCCGAGTCTGTCATCATGTTCATCAGGTCAGTTCAAGTCTGTCATCATGTTCATCAGGTCAGTCCAAGTCTGTCATCAGGTCAGTCCAAGTCTGTCATCAGGTCAGTCCAAGTCTGTCATCGTGTTCATCAGGTCAGTCCAAGTCTGTCATCACTTTCATCAGGTCAGTCCAAGTCTGTCATCAGGTCAGTCCAAGTCTGTCATCATGTTCATCAGGTCAGTCCAAGTCTGTCATCATGTTCATCAGGTCAGTCCAAGTCTGTCATCAGGTCAGTCCAAGTCTGTCATCATGTTCATTAGGTCAGTCCAAGTCTGTCATCAGGTCAGTCCAAGTCTGTCATCACGTTCATCAGGTCAGTCCAAGTCTGTCATCACGTTCATCAGGTCAGTCCAAGTCCGTCATCAGGTCAGTCCAAGTCTGTCATCAGGTCATTCCAAGTCTGTCATCATGTTCATCAGGTCAGTCCAAGTCTAGTTTTTGATGGAATGTTTCATTGCTCCCTTTGGGTTTCAGTTACTTCCTCGTTCTCAAGAAGCCGACGCCCAATGATACCCCCGCTCTAGAAACCAGCACAGAACAGCTGATTACCACACAACCAGGTAGACAGAACGTAACTGCTGGCTACATTAATATGTACAGTGGAATGCTGTACATGTAATTATGTATTTGTGTACACTCAAAGCAGAGTTATCAATGCCCTCGGTGACAGGTGGTCGTGACCTTTAATAAACCAAGGCTGCAATGCTACATTAACAGCCATGAGTCATTAGGCTCTCCAGTGGGAATCAAAAAAGTGTGTTATGTAAATTTAATGTAGCAAAACTAGATTAAACTGACCTAGTGTATCATATATCTGTGCTACGAGGATACATGCATGCCACGACGAACCAGTGTGTCATATCTCTGTGCTTGTCAAAGCTGTGTATTTAAATGAATAAGAAGACTGCTGTAGATGAGTTTATCTGGATGTTTTTGTAAGTACTAGGACAGGAGGGAGTTCTTATGTTACAAGTTGTTCTGGGTGTATTTAAGACGGCATGCAGAAAGCTGAGTCGAGTACTTGTATAATTTCACTTGTGTCAATCACCAAAGACCAGTGTAGTTCTTGATTGGATGTCTATTTTTAGCATCAAGTCAATCGAACCAGTCTCAAAACGTAGTTGTAGGGTATTTACCATGATAGAATGGAGATTTAATATACAGGTTAATTGAGGAGGCACTTCATGTCATATCTAGTCAAGATCTGGTCACACACCAGCGAGTTGATAATGAATAATTTATGAATAATCATAAATAATAACTTTCATGAATATGCATGAACTTAAATAGAAATGCTATTTCATGAACTTTTTAGATTATGAATGTTCGTGAATCTTAAAATCATGAATATTGACTACATGATTTTAACTTCTTTTGTCCAGAAACACGATCACCAGCATATGTGATGTGGGTACTTGTTTACATTTGGGGACTGAGATCCACTAAACTTGTGTACATTGTGTACACCGTGTGTATATTTTCTGCTTTCAGTGATCAGTTTGAAGGGTAAAGCAGCGCTTGTCATTGTGAGTATACGTTGTGGAATACAGGTTTTCATGTATGGACAACTAACAACGTTTGACATGCAGCATATCAGTAACGCAAGCAAACGTAATGCACGATTCTCCTGGTAGTGGCGAAATGACTCCCTGTCATACCTTGTGCCGCAATACAAGCAACGTCTTAAAAACAGATGTTTGGTTCCAGTATGACACCTGTCTGTGTGAAGATCAGAGAACACCTCGATAGGAGGTCACATCAGGTGGACTTTCTTGTCAGCCAATTGGCAGTGAGGCTTCTAAATTCTCAGTACATTGTACAAGTAAACAAAGAACTCAAGCAAACTTATCTGATTTTTGTCTCAAAAATGAATTTCATAGGAGAGTTCATAATGCAAAAAAATAAAGCCACGCCATTGTATTGTTGTGGATTTTTGTCATTTATGAGTATCTGTTGAGATTACTATTGAGGTTACTATTAAGATTACTTTTGTGATTATGTTGTGATTACTATTGAGGTTAATATTGAGGTTACAATTCAGGTTATTATTGAGAATACTATTGAGGTTACTATTGAGGTAACTATTGAAATTACTATTGAGATTACTATTGAGGTTACTATTAAGATTACTTTTGTGATTACTATTGGGATTACTATTAAGATTACTATTGAGATTACTATTGAGGTTACTATTAAGATTACTTTTGGGATTACTATTGGGATTACTATTGAGGTTACTATTGAGATTACTTTTGAGATTACTATTGAGGTTACTATTGAGATTACTATTGAGACTACTATTGAGGTTACTATTGAGATTACTTTTGAGATTACTATTGAGATTACTATTGAGGTTACTATTGAGATTACTTTTGTGATTACTATTGAGGTTACTATTGAGATTACAATTGAGGTTACTATTGAGATTACAATTGAGGTTACTATTGAGATTACAATTGAGGTTACTATTGAAATTACTATTGGGATTACTATTAAGGGTATATATGTGCTTTTTGGCAGTTTTCTTTTGGTGAGATAAAAAATTCCAAATTTAGGTGATTAAGGCTGTGTCAGTGTTTGTAAAAGATTTGTCACATGTTTGTGAAGGATGTGTAATGTGTTTGTGAAGGATGTGTAATGTGTTTCTAAAGGATGTGTCACATGTTTGTTTCAGCCTCTGTTGAAGTACATGATACCCTTGTCGCTTGTCTACTTCGCTGAATATTTCATCAACCAGGGCCTGGTGAGTTCAGACAACCAAATGGGTTTGATGGGTTCAGACTAGTGACTGGATGAGTTCTGACTAGCACCTGGGTTGAGTTAGTTCGGACTAGTTACTGGGTTGAGTTCAGACTATGGATTGGGTTGGGTGAGTTCAGACAAGTTACTGTGTTGGGTGAGTTCAGTCTAGTGATGAGGTTGGGTGAGTTCTGTCTAGTGAGTAGGTTGGGTGAGTTCAGTCTAGTGAGTAGGTTGGGTGAGTTCAGACTAGTGAGTGGGTTGGATGGGTTAAGACAAGTTACTGTGTTGGGTGAGTTCAGTCTAGTGAGTAGGTTGGGTGAGTTCAGTCTAGTGAGTAGGTTGGGTGAGTTCAGTCTAGTGAGTAGGTTGGGTGAGTTCAGTCTAGTGAGTAGGTTGGGTGAGTTCAGACTAGTGAGTGGGTTGGGTGAGTTCAGTCTAGTGAGTAGGTTGGATGGGTTAAGACAAGTTACTGTGTTGGGTGAGTTCAGTCTAGTGAGTAGGTTGGGTGAGTTCAGTCTAGTGAGCAGGTTGGGTGAGTTCAGACTAGTGAGTGGGTTGGATGGGTTAAGACAAGTTACTGTGTTGGGTGAGTTCAGTCTAGTGAGTAGGTTGGGTGAGTTCAGTCTAGTGAGTAGGTTGGGTGAGTTCAGTCTAGTGAGTAGGTTGGGTGAGTTCAGACTAGTGAGTGGGTTGGATGGGTTAAGACAAGTTACTGTGTTGGGTGAGTTCAGTCTAGTGAGTAGGTTGGGTGAGTTCAGTCTAGTGAGTAGGTTGGGTGAGTTCAGACTAGTGAGTGGGTTGGATGGGTTAAGACAAGTTACTGTGTTGGGTGAGTTCAGTCTAGTGAGTAGGTTGGGTGAGTTCAGTCTAGTGAGTAGGTTGGGTGAGTTCAGACTAGTGAGTGGGTTGGATGGGTTAAGACAAGTTACTGTGTTGGGTGAGTTCAGTCTAGTGAGTAGGTTGGGTGAGTTCAGTCTAGTGAGTAGGTTGGGTGAGTTCAGACTAGTGAGTAGGTTGGGTGAGTTCAGACTAGTGAGTGGGTTGGATGGGTTAAGACAAGTTACTGTGTTGGGTGAGTTCAGTCTAGTGAGTAGGTTGGGTGAGTTCAGTCTAGTGAGTAGGTTGGGTGAGTTCAGTCTAGTGAGTAGGTTGGGTGAGTTCAGACTAGTGAGTGGGTTGGATGGGTTAAGACAAGTTACTGTGTTGGGTGAGTTCAGACTAGTGATTAGGTTGGGTGAGTTCAGTCTAGTGAGTAGGTTGGGTGAATTCAGACTAGTGAGTGGGTTGGATGGGTTAAGACAAGTTACTGTGTTGGGTGAGTTCAGACAAGTTACTGTGTTGGGTGAGTTCAGTCTAGTGAGTAGGTTTGGTGAGATCAGTATAGTGAGTGTGGTGAGAGGCTCAGACTAAGGATTGGTAGAGGTGAGTTCAGACTAGTGACTCGGTTGGTTGTAAATGCTTCTTTGTAAAGTATTTCAGTTATATCACTGCTTTATTTTGGAGAAAAGCTCACAGTGGCACAGGTCATAGACCACATGCGTATGACCAATAGAAGACAAAATATGAGAATCTGGGATTTGAACCCACAAGCAGCCATTTACGGCACATCTATGGAGGGCAGCTACACAGTCCATGGCTAAAGTATGACGTGCACAGTGATCACTATCACTCGCTCCTTTCTAGTGTCAGACTAGTTACTTCTAATATGACGTATCAGCTCCCCTAGGTATGGGCCTTATGACCTGCTTATAGCAGATAGCTATGAGATAAATCACAAAGAACAAAGATTAAACAGGCATGGTTTGTTTCACATAACATTGTTCTATCATGACGCCATTTCTCGAGATTCGAACATGTGCTTGCAACATGATTACGACCATGTTTCTTTTGAGAGAGGGGCGGTCAGGTAGCCTAGTGGTTAAAGCGTTCGCTTGTCACGCCGAAGACCCAGGTTCGATTCCTGACATGGGTACATTGTGTGAAGCCCATTTCGGGTGTCCCCCGCCGTGATATTGCTGGGATATTGCTAAAAAAGCGGCGTAAAACCATACTCACTCACTCACTCACTCTTTTGAGAGATTAGTGTGTTGTTCCCCATAGATGTAGATGGGCAATGCAGATAAACGCAATTCCCAAATGATCGCATCCCAAAGTGGACGAGATATGGCAATCTGTATTGGGAGAAAAGGTACAGATAATCGCTGCAAGAACTGTGAGAATATTCAGGAAATACCAAACTTACTTACTCCGGTACCTAGCCATCTATGCTTGTCGTATGATGTGACTTATGTAGGTGGTCAAGCTCTGTAGGGGCACGGCTGTGTTTCTAGGTTTGTCAGCACCTCTGCTCGTGGGTTTCACCGAAGTGGTAAACGTCTGAGACCTGCATCACTTCGGGCTTTCCTCCCACATTAAGCTGACACGCCGTGATATAACTGGAAGACTATTCAAAGCAGCCTTAAACCCAACTCACTCACTCACTCACTCACTCACTCACTCACTCACTCACTCACTCAGTTGAAGCTTGTCATTGTACTCGACAACATGGATGGTTGCTCATGATATCAGTCAATGGTTTTGACTGGATCAGATTGGTTTGTTTACAGGCAGACGCCATATAGCTGAAATATTGCTGAGTGAGGCATTAAAAGGGGAGAAACAAAAAAATAAAATGATAATTTCACTGATATTTCAGCATTAAGTGTTCAACATTCAAGTATCCTGCAAAACATACCAAACCATTATGCCCTTTGGAACCTAATGAATGACTTCAGTTTGACTTTAAAATAGACGAGGTTCGTTTTCACACTACCATTGATTAGGGAGGGAATGATACATCGGTTTTCCCTGCATCATGAGTTTTCATGTGATGATACAATACCCGATACTGATACAAGACGATACACTTGCTGAAGAAAATCATTAACTACTCGTTTAATGAACCCCACTTCAGCGTTTTGTCAGTCAAATATTGCAAACTGTGTTGTAATTAGCGTTTCAAGTTCCCTACTCAAAAGAGCTGCTATGAACATGTGTCTACGGCTAGCTTTCCCTTTGTATCGCGATACTTATCATTTCATGACCTATGTATCATAAGCCATATCGTATCGTGACTGATGTATCGTGATAAGTATCATATCTTTTCGTGACCTATGTATCATAATACATATCGTATCATGACCTATGTATTCCAAAACATATCGTATTGTGACATGTATCGCAATAAGTATCGTATCTTGACCTATGTATCACAATACATATCGTATTATGACCTATGTATCGTGATAAGTATCGTATCATGACCTTACTGTATCGTTTCACCCCTACCGTCAATGATGGATAGAAGATGGTAAGACAAGACCGTCCAGACAAGTACGTGTGAGATGAGCAGTGAGTGAGTGAGCTAGTTGGGTTTAACGCCGCTTTTAACAGTATTCCAGTTATATTGCGGCGTGTCAGCTTAATGTGGGAGGAAAGCCCGAAGTGATGCAGGTCTCACTTTGCCACTTTGGTGAAACCCACGAGCATGGGTATGGTGCTGACAAACCTTGAAACGTAATCGGGGCGAACCGGAATTCGAACCCACAATCATAGGTTTCTGGCGTGCCCAAGGGCCGCAACTCTGCACAGCGAATCGCGGCGCCTTAGACAACTGGGCCACCTGTGCCCCCGTGAGATTAGCAGCGTCTGTATGACTGCCCTGTGTTTCAGCATGAACTGCTGTACTTCAACAATATCTGGCTGAGCAAGTCCGAGCAGTACCGCTGGTAAGTATTGACAGTATTGTGATGGTACACGTTGACAGTATTGTGATGGTACACGTTGACAGTATTGTGATGGTACACGTTGACAGTATTGTGATGGTACATGTTGACAGTATTGTGATGGTACATGTGGACAGTATTGTGATGGTACATGTTGACAGTATTGTGATGGTACACGTTGACAGTATTGTGATGGTACATGTTGACAGTATTGTGATAGTACATGTTGACAGTATTGTGATGGTACATTTTGACAGTATTGTGATGGTACACGTTGACAGTATTGTGATGGCACATGTTGACAGTATTGTGATGGTACATGTTGACAGTATTGTGATGGTGCACGTTGACAGTATTGTGATGGTACACGTTGACAGTATTGTGATGGTACACGTTGACAGTATTGTGATGGCACATGTTGACAGTATTGTGATGGTACATGTGGACAGTATTGTGATGGTACACGTTGACATTATTGTGATGGTACATGTTGACAGTGTTGTGATGGTACACGTTTGACAGTATTGTGATGGCACATGTTGACATTATTGTGATGGTACATGTTGACAGTATTGTGATTGTACATGGTGATACACGTTGACAGTATTGTGATGGTACATGTTGACAGTATTGTGATGGTACATGTTGACAGTATTGTGATGGTACACGTTGACAGTATTGTGATGGTACACGTTGACAGTATTGTGATGGTACACGTTGACAGTATTGTGATGGTACATGTTGACAGTATTGTGATAGCACATGTTGACATTATTGTGATGGTACACGCTGACAGTGTTGTGATGGTACACGGTGACAGTGTTGTGATGGTACACGTTGACAGTATTGTGATGGTACATGTTGACAGTATTGTGATGGTACATGTTGACAGTCTTGTGATGGTACACGTTGACAGTATTGTGATGGCACATGTTGACATTATTGTGATGGTACATGTTGACAGTATTGTGATGGTACATGTTCACAGTATTGTGATGGTACACGTTGACAGTATTGTGATGGCACATGTTGACATTATTGTGATGGTACACGCTGACAGTGTTGTGATGGTACACGGTGACAGTGTTGTGATGGTACACGTTGACAGTATTGTGATGGTACATGTTGACAGTATTGTGATGGTACATGTTGACAGTCTTGTGATGGTACATGTGGACAGTATTGTGATGGTACACGTTGACAGTCTTGTGATGGTACACGTTGACAGTATTGTGATGGCACATGTTGACATTATTGTGATGGTACACGGTGACAGTGTTGTGATGGTACACGGTGACAGTGTTGTGATGGTACACGTTGACAGTATTGTGATGGTACATGTTGACAGTATTGTGATGGTACACGGTGACAGTGTTGTGATGGCACATGTTGACATTATTGTGATGGTACACGGTGACAGTGTTGTGATGGTACACGGTGACAGTGTTGTGATGGTACACGTTGACAGTATTGTGATGGTACATGTTGACAGTATTGTGATGGTACATGTTGACAGTCTTGTGATGGTACATGTTGACAGTATTGTGATGGTACATGTTGACAGTCTTGTGATGGTACACGTTGACAGTATTGTGATGGCACATGTTGACATTATTGTGATGGTACATGTTGACAGTATTGTGATGGTACATGTTCACAGTATTGTGATGGTACACGTTGACAGTATTGTGATGGCACATGTTGACATTATTGTGATGGTACACGGTGACAGTGTTGTGATGGTACACGGTGACAGTGTTGTGATGGTACACGTTGACAGTATTGTGATGGTACATGTTGACAGTATTGTGATGGTACATGTTGACAGTCTTGTGATGGTACATGTGGACAGTATTGTGATGGTACACGTTGACAGTATTGTGATGGTACATGTTGACAGTATTGTGATGGTACATGTTGACAGTCTTGTGATGGTACACGGTGACAGTGTTGTGATGGTACACGTTGACAGTATTGTGATGGTACATGTTGACAGTATTGTGATGGTACATGTTGACAGTCTTGTGATGGTACATGTTCACAGTATTGTGATGGTACACGTTGACAGTATTGTGATGGTACATGTTGACAGTCTTGTGATGGTACATGTTGACAGTATTGTGATGGTACATTTTGACAGTATTGTGATGGTACACGTTGACAGTATTGTGATGGCACATGTTGACAGTATTGTGATGGTACATGTTGACAGTATTGTGATGGTGCACGTTGACAGTATTGTGATGGTACACGTTGACAGTATTGTGATGGTACACGTTGACAGTATTGTGATGGCACATGTTGACAGTATTGTGATGGTACATGTGGACAGTATTGTGATGGTACACGTTGACATTATTGTGATGGTACATGTTGACAGTGTTGTGATGGTACACGTTTGACAGTATTGTGATGGCACATGTTGACATTATTGTGATGGTACATGTTGACAGTATTGTGATTGTACATGGTGATACACGTTGACAGTATTGTGATGGTACATGTTGACAGTATTGTGATGGTACATGTTGACAGTATTGTGATGGTACACGTTGACAGTATTGTGATGGTACACGTTGACAGTATTGTGATGGTACACGTTGACAGTATTGTGATGGTACATGTTGACAGTATTGTGATAGCACATGTTGACATTATTGTGATGGTACACGCTGACAGTGTTGTGATGGTACACGGTGACAGTGTTGTGATGGTACACGTTGACAGTATTGTGATGGTACATGTTGACAGTATTGTGATGGTACATGTTGACAGTCTTGTGATGGTACACGTTGACAGTATTGTGATGGCACATGTTGACATTATTGTGATGGTACATGTTGACAGTATTGTGATGGTACATGTTCACAGTATTGTGATGGTACACGTTGACAGTATTGTGATGGCACATGTTGACATTATTGTGATGGTACACGCTGACAGTGTTGTGATGGTACACGGTGACAGTGTTGTGATGGTACACGTTGACAGTATTGTGATGGTACATGTTGACAGTATTGTGATGGTACATGTTGACAGTCTTGTGATGGTACATGTGGACAGTATTGTGATGGTACACGTTGACAGTCTTGTGATGGTACACGTTGACAGTATTGTGATGGCACATGTTGACATTATTGTGATGGTACACGGTGACAGTGTTGTGATGGTACACGGTGACAGTGTTGTGATGGTACACGTTGACAGTATTGTGATGGTACATGTTGACAGTATTGTGATGGTACACGGTGACAGTGTTGTGATGGCACATGTTGACATTATTGTGATGGTACACGGTGACAGTGTTGTGATGGTACACGGTGACAGTGTTGTGATGGTACACGTTGACAGTATTGTGATGGTACATGTTGACAGTATTGTGATGGTACATGTTGACAGTCTTGTGATGGTACATGTTGACAGTATTGTGATGGTACATGTTGACAGTCTTGTGATGGTACACGTTGACAGTATTGTGATGGCACATGTTGACATTATTGTGATGGTACATGTTGACAGTATTGTGATGGTACATGTTCACAGTATTGTGATGGTACACGTTGACAGTATTGTGATGGCACATGTTGACATTATTGTGATGGTACACGGTGACAGTGTTGTGATGGTACACGGTGACAGTGTTGTGATGGTACACGTTGACAGTATTGTGATGGTACATGTTGACAGTATTGTGATGGTACACGTTGACAGTATTGTGATGGTACATGTTGACAGTATTGTGATGGTACATGTTGACAGTCTTGTGATGGTACACGGTGACAGTGTTGTGATGGTACACGTTGACAGTATTGTGATGGTACATGTTGACAGTATTGTGATGGTACATGTTGACAGTCTTGTGATGGTACATGTTCACAGTATTGTGATGGTACACGTTGACAGTATTGTGATGGCACATGTTGACATTATTGTGATGGTACACATTGACGGTGCCCCGAAGGTACACATTGACGGTGCCCCGACGGTACACATTGACGGTGCCCTGACGGTACACGTTGACAGTGCCCTGATGGTACATGTTAAAGCTGTCCTGAAGGTACAACTAGAATGTGAATGTCCTTCAGTAAATGCTTCATTTGTACACTCATCTATGAGACACCGCCTCCTCCACAAGATGCTAGACCACTGCTTGTGATGTTGTAGGTACCAAGTGGACTACCAGATAGGGGTGTTCATATCACGCTCCTCCGTCAACTGCTTCGAGATACGGAAGCTGTGGATACTGCCTATACTACAGGTGAGACCTGGCATCAGTATTCTGACATGCTAAAGATGAGTATGTAGACCAAAAAGACAAATTCACAGATTCATATCCTGTGGTGTATTTTCCTTGTACTTCATGTATTACTGACACTGAGTAGGAAACTCAGGGTGTCTCTATCTTCCATCTGTATAATGGGTACCTGGAAGTATGAACTATTGGGAATTGTTATTATCTTGTTCTGTTGAGTATGGTAATGAATAAGGGTGCTGGTATTACCGGTATATCTTTAAATCAAGGTTCATTCTTTCCACGATACGCATCACAATATCATGTTTAATGCTCGGTATATCGGGTGATTTCAAATAGCGATTTTTATCATGTGTTTAATGTTTTACACTGGCCAAATACATGTACTTTCGAAGTATTTTGGTAATTCCAAAATGCAAGTTCGCATTCTGGAGTTCTTCTGTGGCAACGGTGTAAAATCAAGTCATCACTGTCCCGGAGAGTGCATCCTTGGGTATTTATTGAATGAGTAAATATTATGCTGTTCCAGCATCTTGTTTTGCTCAATTATTGAACTTCAGTTCCTATATTGATGTTTCAAATTGCTTCTGAATTCAAAATTTTGAATTATGCAAAATATTGTGATACCTATCGCAATAAGGCCTTGTGCATTGTAAGATATTGTGATACACTTTAAACATCCAATACTCATTCCTAGTTGTTGTTTGTTTCTTTGTGTGTTTGTTTGTTGTTTAACGCCACACTCAGCAGTATTCCAGCTACATGACGGTGGTCTGTAAATAATCGAGTCTGGACCAGACAATCCAGTGATTGATATCATGAGCATTGATCCACCCAATTGGGATACAATGACATGCTTCAACCAAGTCAGCGAGCCTGACCTCCCGATCCAGTTAGTCGCCTCTTACGACAAGTATAGTCACCTTTTGCGGCAAGCATGGGTTGCTGAGACCTATTCTACCCCGGATCTTCACGGGTTCATTACTCGTAATGCATGGGCATGGTGCCATGTTAGTGTCTCCATGTCATCTTGACCTTGTGAACAATGATGCCTTTCTATTGATGTAGTTTGGCAACCTTGCTGTGTTGCTGACCCAGATCTTCTACCGATACATCCCCAACATCTGGATCATCATCGCCATCGTGTTCTTCGAGGGTTTACTGGGTGGCGGAGCCTACGTCAACACCTTCTACAGGATACGGAAAGAGGTAGGCCATCAGACATCTTGTTTACATAACTGGTATATTTGTCTTCTCACAAAAGTTCTTCTGATGTGAATCTTTGATAGAGTGGAAACAGTTGTATAAGGCATTCACGGTTTTGTCCCATACCTGTGGCAGGATTCGCTAGCCAGGGTTCAAACTATTGGACTGTGTGTGACAGATAATACTTGGGCGTACCTCCTCCATCAAGCCGGTGTGGTGGGACGCACTGACTGACAATACTTGAACATTCCTCCTATGTCAAGCTGGCATGCTGGGATGCACTGACTGACATTACTTGAACATTCCTCCTATATCAAGACGGCATGCTGGGACGCACTGACTGACAATACTTGAACATTCCTCCTCCATCAAGCCAGCGTGCTGGGACACACTGACTGACAATACTTGAACATTTCTCCTATATCAAGACGGCATGCTGGGACGCACTGACTGACAATACTTGAACATTTGTCCTATATCAAGCCCGCGTGTTGGGACGCACTGACTGACAATACTTGAACATTCCTCCTATATCAAGCCCGCGTGCTGGGACGCACTGACTGACAATACTTGAACATTCCTCCTATATCAGGCCGGCTTGCTGGGACGCACTGACTGACAATACTTGAACATTTCTCCTATATCAAGCCGGCATGCTGGGACGCACCGACTGACAATACTTGAACATTCCTCTTATATCAAGCCGGCGTGCTGGGACGCACTGACTGACAATACTTGAGCATTCCTCCTATATGACGATGATGATGATGACGACGACGACGACGACGACGACGACGACGATGACGATGATGATGACGACGACGATGATGATGATGACGAGGACGACGATGATGACGACGACGATGACGACGATGATGATTACGCTGATGATGATGTTGATGATGATGATGATGATGATGATGCATGTGTCTTTCACCAGATTGCCCCTGAGGTCCGAGAGTTCAGTTTGGGCGTGGCCACAGTAGGGGATGCTGTGGGTATTGCCGTCGCGGGTGCTGCTGCCATCCCCAGTCATAACAGACTGTGTGACCTGAACCTGAGGATGTGATGGAGCGGCAGCAGTAACAGCAGACGACATCGTCATATCCCTAGCAGCATCAGTGTGTGTGATCTGAAGCTGACAATGTGATACAGCAGCAGCAGAGGCAGCTGACATCAGCGTCACATTCTAACGCCACTTTTAGCAGTTTTCCAGTTATATAAGTGTCTCTGTGATCTGAAGCTGAGGATGTGATACAACACCAACAACAGCAACAGCAACAGCAGCAGACGACATCGTCATATCCCCAGCAACATCATTCTGTGTGATCTCAAGGTGAAGATACGATACAGCAGCAGCAACAGCAGTCTACACCATCACATTTCCACCAACATCATCGTTTGTGGTCTGAAACTGAGGATGTGATGGGGCGGCAGCAGCAACAACAGATAACATCATCACGTCCCCAGCAACATCATCGTATGTGGTCTGAAACTGAGGATGTGATGGAGCGGCAGCAGCAACAACAGATGACATCATCGCGTCCCCAGCAACATCATCGTGTGTGGTCTGAAACTGGGGATATGA
This sequence comes from Haliotis rufescens, assembly GCF_023055435.1. Taxonomy (NCBI): domain Eukaryota; kingdom Metazoa; phylum Mollusca; class Gastropoda; order Lepetellida; family Haliotidae; genus Haliotis; species Haliotis rufescens. The sequence goes on along the minus strand of NW_025963846.1, from coordinate 28,135,876 downwards.
TGGAGCGGCAGCAGCAACAACAGATGACATCATCGCGTCCCCAGCAACATCATCGTGTGTGGTCTGAAACTGGGGATGTGATGGAGCGGCAGCAGCAACAACAGATGACATCATCACATCCCCAGCAACATCATCGTGTGTGGTCTGAAACTGAGGATGTAAGATGCATCAGCAATGTCAATACTTTCTGTTTCTGATTATGAGTGTGTTTATAGTTAATGAAGCATTGTCGGCATAACACTGGTGTAAACTTGTCTGAGGAATATGTGTAAACAGTTATCTACACATTTGTAATGTCGGGAATGTGTCCATCACCAGTCAGTTATGCTAGACTGTGCATGGACTTTTACTGTGAAATCAGTGAACAAAAATCAAAACAATTTTAAAATTACCCTCCCTAAATATTGGCCAAGAGAAGGTTTTTAATACACTTTGATATTCCTTGCTTAGGAATTCTTTCCAGAACAAGGCTCTTAATCATGTTAATAGTGTCAGCATTAAAAATCTCAGACTGTGTACATTGTTTTCAAATATTACAAATATTACATACCTTCAATAGTGTATATGTGATGTCCTTGCTCTCTTCGTACTTACTGGTATTTTTTAGGAAAAATATGATAATACACCTTATGTTCACGTGTCTATTTTCATAATGAATGGTCTTATTTTGCATCACAGATGTATTTTAGAAGTCTTCTTTAATTTCTGTTTGAGAAGTATTAATTTTTGTTTATGATGATCTCAGAGTAATTACATTTTGATATAGTGTTTGTATATGCAATTTGTATATTTGAGCTAAGGCTCTGGTCCAATAGGTGTTATAAGGGTATTGTGCAGTACAATTATATCCCCTTATAGCTAAAATGGATAGAATTGTCATAAAAATGCCTGCATGTTAACAGAAATCTGCAGGCCACTGTAAACCTTATAGGAGCCCCCATCTCCTGGGGCTGCCATCTATTCATCATCATCATTTTCAGTACATCCAAAACCTCTGACCCATCCCACCCTGTCATGACCAGTCCCTTATCATACAGTTTAATGAAGAAGTTGTTGCCCATGAATTGTCCACTTTGTCATCCATCATTGTCTAAAAAGTGCCTAATAAACAACAGTTCTTCAGCTATAGCCCACTTGGTTTCAGTGTTGTTCCTGCAATATTGGTGGATATATGCATCCTTTCTCAGGATTTGTTTGTTTGTTGTTTAACGCCGCCCTCAACAATATTCCAGCTATATGACGGCGGTCTGTAAATAATCGAGTCTGGACCAGACAATCCTGTGATTGACATCATGAGCATCGATCCACGCAATTGGGATCGATGACATGCATCAACCAAGTCAGCGAGCCTGACCACGCGATCCCATTAGTTGCCTTTTACGACAAGCATAATCGCCTTTCACGGCAAGCATGGGTTGCTGAAGACCTATTCTTCCCCGGATCTTCACGGGTCCTTTCTCAGGAAGTTGAAATACCAGAATGTAGGTTACTATTGATGCAATCTCATTAAAATCAGATCTTAGTTCTGGCTTTCGCTAACAAGGATCTGAGGACAGAGGTTATCACGCGAGTGTGTTTGGGGATGGTAAATATCCTGCATTAGGAATAAACATTGTATTTAGCGAGCCTTGGCGAGCTAAATACATAGTGTATATTCCTAATACAGGATATTTACCATCCCCAAACACACAAGCGTGATAACCTCTTTATCATTTAATGTCATTCTTTAATTCTGTGCTTCAAAATCGCTTTCCCTCTCTCACAAACATTAGCGAAACATTGCGAGTTTTCCTGGAATGCGCGCATTAATATTTAGTCCGTCACAGGGTAAGTGATGTGTCAGTCGGACAGTGACAGTAGCCAATATAGTTCCAACTAAAAACTGTTTCTTATACTGTGGCGAAGCAACTTATACGCAAAACAACAGTTGTTTTTAATTGCCTTTCGCAGCAATCCATCGGTCTGTCCGCTAGAGTAACTGCTCTTTGTCAAAGGGAAGCTACTCTAACCCTAGTCTATGAGATGTCACGGCCACGGTCAGACGTTGTTGACAGTCGGTCTGTCCTGTCATTACGTTAAGAAGTGTAGTCAGATGTACACACAGCGACAAAACGAAACAAGGTAACAATTCAAACATATTTCAGCCCAATCCAACTATTTTAATATGTGGAGAAGGTTTTAAGCTTCAGACGTCTACAGGGACAGGTATGGCTACTGATCCCGCTTGGCTAGCCTAGGCCTCGTGCCCTCGCAAAATTGTTTCAAAATTTATATCTCCAAAGTTGCCAAAACTTATAAAATGCCTTAGCTACGTCACAGTTAGACACTGATTCTCAGTATATTAGACTGTTCTTTTGATAATTATAGCAATTATCCCTGTAGTTTATCCAGATTCCCGATGGTTAATTCTGACTCGATCGCCGAATGACGAGGGCGACGCCATGTTTGTTTATAAACAGTGAAAGTAGTCCTACTTGACCTTTGATATTTGCATCTCTATCCGCATATGACCCCAACGGATATCGTTTTTATCCGTTGGCTTTATCCTGCCGAGAAACCTACCCATTATATGATAAATCCCATTACGGGTCACGTCAGACTGACCTTGCGCGAATTTTGACCGACCAATGGAAGGACGGACAAGAAGTCGACATTAGCCAATCAGAAGGCAGCTTTCTGGTGCTTTACTGCACTAATTTCAAATTGGCGACTACGCTTCAAAACATATTTTGACAAATTCTCGATTAAAATTTTGAAACCTGAATAAAAGAACTTTCTGGAATGGCAAATATATGGTCTAGATTGTATGGATTCAGTCGTTAAACCCGTAACTATCATTCGGAATACCCCATGTTAAAGTTTTCGAGGTTGCATGATTAGAAATCACATTCCGACTCTCACTTTCATGATCTGGTAAGCGACACTGATTGGTTGGATCAAAGGTCTTCTGATGTGACCCCTAATGGAATGTCTTCAGATCTTTGTTTAGCGGCAGCGAGATCTAACGTCTGATTTTAATGAGTTTGCTATTGGTGAGTCCTTTGATGTTCCCAGTCATGATGTGTGGTGGAGAGATAGGTTTGGGATCCATCAGTTTTTCAGCCTTGAAAACCAGTTTTGGAATGACTATTTTACAGAGGCTATTGCCCTTTCCTTACAACTGGTGCTCCGTACGTACCTCCACACTGGACCTGATTTTTAAAACCGCAATGGATAGGAGGACACATTTCATACATTACACCTGTGAAGATATGGTTTGGAATAGACAACTTATCAGTGTCAGGATCGGGTGGTCAGACTCGCTGACTTGGTTGATGCATGTCATTGTATCCTGATTGCATGGATTGATCATTGTTATGTCAATCACTGGATTGTCTGGTCCAAACATGATTATTTCGACGTCAGATAGCTGGAATATTGCTGAGTGTGGCGTTAAACAACAAACAAACGAATCATACATCATTAAGGGACAAAGAGTTATGCCCCTTGCTTTATCTTTTGGACATGGTGCACAGAACTGCCAATAGGGACAAGTTTTCTCAGAAACAGTGTTGAATATTCCACGTACAGGATGGCGGCCTGAAGCTAACGGAGTCTGGACCAAGTCAAACCTGGAACCCTGGACCTATATGTTGCTGAAAACCTCCAATGAGAAGTGATACATTACAGACCATTGTGTTTTCAGGCAAGGTGCTTCAATGAGGAGTATCTATAGGACCTGCATTTTCATTATGTGAGGTGAGGTGAAATGGGGTTTAACGTCGCGTCCAAGATTATTGCACTTATATAGCGACGTGCAAGTACGTGTGTGTGTTTGTGTGGCTGCTTGTACTAGTCCGGACTGATGCAGATTTATAGTGCTAGCTCACTGAGATACCATGCCGCAGTTTCACATGAATACCCCACTCAGACTCAGTATACTGACTCCGAGCCGACCAGTCCTTGTTTTAGCGCCTTAATGCCGAGCGCCGGACAGGGTAACAACAAGTACCATCTTTTAACGTCTTTTGGTATGACGCGGTCGGGGATCGAACCCCGGACCTTCCGCTCTCCGGGCGGACGCTATTTTCATTATGAAAGAGTTATTGAATATATAAAACAGAAGAATAACTGAAAAGATATTTGAAAGCCAATCCACTTGAGCTTTTTTAGCGGTACTGGCAACATGTGACTGGTCACTTTGTCATACCTCCAATAGTGTGTATTTAGGTGACGGAGAGCACATATCTAGTCCCTTGTTTGAGAATACCGAATTTTAATCATATTGTTGGTGAATATTTTTGGTTTTCTCAACCACCATCAACCTGACAACACAATAAGAAATTAAAATACATAGAACAGATTTATTATTTCTAGAAATCATACATGGAGATAATAAGGTGACATTTGCATGTGAAAGTTGCCAGAGAAACAGTCCAAGGCTATCAACAATTCCACAATACACACACTGGTTTTAAAAACAATTTGGTGTATTCATCTATCCCTTACAAAAATACAATCGGGGAACAAGTCGATACACCATTGGTGGGATGATGCTTTATGATGTACCAAGCAGGCCCTTGTAGAGGACATACGAGACCCTTGTAGAGGACATACGAGACCCTTGTAGAGGACATACGAGGCCCTTGTAGAGGACATACGAGGCCCTTGTAGACGACCATACGAGACCCTTGTAGAGGACATACGAGGCCCTTGTAGAGGACATACGAGGCCCTTGTAGAGGACCATACGAGGCCCTTGTAGAGGACATACGAGGCCCTTGTAGAGGACCATACGAGGCCCTTGTAGAGGACCATACGAGGCCCTTGTAGAGGACCATACGAGGCCCTCAAACGATGTCACCACGGCACTGGCAGGTTCTCTTGACAAAAGCAGTTTTTTAATGGTAATGTGTTCCTCTGTTGTAGATGACATCTCACTTTTAAAAAGTTTTACGAATGAAATGAACGCTCTTCAGTTAGAGCAACAGTGGAAGATCCTTGAATAGAGTACACATGCACTTTACCAGATACCTATCCGCCATGTTTGATGCTGTGAATGTAGCCGCAAACGATCAAATATAGGAAAAAATAGGGGATTAAGCAAAAACTTAGCAGAACAATTTTCCTGCATGAATGTGGAAGGTTTAATTGGATTAGACCTCGATCCTGAGCAATAGTGAGTGAGTGAGTGAGTATGGTTTTACGCCGCTTTTAGCAATATTCCAGCAATATCACGGCGGGGGACACCAGAAATGGGCTTCACACATTGTACCCATGTCGGGAATTGAACCCGGGTCTTCAGCGTGACGAGCGAACGCTTTAACCACTAGGCTACCTGACCGCCCCCAACAACATTAAATTGACTTGAAAATACAAGTTTCATATGGCGCGGGGAAACCTGTTTCACTATTCCTGTATATTAGTAGTCTTACTGTGGTAACATATTTATTTTGGAAATAATTTATTAGAAGCCAGTGGGGAGCAAGACCTAATTCCATGTAATTTTAATGAGGTGGCTACAAATGGGCTCTGAAAATTAATGACCTATTAAGATGGTTACCAAAATGGCGGAAAGTATCTGATAAAAATGTTTTTCGTCTTCATACTTCAACCCTACAATCGAATAAGCTGTCTTGACGAAAACAAGACGGAAAGGTAGAGGGATGCCCTATTGGCATGCAAAGCCTGACAACTACCATTACAAACACGCTCCAAACGCAATAGTAGAGGATTTCGAATCACACAGCACTTGTGAAACACTTCAGAGTGAAAGAGCAACTCCCACAAACTCCCATATCCAGCTGACCAACAAATACCTGGTTAATTTCTGGAATTTGAGGATGTGCAAGATAATTATCATTCCCATTTGTAATTTTATTCCTATCTTTCTTTGAGATCTGCACCTTTTTACAGTTGTAAAAGCTTCTATCAGTCCACCCATCACTGCAGTCAGTAACAAATTCTTAAAGCATGTACATTTGAGCGTTGAGTAACTGCAGTCAAAGAGTACCTGGTTATTTATACTTTAAAAGCCAAGCAATGTCAGCTAAAATATCAAATATGATTATAAAAGGAATATCTACAAATGACACACGGGAAAGATTTGGTTGCATCTGCAGGTTAATTTGTCAAGTGTTTTTGTGAAAAAGTCAAGGAAAGCTTATTCACCGACGTCAACATGAACAAATCTTATTACCACGCAAAACTATACCAGATATTTAAAATTTATTAAATGTAGATGTAATTTTAAACATTGTTTCAAACTACAACTTTTAATCCCAGGTTAATGTTATCTTGTATTTAAAATATTCATGGAAATGTAGGTGTCTATCACTGAATATCTTTATCAATAGCACCAGCAAATATTTTTATGCAAGCCAGAGAGTGTCATCTCTTTACAATGAAAGTCCAAACATGACTGGACTACAGAATATACATTCAAAGTGTTAAATAGCTGAAGGTTTGTATACTCGCATGTTCACAGAACATGCATATACTAGTATATTCTGTAAGCTTTATATGGCCGCTGTAGTACAGCAGAAATCTTCTTTCTGAAAGGTAATCTACTTCATTGATTAGATGTCAGAGACCATCATCAGCAACTAAATGTCAGAGTGCTGTTGTTCAAAGCGATCTTAGCACTAAGGTGATCGTAACTACCACACCTTAACATTGACTTACGACAGGTGTAGAGCTATGGTTGTTTTGTACAATGGCACCCATGTCTTTGACTTATCTAGAAATAAGATTCAGCCGCTAGATAAGCTAAGCATCACTGGACTATGCAATAATGTTGCTTCCCTGACCATCACAAGAACAAGGACTAAACAAGTGAATACCAGTACTAGACTCTCAACAGAAACCTTGGCAATTTCCTCAAAAATATCAATTTCTCTGAATACATCAATTATTTTTATACTGAGATCGTCAAAAACATCTATTAACATGATTAAGACATACCTTTCAAAACATTTTAACACTTTAAAAGTGACCCGAACCAAACTTTCCCTTTTCTGTTCAATCCCCAAAATGGAAAACAATATCAGTATAAAATTGTGAACCGAGTGTCTTCAATTTTAGTGGAATAGTGGTTTAGTAGACCGACTTTGGTGTTCCCTGTGTGACAGAACTGTGGCATAGGCAGTGTTGTCATACAGACTTGGGACACACACATACATAATTAGGTTTATATTATAACAAAATATTATGAAGGTAATCTGTGTCGTCATGGTGACGTGAATATACAAGACAGCGAAATGAACAGACAATCATATTGCCCCAGACAATGTGTGATAAATAGTTGTGAGTTAAAATCATCACAAATATTGGGAGAAATATTTCATGTTTTTAAATATTTATTGGAACTAAATTATTTAAATTTATTAAAAGAAATATTGAACCTTTTAACAGATTTTGCTTGTTACTTAAATGTTACGCTTACAAAAGAAACAAAGCTTCTTTGTTGACTAACAGTATGACAGGAGTAAGACACGTTAAGAAAAGCTTAATCTATTTCCACCAATTTGAATGAATAGTATCGATAAATAGGGATGGTTGTCTTCTATAATATTACTCAGAAGGGGATCTTGAAGGTACAAATAAGAAAATAAGTTATCGCTAGCACTCTAATTCATTCCGATCATCAGAGTGCTAGTGCAAGAAATCAACAAATATATTCGACACGACAAGACGCATACGGTCACTGTTATAAGAAAACTCCACTGTATAAAAACATATTTATGTTGTTCAAATAAACAATAAATAATTGCCACTCTCGACATTCACACAGGATATTTACCAGGGAGACAACTATACAGGTATATACAGAACTACTGCTTAAATACGGCACAGCAGCACAACGGCCATCGGGAGAACCCTCCCGTCGCCCTGCGCACCATTGTCGATATCACGTGTAATTTGTAGACACTGTCACTCTCACACACCTGCTATGTACATGTGTCAATCATCAGTTGACCTTGACCTTGGGGTATCGTTCCACATGAACGACAACCCGTCGCCACAATCATCGTGGAAGCATGCACTTCGTGACGCCAGTACAGAAAGAATGACAAGGAGTTGCAGTTCAAACACACAACACTTCTTAAAGACTGCTTCTCAATAAGGGCGGTCCAAAACACAAAAGAAGAGCTTATTTGAAAGCGTCTGGTTTGAATAGGTTTGGTTTGAGATTTACTTCACAGAATAAAGAGACTCCAATTTTCGTCCTCTGTTCAAACTTGTAACAATCCTTGTCTATAACACACAGTTATGCCATCATGCAGCTATCATTAAACAACTGGATGCCCTACACAGAGACAATAACATGAAAGAAGTGCGGTATTTGACACAGAATGACAGCACTTCCACATCCCAGATTCTTAGCCTGCTAAAATATCTCACACAGAGGCAAAGGAAATATCTGTTGAACACGAAATCTTCATAAGAAATCCAGATCATTCAGATGCAACTTCGTGAATAGTTCCTTGGGATGTGGTTCCAGCAAAGGGCCAACGCCCTCTCCTGGAACAGCGCACCACTCAGAGAGATGCTCCATCTATCACTCTACCATATATCCTTGTCGAAGCTTGTCAGCAGGTCTATTCTATCTTGTTTTAAAGAAATGTAGGGTTTCTGAAGCAGCGTTACCATCGCGGTACCTTCCTCTAGTGTTTGTGTTTAGTTCTTGCCCTGTAGTTTGGCCTCCTCTACACTGGGAGGAAGCTGTGGTGAGAGTAGGTTGTACCAGAGAGGCATGTTCAATTAGTTACAATCATCTATGCTAGGAGGGTATCATGTTGACGTATCCATCTCGATGTCATTGCAATGAGCATTGTCTGGGGATTCGAGTCCGTTGGTGCAACACGATGTCTCTGCCTCGGCGGCAGAGCTTGCTGTAGCCGTTGTCACAGTGGCCGATTTGGTTTTTGCAGGCACAGGCGGCGGGGGCATTTTTTGTTCTCGCTTCTGATACACCAACACATACGCAGCTTTTGTCTGGAAGAAATACAGAAAATGTTGAAAGATTGGACTGATAAAGTATTTTGTCCCCGACCTGAATGACTGTTTGTTTGTTTGTTTGTTTGTTGTTTAACACTGCACTCAGCAATATTCCAACTATATGAAGGCAGTCTGTAAATAATCGAGTCTGGATCAGACAATCCAGTGATTGACATCATGAGCATCGATCTACGCATATGATGACATGCATCAACCAAGTCAGCAAGCCTGACCACCGGATTCGTTAGTCGACTCTTACGACAAGCAGGGGTTGCTGAAGACCTATTCAAAGCTGGATCTTAAAGTGTCCCTGAATGACTGAATGACTGAATGACTAAATGACTGAATGACTTGCAAGGCTATTATCAATCAGGCACCAACACATCCACCACATGCTCGACGCATCAGGTTAATATGGGTATAAGATGACTATACCGACTGCCATCCGGCATCGACTAGAAAAATATACCACTCAACGTTCATAGGGATAGAGATATCTAAACTATTTCCAAATACATAAATACGTATTCAATATGTTGTGTCGTGGAATAATAGAAATAAAAAAAACCATTTTCCATCTCACTGGAGAGTACAAAGCCTGCAGAGTACAAAATGTGCATACCACAACAGCCTCTTCACTGGACTGACTGACGCTGGAGTCGTCGAAGTAATGCCACTCGTTCTCCTCTTTGTTCTTCGCAAACGCCGTGTCTGAGGTCAAGAAGAAGGGGTAATGACTCATTTGTGAACAGGAGCTCACTTCAAACCATGCACTGGTTACATTGACTGCCACAGGTAAGATAGTCAGTACTGATACATGTTGCAAACAATGAGGCAAATCAGCCGTCTTATCCACGACACTGACTCAGCAGATGAACTAGCAGCTATGTTTGTTTGTTTGTTGTTTAACGTCACACTCAGCAATATTCCAGCTATATGACGGCGATCTGTATAATAATCGAGTCTGGACCAGACAATCCAGTGATTGATATCATGAGCATCAATCCACGCAATTGGGATCGATGACATGCTTCAACCAAGTCAGCTAGCCTGACCACCCGATCCCGTTAGTCGCCTCTTACGTCAAGCATAGTTGCCTTTTACGGCAAGCATGGGTTGCTGAAGACCTATTCTACCCCGGATCTTCACAGGTCACAAGCAGCTATGAGAAAACAACACTTCAATACATATATGAGACCCACCAGGAGAAGAGACCTTATGGGTGCTAGGATACAATTGTGCTATGACATCATTAAGACGTTTGACGTCAGCTTACTTCAGTGAAGATCAATATGCAGTGGTAGAAACTGGCACTGGTCCTATAGTCCTTGTCAAACTGCCCAATAGCTAAGGAATCATGAGGACTAGTAGAAATTTGCTCTTTTTAAGGGCTTTGCTATATGTTATCATTATATGTACTAGTGGACTAATTTTTTAATTTTTTATCGCTGATACCGTAATAACGCCTAGGGCGCTCTCAAAATTAGAAATAGGGGGCTCTTATTAGAATATTATTAAAAAACAGATTTCAAAGATCGTAAATTACGTGGTTTATGCTGGCAGACTGAAATGTTTACATTCGATTATATTTTCCAGAATTTAACTGCCCATAATTAAGGGTGCATATAACACACGGGTGCGTATGATACATGAATAAATAAGCCTTGTGTACATTGATCAATTGGAAGGGGTGTTAATTGGGATTGTTCACTAGCAAATATATTAGCAAATATCGCCGTGTGAGCTAATTAGAGCAGGGTGCTTATTATGTCGAATACGGTATGTGTGATGTCATGTATCTCTGTGATAAATATGAATCGAAGTTTGAGAATTGTATTGTTTTGTTCCACAGATGTTGTAGTCTTAAAAATTATGAAAAGTTAAAAAGTGACTTTTCACCCATAACGTCCCTTTTCTCATAGTTGGTCACATATACTTGTACCTTGGCCTAGATATGTGTGACAAAGCAATATCACCTAGAGATACTGATTTACTGATAGCTGATTGGTCAAGTGACTAAAGCTGGTAAAAATAGTCCCATGGTACTGTAGATAAACTGGTTATGCAGCCAACAGTAAAAAAACAAAGATAGCCACTCATCAAAAGTGTCCATAGTTTGTTTATGGACGCAGGCAAATGTCAGATAAGAGTGAGTGAGTGAGTTGGGTTTAACAGTATTCCAGTTATATCGCAGCGTGTCAGCTTAATGTGGGAGGAAAGCATGAAGTGATGCAGGTCTCAGACGTTTACCACTTCGGTGAAACCCACGAGCACGGGTATGGTGCTGACAAACCTAGAAACATAATTGGGGCGAACCGGGATTCAAACCCACAATCATAGGTTTCTGGCGTGCCCAAGGGACACAACTCTGCACAGCGAATCGCGGCGCTTTAGACGACTGGGCCACCCGTGCCCCTGTCAGATAAGAAGCACATGACATAAGCTCATTTGACATTGAGTCAGGTCAAATGTATCTGTTTAAATCCCGACATGGGAGAACTTTTCCCCATATACTCACAGTGTCCACCCCCTAGTCCTCCGTAGTGGTTTGAGACAGCGATGAGGTCGTACACGGCACGGCCATGGTCAGCGTTGATGATGTACTTCCTCAAATCCAGACCTCTGCAACACAGTTCACAAGCTGTTACCATCAGAGTTGCCTCATTCTTGTTGGTTCAGAAAGCCTAGCTGTTGATAGTGTTTGTTTGTTTGTTGTTTAACGCCGCACTCAGCAATAATCCAGCTATATGACGGCGGTCAGTAAATAATCGAGTCTGGACCAGACAATCCAGTGATTGACACCATGAGCATCGATCGTCGCATTTGGGATCGATGACATGCATGAACCAAGTCAGCGAACCTGACCACCCAATCCCGTTAGTTGCCTCTTATGACAAGCACAGTCGCCTTTTACGGCAAGCATGGGTTGCTGAAGACCTATTCCTGTTGATAGGGAACATGTTGACACAAAGTTCCACTGAAACGATGAAGCAAGGCAAGTTTTGGATTGTGGATGTGTTCTGTACTGACTGTGCTATTCTCTGTTTGATTCTACCCAAAGAGACACCAGTAAAATTTAATATTTTTAAAAAAAAGTTTTCAAATTTAAAAAAAAGTTAAATAAGTGCCCTACAAATGTTGTTGCTATTTATGCAGACTTATTATCTTGTGTCAGCATGAAACCGTATGTATTGCAGTCTGGCAAATCATGCTTTAAACATCTCAAAAACCGACAAAAGAAAATATCTATCCTTACTATCTTAAGACAGTGTTGTCGGACCTATGAAGTAACTTCTTTGATAGGCATTTAGAAGTTGGGGTACTAAGTAAGGATAAGAATTTATGGATGAACAACTTCTTTATTACAATTAAGAGCGACGTTTCGGTGTAGGTTCTAACACCTGCTTGATAACGGTGTAAGAACCTACACCGAAACATCGTTCTTAATTGTAATAAAGAAGTTGTTCATCCATAAATTCTTATCCTTACTTAGGACCTATGAAGGCTGTGGAGTACTCACTCTGTGGGGAACTCGACCAGAGCATCAATCTTGTCCCTCCAGTATCTGTTGTAGGAGAACCTCTTCAGATGTATGATGAGCACATTTGGCAGTGACCACAGGTCAAACTTCTTTGTGGCTTGTTGGTGGCGCTTACATGACGGGCAGTACCTGCAGAGCACCGATCATGGTAATTGATTCACTATAAGCGAGTGACTTTGGTTTTACGCTTCTTTTAGCAATATTCCAGCACCAGAAATGGGCTACATACATTGTACCCATATCAGGAGTCGAACCAGGTCTTCAGCGTGATGAGGCTACTCGACTCACTATAAGCATGTGGTAGGTTGATGTTTTGTGAACAACACAATGACTGGCAGTCTGTCATATCAAGGTAAACAATGACCCAAAGATAACTATATATGTATGTTTGTTGTTAAGGCCACACTCAGCAATATTCCAGCTATACGACAGTGGTCTGTAAATAATCGCGTCTGGACCAGACAATTCAGTGATTGACATCATGAGCATCGATCCACACAATTGGGATATGATGACATGCATCAAACAAGTCGGCGAGCCTGACCACCCAATCCCGTAAGTTGCCTCTTACCACAAGCATAGTCATCTTTTAGGGCAAGCATGGGTTGCTAAAGACCTATTCTACCCCGGATCTTCACGGGTCAAAGATGTATAAACTGTGGTGGTATTATTTAGCAATTTGGAAGTGTACAAACCATGGGTCATGTTCGCTGAGTTTCTCGGCGTCTGTGAAGATCTTGAGGCAGTCATTGAGCTGGATTGCCTGTCTCTTGGGCACATTCCGGTACCGGATAGTGTCATGCTGCTCAAAATCCTGAAATGACAAGTATTTTGATCAAAATATGTATACTTCGTCCTTGAGCTGTACACGGAGAACAAACCGAATGCCCTCGTTTCCACTTTATTTCCATCTCACTGCTGGTGACAGCAACACTTCTTTAAAATTTGCTTAATAACACGTAAAGTATATTAATATGTTATTGTTGACAAATAAGAATGATAAATTCTACAATAAATTGTATATTTAAACTTATCTCACATTATGCATTTCTTCATTCTTCTTTCGATCCTTATGGGGAAACGTGCAGGAACAAAGTTTCAAGGTTCTAAAAAACAATTCACCCAAACACATCCCAGCATAACCATGGTCACCACCCAAACAATAGTTGTTGTTAGGGTGGTGACCATGGTAGAAGCTGGAAACTTTGTTCAAGCTTGTTTCCACATAAGGATCGAAAGAAGAAGGAAGAAATGTATAGTGTCAGATAAGATAAGTTTATAAATCTGAATATTATCCAAAGACATAACATACTTTACTCATAATATCACTGAACATCAGTTTCAAAAGTCAAAACATCAAGACTAGAAGTTTCACATAATAACAATTTCATGCAATATCAAATAACTCATTGCCCTTGTAAATGAGGGCAGTCATGTACCTCAGCATCTTTCTCAATATAAAACTTTTCTTTCGCCAGAGGATCCCAGTCCAAAGCAATGTATGTTTTGGACGTTAGTTTGAGCGGCCGACCGTCGTCCAGCAGTTTGCCATCCAGCTCGCTGCTGCCATACGAGTTGACTTGGGAGAAGGTGAACAGCCGCTTGGGTCCTTCTTCCTCCTCCTCCACTTCCTCATCTTCTCCCATCTTCTCCGCAGCCCGATCCGTCTCCAACTCATCATCAGACACATTGGTGTCCATACTGCTCACCTCTGTGAAGGACACAAAGGGGGAATAACTCTTCCTGCCATTAGCCATTATGTATACTGCTGCTGTCTCACCTGCTTTGTTTGTTTGTTTGTTTGTTATTTAACGCCGCACTCAGCAATATTCCAGCTATATGACGACGGTCTGTAAATAATCAAGTCCGGACCAGACAATCCAGTGATTAATATCATGAGCATCAATCCACGTAATTGGGATCGATGACATTCGCCTCTTATGACAAGCATAGTCGCCATTTAAGTCAATCATGGGTTGCTGAAGACCTATTCTATCCTGCATCTTCTTCACTGTGCCAGATGAAGCATGAGTGTGGGGAATAAGATCCCCTTAAATCATATTTCAGTCCTATCACATGGCAATAAGTGTGGGAGGAAAGTACGACGTGATGCAGGTCATCAACATTTATCACCTATGAGTTCAGGTCAGCACTAACAAATTGTAATGTCCATGTCGAACCCTGGAAAGTTCACTCAAAACAGGATACAAAATCTATAATGTTTGAATAAATGGAGGGATCTACAGATTGACCTGTGCCACCAAGGGTGTTCATTAGAGGTGAGTATCACTTGGTATCTTGCGATACAATACATATCACGATACAGACTGGCGATACCACTGCCTTCACGGTACACCAACAAATAGTAAGAAGTGATGAACTCACTGAAATTTAACTCTAAAACATCTGGGATTCATTCTTTTGCTAATTATCATCTCTAAAACAAAAACTTGTCAACAAAACCAAACCTGGTCAACGAAACAAAAACTTGTCATTGAAAAAAGAAGAAGAAAGTTTTAAATGGATGGTTATTAAATGTAATAGTTCAAAAGCAGGCACGTCCTCTATCGTGACGTCCTCGTAATCTGTCATTCTTACAAGTTGCGCTATGCTACTTCTGCCTTTACCGGAGGTAATTTAATCAGTTTCTGTTCTATTTATAGCTTCTCATGATCTTACAAACTGACGAATCAAGTATTGTCTGTACCTTAGTATCGATGATATCGTAGGTATCGGTGAATCGTTACTGCCCTAGTGTTATGGTACCAAGAGTGGCCGTTCATTCCAAGTCTAAAGCACATACCCCCATTAACTACGTGCTCATCATTCTCCAAAGGCTCCTTCTCGTCAGCATTGTTGGATGCGTTGTCTCCCACTTCCCCTGCCATGTCCCCTTTGTCGTCCTTCTCATCCTCCTGCTCCTCTCTCTTCTTCAGCTTCACCCACCACTGCTCGCTCGGCTTCGGAGACTTCACGTATCGTCTAGAGATGACGGAGAACAAATGAACAAAGACTAATCTTACCTACTGAATATGAAAGATATTCAAATTTAGTTAGATAAATGTACACAGTGTTACACCTTGTCTTAAAGCATTACTGGCATAAGTCAATAATGACAACGATGACTGTGGTTCTCTGTGTGTGAGTGCGTGCGTGTGTGTGTGAATTCCCATCACCTGAGAATACTTCCAACCAAATATGGTTGATGTCTATCTCTTATCTCAAGAGAAGAATTTGTTTAAAGCAATATTGCCAAATTACCCCTATTTGGCCCCGCCCCTCAGCCCCTTGGGGGGTCAGCCCCTCCATTTGTACAATTTTAATCCCCACCACCTACGGATGCTTCCTGTCAAATTTTGTTAATTTCCAATTTGTGGTTCAGAAGAAGTCGTTTAAAAAAATTGTTGATGTACGGACGACGGACGGATGCCACGGTGTGACATAAGCTCACCTTGTTCCTTCGGACCCGGTGAGCTAATAACATAGTAACCTCATAACAATAGTAAGATATTCAGTTCAAACTAAAATGATAAAACAGATCCAATTGCAAATAGGGAGTGGAAACAAACACGTCTGTTCACTTTGGACGATGAAGGAAAAGCAATGAGTGTACAGAAGCATGTTCTACACTATCATATAATCGAAGTGAGTGAGTGAGTGAGTTGGGTTTAACGCCGCTTTTATCAGTATTCCAGTTATTAGTCTATCAGCCCGGCAAAATTTCGGTACCAAACAGGGGGCAAATTGTGACCGGTTTAAAATTGAAGGTAATGCTATCTATATGTAGAATAAATATGATAGCATTTGAAATCGAGTAGCTTTGCATGTTTTTTTAAGTTCTTGTGAAGGTCTCCAAAGTTGGCACAGAAGAATGGCCAGTACAATATGTTGTCCGGTGAGTAGTACTTAATTCACTTCTTTGTTTACTTCCTGTCTTGGTGATTTGACCATAGCAACAGTAATTAATGAACATAAGTGATCATATTTCAACCTATCAGGGGTAAGTTGCTGTTTTGGCTGTTGCATATACTACTATACATCTTACCAATAAAAAAAGGGAGCCAAAAACTGCTTTGCAGACACAGTATATAAGTAAATGGCACCAAGTGGTGCCAAACGTTTTTTTTATCAATGACTGTCAGACAACATGTCATTAAATTGTAATTTTTATTTCATCAAAGTTGTAGGGTACACTGTAGAAGTGTTGACTCTTAACTAATGTTATGAAACAATTCAATAAAAAAGTTAATGGCATCAATAGCATCTCTGAATTTGGTAATGATGATGTAATGATGATGTAATAATGATGTAATGGTACATGGCACTTACTTACAACTAATTATCATTACTATCTTATTTTAACCTTTATTTGAACTATTGTTGGAAAATTATTTTTTTTCTGCATAATTATTACATTTTCCAATAAAATGTTAAAACACATGTTAATTTGAATGTAATTGATTATATTTGTATATGATATGATGATAAAATTCCCAAAATGAGAAAATTAAATTTTCTCATTCACAGACCTAAAAATGAAAGATGCCTACTTTTGAATTTAGAAATTGATAAATAGAAAATCTACAGATAACAACTGCAATTAATGAAGGTTGTTTCAATTCACATGCAAGTATCCTTAGATGTAAAATATTAAAACACATGTTAATTTGAATGTAATTGATTATTTCTTTTATGATATGATAAAATTCCCAAAATGAGAAAATTAAAATTATTCTCATACCTAAAAATGAATGATGCCTACTTTTGAATTAAGAAACAGAAAATCTAAAAAAACCAACTGCAAATAATGAAGATTGTTTCAGTTCACATACTAGTATCCTTACATGTTAAATTTATTTAAAATTATTAGTCATTCATGATCTATTCACAATTATACAGTATACATTAAACATATTTTGTAATGTTTTGTTTCATTATCTTACAGATTACAAATTCATTCTTCAACCATGAATTAAACACCAAGTTGCCATTTGTATTACTACTACTTCTAATGGACAAATATGAAGATGGGACAAGTGCTGATAGCTGTAGTGACTGCAATATGGAAGACATTGTCACCGATGAACCGCCATACAAAAAGCCCAGGAGTAGTACATCCTGCATCATTCACTATGAAGGTGAAGATATGGAAAGCCACTTGGTTCAACCTAATAGCTTTGAATCGTGGGAAGCTCTGCTGAAAGCAGCACAAATACGAAATCACAAACCACTTCTGGAGTTTGCAAAGAGTACATCTGAGATACCAAACATTTTCTACCATCGGAAATGTCGTTGTAGATTTACAATAAAACGGGAATTACAGTCACTACAGTCAAGCAAAACAGAAGAAGGTAGCCATGCTTGTGTTGAAAACCGGAGATCGAACAGGCAATCACCAACTTCATCAAGGGTTTATGAAAAGCAATGCTTATTTTGCCGGAAGGTTAAGTATAAGAAGGGCCAGAAAAGTCGAGAACTCCTTATACAGTGTGTTGATCTCCGTGCAGATAGGAGAGTACGGGACATGGCCATAAAAAAACAAGATGTAGCAGTACTAAGTTTTGTAGCACGTGATATTGTTGCAGCAGAGGCTCACTACCATCGCTCATGTTATAAAAAGTACACAAGGGCACCTGACTGCACTCCCTGTTCTATTCCAGAAGTTGATGAACATGACATCCAGTACCAGGAAGCAGAAGCTGATGCATATTTTCATCTGTTTAGCTATATCAGAAACACCCTGTTTTCAAACCCAAAGACTGTTAAAATGGTAGACCTCACAACAGTCCTGGTGGATCACATGAAGATGGCTGGAATAAGTAACATCAGGGAATCTACAAAGAAGCACATTCGGAGAAAACTTGAAGCTGAGTTCTGTCAAGCAATTCACATATTTCCAGATGATAAAGGCAAACTTCTTGTTATACCAGACAACCTGAGTATCTATGAACTTGCCAAGGAGAATATAAAACTTACAGATGATATTCATTCCAAGCAGAGTCAGTCATCAGAAGACAAGGGGGTTATAACCTCTGCTGCCATATTGCTGCGCTCAAGGATCAAGGAGCAAGATGATGTTTTGGAATGGCCGCACTTACCAGAATCACTTAACATAGCTGCAATAAAACTGCCTTTGTCACTGAAACAATTTCTTTTTGGGCTACTAACTGGTGACATTTCACCAAAGCAACCGTCAGAGAGGGTAACCTGGCTTGTCAACTCATTTGGACAGGACCTCCTCTATGCTGTGAGCTGTGGCAAGCAGAAACCACCAAAACACATCCTTTTGCCAGCTGTTGTCAAGAATCTCACTGGAAATGCTGAACTGATTCAAGCACTAAATAGACTCGGCCATGGGGTATCTTACTCACAGCTTGAGGAAAACGAGACTGCACTCTGCCTACAGAAAATGGCATCTTCTGTAGATGGTGATGTTGTGCTTCCAAGTACTGCTCAGCCCCATGTATTCACAACCATGGCGTGGGATAATATTGACATCCTAGAAGAGACATTGACAGGGGAAGGCACAAGTCATAGGGTTAATGGCATTATCGTTCAGCCAAGAATGCACGGACCACATGAAGAGAAACCTCAGCTACCAATAGTAGAAAAAAAGAAACAGAGAAGCATTCCTGATGGAGAGTTTGCACTGCCAGTATATAATACCGGCGAAAGATGTGGACCTGGGCAGCTGACCACTACTGACAGTAACAGAGATGACACATTGCATCAGGCATTGAGAAAAGATGTCTTATGGTTCCTCACTCGGCAAACAGATTCACCACAGCAAACCATTGGTAGCTGGACAGGGTTTAACATTTCAGTCCGCCAAGATCTTGATGTCTGCAAAGACAACATAGGCTACCTTCCAACAATCAACGCTCCTGCAACAAGCCTAGCAACATGCTTTGAAATCTTAAACCAGGCGAAGAATATCATGGGGAACTTACATCTGAAAAAGGTGGTAATAGTCTTTGACCAAGCAATGTTTGCAAAAGTTGCTGAAGTTATCTGGAAGCGCAAGGACCATTATCCTGGTATCATCCTTCGACTTGGCACATTTCACACCATTTGCAATGTACTGAGCATTTTAGGGAAACGCTTTCAGGATGCAGGCTTGAGAGATCTTTGCATAGAGTCGGGTATTGTTGCAGAAGGTTCTCTTGGGGCTGTAATGGAAGGACGACAGTACAACCGAGCAGTTCGTGTTCACAAGTATGTGCTTGAAGCAATGATGAGGATTGCTTGGAAAGGTTTTGTACCCTGGCTCAGAGAAACTCAAGCTGGAGAAGTATGTAACCTTGAAGAAACACAGGAACTGATAACTGAACTTCAAGACAATATCTGCCAGAAACAGTTTGATGAAGTCTTGGAAAACACTTCCTTCATAGCTACAGTCAAAACCTTCCAATCTTACCTGGATTTTCTGAGGAATGACAATGGACCGCTCTCTTCTTACTGGATGTCTTACATTGACATGGTACAGAAAATACTGCTGGGACTGATAAGGGCGTCACGTGAAGGAAACTGGGAACTTCACTTGGCAGCAGTGCGTGCTATGATTCCCTGGTGTTTTGCCTATGACAAAGTGAACTATGCAAGATATTTGCCTGTCTACTATGCGAATATGACAATTCTACCAACACAACATCCTGATGTATATGAACAATTTCAGCATGGGAGGTTCTCTGTGCAACTCAGTCAAGATAATCCTTTTGGCAAAATTCCAGTCGACCAAGCCACTGAAGAGACCGTGAACAAGGACACCAAAGTGCCAGGAGGAATCAGGAAATACAGTTTGAAAGCAGGGGCTGTAACAAGATTCTACTTAACTGCTGAATACCGGAGTGCATTCCTTCGTCAGTTCAGAGACATGTTGGGACTAAACAGATGTGATCTGCATCATGCAGAACTTCAGTCACCAAGAATGCTGAAAGATGAACAAGCAGTGAAAACAGTTGTTGATACCATTGAGAATTGGATTAATCCTTTTGATGGACATCAGGAAATAGTGAGCCTGTCCACTGCAACAGCTGCTACTACAGAAATTGCCAATGACCTCCTTAGGGCAGAGAAAGTGGGTGAGAATGCCTATAAAAGATTTAGAGAAGAACGATTGGACAATGAATCCCCAACAATCAAATTTCATGACAAATTGCCACAACACAAGCTACAAACCTTCACAAACATGTCAAAGAAGAAAACCAAAGTAAACTCATGTGGGAAAGATATCATCCTCGTGGCAGAAAGAAAACTTTTTGCACAGATGATTCTGATTGCACAGGCCAGAAAAGAGCTGCAGATGAAAACTGTTCTTTGCTATCCCCTTGGACCACTGCCATGGTCGCTCTCAACACCTGATGGTAAACCAAGGAAAACCAACAAAGCAGTACTTGCACGAGATTTGCAGAAGAGAGCATCTGTAGCTGAAAACATTCCACAGCCATCTACAACAATAATTGATGGCATGGCCCTTGTTCAAAAAATGAAGGGAGATCAGAAAACGTTTGGTCAAGTCGCAACTTTGATTCTGTCATCAGCCCTCAGAGAAGGAGCCCATAGTTCACGGATTGACATAGTATTTGATGTTTATCAGCATCACAGTATCAAGGAGGCAGAGAGACTGAATCGCTGTCAAGACAATGGTGTCCAGTACAAGAACATAGCATCAGCACACGTTGTTCGCCAATGGAGAAACTTCTTGTCAAGTACTGACAATAAGACCTCACTGATTGAGTTCCTCGTCACTGAATGGAAACATCCAACCTCACGTGAACTATTAGCAGAGAAGGAATTGTTTGTGACAAATGAAGAAAAATGCTATAGAATCACAAAAGACGACACACAAGAGGTACTAGAGCTGGAGTCCAGTCATGAGGAGGCTGATACCAGACTACTACTCCACGCTGCCCATGCTGCTGACAATCATACTTCTGCAGTTGTTATTGCCTCAGAAGACACTGATGTATTTCTTCTGTGCCTTGCCTTCAGTGACTCCATACATGTTCCACTTTACCAGAAATGTGGCAATATCACCAGAACAAGGTTCATTGATGTTGGAAAAGTTGCAAGAGCTGTTGGTATGGATGTGTGTAAAGGAATACTTGGACTTCATGCCTTCACAGGTTGTGATTCTGTCAGTGCTTTTGCTGGTCGTGGGAAGATTCGTGCACTAAGAACATTAGAGAATGACAAAGCTGCACAGGATGTATTTAAAGAACTTGGTCAGGAATGGACACTGTCATCAACACTCTTTTCTAAGTTGGAAACGTACACCTGCCAGCTATATGGATCTCGAATGCCATCAATGAGAGTTAACGACTTCCGTTATCACCTATTCTACAGCAAGAAAGGTGCAATTGAGTCACACCAGATGCCACCATGTAAGGATGCTCTTCACAAACATGCAGAGAGGGCAAACTACCAAGCAGCAGTTTGGAAGAGGAGCCTGCAGCAGAAACCAGAGGTGCCTAGTCCTGATGGCTTTGGCTGGAGAATTGAGTGTGCACCTGAGGGAGGAGAAAAGCTTGTCATTGATTGGATGGACGGTGCACCAGCACCAGAAGCAGTACTTGAATTTCTTGCATGCAAATGCTCACGATCATGCAAGCTGCCATCATGTCCATGCATGGTCAACAGAATGAAGTGCTCTAGCATGTGTAAACTGAAAATGTGTGAAAATCAAGAGGATGAGGTTGACACAGGAACTGATGTTTCATCTGAGGATGAATTTGATGAAGTCGACTTTTAGGGTGGTTAGAGGTTATCAACCACAAGAGGACTTTTCAATGTCCAATAACATTGTGAGTGCAAAGAATGAATCAATTGTGTAATATTATGCAATGAAAAGATATTACAGATATTTCTTTTCACAAGTTAAACTGTCCTTGAATTGTTTGTTGAAAGAGAGCATCGTTTCATGGAATGACAAGATTTTAGTTTGTCACAAAATGGTGGACGTACTCGTGGACATATTTTATATATAAAGCTACCAGTTACAGACTGCTATCATGCATTTTTATGAAGCAGGGATATTTCCCTTTTGAAAAAACAAGGTTAGAATTTGCCCCCTTGAATGGTACCGATTAGCCAAATATGGGTGCCCGGCTGACAGACTATATATCACGGCGTGTCAGCTTAATGTGGGAGCAAAGCCCGAAGTAATGCAGGTCTCAGACGTTTACCACTTCGGTGAAACCCACGAGCACGGGTATGGTGCTGACAAACCTAGAAACATAATCGGGGCGAACCGGGATTCGAACCCACAATCATAAGTTTCTGGCGTGCCCAAGGGACGCAACTCTGCACAGCGAATCGCGGAGCCTTAGACGACTGGGCCACCCGTGCCCCCCATATAATTGAAGAAATAAGGAATATTGCATACTGTTGTGTGAGGAACAAGTTACAATATATTTAAATCTAGGCCAGTGAGATATGATGCTAATAGCAATATGAGAAAATGTTCTGCAGAAACAAAGGGATATGAGCAGTCGTGAATATCTTTGTTTACACTGACTATGTAAAGCGATACTTACGACATTCTTTGCAGGAGCAGGTTGTAGAGTTCTTCATAGCTACAGGTCCCCTTGGGTACTGGCAGGAGGAGGGGCTGACCAAACAGCTGGTTACTGGACACGTAGGCGTCCTTGCCCGACGACCTGGAATGTACACAACTTTTCAATCACTTTGTATTGTTGTTTGTTGCTGTTGTGCGCCGAAGTCTAATGTTCCAGCTATATCGTGACACTTTTAGTATTGTCTCTGCCAGATGAACAAGTGATTGATATACGAGCACGGTCCCAGGCCACTGATCAACAATGACACACAATCGTCAATATATCATAATGAGGGTAGTGGACTAAAACAGTTAGTTTCTATCACTGTAACAGCACCGACCCATGTAGTCAGGGTATAATGACACAATCAAGTCATCCGTCACAATCACCTTACCCAGATACAGCTCTTACGTATAGGAATTACTCTGTCTGGAATTGTGTTGTGAACCTCAAAGTAGGTCACACTCAAAACATTAAAACCAGGTGTAACTTTCTCTCTGTATCATCCCAGAGGTGGGAATTATTGTCCATTTGCAGTGAGACTAAGTGCTCCTTACCGTTTCTCCCGGAGATAGATGGGGACGATGAGTGTGTTGGGATCCTCAGCAGTATTCACTGGCACCTCATATCTGAAACCATCACATACATGAAAATCAAAGTCTAAGGGAGGCAATCGCATAGACATTGCAAGGGAGGCAATCGCATAGACATTGCAAGGGAGGCAATCACATAGACATTGCAAGTTATCTCCCCTTCATACACACACCTGTCCTACAAACAGAGAACACAAAAATCAAGACAACATCACATGTATTCAATATTTCAAAACACATTATGGCCAGGACCAACAAAGTGATCTTAGCGAGACGAGTATCATAAACGTACGTTACAGAATGGGAGTTACGATCATCTTAGCGCTAAGATCTGTTCGTGCAAGTGGACCCTGCACCTTATCCAAACGTGATGAGTGCCATAATGCCAGCACGCAGAAGAGAACTTACACAAATATATCGTCTCTATCTAGGATGTGGTTGAGGCCTTCCTCGAGGGCAAAGACTCGGTGAAATCTGTGGTTATACACGTCTGTGACTACCATCTGCAACACAACATTAAACAGGTTAACTTGAGAGCCTTGAACACACAGTAACATACACTGACGAAACGGTCTAACTTGAGAGCCTTGAACACACAGTAACATACACTGACGAAACGGTCTAACTTGAGAGCCTTGAACACACAGTAACATACACTCACGAAACGGTCTAACTTGAGAGCCTTGAACACACAGTAACATACACTCACGAAAACAGTCTAACTTGAGAGCCTTGATCACACAGTAACATACACTCACGAAACAGTCTATCTTGAGAGCCTTGAACACACAGTAACATACACTGACGAAACGGTCTAACTTGAGAGCCTTGAACACACAGTAACATACACTGACGAAACGGTCTAACTTGAGAGCCTTGAACACACAGTGACATACACTGACGAAACGGTCTAACTTGAGAGCCTTGAACACACACTGACATACACTGACGAAACGGTCTAACTTGAGAGCCTTGAACACACAGTAACATACACTGACGAAACAGTCTAACTTGAGAGCCTTGAACACACAGTAACATACACTGACGAAACAGTCTAACTTGAGAGCCTTAAACACACAGTAACATACACTGACGAAACGGTCTAACTTGAGAGCCTTGAACACACAGTAACATACACTGACGAAACAGTCTAACTTGAGAGCCTTGAACACACAGTAACATACTCACAAAATGGTCTAACTTGAGAGCCTTGAACACACAGTAACATACACTCACGAAACGGTCTAACTTGAGAGCCTTGAACACACAGTAACATACACTCACGAAACGGTCTAACTTGAGAGCCTTGAACACACAGAAACATACACTCATGAAACGGTCTAACTTGAGAGCCTTGAACACACAGTAACATACACTGACGAAACACAAGCAATACTATCCACAGAGCAGCCAATAGGGTTTATCAAGGGAAAAGGGTATTATTTTGAAGCTTCCAATTAAAATTCTGGTTTCTGGTTTCAAGACGACCAGAAAAGGACCAAATTTGCATCAATGTTTCCTTGAGATCCTATTTCATATTATCAGTCACTGACAGCCTCTTGTTCTCTACACGTATACTGTAAATCTTGAAACTAATGTGAGCGTGATTTAAATGCGAAAAATGCAAGTGGTCTTTGTTCGCCTTAATGAACCTTCGCATTTATGTCTCCAAAATCAACAATAAGACGGCGTCACTTCACACTTTGGACAGCGGAAATACCAACTTGAACATAAACACAAACATAAACACAGTTTATTGACTAGCAGTTGTAACAAGTATATAACAATGTCATTCAAAGAAAAGGAATTACATAATAGGCATCAAGTAAGTTATCAATGCTTGGGTCGAGAGTTCTACCCACACGTCAAACTCATTCAAATAAAAATATAAAAATCCTAATACTTAAACACAATGCACAAAAAAAATTGAAAATGGAAACAAAATTGATCCGTGAAATGAACTTTATGATGATGTGGGCAGTGCCTGAGAACCAAGCCTATTATTTTTTTAGCCTTAAGGTAAGGTTAAATTAAGGTAAGGATATGCATCATTCCAATTGGGTGGGGTGGGGGAAGGCACATTGATATTGAGTCACATTATTGGCAAGGGGTCAGCACTCCTATTACTTTGGAGACGCATTAATTTCCAGATTTACAGTACAGATTTACAGTACATTCAGAGGAATCCTTCATAAGCAACAGACTCACCTTTTCTGATGGCACACCTACAAATGAGGACAACGCCTTGCAGATGTCTCCAACAATACCCATCTTAGGAACGGTCAGTTTGAACTGAAAACAGAAACAATATGACTGAGGATGACCGAAGCCTCTGTGTGAAGGACATCCCCGTGCTACAGGCACTTCCAACATTTAGCAAACAATTCTGGTTCTCTTGGCAATAACAATGAGCAAATGACATCAACAATAAAACTTTTTTGAAAATGGTTTGGGAATAACAGTTACTTAGGGAACAGAACTTCTTCAGGAAGGCTTGACTGAATGAACGTTGTTTTATGCCATACTCATAGCATGGTCATGGTAGCTTGTAGGTGAGGTGAGGTGAAATGGGGTTTAACGTCGCGTCCAAGATTATTGCACTTATATAGCGATGTGCATGTACGTGTGTGTGTTTGTGTGGCTGCTTGTACTAGTCCGGACTGATGCCGATTTATAGTGCTAGCTCACTGAGATACCATGCCACAGTTTAACATGAATACCCCACTCAGCCACAGTATACTGACTCCAAGCCGACCAGTCCTTGTTTTAGCCCCTTAATGCCGAGCGCCAGACAGGGTAACAACAAGTACCATCTTTTAACGTCTTTTGGCATGACGCTCCGGGCGGACGCTCTACCACTAGACCACGGAGGCGGTCTGGTAGCTTGTAAATAACAGAGTCTGGTCAATACAAATCAGTGGTCGACAGCATGAGCATTATTCCACTGTCAGCCCTGGGTGACACTAAATAAGTCACACTTCTCAGCTACATCTTTCTGTTCTGCCATGCTCACAGGTGGCGCTGTGCTACTTCTGTCATCATGGGAGGTAACTCTATTAGTACTTGTTCTATTTATAGCAACGCTTCAAGTATTGTATGTACTTAAGTATCGATGATATCAAAGGTATCGGTGAATCGTTACAGCCCTACCACCACCCAATGAATCCCAAGGATCACATCCTTATAACCAGACAATCAGGTACCGACCTGCACGGGCTTCGCCTTGGGGGCGAGGGGCACCCAGAACACTTCCATCTGGCGTTCTTTCTTGATGGGGAGGGGCAGAGAGAGGTAACAGAACGGGTCAAAGGTCACAGAGATTTTGGAACACTCAGGACACTGCACAGTGGATTTGAGAAGTCCGTGAAATATGTCGACAATGATTGAATCATTCCTTTTACGGTAATTGTCCCACGCCTCTGCTGCCACCATCTGGAAAGAGAGACGACAGACCATAAACACACAGAAACTGTTACATCTCAAGATACAAAAGAGGAATGCTTTGTAGCATCTAGTGACTGATCCTATTGATCCCTTAAGTCGCGTGTAACGACAAGCGTAGTAGCCTGTTACGGCAAGCATGGGTTGCTGAAGACCTGTTCTACCCCGAATCCTCACGGGTCAGAAACATATAGAAAAGAATGTTTGTTAAGAAGAGATTTTTCTAATGTGTACCAATTAATGACAAAACTAATATCAGTCAAGTTGTTACCAGTTAGTGACTTAATTCTTATCACGATTTGCCACATATGATTTCCAAACTTTACACACTAATCTTACACAAGAAAAATGGTGCATCTCAAGTCATGGATCTATGACGTCACATGTGATGTGTACATGAACATCGGTTCACACAACATAGCAGTGTGTTCGTTTGTGTATAGAACCAATATAATATCTCTTGAATATGAGTAGGTCTTATTAACCAACATGTATGGTAATCGCTTTTCTTTATAACACTGCAAATTTCAAATCAACCATAAGTTTGTAACAATTGTAATATTTGGGATAACACTTTCTTAGTAAAGTACAGATTCTTGTACTTTTTATGGTTGAGTCCCGTCCGGGATTCGAACCCACACTTGCCAGAGTGAGGCATCTAATCGCCAGCACACAAAGTCAGCGGTCTAACCCACTCAGCCACCGAGGCTTCCACAAAAATGAAAGTCTGACAACTGGTAGTCTAGATCACGTACTTTGTGTACCCCTCTGACAAGTATAAATGCTGAGCTTATTTATAATTAATTATAGTTAATAGAAATGGCAGTGTGCATCTCTGTGGCCATATCGTGGCTTCCACCACCATGTGGACTAGGGACTGACCGAGTCTGGCCGTCCGTCGTCATCCTTCAGCTCCACGTAGGGCTTCTTCCGAATCCGGTTCATGTCTTCGTGCAGCCCGTCCAGCAGGAATGCCATCAGTTCCTGCGAGTCCTGCTGTTGGTAGCCAGAAAACTGGGGTGCGAACCGGCCCACTGCCACCTGCACGTACAGATATGGTTCATACAAAATCTCATCTACCAAAAGGAATTTTATCAAATCTCGTCTCCCCTCTCTATTCTTGCAAGTATTAAAGCTCCTGCGATCAAGGTATCACCATAAAAACACAGCAGCCACTAGTTCCGCTGTTTCATCTTCTCCATTTAACATAAAACAAATAATTAGCCTTGACGAGGTCAACGACCCGAGGAGACGACCCCAGGTGGTCTGACCAGACCAAGTTTCCTTGTTTTCTGAAAATGACCTCGTCAGACTAATTATTTGTTCTGTTATAGCGAAATTCCCTTAAAAGTTAACGAAGCCTTTAAACCGTCACCTGTTTCATTACAGCAAAGACATATACACATATCTTTGTATTTCTTTGATTACTTTAACTTAGCTGCAAACCGTGAAATGTTCGTACCAGACACAATCTTGCTCTCTAGACGAGTCAATATTCATCACGTGAAAGGTCAAACTAATCATGTGACGAGAAAATATTCAAGGTCAGTGTCAGTTACATGATTTGGGGGACTAATGTATTTTTTCGTCATGTGGTACGGAATAACCAATGGAATTACAAGATTATTATTAGAGGCATAACAATATGATGTGTCGACACAGGTGAGGTGAGGTGAGGTGAAATGGAGTTAATTGTCGCGTCGAAGATTATTGCACTTTCATTACGACGTGCATGGATGTGTGTGAGCTTGTCATACATTGGTCACAGTCCGCAGTCTCACCTTGAAGTTCCTGGGTACCGTGTAGCTGTACCTTCCTGACCACATCGTCTTGATGAGCTCAGCGTAGGACTTTGCGATCTCCCCCTTGTTGCCGAGCGGGTTGTCCTCGTTCAGCTCCTTCTCCCACTTCTTGTCATCCATCATATGGTCCGTCAGCTGGGGCACGTTGCTCATACACTGAAACAGTTACACTATTACAAGGGGCACGTTGCTCATACACTGAAACAGTCACACCATTACAAGGGGCACGTTGCTCATACACTGAAACAGTTACACCATTACAAGGGGCACGTTGCTCACACACTGAAACAGTTACACCATTACAAGGGGCATGTTGCTCACACACTGAAACAGTTACACCATTACAAGGGGCACGTTGCTCATATACTGAAACAGTTACACCATTACAAGGGACACGTTGCTCACACACTGAAACAGTTACACCATTACAAGGGGCACGTTGCTCACACACTGAAACAGTTACACCATTACAAGGGGCATGTTGCTCACACACTGAAACAGTTACACCATTACAAGGGGCACGTTGATCATACACTGAAACAGTTACACCATTACAAGGGGCACGTTGCTCATACACTGGAACAGTTACACCAATACAAGGGGCACGTTGCTCATACACTGAAACAGTTACACCATTACAAGGGGCATGTTGCTCTTACACTGAAACAGTTACACCAATACAAGGGGCACGTTGCTCACACACTGGAACAGTTACACCAATACAAGGGGCACGTTGCTCATACACTGAAACAGTTACACCATTACAAGGGGCACGTTGCACATACACTGAAACAGTTACCACCATTACAAGGGGCATGTTGCACTCACACTGAAACAGTTACCACTATTACAAGGGGCACGTTGCTCATACACTGAAACAGTTACACCATTACAAGGGGCACGTTGCTCTCACACTGAAACAGTTACCACCATTACAAGGGGCACGTTGCTCATACACTGAAACAGTTACACCATTACAAGGGGCACGTTGCTCATACACTGAAACAGTTACACCAATACAAGGGGCACGTTGCTCACACACTGGAACAGTTACACCAATACAAGGGGCACGTTGCTCATACACTGAAACAGTTACACCATTACAAGGGGCACGTTGCACATACACTGAAACAGTTACCACCATTACAAGGGGCATGTTGCACTCACACTGAAACAGTTACCACTATTACAAGGGGCACGTTGCTCATACACTGAAACAGTTACACCATTACAAGGGGCACGTTGCTCTCACACTGAAACAGTTACCACCATTACAAGGGGCACGTTGCTCATACACTGAAACAGTTACACCATTACAAGGGGCACGTTGCTCATACACTGAAACAGTTACACCATTACAAGGGGCACGTTGCTCATACACTGAAACAGTTACACCATTACAAGGGGCACGTTGCTCTCACACTGAAACAGTTACACCATTACAAGGGGCATGTTGCTCTCACACTGAAACAGTTACACCATTACAAGGGGCACGTTGATCATACACTGAAACAGTTACACCATTACAAGGGGCACGTTGCTCACACACTGGAACAGTTACACCAATACAAGGGGCACGTTGCTCTCACACTGAAACAGTTACACCATTACAAGGGGCACGTTGCACATACACTGAAACAGTTACCACCATTACAAGGGGCATGTTGCACTCACACTGAAACAGTTACCACTATTACAAGGGTCCCGTTGCTCATACACTGAAACAGTTACACCATTACAAGGGGCATGTTGCTTACACACTGAAACAGTTACCACCATTACAAGGGGCACGTTGCTCTCACACTGAAACAGTTACCACCATTACAAGGGGCACGTTGCTCATACACTGAAACAGTTACACCAATACAAGGGGCACGTTGCTCACACACTGGAACAGTTACACCAATACAAGGGGCACGTTGCTCATACACTGAAACAGTTACACCATTACAAGGGGCACGTTGCACATACACTGAAACAGTTACCACCATTACAAGGGGCATGTTGCACTCACACTGAAACAGTTACCACTATTACAAGGGGCACGTTGCTCATACACTGAAACAGTTACACCATTACAAGGGGCACGTTGCTCTCACACTGAAACAGTTACCACCATTACAAGGGGCACGTTGCTCATACACTGAAACAGTTACACCATTACAAGGGGCACGTTGCTCATACACTGAAACAGTTACACCATTACAAGGGGCACGTTGCTCTCACACTGAAACAGTTACACCATTACAAGGGGCATGTTGCTCTCACACTGAAACAGTTACACCATTACAAGGGGCATGTTGCTCTCACACTGAAACAGTTACACCATTACAAGGGGCACGTTGCTCTCACACTGAAACAGTTACACCATTACAAGAGGCATGTTGCTCACACACTGAAACAGTAACACCATTACAAGGGTCACATTGCTCTCACACTGAAACAGTTACACCATTACAAGGGGCACGTTGCTCACACACTGAAACAGTTACCACCATTACAAGGGGCATGTTGCTTACACGCTGAAATAGTTACACCATTACAAGGGGCACGTTGCTCATACACTGAAACAGTTACACCATTACAAGGGGCACGTTGCTGATACACTGAAACAGTTACACCATTACAAGGGGCATGTTGCTCTCACACTGAAACAGTTACATATACAAGGGGCATGTTGCTCACACACTGAAACAGTTACACCATTACAAGGGGCATGTTGCTCACACACTGAAACAGTTACACCATTACAAGGGGCACATTGCTCACACACTGAAACAGTTACACCATTACAAGGGGCATGTTGCTCATATACTGAAACAGTTACACCATTACAAGGGGCATGTTGCTCACACACTGAAACAGTTACACCATTACAAGGAGCACGTTGCTCATATACTGAAACAGTTACACCATTACAAGGGACACGTTGCTCACACACTGAAACAGTTACACCATTACAAGGGGCACGTTGCTCACACACTGAAACAGTTACACCATTACAAGGGGCATGTTGCTCACACACTGAAACAGTTACACCATTACAAGGGGCACGTTGATCATGCACTGAAACAGTTACACCATTACAAGGGGCACGTTGCTCATACACTGAAACAGTCACCACCATTACAAGGGGCACGTTGCTCATACACTGAAACAGTTACCACCATTTCAAGGGGCACGTTGCTCATACACTGAAACAGTTACACCATTACAAGGGGCACGTTGCTCACACACTGAAACAGTTACACCATTACAAGGGGCACGTTGCTCATACACTGAAACAGTCACACCATTACAAGGGGCACGTTGCTCATACACTGAAACAGTTACACCATTACAAGGGGCACGTTGCTCACACACTGGAACAGTTACACCAATACAAGGGGCACGTT
This sequence comes from Haliotis rufescens, assembly GCF_023055435.1. Taxonomy (NCBI): domain Eukaryota; kingdom Metazoa; phylum Mollusca; class Gastropoda; order Lepetellida; family Haliotidae; genus Haliotis; species Haliotis rufescens. Next base: position 28,103,570 of record NW_025963846.1, on the reverse strand, counting down.
GCTCATACACTGAAACAGTTACACCATTACAAGGGGCACGTTGCTCATACACTGAAATAGTTACACCAATACAAGGGGCACATTGCTCACACACTGGAACAGTTACACCAATACAAGGGGCACGTTGCTCATACACTGAAACAGTTACACCATTACAAGGGGCACATTGCTCATACACTGAAACAGTTACCACCATTACAAGGGGCATGTTGCACTCACACTGAAACAGTTACCACTATTACAAGGGGCACGTTGCTCATACACTGAAACAGTTACACCATTACAAGGGGCACGTTGCTCTCACACTGAAACAGTTACCACCATTACAAGGGGCACGTTGCTCATACACTGAAACAGTTACACCATTACAAGGGGCACGTTGCTCATACACTGAAACAGTTACACCATTACAAGGGGCACGTTGCTCATACACTGAAACAGTTACACCATTACAAGGGGCACGTTGCTCTCACACTGAAACAGTTACACCATTACAAGGGGCATGTTGCTCTCACACTGAAACAGTTACACCATTACAAGGGGCATGTTGCTCTCACACTGAAACAGTTACACCATTACAAGGGGCACGTTGCTCTCACACTGAAACAGTTACACCATTACAAGAGGCATGTTGCTCACACACTGAAACAGTAACACCATTACAAGGGTCACATTGCTCTCGGACTGAAACAGTTACACCATTACAAGGGGCACGTTGCTCATACACTGAAACAGTTACACCATTACAAGGGGCATGTTGCTCATACACTGAAACAGTTACACCATTACAAGGGGCACGTTGCTCACACACTGAAACAGTTACACCATTACAAGGGGCACGTTGCTCATACACTGAAACAGTTACACCATTACAAGGGGCACGTTGCTCACACACTGAAACAGTAACACCATTACAAGGGACACGTTGCTCATACACTGAAACAGTTACACCATTACAAGGGGCACGTTGCTCATACACTGAAACAGTCACACCATTACAAGGGGCATGTTGCTCATACACTGAAACAGTTACACCATTACAAGGGGCACGTTGCTCTCACACTGAAACAGTTACACCATTACAAGGGGCATGTTGCTCATACACTGAAACAGTTACACCATTACAAGGGGCACGTTGCTCATACACTGAAACAGTTACACCATTACAAGGGGCACGTTGCTCACACACTGAAACAGTTACACCATTACAAGGGGCATGTTGCTCATATACTGAAACAGTTACACCATTACAAGAGGCATGTTGCTCACACACTGAAACAGTTACACCATTACAAGGGGCACGTTGCTCTCACACTGAAACAGTTACACCATTACAAGAGGCATGTTGCTCTCACACTGAAACAGTTACACCATTACAAGGGTCACATTGCTCTCGGACTGAAACAGTTACACCATTACAAGGGGCACGTTGCTCATACACTGAAACAGTTACCACCATTACAAGGGGCACGTTGCTCACACACTGAAACAGTTACACCATTACAAGGGGCAGGTTGCCCACACACTGAAACAGTTACACCATTACAAGGGGCATGTTGCTCACACACTGAAACAGTTACACCATTACAAGGGACACGTTGCTCACACACTACAACAGTTACACCATTACAAGGGGCATGTTGCTCACACACTGGAACCGCCCCTGCATCACTACTACAATAGATGAGGGAGACGAGCAGCTCACCTGCAGGGCAGAGTTCATGAAGCAGGTGTTGCCGAGGTTGGCCAGTCCACACAGTCCAGGGTTGGCGGCGCCGCTGCCTTTACTGTAGCCAGAGTCATAGCTGCCGTAACTGTAGCCTGACTCGTAGTTACCGGAACCACCGCCATAGCCGCCACCCGATCTGGAGACACAGTGCAAGCACAATGAGGAAAAGGGGAGACAGACGGTACAATCATCAATGACCTTGTGGCTTCACAATGGCCTCTACATACAAAACTTCTGCATGCATTACTGTCAAAATCGGTTCTATCTGGCAGCGTTATAAACTGTTTTAGTCTACCAGTCCTTATAACATATAGCAAAACCCTTGATAATGGGCAATTTCTACTAGTCCTTGTGATACCTTAACTATTGGGCAGTTTGGCAAGGACCATAGGACTAGTGCCAATTTCTAACACTGTCTGGATATCAGAATATCTGTTTTGAGGGGGGTTTAAAGCAGAAAAGAAATGATATGATGCCATGATGTTTTTGAAATAGGCAATGTTTGATTTCATGCGTTCTACACCTGCTCAGAAAACAGTCAGTGACTTCAGTCCCCAGATGCCCAAGGAAAATGAATGTGATTAGCCACAGTCGGCACTATTCCAGCTTTATCATGGCTGACTGTAAATAACGAACTGTGCAATCAACAAGCCACTGACAAGTTAGCATGGTTGATTATAAACAGTCATTCTGTTAATGCTCTACTGATGTTCAGGCAGTACACTGGAAACTGTACAGATGGTGGGGTATCTAAAGCTGTGATATACGCACAATTCGATCCGTTTGTTGTTTAACGCCGCACTCAGCATTATTCCAGCTATATGACGGCGGTTTGTAAATAATCATATCCACACAATTGAGATACAAGATAGACACAATTTTATGGATAACAACTTCTTTAATACTGTAAAAAGCGACGTTTCGGTATAGATAGTTATACCGTTGTCAAGCAAGACTGAATGAGGGACATAGTGCAGAATATATATAGCAAGTGGAGGATTAACTGTCCCAATCACATCATCAACTGGGACAACGTCCAAATCCTCGCCAACAACCTCCATGATTTCACCAAAAGAAAACTAACAGAAGCAGTCCACATTCGCCGCCACAACCCATCAATCAACAGAGATCAAGGCTATTTCATCCCATCCGCCTACTATGAACTCATCAAACAATAATCACCTGTTTATTGGCTTCATGCCCAATTGGCTTCTAGCTATGTGTTTTCTGTCCATCGTGTTGTGATAGCATCATCCTTGTTGTCACACCTACCTATGTTATCCCACTCATGTATGCCCTTGTTGTTACTGTTAATCCTCTACTGTTAATCCTCTCCTGTTAATCCTCCACTTGCTATATATATTCTGCACTATGTCCCTCATTCAGTCTTGCTTGACAACGGTATAAGGATCTATACCGAAACGTCGCTTTTTACAGTATTTAAGAAGTTGTTATCCATAAAATTGTGTCTATCTTATCATCCGCCAACTTCTAAGTAATGCCTATCAAACAAGCATTTGAGATACAATGAGATGCATCAACCAAGTCAGCGAGGATGAACACCCAATCCAGTTACTCGTCTTTTACGGCAAGCATGGGTTGCTGACGAGCTATTCCAACCAAGATCTTCATGGGTGCTCATAATTCAGGTGTGTGTCCACATACGTACCTGGTTGTGTAGGACGAGCGTTCATAGGAGCCGGTGGAGTTGTAGCTACTTGTGCTGCAAATAACAATGTGGCACATGTACGTGCAGTCACACCTCACATTATTTCCATATGAAGACATTTTTTAAAGTTACATCACCTGGAGTTTTGTGAAGGACACATTCAAACCCACACATGTGAGGGGATACATCTCACTTCATCAGTAGGTATGAGGAAATAGTATTAGACAGAACATGGTACATGGTCTGATGACATACCTTTTTGCTTGTCGTGGCCAGGTACCATCTTCATTCTTCTCCTCAATAACAATCACCTGGAAAGGGGCGAAAAGAGTGAGTGAGTATGGACCAGACGATCCAGTGATTGATATCATGAGCATGACCACCCAACCAGCGAGCCTGACTACCCGATCCCATTAGTTGCCTCTTACGACACGCACAGTCGCCTTTTTCGGCAAGCATGGGTTGCTGAAGACCTATTCTATCCCGGATTTGGTTTGGTGGTTTGGTATAGTGAGTGAGTGAGTGAGTTTGGTTTTACACCGCTTTTAGCAATATTCCAGCAATATCATGGCGGGGGACATCAGAAATGGGCTTCACACGTTGTACTCATGTGGGGAATTGAAACCGGGTCTTCGGCAACATCCACAACAAAGCATGAACCTACTCAACTGAGGCCAGACACCTTGTCCACATGATGAAGGGGTTAACCCCATCAGCAGGCTGAATGGAAGAAGGCGCAGGACGACATCGTGCCCTCCCTCCTACACTTGAACGCCCGCCCCGCTGGTCATGTTTACCTGTCCCTGGTAGAGTCCCGCATCCTGCAGCGTGTTGTCGGGCTTGTTGAGGTGCTCGTAGGTGGAGCTCATGTACCGGTTCCACAGCCTCACCTCCTTGTCCTCCGAGATGCTGAACTCCTGCCTCATCATCTTCTCCAGCTCAGCTGCACAACACATGGATACAGGTCAAGGTCAAGGACAGGTCAAGGACAGGTCAAGGTTCTTACAACTCCATATTCAAACACTAGCATACAATGAAACCTTGTTAATCTGGACGACACCACTTCCAATGAAATCATTGACTTAACACATTTCTCCATCTTCCCAAGGCAAGGGAGTTAACTGACTACAAGTGTCTGGTATATTATACAGATACAACTTTGAAAAAGCAAATCGGCTGCTGGTCATATTACCAGTAAAATATCAAATCCAAGACAGACGCAACTCTTTATCTTTCAGGATATATTACAAGTAAAATACAATTCTTAATAAGGTGTCAACCGAACCTCACTTACAAATCAACGTAACTACAATTACAACATCTAATATTCTAGACCTTTGTAATTATTAACTCAAACATATGTTGTGTCATCAGGTTACGGTTGTTATTGTCTACACTACTGGAGGAGAAGGTAGAGATGGATAGCGGGAACCAGCTGACCACATTAAATGTACTGGACAGAGCAGATGGAGGGGGAGGATCAGGTGAGCTATTTTCAGGCCGCCGCCGCTGGAATATTGTTGAGTGCAGCGTTAAACAATAAAGAAAAGGTGAGCTACGAGCCAAATCATGATTGGGAATTGCAATATTGGAACTTAATAAAATTCAATATGTTGTCTTGTTTTATTTGATGTGTGCTGCAGTCAGCAATATTCCCGCCATATCACGGCAGCCGGGACCAGGGCACCACTCCACAAGGTGAAAGTAGCGCTAAGATGATCGTAACCCATACTTAACTCACGACAGTCGTAGCGCTACAATCGCTTTGTGGAACGGCGCCCAGGACAACGGTAATCCGTAGAGATGACACACAACCAGTCAAGTCACCACCCAACAGGTGATTTTTACATACTGCTGTTTGTTTAGAGCTTGCAAGCACAACTTGATGGATACAAAACTGTATGACTTTGTATAGAAGGGATGAGATGGAAAAAATGTGTTGGGTAAGGGTGGAATAGAAACGTGAGAATGTTGGAAAATTGAGATACTAGACACATTCAGTGCATCAAAAGATTCACTTTCTAAAAGTGGCAAGATGCACCCACATCTCAATACATGATGTGTACATTGACATGTTGTTCGGTCGTCATGCTTGCTGAGTCAAGGATTTTGAGTCTTGTCAAATCTTTTCAAGGACAAATAATAGCAAAACAGGAAAATATTTGAACTTTCCCCTCTAAAGGCCAAAACGATAATTTAAAAAACAAAAGTTATTTTACCATGTTTTCTTCTCGTTTTGACAAAATTGAACATTCTGAACCATCTAACATGGAAAAAGACCACTGCCAACTTTTCAGGCCACTAAGTGGGAATTGCTTCCAGGACTCGACATCAAATAATGACAGTGAACAACAGAATACCAATAAACAGACAATGAACAAATCTCATGACTTAGAAGCATGACCACACTCTCTGACAGGGAAACATCATGCAAGCTGGTTAGTAGGAATAGCATCAGTGCAACACAAACAGCATCTGGTCTGGGCACATGTACACCATTGGCACACTGTCTGCAGTCTTGTTACAGCGTCACATTCACCTATATCATCTACAGGTGCACTGACATTCAATTCATCATATGAACTTAAATACTATCAATAAAAGCTTACTTCTTATTTCAAACTTTATCTAACTTCTCATCTTTAAATCAAAATTAAACGTTCTAGCACATCAAGCAGCGAGTAGAAGAAAATTTCATACATAATAGATATGCATAGATAATGTGTAAATAATGGCACTTGATTCTTATATATCTGTATTGATTTAAAAATATTTTCAAAACTGTGGGAAAGCACATTATTTTCTCAGCATTTCTCTGAATAAGGACATAAAGAATCCAATATCTACTAGCCCAACATGCCTAATAGTACCTGTCTAACATTTTCCGTATAACCATGGTAACCACAGCACATTCTTCTTGACAACTGAGTATTTCTTCTTAATATGTGTTACAGGAATCGACATGTATCCAAACGAGCCAAATGTTCAAGATGGTTTCCGACAGAGAAATGTGGCATGCATAACTTTCACTTCCAAGAATGCAAGCAGAGAAGTTTCCCCAAAATCAAAGACTCCAGACAATGCAGTCATTTGTAAATTTGTAAATTTTTATCATAAATACACTGTGTGTGAGCTAGGATGTTTAAAAATGATCTATTTGATATAGATGGCAGTGAAATAGTGAAATCATTGAGGTAAATCCCTTATGTCTGCCTACAGATGATAAATTGATATTGTCTTTGTCAAGAGTGGTGACATTTAACATAATTTTTAGTGGTCTGCAACATCTTCTCTGCTTCGTTGCCATCTACCTAATGGTATAAATCCACAAGGAAGTGTCACTTGTCCACCCTGAATGTCCCCAGTCAATCTATTCTCTATTGATGACAAACAACCATCTTACACTGTCATTTGAAAGGTTCGTTTAAAAAACAAACATCATTCCTACCCATCTTCAGGTTAGAGGCATAAATTAAATCATACAAGTTTTGTTCTAATTTTTGTTTTGTCTCAAAAGTTGGAACTATTTTCAATATCAAATGAGTACTCGCATGGAAGTGGTTTGGTCCTAAAGAGGCTTCTGTTCAAGTATTTAGTTGCTAAAGTAACATCACACAAAAACAACTTCACTCTTAAGAAATAGAATGTTGAATGTGTCATCAGGGTATATGTACTATTTATTTCATCTCAGTGTGTGGCAAGATATCAATTCTAACCAGGCCACTCGATGAGAAACAATGTCTTTGTCAACCACCAAGGAATATCCTGTATATCGCCCTTCTACCAGTATGCAACGAGGCACGTTTAATTACTTGGTCTACAAATCTGACGAGCCAATACTAAAAACAAATGAAAATGAAAACAGTTTTTATCCTTCCTACAGACTGTTGATTATCATGAAAGAAACTTACAAAATTATGTTGTTTAACGCCCCACTCAGCAATATTCCAGCTATATGAAGGCGGTCTGTAAATAATCGAGTCTGGACCAAACAATCCAGTGATTGACATCATGAGCATCAATCCACACAGTTGGGATCGATGACATGCATCAACCAAGTCAGTGAGCCTAACCACCCGATCCCGTTAGTCGCCTCTTACGACAAACATAGTCGCCTTTTACGGCCAGCATGGGTTGCTGAAGACCTTTTCTATCCCGGATCTTCACGGGTCACAAAATTATGTAAATAGAAGAAAGGAAGTAACCAACTGATTTTCAATTAAAAAAACTATTGGGGTTTGGAGGTTCGCTGATGATCGAATTTATGAAATAACTATAAAAATATGTTTTTCAGTAACGACTATGGATTTGGAAAAGCCAGATGTGTAAACCAAGTGATTAAAAACACAAGGCCTGAGTAAAACAACTAGACTGACGCAATGGCAAACAAAAAACGCAACAGTCGGGAAGTAAACAGTTGATGGTAGTCATAACCGTAACAGTGAACTGAGGTGTACCTATGGTGGCTGCTCGACTGACATCTCTTGTCAGTGATTGTTCTTTACTTTGTGGGCCATAGCGGCTGAGAACTACATTGTAGAGGTATACCTCCACCTTTAGCTGTTTCAGATACATTCCGTCCTCAATAACACACCTACTGACGGGGTCCTGCAAGGAACAAAAGCATGCAAGACTACAGACAGTCTACATCATGGCAGAGAAACTACTTCCCTAAACACTCCTGTCGTCACTTACAGCAACTCTCATTCAGCCAATGCTCCAAGATGCATAGTATATGGTACGTTAATGAGAAAATCAAGTTTGCTTCCGTCGATGCGATTAGGAATTTTTGTACACAAAATTTGAAAGAATTTAAAAAGACAATTAAAATTATTCATGACCCAGGTGTTTGAGAGGTGTATGGACACACCTGAAGCAGAACACACAATACTAGTGATGGCGTGAGTTGTTAGAGAGTGAGGACATAGTGATGTAAGCTTGTTTCTCATGTCGACCACCATGGCCGACGTACTCAGGACGTCCGGATGACTGTACTGGACTTGTGTTGACCTACACAAGGGTCAGTACAGACACCCTATACACAGACTGGACTTCAAGAAATCTGACTTCAAATAACAATTCTCAAAGGTTATGTTGGAAAGAAAAGCGAGCATTTTCAACTTCAAAGTCAACTTTCTTAAGTTCCACCAAGCAACGACACTGACTACACAACAAGGCTTCCATAGAATGCACACACACAAATAAAGAAAAAGTCTTTTTCTTAATTTCATAAAGATGTCTTAAAAATAGAGACATCATAAAACTCAAAACACATCTTTCATATATATATATATATATATTTTGTAGCATACAAATAATAACAAAATTAATATTTGCATACAAAAATTATAAACATATCGAAATGATGAGATAAAAAGCAAAATATCAAGAAGATTAAATACATGTTTTATATATCCTATTGCCAAACATTGTCTGTGTGTGCAAGTATTGGTCGAAGCCCTGATGTGTATCAGACAGTACAACATCTATCTGTAGCTAACTACATCATGGATCCAACACCCATGCCATGCAACCGACTGACCCACAACCGATCACGGATCGACTGTACATAGCTGTACCTATGGTATCGGCTCTGCTGAACTGGCGAGTGATGAACTTGTTATGATCCGAGTTGGGACTCAGCTTGAGGTCCAACAGATAGACCTCCACCTTACAGTGCTTAACAAACATGCCCTGCTCGATAACCTTCCGCAATATGGGGTTCTGGACAGGGAAATAAACGACCTGGCATTAATAAACTATTCTTTGTTTCTTGTTTATCGCCACACTCAGCAATATTCCAGCTATATGACGGCGGTTTGTAAATAATCGAGTCTGGACCAAGAATCCAGTGATTGACATCATGAGCATCGATCCATGCAAGGGATACGATGATATGCATCGAACAAGTCAGGAAGCCTGACCAACCCATCATGTTAGTTGCCTCTTACGACAAGCATAGTCGCCTCTTACTGCAAGCATGGGTTGCTGAAGACCTATTCTCTACCCGGATCTTCACGGGTCGCACTCCCAACTAAGTAGGGCTGGCTAAAAAGATCGAGTATCGTAATTACCAGCGACGGGAAGATATATTAAAGAAAATAACCAAAAAAATGAAATCTGTTAAATTCTTTCGGGACTTTCTTGCATATTTGCTTAAAGTTCTTCCTCCAATATTTATCATAATTGATCAATACTTAGTGATTATCGATCTCAAGATCTATATCGATAGCCAGCCCTACAGCTACGAACGGCTAAGACAACTATTTCTCAACAATTTCTTGGCTCAGAAATTACTGAGCGTTCATTACATACATACACACATACCATATGTCTCATAGAATGAAAACTTTCACCCCGAAATACTCTCGTATTTATTACTATGAAATCAGATCAATTCTGTCTTAATTCTGTGATATTGTGTTACAGGAGAAATGCTGCATTTCTACAGGACAGAGCTACAGATAAGCTGCGTATTTGCGTAAAATACCACAAAAAAACTATTCAAAACCCAATTACTTTCAATTACCTTGCATACAGAAACGCATGCATTAAATGGAAAACGCAACTCTTTCCAAAATACAATTACAAGCTAATTTACTCTCCAAATTAAGCCTATATTTAGGACCGTTATATACATCTAAAACATTACTTATTTTTTTTAAAATCTGAAAATGCTTACTCATTTTGGGAAAAACCCAATGGGGGGGGGGGGAGATGAATAGATGAGTCAAGGAATATTGGTTAACCTATGAAAAATGAAATAACCCAATTAAAATAGAAACCTTTGAGAAAAAACTCAATTGCTCAAAAAGTTATCTGGAGCTCTGATAGGACTCTCATCAAAGAGAGCCATGGCTACATAACATTACAAACTGTGACAGGACCAGGAGAAGGTTTAACTTGCAATTTAACACATCCAAAATGCATATGATTTTTCTTTGCCATTCCAGTGAAAAGGTGTGCCAAGTTCATTATAATATACATCCACATCATTCACAGACTTTGAAGATAGAGTAAGAATTCTCCTGAAGCAATATGAGACCAATACCACACGAGAGCCCCGAGTACAAAGTGGTAGCTCACCTGTCCCTCGACGATGCCATACCAGGACAGCAGCTTGTTCCAGGCCTCGGCTGGGAACAGCGTGTAGTCCAGGTCATCCACGAGGTGCTCCTTGAGCTGACCATTGTCTACAACACAGGCAAAATATTAGAGTGAACAAAATTCAAAGGTCTTTGGGTGGGGTTTGCGAGATTGGTCTTACCACTGTCTCATATCTGCTGACCACCCCACTTAATGTAACATTTTTTCATGCCCACCCCAAATACATGTAACATTTTTTCATGCCCACCCCAAATACATGTAACATATTTTCATGCCCACCACAAATACATGTAATAATTTTTCATGCCCAAAAACCCCAAATACATGTAACCTATTTTCATGCCCACCCCAAATACATGTAACATTTTTTCATGCCCAAAAACCCCAAATACATGTACCATTTTTTCATGCCCAACCCACCCCAAATACATGTAACATTTTTACATGCCCAACCCACCCCTAATACATGTACCATTTTTTCATGCCCAACCCACCCCAAATACATGTACCATTTTTTCATGCCCAACCCACCCCAAATACATGTAACATTTTTTCATGCCCAACCCACCCCAAATACATGTAACATTTTTACATGCCCAACCCACCCCTAATACATGTACCATTTTTTCATGCCCAACCCACCCAAAATACATGTACCATTTTTTCATGCCCAACCCACCCCTAATACATGTACCATTTTTTCATGCCCAACCCACCCCAAATAAATGTAACATATTTTCATGCCCAACCACCCCAAATACATGTAACATTTTTACATGCCCCCCCCCCCTCATCCCGGTACCTTCTAAATAATGTTACAATTTATAGATAAACTCTATTTGAGGGTTGGGTGAGTTCGGTTTTACGCCGCTTTTAGCAATATTCCGGCAATATCACGGTGGGGGACACCAGAAGTGGGCTTCACACATTGTACCCATGTCGGGAATCGAACCCGGGTCTTCGGCGTGACGAGCTAACGCTTTAACCACTAGGCTACCCGATCGCCCCTAAAAACTCTATTTGAAAAAATAGAACTACATGTATGTCATTTCTTCATGGGCCCCCCACCCCACCCTCATATAGTTGTGAAATGTTTTCACGATCTCCCCTCCTTTTTTGTGTTATTTTCTTCATTCTTTACTGAAAGGAACATTTAGCATGTATAGCTTATTTTTGTTATTTCGACAATGCTTGCAAATGATTTACATCTGCAAACTTGTGTCTGTTAGCCTGATGCAAGGGGGGCTAGTGTGACCCAATAATGATGTGACAGTTCTTCATCACCTGTCACTGTCATCAATCAACTTTATCCAAATCAGAACGGTCGCAACAAACTCAGTAATAGAACTACAGCAAGACAAACTACTCAAAACACATGACCTTATGAATGAATGACCTTCAAAGTCACCTTGACCTCTTGACCTCAAATGAATATTACCCTATTAGTTCAAGGCCCCACCTTGAGCATGCAAGAGATGACAATTTGTTATATGCATAGAAAGGCAACAGCTCTTTAGACCTCATGTAGCAACAGTCATTTAGGAAGCAACATTAAAACAGAGCTCCAGATAAGCTTTTGGTGTTGTGGGTATTTTACCCATGCATTTTAAAATCATTGGCTATCAGTAATTCTATCTGGGTATTCAAATTTCTGTTACCCACTAGTTTTTACACATGTGGGTATTTAAGTTAAATATTAAAAAACACTATTCATCTGGTCCCTGCAAATTGGTGTTGTGTGGGTTCGAGAGCTTTATAGGACTCAAAAATACCATGATACTTCCACAAGAAAGTTTGATGGCAAATGATCATGATGTAACTGTCATCGTGGAGTTTGGCAAGGTTGACGGAATGCCCGTTTAAAATTTCAAAATAAATTGCTGATTTGCTAATCGAATACGCAGGGTTAATTCACAATATTTTGATGATACGCACAAACTATATTTTTGTAGTGTATCTGTAATGTCCGTTGCGTATTTGATACGCTTGGATTTTATTTTACTGCGTATTTCTGCATTTCTGATGCGTATTTTACGCAGATACGCAGCTTATCTGGAGCTCTGTTAAAAGGACGAAGTCCATACATGAAAAAATGATGGTTGTTACTCCTTGAAGTGATTCACAGGTCGCTAACTTCTTATCATGATTCTCACTTGTCAAAGTATATGTAATACTTAGAGAATAAACAACCACCAACGAGTACAGATTACCTGTTCCGAGTGAATGAATGGTGTTAATCTTGAGCCTTTGGTGAGGGACAGATAATCCGTAAATCCGAGTTTCGGGTGGATTATTCTATATATATTACTCATTGACATTTAAGAGGGAAAATGAAGAAAAGCGTAAGAAAGGTCAACCGTACAGATAAACTTCAATGAAGGCAGCCTATTGTTCAGATTACATCATGCAATGAATTTGTGACATCAGGAACAATAGATGACATCGTGTCATATTTTCCCCACCAATTAAGCACTGTGATGTATTAAGGCTTCAACTGACCAATCACATGTTCAAATATCAAACAGGTTTTACACACAACCATACCCTTATGGGTAAAATACACAATATATCTCTCAAATGGTCCCAAAAACAAAACCTGGAGGGATAGATTCCATCTTCCAGAGGCAAGGGAATTACGTAACTATAAAAGTCCAGTTTCCACCCTTGTCGAACTAGTCTGGAATTTCCAGGCTCAATCATAGCGCCACTAGTGGCTAATACAAGTTATGTCCCTCCTACTGACCAATCAGATTCCACCTCTGATGTCACATGCAATTGCTTCAAACAAAATTGCGGCGCCCAGTCAAGACAATCTGATCGATAATCAAGATCTATATTGAAACAAAATGGCCCTTACCACGCTAAGTGCATAAAAAAACATGAAAAGATTTGCAAAACATCTGTCGACGCCCAGTTGGCGGTACACATGCTTTGCAAATACTTCAGTTGACCACGTTGAAATCCATAATGTTTACGAACCAGATGTCTAGTTCGTAACATGATTTTGATTTGGACTATGCACAGGCCCCTTTGTCCAGCCAAAATGTAACTCCGGAATTCTATCTAGTTCGGCAAGGATTATCTGTGCAAGCTGTTGGAAAAAGCCTTCCTGTGTTGACACAGTATACACTTGTACCTTTAAGAAGAGCGGAGTTGTCTACCGGTCCTGGGTTGGTGCTTTCATCCCCGACACTGCAGGAGTCCCAGCTGTCGTAGCCCACAAACTTCTTCCACTGCTTGAACCATTTGATGTCCACCAGGTACCTGCAACACACACACATTTTGTCAGGTTTTCGAGGAAAATAATCCCAGTTAATATTTTTAAACCTGGTCAAGGGGAGGTAATTTTGCTGGAGATGTTTTAGTGGAACCTACATTAAGGGGAGATAACTCCAGTTGAACTAGCCCTTCTATTTTGTGCATGCTACAAGCGGCACTGTCATTTTTTATATTTGTTGTAGGTGGCATCGTGTTGATAACTGCCATCAGTTGTGAAGGGTACAGAACATGGTTGAATTATTATTATGAACTAAAATTTAAAATGTCATTAAATAAACTTGACCTTCTTACCCCAAAGGCTCTTTTGTATTATGTTTTTTAAGTTGGGGTATATGGCTACAACTGGTTACATGTAACAACAAATGTTTAAACGTCATTATAGCGATGCTGATTGCGACATATGTAATACTGATCACTAATAATGCAGTTAAATGTGAAGGTAACTTTAGACTCTCCACATAATCAGAGACCATGTCTTTGACATAATCAATAACATAGAAAGCAAAAACCTTGTCATTTCTGAATTTTTTTATCAGTACCCAAATAAACCAGAATGTTTTCAAACAAATAAAGCAAAAAAATTACAAAATCTTTAAATAGAAATCTTTCTTTAGGGTGAGTGAGTGAGTTTGGTTTAACGCTGCTTTTAACAGTATTCCAGTTATATCACAGTGTGTCAGCTTAATGTGGGAGGAAAGCCCGCAGTGATGCAGGTCTCAGACGTTTACCACTTCGGTGAAACCCATGAGCACGGTTATGGTGCTGACAAACCTAGAAACATAATTGTGGCGAACCGGGATTTGAACCCACGATCATAGGTTTCTGGAGTGACAAAGGGATGCAACTCTGCACAGCGAATGGCGGTGCCTTAGAAGACTGGACCACCCATGCCCCCTGTCTTTAGGAGGATTAATTAGATTAGTATTAATATTGTGAAAAATGTATCCTGCTTGACCAAGAACAAGCAATCTTATACGCGTCGTTTGTAACTGGGGAAGAGACATTTGACACACAAACACATTGCCTTGTGTGTCTTGACTGCTGGATCAACATGACCAAACACACCTGTACCGTACAGTGTTTAATGTGCACCTTTCTCCCATAATGAAAGGCTTAGATCTGTACTCATTGTTTATCAAAGCAAGTCTGCAAATACAGAAGCGCAGTATCAGTCAGACCCACAGAAAATCCTACTGCGTTTGTCAAGTGTCAAAAAGTGTCTGGTTAAAAAGCATGAAACATTTTCCTGTTGTTGAGGAACATGATAAACTGGCCAAACAAGGTTGGATGACCTGGTGATGGAGGAGAGATGAAACGGGGTCTAACGTCACGTTCAAGTTAACTGCACTTTTGTAGCTATGTGCATGCGTGTGTGTGTCTCTGTGTGTGTGGCTGCTTGTATTTATCTGGACTAATGTCTGTTTTACAGTGCTAGTCCATGGGAGTTCCTGGACATGTTCTGCACTTCTGGTGGTATTTGAGCCAAGGACCTCCTAAATCCTAGAATATAAACATTTGGGTTATAACAAGGACCCCCTGAATTCCATTCTTAATTCAAATACAGTCTTCAACCCAATAGCTTCTTTTAATGCTAATGTCCGACTTTTGTTCCTTACAGGGTAGTGAAAACACCAGTAACACAACATGACAAGCCAATGGATATTTTTCCACTGAAATGTTGTTTTTTGCATCTCTGTTTGTTCGTTTGTTTGTTTGTTGTTTAACATCACACTCAGCAATATTCCAGCTATATGACAGAGGTAAATTATCAAGTCTGGACCAGATAATCAAGTGATTGACATCATGAGCATTGATCCATGCAATTGGAGTGTGTGAGTGAGTTGGGTTTAACGCCGCTTTTAATCCATGCAATTGGAATACGATGACATGCATCAACCAAGTCAGCGAGCCCGACCACCCCATCCCTTTAGTCGACTCTTATGACAAGCATAGTCACCTTTTACGGCAATCATGGGTTGCTGAAGACCTATTCTACCCCGGATCTTCACAAGCATGTTACAGCTCTGGCTATTCATTTCTACTACCACAACCAAAGGTCTGTTTACAGCGACAATAACAAGCATCATACTATTCATCCGTTCTATTTACACAAAAACTTAATAATAAAAATATGATCTGGTCAATTGATCTAAAATAATTCCAATATTTACAGTGATGTTAGTTACGCGTCTCACACACATTATCAAAGCAGCGAACTAGGGCTGTAACATTTCACCAATACCTACGCTATCATTGCTAGTTAGGTTTTTAGGTTTCTTACACACCTGTGTGTGACTGAATGAGTGAGTTGGGTTTAATGCCGCTTTTAACAGTATTCCAGTTAGATCACGGTGAGTCAGCTTAACAGAGGAGGAAATCCCAAAGTGATGCAGGTCTCAGACGTTTACCACTTCGGTGAAACCCACGAGCACGGGTAAGGTGCTGACAAACCTAGAAACATAATTGGGGCGAACCGGGATTCGAACCCACAATCATAGGTTTCTGGCGTGCCCAAGGGACGCAACACTGCACAGCGAATTGTGGCGCCTAAGACTACTGGGACACCTGTGCCCTCACCTTGTGTGAGAAACCCATTTGAGATAACTGGTATCAAACATATGTGTGAGATCAAATTCCAGGCCAGTGATTGGCTACTCCATATGATCCGACGATATATATATACATGTCTCTCCTCTTCAACACTCACTTCGGAGTCGACTAAAATTCAATATACATCACGAACACTAAAAGTTTTGAATTCTGTGGGAAATTCCCTCTTCTGTGATATCATCCACTGTCATTTTAGACAAAGTAAAATTACTGTGTGTTAAGAAGTCTAAATATCGGATATTTAGTCGAAGGATTGAATTTAAAAAATAGCATATTAGTGATCACGGAAATCTGTTTTTCACCAAAACACCAATGATAATTCTGAAACGTAGCCGATGAAGCTAGAATCGTTGAGTAAGTTTTGGAAAATACCCAAACACAAACACCGAAGTGCACTTTCCGCCATATTGGATAGTGTTTACAAAATCATGTTTCAGGGATGT
Source organism: Haliotis rufescens (assembly GCF_023055435.1). Lineage (NCBI taxonomy): Eukaryota > Metazoa > Mollusca > Gastropoda > Lepetellida > Haliotidae > Haliotis > Haliotis rufescens. The sequence goes on along the minus strand of NW_025963846.1, from coordinate 28,086,733 downwards.
CGGTTATCAGACGCCTATTAGATCACGTACATTATAAACTCAGCTGCGATACATGCATGCCTGAATTCCTCATACATTTTTTAATCAAATGACAAATGGTCTTGGTCACCAATTAAGAATTGACCTTCACACAAAGTGAAAGTCAATTCTTATAAAAAAAATTATCACAATTTCTTACCTCAAAGGATATATGCCAAGATCTAAACACAATTTTATTAAGTACGTGTGACTTCATGTTTACACTGACAGCCATACAACAGCCAGCTAAATCGGCGAGTAAAATAGTTCCTAAAAAAGAGGTGACATGGGCGTATGGATGCACAACTTACTCTTCAGAAACATCCTACGCAGCACATGTGTTCAAATCGTATCCTTATTAGATGAGAAAGATCTGTAATGAACTACCTCGGTAAGTCAGTCACAATGACAGCAAGTCGTAATACATTTACATCAAGTACAAGACGTCAAAATGGCCGACACGATAAACGTGACGGGAGAGATTTCCGAAGTTGTTAATGAACCTGTGGCGGTTACATGTATTACTATTAGTCATCATTGATCAACTGGCCGATCATTGAAAGGTGAATAAAGATGCGTCAAACAGACACAAAGGTAAATTCATAGATTGCTGGAGACAGTCAATGTCAGCCTAGGCACGGATCGAGTCGATACTACGATAGTTTACATGTGCATTTCTTCGTTTGTTCATTATTTAGGATAGGCCGTGGCAAGGACATTTGTGAACAATCATGCAATCACGCTCTCTGACATTTCTCAATGTATACTGAAACGCTGAGACCAAGAATATAGGTTCTAAATAATCAGAAAGAACGTTTATGCATGTTTTCGTACTAGGGAATTCCCAGGGGTTTCCCCAGGAATGTGGAAGTAGTCCGTCAGTGTTTACGTCATTCATGAACACGGTCTCGTGAAAAACGCATGAACGTCAAATTGTGTCGTTCATACACTTATGAACGTCAATTTCGCGGTCATGTGACCACCCTCTGGTCCAATGGAAAAGCTGTATATCGTGTAAACTTCAAATTAAAAAAATATTACAAATTATCTAGATGAAATCAAGCGAAATAAAGTAGGTGTGGAAACGAACACTGTGCTTGGAAAACTGTACCTGTTGAAATGTAAACAAAGTAAAATTCAGATTTTACACTCTCCTATTTTAAAAGATCAATTCGTCTAATTGTAGCATACATTGGCTGAAGCGTTTGAGAATATTCGTAGGAAGAGTTTCGTAGCACGAATTATGGAATTAAAAATATATACATTACAATGATCAGGTAAATTCAACAGTAATCCTAAAGGTTTCTGTCCTGTGTGATGCCATGACTGACACAAAGTCACGCACAATGACGACGATAGTTATCTGTATTTCCGACAAATTCTCTTGGTTACATTGGAAAACATTAGATCATTTATGAATAGTAAGCAGTATGTCGTATGCGTCACTCATGATTGTTGTGTTATGTATTAATGCGCCACTGCGATCATGAAAACAGACAAAATGCATCGATTTGATGGTAAAAAGGTGCGATTTAAGGATGTGTAAGAAACAGATTACTGCACTCATGCCTGTCAGATACCATTTATCTTACAACTCCTTGTTTCAAAGCGTATCTAACTCGCTTTCGCTCGTTAGATACGTTTTTAAAACAACTCGTAAGATAAATGGTATCTGACAGACACTCGTGTAGTAATCTCTATACACTTGATACTTGTATCGTCAGTGAGATCATGATACGCTATAAATAGAACAGGAACTAATAGAGTTACCTCCTGTAATGGCAGAAGTAGCATTTGTATCAAGCGTATGAGTGCAGGGATTAACCTGGAAATCTGTACCTATCAGAGAAATATCTCCTCTGCTCAAAAGGAAGGATACTTTTTGGTGTGTGATGAGATTTTGCTAAGTATCAGAGATATTTTGTCTCCAAACAGTGGAAGCTATTTGATTTTTGTTATTTGTGTCTCCAATTATGATGCAATTATTGTTACTAGACTATATAGATTATCCTCACATATCCTATCTTCATTTACTTAATTATTCCACTGCAAATATAAAAAAAAGTGTATATTTTTTGGAAAATGAACATTGTCAACTGAAATAAAATATGAATTACATAAATATTTATGTATTTCTGTTCACTGTCGACTGAAGGAGGAATTATTCGTGAGTACATTTATAGATCATTTAGCAGAGGTGTTTACCATGTTACCATGATTAGCTGTTTATTTCGTTCACATGCAGACAACAATTTGCCATTGTAAAATTTCTAGGGCTTTGACAACGTGTGTTTAGATCGTAATTGAATATATCCAAAGTGACAAGACATGAAATAGTGACTGTTGTAAATAATATAACAGTTTGTTTGCTGTCAAAAAATATAGTAAAGATATTTGAGAATGATATTTCATTAAACATGGGGATTTTGTCAATTTTGCGGTCTATTTCTGTTGTGTGTACCATATCAAAGGAATATGGTTGAATTTCCAATTAATTAGTAGTTGCAGTTCATCATACATTCACTCTACAATAAATATTGCTCCAGGTTCACCCTTTTGTTTGGTTAGCAACATTTAAGTCACTTATTCCAGCAGAAGGCAGCAAGTTCGCCATGGGCAGAAGTTAGAAAATATTTAGAAGTTATATAATAATATTGATGAGTAGCCGGAAGATTAATGAAGTTTATGAGTTACATTTGAATGTCACATTTTTCAATTTTTATGGACAAATCTAGAAGTATCATAGCATATTCTAAACTCTAAATTCAACTTGCTGTTACAGTTTGGGCAGTTGAAATAGTTCAAAATTTGTAATAGGTATCGGTTATGCACAGTGAGAGACTGCATGCAGTGTTGCGAGTATGCAACTCACTTTTTCTTTTGACAGCTTTTGACGAATCAATAAACAATTGTGTATGTTTTTATTGATAGTTACAGGTATGGTAGATAATTTTAGTGAAGCAATAACACATTATCAATTATTGTTGGAGAAAATAAGAGTGTCAATGCAGATGAAACTATTGAAAGTGTAACAGTTATATGTATGCCATTTTCAATCATGCTGAATGAATGTTGATACAATATCTATGACAACTATGTGAGAATATTGTGGCATCGCGGTCTAAATCAATCCTTTTGAGTAGGGGGCATGCCTCCCAAATACTCGATTATTTTAGCGGGGCAATGAAAAAAACATTACTAAGGAAGGATCTTGTACACATTCCTTACCAATATTGCGCAAGGTATCCAGTATTCTGTATTCTAGCCGCACACTTAAAATGCTAAATATAACTACTTTTCATTTATCATGGCTGTCTAGTCTTGTCCATGTACATTATCGCCACATCATGAATTTTATCTCTCGTAATCTTAATAACTTTTGTAATCTTTATAGCAAAAGCACTTGTTCAGCTATGTTTGATAAATCGACCCCTCAGATATGATGTGCGCGTTATCGTAGAGGGCATGGATAGAAAAATGATTTAAAGTCTGTAAATGTTTATAGCTATCATCATAACAGAACTCAATATCAGGAACTCTCATTATTAAACAATGTTACATGTAAATATAATTTCATAAATGACAACTGAAGTTATTTATTACAGTCAAGTATGTATGTCTTGTATTTACACTGGGATATCCCAAGGTAAGGTGAATTTATGTTCTGGCTTTTTGATGCAGTCTTATTGACATATTTAACAAGACTGTGTGACCATAGATCATCACATGCATAGTTGCAACTGACAAGCCATACATAGGATTCAGAATTAACATAAATCTGGAGGAACGAGTGAGTTTTCCTTGTGAACTGCCACTTTTACTACAGCAGATTAAGGCAGACTAGTGAACAGAAAAAATAATTTCTACCCATGAATAACAAAGTTATTTTTACATATATATTTTGGTATATTTTCCAAAATATGAATCCATTGTTAATCAAATAAAAAACACATTCACAAAGAACATTCTCCTGACCAATTCACAAACAGATTTCAATTCACAAGGAACAACGTTGTTGACTGTGTTAGCAGCTCTCCCCATATTGCCTAAAACAATAACATTGAACTGGTTGTAATTTGCATAACAGGGCGACAGAGTAGCACACATATGCGCGCAATTGATAAATTTGACTTCCATAAACATTTGTTTATCTATGTTTGCACTGTTTATAGCTTCTTGCTGTACTGAGGAAAACCCTTCAGACCAGGATGCTAAATTGATTTTAAGCAGCATGTTGAAGCAGAGGCTAATTGGGGACACTTTTAACCAATATCATAAATTTAGAAGACGTAGATTTGATATAATACATCGGGACTGACAAAAACCAAATACTTGCTTATCATCACTTAACCAAACTAATGCAGTGTCCAGTGAAGGTTGGCAAGGTGTGGTGTAATACTAGGCCAATGCGATCCACTTGTTGCCTGAACAACAAACAAAACCAGATCAACCACTTTCGGTAGGGACGGTGCCCTTACAACATCAGAAACGGCGACATGAAAGAGGTTGTGAATGCCGTTGGCAGACCTGTCACATTTTCAATCACGTGAAAATGCTTCTCTGGACACTCCCGTCGTCGTCGGTAATGTGACAACATTCGCTTACTTTCGATAGACAGCTACACAATTGCCATTTCAAAAACGAAAGTTGACACCTGTGATTTAGATCGTATTCGGAAGAATTTGAAAAACTTGCAGGTAATTGGAACGATACAATGTGAGATCGCAAGGTGATAAATTTGCAGACTATGAGTGTAGATATTTCCGCTGTCAAAACCTTCACCTAATCCCGGTCGTACAAATTTATGAGTCAGCAACGATCACCTCTGAACTGTGACTGTCAAAATGATAATATCTTATGCAAAATTATAACAATATATGGACTGATTATGATGTATAAGGTTTCTATATGTACGAATCCTTACCAAGTTTCGCCTTTTTTAAGGGTCAGTTTCAGTAAATTGCCTATTTCTGACTTCTGAGTCTCACAATCCGGTGGTCCACCTTCCGCCATCTTGGGAAGTCCAATGAATGAATCTGTGGGCGAATGTAACGAGCTATGGGATTGGCTAAATGCTTGATGACGCACAACTGAAAATATCTTTCCTAAGAGACTGTCGTTGGTTGGACGATGAAATGTTCTATATTTAGCAAGAAATTTCTTGATCGAGATGAGCTGCGAAACCCTATAAATAGTCGTTATCTTACCGTTTGAAATTCACTTGCGTTGACCCAGACTGCCTCAAATGCACGCATCCAAACAGGTGGGATGTTTCAACGCCCATCCCCGTTTCAACCGCGACCTGCATCACATGTTTAATATTTACCATAGCCCATACAGCAACAAGTATCTCTTCAAACGGATCGTGCAACGTTGATTGCTATAGTTGTTTAAAAACTTGGGTGTAACTGTGTAATTATTAATTCAATTAGTAAGTATTCACTTATTTATACGGTTATTAATTTACTCTCATTCAACCATTAAATTTAAATATTTACTGGACTGTTAAATTCTGGTAAGTTTCGTGTGCACTATTTTAGAAGAACTCGACTTTAGTAAGTGTAAAGGGAGAATGACTTATCCGTACCTTGCATTTAAAACAAGGAGTGTTATGAAAAGAAAGAAGAATTTATGAATTTGTTGAATGTTTAACAATCTTGTCCACAGTCGTAGTATCAAAAGGATATATATATATATATATATATATATATATATATATATATACCGTTTCCTTAATGGGTATATATACATGTAAGACGAAATACGTTTCTCGTAATCAAAGCTGCATTTGTGGGATCTCTGTAGCGCATCTGGGGCCAAGTGCACAAAACGATCTTAGCGCTAAGACCATGGACACTTATATTTAGGGTCCATGCTAAGACTAAGACTATTGTAAGCCTATGTTAAAGTATGGGAGTTACGATCATCTTAGCGCTAAGATCGCTTTGTGCAAGTGGGTCCTGGAATAAATAACCTTTAAGAGTTGTGTTAAGTTATAGGGAAACTATAGATGGTTCTGACTCCTGCCATGTCCGTAGTCTAGTGGATAAAGCGTCTGACTGAAGAGCGGGAAGTCGATGGTTCGACCCCCACCCGCCGCGTCTAACGAAAAGACGTTTTCTTAATTCATATTTGGTATTCCAAACATCCTTGTTACAGAGAAGGGTAGCAACAAAATACAAAGAAAGTTAATAAACAGTTGTTTTTTAGACAAAACAAAGAACAAAGAACAAAGAAGACACGTACAAAGACAAAAAACGACCAATTCAACCACACACACGATAATGTTCTTTATATTTTTGTATACAGTTAGTACTGTGAAACTTTTAAAACAAATTATTTACTATTTTGGATATTTTCAAACAATGAGTGAAACATGGCTCACGTGGTCTAAAACGCTGCTACCCAGGTTTTTACTGGAATCATTTTTTTGCAATAAAATATACTGAACCGCAAAAGAAACGTCACCATGGATAGATAAATAAGAAACCTTAATTTTTCCAAACACTGTAAACATACTTTGAGACATATTAAAAAGATGAAACTTGGCAAAACTGATCATCAAGGTTGAAATTAAAGTGTCAAATGTTCTTAAAGTGAAACACAACACTAGTCTCTGAGACAATGACATCACAAGTCAGTATCTCGTGTGTCCGCCATGATGACTGCCGTGCAACGTCTATACATGGAATGGATAAGTCGGTTGATGAAGGCCATAGGCACTTGAGCCCACTCTGAGGAACGCCTGACGCAGTTCAGCTGTAGTTGTCGGCCTTGGTAGGACGTCATTCAGCCGTCTTTGAATTGAAGGAAGTCTCTTGTTTGCTCTCGCAGTGTGGGCACGGGCGTTATCATGCTGAAACTCGTGGTTGCGGCAATGTGCCAAATGAGGTATGGCGTGTGGTCTCAAGACTTGATCAATGTACCGAGCTGCTGTGACACCATTGCCTCTCAATCTTTATTTCAAGTACTGAAAAGGCCATAGGCCTATAGTACATATATACATACAGTAGCAATGGGTGCAATAGGAATTACATATATCGTAACAAAATATCACATCTATAATGCAGAGGATCTGATGTTCATTGCATGATATATATATACATTGAAAGATATTTTGTGGCTGTTTCATTTTGAGATGACATGAAGATATAAAATTTGTCTATTCTAGGATTCAGATAAAAATATTTATGTATGTATTCTTTTCTGATATTTGCATACAATGGACAGACTAGCAAAAAATGGTATTCATCTTCTATCTCTTGTCAAGTACAATATTTACACAATCTGTTTTCCCTTGGTATCGCTAAATGTCTACCTTTTTCTATAAGAAGGTCATGAGAACTACATCTGAAACGGGATAGTGCTGTTCCGAATTTCTTAACATTCATATCCAAAACATATTTTTCGGTCAAAATGAATGATTTAAAACAGGTGTAATGCTTTAACTTATTGTGTAAACCCATTGCCTCTCCCTGGACCGATGTTCTGGAAGACCACAGGGCCGATCCTTTGTGCAAGACCAATTCCACCCCACATCATGATGCCCACCCCATGAGTCCCTCTCAACAACATAAGTACCCGAATAACATTCCCCACGGCGTCGCCATACTCTCTCTCTCTCTCTCTCTGCCATCTGCTGTTGAGATACAGTAACGGCTCTCGTCTGAGAAGAGGACTCTTCTCCACTGCTGGCGGCGCCAATGCTGGTGCTGTGTTGCCCACTGAAGATGGTCCCGGCGATGACGTGGTGTCAGAATGGGTCCTGGTGTCGCCTTTGCGGTGGAAGTGTCTGCTCGTCAATCGTCGACTCACGGTGTCCGCAGTAATGTGTTGCTGGTGTGTCCCCATGGTCTGTCGAGCAGTTTCCGCAGCAGTAACAAAGCGATCTTGAAGATGCTGTCGCACAATCTGACGATCCTGACGTCGGGTGGTGACCCTTGGTCTTTTCACTACGTGGTCGCTCATCTGTTGTGTTGGTGGTCTGGTACCGTTGCTGGAGCGTATATATGGTCCTTACGTGGACTTGAAATGCATTGGCTACTTGCCTGGCGGTTTGTCCAGCTTGCAATCGGCTTGGTGTCGCTGATTTCTTGTCAATCTTGGCATGTGGTAGCCATTCACTAACGAATGAATGTTATCATTCATAAATTGTGAATCCAATTATATCTCTAATGCTGGTTTGTTGTTTAACGCCGCACTCAGCAATATTCCAGCTATATGACGGCGGTCTGTAAATAATCGAGTCTGGACCAGACAGTCCAGTGATTGACATCATGAACATCGATCCACGCAATTGGGATACGATGACATGCATCAATCAAGTCAGCGAGCCTCATCACCCGATCCCGTTAGTTGCCTCTTGCAACAAGCATAGTCGCCTTTTACGGCAAGCATGGGTTGCTGAAGACCTATTGCTATGTCACAGGGACAGAAACAGTTTATCAGAGATTGACTAGGCTCCAATATATTCTCAAAAACGTGTTCTAGTTCACGGGGTACTAAGTTAAGATAGTTTCAGTACAGACTTATTCAAAGAATTTTAACCATTAATTCTTTCCTAGTTAAAATTACAGTTACAAATTCTGATCTTTGTTATTTTTGCTATCTAAATATAAACCCAATATCCCATCATTTTTGGGAAAGTGAAATCGTTAAATCATACTGCATGGGCAAGTTTAGTCTGTTTTACAGATCCTGATACAAATATATATAAAAAATAGCCCATGGAAGTCTATAATGTTTGGCAAGTCTAGATCACTGCAGTATCTGAAAATGAAGAGAGTCACTGGGCTCCTTTTTATTATATTTTTATTAAGATAACTGAACAACTGTTTTTTTATGTACGATATGTTCATTTCAGAGACTAAATGTTAGTCTAGGGCAAGTTTTTTAAAGTGAATTTCCAATTGATATGGTCATGTTTACAGGACGTTAAAAGATGGTACTTGTTGTTCCCCTGCCTGAAGTTCGACATTAGGGGGGATAAAACTGGCCTCGGAGTGCAGTTATCTTGAACGCGATGTTAAACATTCATTCTGCAATTAGCTACATTAATACTACTTTAAATTACATCTTATTCCACTGTAAGCTGAATATATTCTACATTCTACAATAATCTAGTTATACCCTACAGCAGGTTGCATTTATTGTACAATCACCTAGATTTCTTCTAAAATAAGCTACATTTATTCTACTATAAGATGCATTTTATTCTACTGTAGGTTATATTTCTTCCACTGTATAGTAAGCTACACGTATTCTACAAAAATATACTTTAATTCCACTATAAGGTACCTTTTATTCTACATAAGCTACATTTATTGTGCAATAAGTTACATCTTTGCTATAATAATCTTTTATATTCAACTGTTATTTAAATTTTATTGTACTGTAACCTGCTTTTATTCCAGCATAAGCGCATTCTCGAGTTAGCTACATATTCTACTGTAAAGTGTGTTTTTTATTCCACTAAAGGCTACATCTCTTCTACCACGAATCTACAATGTAAATATTCTACGAGCTATAATGATTGTACTATAATCTACATTTCGTTCTACTGTAAGCTATCTCTATTCAACACTGAGCTATAATTATTATACAAAGAGCTACATTCTAACCTACCGTCAGCTACATTTTATTCTACTGTATGCTACATTTATTGTTCTGGATGCTGCATATATTCTCCAATGAGCTACATTTTATTCTAGTGTAAGCTACATTTATTCTACAATAAGCTATGTTTATTCTACAGCGAACTACTTTATATTCTACTGTGAGCTACACTTATTCTCAAATGAGCTACATTTTATCCTACTGTAAGCTATATATATTCTACAATAAGCTATGTTTATTCTACATCGACCTACATTATATTCTACTGTAAGCTATATTTATTCTCCAATGAGTTACATTTTGTTCTACTGTAAGCTATATATATTCTACAATAAGCTATGTTTATTCTACAACGACCTACATTATATTCTACTGTAAGCTACATTTATTCGCCAATGAGTTACATTTTATTCTACTGTAAGCTTTATCTATTCTACAATAAGCTATGTTTATTCAATAAGAGCTACATTATATTTTACTGTAAGCTATATTTATTCTCAAATGAGCTACATTTTATTCTACTGTAAGCTATATTTATTCTCCAATGAGCCACATTATATTCTACTGTAAGCTATATTTATTCTCCAATGAGCTACATTTTGTTCTACTGTAAGCTATATTTATTCTACAATAGGCTATGTTTATTCTACAACGACCTACATTATATTCTACTGTAAGCTATATTTATTCTCCAATGAGGTACATTTTGTTCTACTGTAAGCTATAGTTATTCTACAATAGGCTATGTTTATTCTACAACGACCTACATTATATTCTACTGTAGGCTACATTTATTCTCCAGTGAGCTACATTTTATTCTACTGTAAGCTACATTTTATTCTACTGTTAGCTTTGTTTCTTCTCCAAGGAGCGACATTTTATTTTACTGTAAGCTATATGTATTGTACAATAAGCTATGTTTATTCTCCTATGAGCTATATTTATTCTACAGTAAGCTACATTTATTCTACAATAAGCTATATTAATTCTTCAATGAGCTATATTTAGTGTACATTAAGCTATATACATTCTACTGTAAGCTAAATTTATTCTACAGTTAGCTATATCTATTCTACTGTAAACTATATTTATTATACAATGAGTTACATTTTATTTACGGTAAGCTGCATTTATTCTACGGTAATCTACAGTTATTCTACTGTAAACGTTTTTATTCCACTGTAAGTTGCATCTATTCAACAAAAAGATATTTTTGTTCCGCAATGAACTTTTTATATTCTACTGAAAGCTACATCGATTTTACTGTAAGTTACATATATTCTACTGTAAGCTGCATTTATTCTACAATTAGCCACTTTCATTGACAAGGGTCTGTTTGAGTATGACAAGGGTCTATGTGAGTATGACAAGGGTCTATGTGAGTATGACAAGGGTCTATGTGAGCATAACAAGGGTCTATGTGAGTATGACAAGGGTCTATGGAAGTATGACAAGGGTCTTTGTGAGTATGTCAAGGGTCTATGTGAGTATAACAAGGGTCTATGTGAGTATGACAAGGGTCTGTGAGTATGTCAAGGGTCTATGTGAATATGTCAGGGGTCTATGTGTGTTTGACAAGGGTCTATGTGAGTATGTCAAGGGTCTATATGAATATGTCAAGGGTCTATGAAAGTATGACAAGGGTCTATGTAAGTGTGAATAGGGTCTATATGAGTATGACAAGGGTCTATGTGAGTATGACAAGGGTCTGTTTGAGTATGTCAAGGGTCAATGTGAATATGACAAGGGCCTATATGAATATGACAAGGGTCTATGACGTTTGTATGTCAAGGGTCTATGTAAGTATGACAAGGGTCTATACGAGTATGACAAGGGTTTTATATGAATATGACAAGGGTCTATGCGAGTATAGCGTGGGTCTATATGAGTATGACAAGTGTCTATGCGAGTATGGCGTGGGTCTATATGTGTATGACAAGGGTCTATGTGTGTATGTCAAGGGTCTATGTGAGTATGACAATTTTTAAGGTTCTATGTGAGTATGACAAGGGTCTATATGAATATAACAAGGGTCTATGTGAGTATGACAAGGGTCTATACGAGTATAGCGTGGGTCTATATGAGTATGACAAGACTTAGTGTCTATGCGAGTTTGGCGCGGGTCTATATGAATATGACAAGAGTCTATGTGAATATGACATTGACTGAATTGAGTGAGTGAGTGAGTATGGTTTAACGCCGTTTTTATCAATATGCTAGCACGGCGGGGGACAGCAGAAATGGGCTTCACACATTGTACCCACGTAGGGAATCGAAGCGGGTCTTCGGCGTGACGAGCGAACGCTTTAACCACTAGGTTACCCGACCGCTCACAAGGACTGAAGAAAGCGACAAAACTTTTACATAATCACAAGACATATCTACTCTGTACGATACCTACCAAATCATAAATAATGTTTCAACTTGTGACGATACCGGTGTAAAACACCTTAAACAGGAGGAAACGCTAGTAAAATCATAAAGCAGATGTGTACAATTGCAATTGAGCGTAAATCCCGAACATTAACACCGTTGGACAGTTTTGGAATGCCACAAAAGGCACTATTATCAATCAACCGATTTTAACAAAACTCTGAACATATAACCTGTGATGATATTTTTCATAGTTTTGTTCCTCCATGAGAAGTCCTGTAACATGGTCCTTGGTGGGCGTGGCAGAACCCCTCTAGAACACTATGACATGTCCTGTAACATGGTCCTTGGTGGGCGTGGCAGAACCCCTCTAGAACACCATGACATGCCATGTAACATGGTCCTTGGTGGGCGTGGCAGAACCCCTATAGAACACCATGACATGTCCTGTAACATGGTCCTTGGTGGGCGTGGCAGAACCCCTCTAGAACACCATGACATGTCCTGTAACATGGTCCTTCGTTGGCGTGGCAGAACCCCTCTAGAACACCATGACAGGTCCTGTAACATGGTCCTTCGTTGGCGTGGCAGAACCCCTCTAGAACACCATGACATGTCCTGTAACATGGTCCTTGGTGGGCGTGGCAGAACCCCTCTAGAACACCATGACATGTCCTGTAACATGGTCCTTGGTGGGCGTGGCAGAACCCCTCTAGAACACCATGACATGCCATGTAACATGGTCCTTGGTGGGCGTGGCAGAACCCCTCTAGAACACTATGACATGTCCTGTAACATGGTCCTTGGTGGGCGTGGCAGAACCCCTCTAGAACACCATGACATGTCCTGTAACATGGTCCTTGGTTGGCGTGGCAGAACCCCTCTAGAACACCATGACATGTCCTGTAACATGGTCCTTCGTTGGCGTGGCAGAACCCCTCTAGAACACCATGACATGCCCTGTAACATGGTCCTTGGTGGGCGTGGCAGAACCCCTCTAGAACACCATGAAATGTCCTGTAAAATGGTCCTTGGTGGGCGTGGCAGAACCCCTCTAGAACACCATGACATGTCCTGTAACATGGTCCTTGGTGGGCGTGGCAGAACCCCTCTAGAACACCATGACATGCCATGGGCAATCTGGTGCGGACTCATGCATATCAGGAGACACAGATTGCCTTCTCCGTGACTTTAATATGCTGTCTCTACTTCATGAATGCGGTTCTCACAGCTCCAACATTGGAACGTGATTTCTGGCTCCAATGTGTGAAAACGGTTCTCACAGCTCAAACGCTTAAACGTATCTACTGGCTCAAACGTGTGGAAATGGTTCTTACAGCTCAAACACTCGAACGTATCTACTGGCTCCAATGTGTGAAAACGGTTCTCACAGCTCAAACGCTTAAACGTATCTACTGGCTCCAACGTGTGGAAATGGTTCTTACAGCTCAAACGCTTAAACGTATCTACTGGCTCCAACGTGTGAAAACGGTTCTTATAGCTCAAACGCTGGAACGCGTCTACTGGCTCCAACGTGTGAAAACGGTTCTTACAGCTCAAACGCTGGAACGCGTCTACTGGCTCCAACGTGTGGAAATGGTTCTTACAGCTCAAACGCTGGAACGTATCTACTGGCTCCAATGTGTGAAAACGGTTCTTACAGCTCAAACGCTGGAACACGTCTACTGGTTCTAACGTGTGAAAACGGTTCTTACAGCTCAAACGCTGGAACGTATCTACTGGCTCTAACGCGTGAAAACGGTTCTCACAGCTCAAACACTGGAACGTGTCTACTGGCTCTAACGCGTAAAAACGGTTCTCACAGCTCAAACGCTGAAACGTATCTACTGGCTCTAACGTGTGAAAACGGCACTTCTCTGTACAACAAACATATAACCATGGACAAAAGGGAAAGATGAAAACTAAATCTTTAATGTTTTTTTTATTAAAGAAGTATAAAAATCCTGACTATAAACTCACCAATTTCATTAAAATCAGATCTTAGCTCTCGCTATCGGTAAACAAAGATCTGAGGACATCCCATTACGGGTCACGTCAGAACGACCTTTTATCCGATCAATCAAAGCGTCGCTTGCCAGATCATGAAAGTGACGGTAGGAATGTGTTTTCTAATCATGCAACCTCGAAAACGTTAACACGAGGTGTTCTGAACGACAGTTACGGCCCGTGCGACTGATTCCGTCAAAATCAGTCTATCTCTCGCTTCCGTGGGATAAACATTTGGACGGAGGAGGCGTTGCACAGTACGTGGGAAGCACTGCCATACAATCTCAACCATATATTAGACATTCCGGAATGTTCGTTTGTTCAGTTTTCAAACTTTTAATTATTCAAGCGTAGTCTGAAATGGAAGTCGCCAGGTTGAAACGAGTGCCGTAAAGCTAAAAAAAGCTGTTTTATAACTGGCTAATGTCGACTTCTTATTAGTCATTTTTATTGGTCGGTAATGGGATGCCCTCAGATCTTTGTTTTAGCGGCAGCGAGAGTGAGTAAGCATGTTTTTACGCCGCTTTTAGCCATATTCCAGCAATACCACGGCGGGGGGCACCAGAAATGGGCTTCACACATTGTACCCATGTCGGGAATCGAACCCGGGTCTTCGGCGTGACGAGCGAACGCTTTAACCACGAGGCTATTTGATCGCCCGCGGCGGCGAGAACTTAGGTATGATTTTAATGAGATTGTAAACACACAATATAAAATACACAACCTCACAGGTCCTCATCAGCAGCCAAGTATACAATTTGCTGAATCAGCATGATTAAACCACGTATCTGGCTCTGAAAAAATATTTTCGGATCCTTTACGTTGAAGTGTGACCCAACTGCCGATCTATCTCTTGATTGTCCATCACAGTAGGTTATGTTAAAAGGTCACCATATAGCAATTCCGAGAAAAATACGTGACCAAGCAGGAGACAAGTGACCATGTGGGTGAAATCTCATTATATTATTATACAGTATCTTCGGAACACAAAAATACAACTCACACGCTTCAATTCCCATTTACTACAGAGATACACGACACCAAATATTTGGGTGAGTGAGTATGGTTTTACGCCGCTTTTAGCAATATTCCAGCAATATCACGGCGGGGGACACCAGAAATGGGCTTCACACATTGTATCCATGTCGGGATTCGAACCCGGGTCTTCGGTGTGACGAGCGAACGCTTTAACCACTATACTACCCGACCACCCCCAACCATTTCGACTCATTCTCCAGTTTATGTAATAATTGCAGTTTTGAGACATAATGTCTAACGAATTGAAAGTAGATATGTATGCTGAAAGGTTTTGAAATAATGTGTTTTTTACATTACGAACTAACGAGAAAAGAATATGATATTTTTGTACAGTCAGCACACATGGCGATCTTCACTGAAGTAATAGGACGTTATACGTCTTTATGACGTCATAGCACAATTGTATCCTAGCACACGCAAAGTCCCTTTTCTCCTGTTGGGTCACATATATATTTCGCATATAAATAGTGAGTGAGTGAGTTGGGTTTGACGCCGCTATCAACATTATTCCAGTCATATGACGGCGTGGGAGGAAAGCCCGAAATGATGCAGGTCTCAGACGTTTCACTTCCGTGAAACCCACGAGCACGGGTATGGTGCTGACAAACCTAGAAACATAATCGGGGCGAACCGGGATTCGAACCCACATGTACACTGGATATTACTCACCTAAGGGACCCCTTGATCGACTAAGATGGTAAGTGCGTTATAGATGATAACTTCTCATCAGTATGGTTGTGAATATTGTCCAGGGCCCTGTTCAACAAAGCGATCGTTGCGCTACGACTGTCGTAGGTCTTTGTTCAAGTATGGGAGTTACGATCACCTTACGTTACGATCGCTTTGTGGAACGGGTCCTGATTATGTATAGAATGGCGGGACTATCTAGTAGTGGACAATGGTCGTGATGTCCGGTCACAACTCGCCATGTCATGACGAGATGCAAAGGGAAACTGTATTCAATTGCAGACATGTGACTGATCATGTGACTGATCATGTGACTCATAGGTTTGTAATAGGGTCAGAACGTTATTAGTATGATCCATGTCAATATTCTGATTACATCACTACCAACCGGATCTTCCCTTAGGCGTGCTTGGGCACACCACAAACCTATGATTGTGAGTTCGAATCCCGGTTCGACCCGATTAAGTTTCCCGATTACGTTGTCAGCACCATACCCATGCTCGTGGGTTTCACCGAAGTGGTAAACGTCTGAGACCTGCATCACTTCGGGCTTTCCTCCCACATTAAGCTGACACGCCGTGATATAACTTGAATACTGTTGAAAGCGGCGTTAAACCCAAATCACTCACTCACTTAGGCGTGCCAGAAACCTATGATTGTGGGTTCGAAATCCCGGTTCGCCCTGATTATGTTTCGAGGTTTGTTAGCACCATATCCTTACTCGTGGGTTTCACCAAAGTTGTAAACGTCTGACACCTGCATATCTTCGGGCTTTCCTCCCACATTAAACTGACACTATAAGACTGTGATATGATTGGAAAACTGACCAAAGTGGCGTTAAACCGACCTCATTCATGAATTTGAGAAACAAAATAGTATGTACATGGATATCGTTAACAGAACACAACAATGAAACTGATTACTTAAATGTGTTTAAAGAAATACATATATTGTCTCTGCGTTAAACTCTGTATATTCTGAGAATGAGACACATCAGCTGATTCTCTGTAAGTTGTGTCAACATTTGCAGAATAACTCTTTGTTAGTAAATGACATCTTTCACGATAACAGGTTCTTCAACCTGTTTGATTTTGTTATCACATTCTCTGCATCTGGTCGCTACTTCTATACATGAGACAACAGATGCTAGCTTCCAATAGCTGTACGGTTCTGTATGCGATTATGGAATGAGATGTATTTGTTAAGTTAAGTGACGGTCCTAACTGTTGAGAAAGGATTTTTTTGAAGAAAAAAATGATAGATCTTTGGACTTTTTACAATTGATATAACAAGCCAGTACTAATATGAGTTAGTGATGACTTACATATTCTTTTCCCCCTGACATTATGCTCAGTCATGAGAATCCAATACATGTAGTGTACCCGGATCAGCATATCAAGGGTGCCATTTGCATTTTAGAAATATAACACCCTAGAC
Organism: Haliotis rufescens; assembly: GCF_023055435.1. Lineage (NCBI taxonomy): Eukaryota > Metazoa > Mollusca > Gastropoda > Lepetellida > Haliotidae > Haliotis > Haliotis rufescens. The sequence goes on along the minus strand of NW_025963846.1, from coordinate 28,069,558 downwards.
TATCGAGGATGACCTGGATGTTTCAGCAGTCATCGGTACTTCACAGCCGAGAATAGCTATGGGCCACCAATAGAACCAGTCAATGAAGGGTGGAATGACTTATATTGCACGATTCTGAGAGTTGTCTACTTGGTATCAGACTGTGGACTCGAAAGATGAAACTGTATGCACCGAGTGACCTGTCGTCCTTGACCCTCGTGTAAACCTTGATTCAGTCGTGACCTCAGAGAGATAACTTCCGGTCTGAAACACATGCATATACACACATGATGTAGGTCATATAGATGCAATATACACAAGACGGCTATACATAAGAGTACCTGTTCGCATAAAGTGTTTATATCAATATACAGTGTCGCTATTCTAAACGTTTTTGTATATACCAATTGATCTTCATGGGAAGAACTATAACTGTTTTATAAGTATATTTATATCCATTGATCTCAATGGGAAGAATTATACTGTACAAATGTTCTAGAAGTATATTTATATATCCAATGTTTGTTTGTTTGTTGTTTAACGCCGCACTTTTCTGCCCGTTTCGTGATAAAAGGAAGAGTAAAATAGTGTGAACACTATAATTGGACAAATATTGATATTTTGTGAATAGGTTTCAAACTTTCAATTACTTTTGGAGTTTTAATGCCGACCAGCAAGAATTATGTTGAGAAATGTGCGCCAAAACATGTTAATTCATAAAAAAAAGTATGATACCAATCAGGTGTTTGAAAATAGGTGACGTCACTCGAGTTCAGCGTCAGTTTACAGAGGTAATGGAGGTCAAGCCAATTTATCGATGATTTGTTTTCTTTCGGAATGTTTTGTTTGTTTGTTTATGTTGTTTAACGCCGCACTAAGCAACATTCCAGTCATATGACGGCGGTCTGTAAATAATCGTGTCTGGACCAGACAATCCAGTGACTGACATCATGAGCATCGATCCACGCAAATGGGATACGACGACATCCATCAACCAAGTCAGCGAGTCTGACCCCCCGATCCCGTTAGTCGCCTCTTACGACAAGCATAGTCGCCTTTTACGGCAATCATGGGCTGCTGAAGACATTTTCTATCGCGGATCTTCACGAGTCTTTCGGAATGAATTCTATTGCTGAAGACACCACCCACTGAAGCGGAGTTTGAGTTTTGATTCACTCATCCCTCAAAATATCTGCGATGCTATCTTAACTGTTCGAAATTAGGGTACGTGGGGATATACTGTTCTCGACATGCTACTTACGTCCAGTGTGTCTCGGGACTGTGACTTGAATGCATAGTTCACAAATGTATTTGCCCGTTTTGCTTCCCAGGGGTCAACAACAAAGTCGTCGACATAATGGACCAGCTTCCTGTGCTTGACCAGGGCGGGGCCCCATTCCTCTGTCGGTATGGTAAGAAGTTGTACTTTCTGGTGGAAGAAAACAGACACCAATAAAAAACAAATACTAACGAGCCTATTAAATGGGAAATGACACTTCAATGATTCCTTGGACCGGAAACTCGTTCATCCAGACACCGTACGCCGTCCGTGTTATCGAGGTTTCCCTGCACACGTACCTGACATGCGTTGTCTCCCTCGTCCTCCTTACTGATGCGGTAGAGCATGACGACGGGGATGGCGGCGATGGAGGTGAAGGCGAGCAGCCAGCCCAAGACCTCGGCCCAGATGGGGTAGGTGTAGTCGCCGTAGGTGAGGCGGGAGTAGTCCACCCAGGTGAAGATGAAGATGAACTAAGAAAACAAATAACGATAAAGTGTAAATTGTTCCTGTGGAGAGCCGGGCTCCTTTTAGTATCTGTCCTGATTATATTTGTGCCACTGACGCGTATGACCTGTTTTTTCCGTTTATACAGGGGCGTTGGGAGGGGGAATTATTATGCAAGTAAACATGTTACTAATAGCGCCAGAGTGAGTGAGTTGGGTTTACCGCCGCTTTTAACAGTATTCCAGTTATATCACGGCGTGTCAGCTTAATGTGGGAGGAAAGCCCGAAGTGATGCAGGTCTCAGACGTTTACCACCTCGGTGAAACCCACGAGCACGGGTATGGTGCTGACAAACCTAGAAACATAAATCACACTCATTTAAAGGTATCGGTAATCGAATTAATTAATTACCCGCTAGAATAGGTGAAATGCACTCAGCTGAAAATGTGGCTCTACCGGCAATAGCCATTTCTGAAATGTGGCTCTCCCGGCTAGACACCCCCCCAATAGCGCCCAAACGCGACAATGCCCCCCCCCCCCCCCCCCCCCCCCCCCCAAATCGCTGTGTAAGATGACACTAGAAATACATTCAACTAAAACTTTTGAACTATTTAATATAACAAGGTATTATTTAGGAGAAGGTAGACCCTAATGTGAGTGTAGTGATTGGTTATGCAGTTAAATGTACAAATAAAATAAATCTTAATAGTTTGGAAGATTTCGCTCTTCCCCTCCACTGATTAATATCTGGGGTCAGGATTAGCCACCATGATATTCCTTCATACGGGCCTGAAGATTATGACGTGTGGGCCTAATGTGGAGGAGCCCCCACTCTGCACACGAGGTCACGGCTGTAAACCACATCATAGATCAAAATCCGGGCGAACCTTGAAACCACACAACCAGCGTCGCGCGCTGGGAAACCGATTGCGGTCGGGATGTAAAGGGACACAACTCTGCAACGCAAACTTCGACATTTGCGTCTTCGCAAGGTTCGGTGGTACGAAAGCCTATTGAGGTCAAAATTGAAATATGGAAAAGGAAACGAAATGAAATTCGTTATAACCGGAAAAAAGACTCGTTATTACGGAAATAATTTCGTTATAACGAAAAAAAAAGATTCGTTATTACGGAAATAATTTCGTTATAACGAACCTTTTTTTAGTAATAACGAATCTTTTTCCGTATTCCGTAATATCTTTTTTTCCGTAATAACGAAAATATTTCCATAAAAACGAATCTTTGTTTCCGTAATAATGAAATTATTTCCGTAACAACGTTATAACGGAAATTTTTTCCGTTATAACGAAATTATTTCCGTAATAACGAATCTTTTTTCCGTTAAAACGAATTCATTTTTGCAATAACGATTTTTTTTTCGTAATAATGAATATGTTTTCGTTATAACGAGGCTTTTTCCGTTATAACAAATTTATTTTCATAATAACGAATCTTTTTCCTGTTATAACGAAATTATTTCCGTAATAACGAATATTTTTTCTGTTATAACGAATTTATTTTCGTGTCACTTCCATATTTTAATTTTGACCCCTATAGGCTTTCGTGCGGTGGATATCGAATAATATTTTGTCGCAGGTTTTGTTTCTGGCAAAAGTAAATATCTACTGAACGTCAGGTAGATGTTTATTTGAAGTACTATTTTGGCACAGCCTGGGCCCATTTATACAACTAGACGTCACCAGCTAGACTGATATATATCATAGAATGTGACTTACAAAGTTGTGATTGACTAACATGAAGCAACTTGCTTGGACCACAAACTGACGCGGGTCCACCCCCTCTTTAACTAGGTACATAGTTTGTGATTTCATTTTTGTGATATTAATGTACATTCTGTCGTTTTTTGTTCGAAATCAATGTACGTAACGATAAATGAGAGAAGTAAAAACAATAAAATCAAGATAGATAATTTGTTGTACAAGTGTTTCTCGTGAAATAATAATGATAATAAATTCCTGAATTTTTACCCCCACCTCTCTATAAACAAATACAGCGTTTATATATGTAGAGATGGAGTTTTGATAGTGAGACGGACATCAAGACTCGATATATGGATTTGTGTACAAGTTAACTTTGCACTGTCAGTGGTAAGGCGAGGTGAAATGGGGTTTAACGTCGCGTCCAAGATTACTGCACTTATATAGCGACGTGCATGTACGTGTGTGTGTGTGTGTGTGTGTGTGTGTGTGTGTGTGTGACTGCTTGTACTAATGCCGATTTGATAGCGCTACCTCACCGAGATACCATGCCGCAGTTTAACACGAATACCCAACACAGACACAGTATACTGACTCGGAGCCCACCAGTTTTTAGCCCCTTAATGCCAAGCGCCAGCTGCAGGCAGGGTAACAAGAAGTACCATCTTTTAACGTCTTTTGGTATGACGCGGCCAGGGATCGAACCCCGGACCTTCGCTCTCCGGGCAGCCGATCTACCACTAGACCACGGAGGCGGTCAGTCGGTGGTACTCACCCCTATTGTGACTGGACTGAGTCCGTACCAGCAGATCTTCCACCACAGGAACCAGTTATAGCCGGTCATAATCCGGATATCGTTACAGAACCTGTTGGCACCTGGCAGGAGCGAAAACAACAACAGCATGCTTCACAAACATTTCACAAACAAACAAAGAATTGAAAAATCTTTTTCTCCTTGTGGGGATTCCGGATGGAATCGGGTGGTCAGATGGCTTGATAGCATTGGGCCGTGATCAACCACTCGTTTGTCTGTCCCAGGGCCCGTCGGGATAAACTTCCTAACATATTACAATCAAATTGGAACAAACTCAATGTTCAGTGAGACACTATATTCTCCAGTGATAGACACAGCCCGAAAGTTACCATTAACCATTTATCAACAGAGATTATCATATACCCATCAATGATATGAGGTATTTTGCATGTGCGACGGAGACATGGAGACGGCCGTATCACAGGGGGCGTAACCAGACCCGTATTACACCCCTAGCGGCCTGATATGGCTTGTCAATGCATTTTAAATCATCCCGGGTGGTTAGAAATTAGAGTTACGTCCCTTGGTGCGTCGTCTGCTCGGCAAGCTTTCCGGTGACAATGTCTTCCAAACACGGTGAACATGTTTTTACAGACATACACACGATGTTTTTTTAAAAGAATGGAGACATTTTCCGATTTGATGTTATGGTATATGATAAAAAGCTTATTACAGGGCAGTTTATAGGACCGAAGGCTAGAGGGCGGATGAAGGGGCCGAGGGTTAATATTGGGTATGATATGAAAACATCACTGGGGAACTGGTGTTCTACTTACCATATACAAATATAACTGCTACCAACTCGAAGAACCCTATAATGATGAGGGTCCATCCCCCGACGAAATTGTCCATCAGCTGCAGCAGGTACATGCCCCCCTGAAGACCGATGATGAGTTCAGTTAATAGCGAAGTTGATGAAGTAGAAAGAAAATAAGTCGCACGTAATACTTCCATTTAACAAATAATTTATCATATAACTTTTTGGTTTCATTATTCTGTTAACATCTGTTGTATTTCGAAGTTAAAATGAACTGCAAATTCGAAACAGAGAGATAGATGTGAACAAGTAAAATATAGTCACTGAGTGAGTGAGTTCGTCGTAACGCTGCTTTGTGCTTAATTTAGTTAAATGGTAAAGGCACTAGCGGATACTGACACAATTAAGGGAGGCAACTCAGCCTTCACCACGTTTCCCTAATACTTATAAGGTAAACCGAGAGTCGACTTTGTGTAACAGATATGAACATGCACGAATTGGAACTTAGTTGTAAAGCTGGTTGTGTGTTGATTGTAAGCTAGTTGTAAGCTGGTTGTGTGTTGGTTGTAAGTTGGTTGCGTGTTGGTTGTGTGTTGGTTGTAAGTTGGCTGTGTGTTGGTTGTAAGTTGGCTGTGTGTTGGTTGTAAGCTGGTTGCGTGTTGGTTGTAGGTTGGTTGTGTGTTGGTTGTAGGTTGGTTGTGTGTTGGTTGTGTGTTGGTTGTGTGTTGATTGTGTGTTGATTGTAAGGTGACACAATTAAGGGAGGCAACTCAGCCTTCACCACGTTTCCCTAATACTTATAAGGTAAACCGAGAGTCGACTTTGTGTAACAGATATGAACATGCACGAATTGGAACTTAGTTGTAAAGCTGGTTGTGTGTTGATTGTAAGCTAGTTGTAAGCTGGTTGTGTGTTGGTTGTAAGTTGGTTGCGTGTTGGTTGTGTGTTGGTTGTAAGTTGGCTGTGTGTTGGTTGTAAGGTGGTTGTGTGTTGGTTGTAAGTTGGCTGTGTGTTGGTTGTAAGCTGGTTGTGTGTTGGTTGTAACTTGGCTGTGTGTTGGTTGTGTGTTGATTGTAAGCTAGTTGTAAGCTGGTTGTGTGTTGGTTGTAAGTTGGCTGTGTGTTGGTTGTGTGTTGGTTGTATGTTGATTGTAAGCTAGTTGTAAGGTGGTTGTGTGTTGGTTGTAAGTTGGCTGTGTGTTGGTTGTAAACTGGCTGTGTGTTGGTTGTAACTTGGCTGTGTGTTGGTTTTGTGTTGATTGTAAGCTAGTTGTAAGCTGGTTGTGTGTTGGTTGTGTGTTGATTGTAAGCTAGTTGTAAGGTGGTTGTGTGTTGGTTGTAAGTTGGCTGTGTGTTGGTTGTAAGCTGGTTGTGTGTTGGTTGTAAGTTGGCTGTATGTTGGTTGTAAGTTGGTTGTGTGTTGGTTGTGTGTTGATTGTAAGCTAGTTGTAAGGTTGTTGTGTGTTGGTTGTAAGTTGGCTGTGTGTTGGTTGTAAGCTGGTTGTGTGTTGGTTGTAAGTTGGCTGTGTGTTGGTTGTAAGTTGGTTGTGTGTTGGTTGTGTGATGGGTGTAAGCTGGCTGTAAGCCGGTTGTAAATTGGTTGTAAGTTGGTTGTGTGTTGGTTGTAAGTTGGCTGTGTGTTGGTTGTAAGCTGGTTGTGTGATGGGTGTAAGTTGGTTGTGTGTTGGTTGTAAGTTGGTTGTGTGTTGGTTGTAAGCTGGCTGTAAGCCGGTTGTAAACTGGTTGTGTGATGGGTGTAAGTTGGTTGTGTGTTGGTTGTAAGTTGGTTGTGTGTTGATTGTAAGCAAGTTGTAAGATGGTTGTGTGTTGGTTGTAAGTTGGTTGCGTGTTGGTTGTAGGTTGGTTGTAAGTTGGTTGTGTGTTGATTGTAAGCTAGTTGTAAGGTGGTTGTGTGTTGGTTGTAAGTTGGTTGTGTGTTGGTTGTAAGTTGGCTGTGTGATGGGTGTAAGCTGGCTGTAAGCCGGTTGTAGATTGGTTGTGTGATGGGTGTAAGTTGGTTGAAGGTTGGTTGTAAGTTGGTTGTGTGTTGGTTGTAAGCCGGTTGTAAATTGGTTGTGAGTTTGTTGTAAATTGGTTGTAAGTTGGTTGTAGCAATTACGGTTGACGTCCTGTACTCACGGGTGTCGTCAGGGGCAGCCCCAGTATGAAGAACAGGAAACAGATCCCCAGGATCACCCAGGTCTTTTTCGGTCTGAGTGCGGGGAACTGGTCCAAGCATCCAGTCAGCACCGTCTCCAGCATGGCGAACTACAGACGAATACACCAGTCTATTGCGTTACTCTTTTATCTCAGGCCCACATACGTATGTCACGACTAATTACAACATTACTGCGGTTCTGTGTAGATGGCAACCAAGCTTACAATATGTAGGTTTGTATAAAATGTACATTATACTCCGAGCCAAAACGATACACAGACCAGGGCCTCTATCCACAAAGCTATCTTAGCGAAAAGGTGGTCGTAATTCCCATACTTTAACATAAGCTTGCTTTGTGCAACTGGGCCCATAACTGGACATGGATGGCTGACTACTTTGGACTGGGCCATTCTAAATGCAGTGTTGCGCTAGTTGTATGTACATGTTCAAGGATTAACCTTGAATGTTTTACCTGTGAGAGAAAATCCCCCCTGGTCTAAAAGCGATGAGATTTTTTGGCGTGTGATGAGATTTTGCTAATTTTCAGAGACATTTTGTCTTCCCACAGTGGAAACTATATTTGATATTCGGTATTTGTGACTCGAATTATGTTGCAGTTAATATTACTAGATTATATAGATACATCGATATTTTCGAACATTAATTATCCGAATGTGAATATTTAAAAATATTAGCATTAGTATCAACAAATATATGCATTCGTAGTTTGCTTACTTTAGGAGAAAATACATTAATATTTATGTATTTCGGTTTATTGTCGACTTTAGGAGGAATTATTGGCGAGAATAATTATAGATAAGGCATGTTTACCACCATCAGCTGTTTCTTTCATTGGCATGCGGGAAACAAACAATTTATTATTTGTAATTTAATATATTCAAAGCGATGACATGAAATAGCGGCAGTTGTAAATGCTGTAACAGTTTGTTGGCAAAAAATATATAATTTACATTCCAATGCGTTCGTCAATTTCACTGTCTTGTTGTGTCTGCAGTGTGTACTGTATCAAAGACCGGGTGTCTGAGCGTATCAAATGAAATCTTATCAATATGGACTTTTTTAATTAATAAGAAGTGACAGTTCATTATACATTGATTTTGGCGCAGGTTCACCCTTTTGTTTAAATTAGCAACAATTAAGTCAATTATTTCACACAGAAGGCGGCATGTTTGCCATTTGCAGCCAGAAAATGTTTACGAGTAACCTAAAGTTGAAAAGACTGTTGACATTCATGATGTTTATGAGTTTCATTTGAATGATTAAGTTAGTTTTCAATACATATGGACAAATCTGGAAGAAAACATATCGTAGCATATTCTAAAAAATCTCCAACATGCTGTTTGGCTACTAGAAATAGTTCAAAATTCGTACGTAATTCAAGCACGTTGGCCATTCTCAAGAGGGTATACGTTCATAAAAAAAACCATTGCTGTCTTATCTAAAGTCTAGGCGAATCTCATCTAAAATACGATCGTTTTTGATCTGAAATTTGTATAGAGTTGTATGTATTTTCTTTTAGGTTTTGTTTTGTCATTACAAAATCGAAATTTGCTTGTGTTTTGAAACTTAACCCGTGATTGACTTTTTTCTCTTGATTTCTGCACGGATGCACATACATGCACGTCCTTGATTTCTGCTAGGATTTAAGCGACAAGAAGATACGGTTAATGACGACTTGACTATCACCGAATACGACTTGACAATCAGGTATAAAAACATGTAGTGCAAAGCTCCACGCAGTGCTATAGGAATCAGTAATGCACAGTAAGTGATGACATGCAGTGTTGCGAGTGTTTCGATTGACAACTTTTGACGATTGAAGAAACTATGGAGTAAGTTTTTAATTGACATTTTTAGGTACAGTAGATCAGGGTTCACTCAAGGAATTTTCTGACATGGGCCCTGCGTGTGAAAATTTCAAATATTCCCGAGGTACGCCCATACAGCACAATGTTAAAATGCCTCATTGTATTTGAAAATGTGGGCCTAGAATTATCCTAGCAGATAAGTTTATTCAAGTAATACGACTTTTTCGATGTTTGTAGGTGAGTGAGTGAGTATGGTTTTACGCCGCTTTTAGCAATATTCCAGCAATATCACGGCGGGGGACACAAGAAATGGGTTTCACACATTGTACCCATGTCGGGAATCGAACCCGGGTTTCCGGCGTGGCGTGCCAACGCTCTAACCACTAGGCTACCCGACCGCCCCTGTTTGTAGGTGGAGATGAGAGTGTCAATGCGGATAAAACTATTGAAAGATGTACGCTATTTTCAATCGCGCTGAATTAATGTTTATGCGATATCTCTATTAACTATGCGAGAATATCGCGGAACGCGGCCTAAGTCAGTCGCTGCAGGTTTTTACCTTTTTACCATCCAAAACTGGCGTCCACAGGAGATATCGTTTGGGTGAGACCAAGTGACGTCTCCAGAAGGATATATCGTTGCAATAAAATTAGCATCACAATGCCTTGCAGAACATTTTGACGTCATCGGTTACAGGACGTCACAATCAAATTACGTCACTAATATCTCTGCCACTGAATCTTGTTAGCTGTCTATTTACCCTCAAGACACTGGTTGTTATTGTTTACAAACTGAAAAAGTTGGAAGAATGATTTTCAGTAGCAGTGCCATCAGTGATGTCATTTGAGTGTGACGTTATGGTTACCAATGACGTCAAAGTGGTCTGCAAAGCATTGTGATGCAATTTTATTGCTGCGATATCTACAATGTAGGTACACCAAAGCGATATCTGATGTGGTAGACAGTTTTGGATGATAAATAGAGAATCTCACCCGAGTGTCTTTTAATATCAAATATATCAACACGAGTTGATAAAAGTGGCAAAATTCCGAGGCTTGCCGAGGATTTTTACCACTTTTATCAACGAGTGTTGATATATTTGATATCAAAAGACACGAGAGTGAGATTTTATTTATCATCTAACATCATTCTTCCAATTTTTTCAATTTGTAGACAGTAATTAGCAGTGTTTTCAGTGTAAAATGTACTGCTAACAGCTTCAGTAGCAGAGCCATTAGTGATGTCATTTGATTGTGACGTCATGGTAACCGGTGACGTCACAATGGTCTGCAAAGCATTGTGATGTCATTTCATTGCTGCGATATCTACAGTGTAGATATCGCTTGATCTAATCCAAGCGATATCTCCTGTGGGAGCCAGTTTTGGATGATAAATAGAATTTCATCCTCGTGTCTTTTGACATCAAATATCGTCGCTAAAAGTTTATAACTTTTATCTCACTGGTGTGAGCTTCTCGATATACACAGCACTAAAGGTAGAACCGGACAAGCAACTTGTGTAATGGCTGATCACCCACCTGACTGTCGAGGCCCAGAGTGATCAACATGAAGAAGAAGAGGATGGACCACAGCGTGGATGGAGGGAGGCTGGACACTGCCTCTGGGTACACGGTGAACGCCAGACCCGCACCTGAAACAGATACAGGTCCTACATCTGCTCTTACTGATTACAATTATTATGATCACAAGTGTCGATGTCCGGTTAAATGTTACATCATGTGATCTGGGACCTCTGTCCCGTCTATGTTTCTATACCTTGGTTCTGAGTCTGTCTACTGACCGCCTGTAATTTCACCACGGTTCTAACTTTGTCTACTGACAGCCTATGATTGCCCCCTGATTCTAAGCCCGTCCTACTGACCGCATATGATTGCACCCTGGCTCTAAGTCTGTCTACTGACCACCTGTGATTTCACCCCGGTTCTAAGTCTGTCTACTGACCGCTTGTGATTTCACCCGGTTCTAAGTCTGTCTACTGACCGCCTGTGATTTCACCCGGTTCTAAGACTGTCTACTGACCGCCTGTGACTTCATCCCGGTTCTAAGTCTGTCTACTGACCGCCTATGATTGCACCCTGGTTCTAAGCCCGTCCTACTGACCGCCTGTGACTTCACCCCGGTTCTAAGTCTGTCTACTGACCGTCTTTGATTGCACCCTGGTTCTAAGCCCGTCCTACTGACCGCCTGTGATTTCACCCTCTGGTTCTAAGTCTGCCCTACTAACCGTCTTTGATTGCACCCTGGTTCTAAGCCCGTCCTACTGACCGCCTGTGATTTCACCCGGTTCTAAGTCTGTCTACTGACAGCCTATGATTGCACCCTGGTTCTAAGCCCGTCCTACTGACCGCCTGTGATTTCACCCTCTGGTTCAAAGCCTGCCCTACTGACCGCCTGTGACTTCACCCGGTTCTAAGTCTGTCTACTGACCGCCTGTGATTGCACCCTGGTTCTAAGCCCGTCCTACTGACCGCCTGTGATTTCACCCGGTTCTAAGTCTGTCTACTGACAGCCTATGATTGCACCCTGGTTCTAAGTCTGTCTACTGACCGTCTATGATTGCACCCTGGTTCTAAGTCTGTCTACTGACCGCCTGTGATTTCACCCTGGTTCTAAGTCTGTCTACTGACCGCCTGTGATTTCACCCAGTTCTAAGTCTGTCTACTGACCGTCTATGATTGCACCCTGGTTCTAAGTCTGTCTACTGACCGCCTGTGATTTCACCCGGTTCTAAGTCTGCCCTACTGACCGTCTATGATTGCACCCTGGTTCTAAGTCTGTCTACTGACCGCCTGTGATTGCACCCTGGTTCTAAGTCTGTCTACTGACCGCCTGTGATTGCACCCTGGTTCTAAGTCTGTCTACTGACCGTCTTTGATTGCACCCTGGTTCTAAGCCCGTCCTACTGACCGTCTGTGATTTCACCCTGGTTCTAAGCCCGTCCTACTGACCGCCTATGATTTCACCCTCTGGTTCTAAGTCTGCCCCACTGACCGTCTTTGATTGCACCCTGGTTCTAAGCCCGTCCTACTGACCGTCTGTGATTTCACCCCGGTTCTAAGACTGTCTACTGACCGCCTGTGATTTCACCCTCTGGTTCAAAGTCTGTCTACTGACCGTCTTTGTTTGGACCCTGGTTCTAAGCTCGTCCTACTGACCGCCTGTGATTTCACCCTCTGGTTCTAAGTCTGCCCTACTGACCGTCTATGATTGCACCCTGGTTCTAAGTCTGTCTACTGACCGTCTATGATTGCACCCTGGTTCTAAGTCTGTCTACTGACCGCCTGTGATTTCACCCTGGTTCTAAGTCTGTCTACTGACCGCCTGTGATTTCACCCAGTTCTAAGTCTGTCTACTGACCGTCTATGATTGCACCCTGGTTCTAAGTCTGTCTACTGACCGCCTGTGATTTCACCCGGTTCTAAGTCTGCCCTACTGACCGTCTATGATTGCACCCTGGTTCTAAGTCTGTCTACTGACCGCCTGTGATTGCACCCTGGTTCTAAGTCTGTCTACTGACCGCCTGTGATTGCACCCTGGTTCTAAGTCTGTCTACTGACCGTCTATGATTGCACACCGGTTCTAAGTCTGTCTACTGACCGCCTGTGATTTCACCCGGTTCTAAGTCTGTCTACTGACCGCCTGTGATTTCACCCGGTTCTAAGTCTGTCTACTGACCGCCTGTGATTGCACCCTGGTTCTAAGTCTGTCTACTGATCGCGTGTGATTTCACCCTCTGGTTCTAAGTCTGTCTACTGACCGCCTGTGATTTCACCCTCTGGTTCTAAGTCTGCCCTACTGACCGCCTGTAATTTCACCCTCTGGTTCTAAGTCTGTCTACTGACCGCCTGTGACTTCACCCCGGTTCTAAGACTGTCTACTGACCGCCTATGATTTCACCCTCTGGTTCTAAGTCTGCCCTACTGACCGTCTTTGATTGCACCCTGGTTCTAAGACTGTCTACTGACCGCCTGTGATTGCACCCTGGTTCTAAGACTGTCTACTGACCGTCTTTGATTGCACCCTGGTTCTAAGACCGTCCTACTGACCGTCTGTAGCGACATCCTTAATGTCGACTCCCAGCTTGCCGGCCATGTAGCCAAGGTAGGAAAAGATGACAAAGCCGGCGAAGATGCATGTGATGGAGTCCCCGAGGGATACGATGATGGAGTCTCTGCAACAGACAGGAAGACGCGTCTTCGTTGATTCCATTGGTTCAAGATGATACCGAAGAGGATGTTATACAGAAATATGACACAAGGACATTCGTTTGTTAATGATGTAACGTAATATGTTCGGCCAAGAAACATAGTAAGATTCTCATATTCCAAGATTAAATGATATTTCCTTTCTTCCAGTCGACTGTTCTCCCAACTTTTAAAGCATGTGTTTGCTGCTTGATGGTCAGTTAATCGATATCTATTCTATGAGACTCATGATGCCAAAGGCCAACAGTACATAATCGAGGTAGAATGTCCGGGTAGAAAAATCGGGGTAGAATAGGTCTTCAGTAACCCATGCTTGCCGTAAAAGGCGACTGTGCTTGTCGTAAGGGGCGAAGAACGGGATCGGGTGGTCAGGATCGCTGACTTGGTTGATGCATGTCATTGTATCCTAATTGTATAGATATATGCTCATGATGTAAATCACTGGGTTGTCTGGTCCAGTATTTCAGTTATATCACGTCGTATAGGCCTAGGGCCTTTGGCCTCATAGAAAAATCATCGAAGCAGATCTGGATTTCAAAGCACCACCAACGGATCCTGTCCGCCAAGGGACGCAACTCTTCAGAGAGTTACGGCGCCTTCGCTTAGAGTGACATCCCCGCGAGAAAGCTGCACCACAACTAGGACTGGTATATATTTACAGGTAGCCGCCGGAGGTAGCCGCCACGGGGCGCGAGAACCGAGAACCCACCTGATGATGTTATTGTGGAACCTGTTGTAACTGGACAACGTGACCAGGCCTCCGCCTGCTATGGACATGGAGAAGAATATCTGGTTGGCGGCGTCCTTCCATACCTGGAAACAACACAATGTGGGAACAGATACAGCAAGCGTTGGCGTGTGTTCAGTAGTTAAAAGTAGTAGCTGTAGAAGGGATAGTCAATTGCATTTGACCCACGCTGTAATGTAAATCATGAAATTAACGCGACACTTAATTAATGCGAGAAAAGGCCACAAACATTTTTTTTCATGATTTACGGTAAATAGGTGTTCCTGTTTGAGGTGTCATCACTTTGATAATGCAGAACAGATGTTCATGGCCAGTATAATTTATGAATTATCTGAGGTAGCTACGCGATAAATCGCAAAGAACAATGATGAACGAAGCATGGTTTATTTCACCATAAAACATTTACAAAAGTGCACAGCATCACACATTTACACAAGTGCACAGCATCACACATTTACACAAGTGCACAGAGTCACACATTTACACAAGTGCACAGCATCGCAAACAGCATCACACATTTACACAAGTGCACAGCATCACACATTTACACAAGTGCACAGCATCACACATTTACACAAGTGCACAGCATCACACATTTACACAAGTGCACAGCATCGCACATTTACACCGTTACAAAGTCACACATTCAGACTGTCATGCATACATGCACACACACACACGTGTATACAGCATGTGCCCCACCACACCGTCACAAATACACAGGGCCTACCCTGGCGTCACCAAGTCTGGCAAAGTCCGGCACTATGAAGTAGTAGATTCCTTCGGAAGCGTTCGGCAATGTTACTCCGCGGAAAAACAGTATAAGCAAGACGACGTATGGGAAGATGGCGGTGAAGTAGACAACCTAGAAGAGAGTTAGTCAGCAGCTGAATAATTATATAAATATAATCTCCAAAGATCACATCAAGTAGTGATGACACCAGGTGTTCGCGGAATGGCCCGTCACAAACACATGCAAAGGCAAGTCAATTGTTCACCTTAAACCACACGGGAACATGTGGTACTAGTCAAAATAACAATGTCTCAAGGTCCTTATTTTTCAAGACAAAGGTTCTCTCGTTAAGCATAGGGAATTGGAAAATAATGACAATTTGAGAAATCTTTAACTACACGACACAGAGGTGAGTGAGTGAGTTGGGTTCAACGCCGCTTTTAACAGTATTCCAGTCATATCACGTCGTGTCAGACTAATGTGGGAGGAAAGCCCGAAGTGATTGAGGTCTCAGACGTTTACCACTTCGGTGAAACCCACGAGCACGGGTATGGTGCTGACAAACCTAGAAACATAATCGAGGCGAACCGGGATTCGAACCTACAATCATAGGTTTCTGGCGTGCCCAAGGGACGCAACTCTGCACAGTGAATCGCTGCGCTTTAGACGACTGGGCCACCCGTGCCCCCACAGGAAACAGAAACACAGAACAACGTACGGCGATCTCCTACAGGAACAAAGGGAAAGAGTCCCTACATCTCTTCACCCAGATGCGGCGACGTACCTTGCCAGTTGTCTTGATGCCCTTGATGAGGCAGAAGAAGCAGATGACCCAGGCTAGCATCAGGTTCAGAACAAGCCTCCAGTCGGGTAATCCAAAATCGTCAATACTGTCTGACATCTTAAGGGCGTGGTTCCTTGAACATACGCAAGAATCGCAAACATTTCAAGGGTAAATGTATTCTAATGGAGAAGCATGATAACATGATTACAATCACTTCAATAGAGGTGAATCCGTAGGGCCTGTTAATGATATTGTGTCATGTTGGGGTTACGTTTATTGGCCTAGTGGTTAAAGCGTTCGCTCGTCAAGCCGAAGACCCGGGTTCGATTCCCCACATAGGAACAAAGTGTGACGGCCATTTCTGGTGTCCACCGCCGTGATATTGCTTGAATATTGCTAGAAGCGCGTAAAACCATACTCACTCACTCATGAATGAATGAGATAACGCGTAGGTTACGTAGAGGCAGTTGTTGCCTAGACCCTGAAGATCCGGGGTAGAATAAGGTCTTCAGCAACCCATGCTTGCCGTAAAAGGCGACAATGTTTGTCGTAAGAGGCGACAAATGGGATCGGGTGGTCAGGCTCGCTGACTGGGTTGATGCATGCCATCGTATCCAAATTGCATGGATCGATGCTCATAATGTCAATCACTGGATTGTCTGGACCAGACTCGATTATTTACAGACCGCCGTCATATAGCTCGAATATTGCTGAGTGCGGTGATAAACAAAAAACTCCAAACAAACTTGTTTCCTTTGTTCCCTGTGTTGTGTTTGTAATACATACATAACAAAGAGCAAAAAAAAAGTTCAATGAATTTTAAATTTACTCATACTCTACACGTAGAAAGGGACATGTCCACACACGAACCATTCAAACACAACTGAAGTTGTGTACTGTAAAACACTATATAACAATCTACAATAGCGATTTTAGATTTTTTTCGGGACCCTTTATCCACGTCCTGTTTTGTTGACACAGAGGACATGCTTCAGTGAACACAACCTTATTGATTGCCATGTGGTCACAATTCCTTCACATGGCGGCCTAGGACACGATCAGTCCCGTTACACGTCGACTAACCATCTCCTAACTGTACATTAATACCGGCTACTTGTAAATAAATTATTTCCTTTTTATTTTCAAATAATTTTGAGTCCACACTAAGCATTCATAAGAAACAATATGTTTTTGTTTAAGTGCACAAATACATTTTTCAAATCGAAAATGAATAGAATAACAATATTTTTTACAAGGAAAATCGCTATAATTAATATTTATGTATGTTTGCATATTTCTGTCGGAAACATCTCAACACTTACGTCCAGTACTCTTCTGATGGGAGCGCCCTCTTCCGGCCAGTGCTGTCTTGAAATAGAGTTACGTTCCATAACCCCACGAATTCACCCTTCTCGTAGCAGGTGCCGTTGTTGTACACGTCCCCGTCAGCGCAGGTCACCTTCGGCAACTTCAAACTGCAGTCTGGGATGAGATCAAAGTTTGCATTCATGACATGCATCAGCGAGCTTGACCATCCGATTCCGTTAGCCGCCAATTACGACAAGCATAGTCGCCTTTTATGGCATGCATGGGTTGATGAAGATCTATTCCAACCCTTCACGGGTAAAAATAGACATTTATTTAAAATTGGCGATCGTCTTGGAAAAATAGTTGCCATCTTGTCGAAAAGGTAGCCATGTTGACAAATGGCAGCCATCTTGGATTTCAGGATGCATTGTTTTTTTCTAAACAACATTCCAAAGGCGATGAGTGAGTGAGTATGGTTTTACGCCGCTTTTAGCAATAATCCAGCAATATCACGGCGAGGGACACCAGAAATAGGCTTCACACAATGTACCCATGTCGGGAATCGAACCCGGGTCTTCGGCGTGACGAGCGAACGCTTCAACCACTAGGCTACCCGACCCAAAAAGGCGATGAACCATGGCAGTGTTTGTAGTGAGTGAGTGAGTGAGTTGGGTTTAACGCCGCTTTTAAAAGTATTCCAGTTGTATTACGGCGTGCCAGCTTAATGTGGGAGGAAAGCCCGAAGTGTACAGGTCTCAGACGTTTACCACTTCGGTGAAACCCACGAGCACGGGTATGGTGCTGACAAACCTAGAAACATAATCGAGGCGAACCGGGATTCGAACCCACAATAATAGGTTTCTGGCGAGCCCAAGGGACGCAACTCCACACAGGGAATTGCGGCGCCTTAGACAACTGGGAAACCTGTGCGCCGGCAGTGTCTGCAGTGAGTGAGTGAGTGAGTGAGTGAGTGAGTGGGTGGGTGGGTGGGTGTTTGAGTGAGTGAGTGAGTGAGTGAGTGAGTGAGTGAGTGAGTGAGTGGGTGGGTGAGTGGGTTGGGGTGAGTGAGTGAGTGAGTGAGTGAGTGAGTGAGTGAGTGAGTGAGTGAGTGAGTCGGGTGTCTGTCATTACCATGGGTGTTCCAGGCGTTGTCACACGTCTTCCACGGCAGCTCACTGGTGAAGGAGGCGAACAGATAGAACTGGGACCAGGCTAGGATCATGTTGTAGTAGATACTGGTCAGAGCGGACACGACGACCATAGCTATACCCACTCCTGAAACACCGCATCACATGTGTTAAACAGTTCATATTTTGTATAGATTTTGCTCATGTCGATATATATCTGTTTATATCTGTATGTACACATTTATATCCATATATATATATATATATATTATATACACATAGCTGTACACGGCTTTGTTCACAAACTCTACTGCGTCATAAATATACTTCTCTACACATTATGCATACGGCAGTGAAAGCATTATCAGAACATCGGAACGGAAATGAAAATATAAATATAATAAAAAGGAGAAATATTGAATGATCGATCCCTGCATGATGAAATACAGTAAACTACGGTTATAACGAAATCAAAGGGACTACTAATTTTAGTTCGTTTTAACCGTAGTTCGTTATAAGTACATATACAGCATGACTACAGCAAGTAGTCGGGGCCAAAAAGTAAGTTCGTTATATCCGTCAGTTCGTTATAAGCGTGTTCGTTATAACCGTAGTTTACTGTATAAGCAAACAACCTCAAAGAAGTAATTAAAGAGGTCAACAAGTCAAAGTCAGAGTCAAAGGGTTCCCGTAATGACGTACCTTAAAATGCCATTCTTTAGTTAACAGATTAAAAGGGTTGATGCATTTTTCGCTTCAATTAAACCACACTGGCCACGCCTCCATTAACTTGACCTGTCTTGTCAGGTGACGCACCTTTAGACCGATAGACTCCTTATCGACACTGTAGTCTAACATCAATACTCGAACTAGGCATAACTTGAATAGTCACATAAGTGGTGGGTTCGCAGGATAAAGCTAACGGATAAAAACGGTATCCATTGGGTCAAGTACGGATAAATATGCAAATATGAAAGGTCAGATAGGTACTACTTTCAGTGTTTACAAACAAACATGGCGTCGCCCTTGTCTATCAGCGATCGAGTCAGAATTGACACATCATACTATTTTTTCTATTATCTTTATTAAAATAATAGTCTCAGATACCGAATGGCTGCAGTTGGAACTATATATAATGCCTGTTGTGACAGTCCGACTGACTAATCACTACCCTTGTGGTGTAATATATTAATGCGCCATGTCTAGGAAACTGGCCATGTGTTGGTAAGGTTTTAGAGAATTAAGAATGGCATTCTATCATAAAGAGGTTATCACGTTTGTGTGTCTTGGGATGGTAAATATCCGGTAAATATCCTTTGTTAGGTATAGAGACTACGAATTCAGTTTGCACAGGCTCGCCAAACACAAATCTTTCCCCATAAGGGACATTTACCACCCCAAGACACTCTCAAATACCTCTATATATACATCCGATAGACTCAAGGACTTCGAGGTTTCGATGTTTAATGTTATCTCGCAGTGGAAACAGCAGTGTGACGAGAGTGTGTTGATGGACTTTCACACGGTACAACTAGTTGTATACAACTTGTCGCATGAAAATAAAGCATGTCCTACTCCGTAAAACTCACATCCAACAAGTTGCATGCCTCAAAAGTTGGCCCGACTTGTTGCATGCAACAAATTGTATACAACTAGTTGCACAGTGTGAATGTCCCTTTACATGATGACAAGCTATTCCAATATTCCGACCATCGATGTCAACAATGTTACCTTTAAACAACGGGGCGAACATCCAGCAGGTCATCGGTCCGCTGCTACAGAACTGCCCCAGGGAGGCCTCGAGGAAGAACAGCGGTACCCCCACAATGGCCATCATCAAGAGGAAGGGGAGAAGGAACGCCCCGCCCCCGTTCCTGTAGCAGAGATAGGGGAAGCGCCATACATTCCCCAGCCCCACCGCATACCCCAGCATGGACAGGATGAAGTCGAACCTCCCCGTCCAGTTGCCCCGCTCCTCGTTTTCATCCTCGCCGAATATCTGGGTGCGGCTGTTGGCGCCGTAGACGCTGTTCCCGTTGTGGGAACTCTGAAACACGGAGTCGGAAACATTGAGGAGGATTGCTTGTTCGAAACATGCTTCTGTTCCCTCAGCAGTAAATGGGTACCCGGTAGGATGTTAAAGTTCCAGCGTCTTATTGGGATGGGTTGTGTACTTCCCAGGGAGATAGAATTTGAGGTGAGGTGAGGTGAAATGGGGTTTAACGTCGCGTCCAAGATTATTGCACTTATATAGCGACGTGCATGTGTGTGTGTTTGTGTGGCCGCTTGTACTAGTCCGAACTGATGCCGATTTATAGTGCTAGCTGACTGGGATACCATGCCGCAGTTTAACATGAATACCCCACTCAGACACAGTATACTGACTCCGAGCCGACCAGTCCTTGTTTTAGCCCCTTAATGCCGAGCGCCAGACAGGGTAACAACAAGTACCATCTTTTAACGTCTTTTGGTATGACGCGGCCGGGGTAATAATGTAACGCTTTAGGATTGGATAAGGCGCACCACATATATCACATTATTATAGGGGCGGTCGGGTAGCCTAGTGGTTAAAGCGTTCGCTCGTCACGCCAAAAACCCGGGTTCGATTCCCGACATGGGTACAATGTGTGAAGCCCATTTCTGGTGTCCCCCGCCGTGATATTGCTGGAATATTGCTAAAAGCGGCGTAAAACCATACTCAGTCAGTCAGTCATATTATTATAGGGGCGGTCGGGTAGCCTAGTGGTTAAAGCGTTCGCTCGTCACGCCGAAGACCCGGGTTCGATTCCCGACATGGGTACAATGTGTGAAGCCCATTTCTGGTGTCCCCCGCCGTGATATTGCTGGAATATTGCTAAAAGCGGCGTAAAACCATACTCAGTTGGTCAGTCATATTATTATAGGGGCGGTCGGGTAGCCTAGTGGTTAACGCATTCGCTCGTCACGCCGAAGACCCGGGTTCGATTCCCGATATGGGTACAATGTGAGCCCATTTCTGGTATCCTCCGCCGTTATATTGCTGGAATATTGCTAAAAGCGGCGTAAAACCATACTCAGTTAGTCAGTCATATTATTATAGGGGCGGTCGGGTAGCCTAGTGGTTAACGCATTCGCTCGTCACGCCGAAGACCCGGGTTCGATTCCCGATATGGGTACAATGTGAGCCCATTTCTGGTGTCCCCCGCCGTGATATTGCTGGAATATTGCTAAAAGCGGCGTAAAACCATATTCACTCACTCGCTCAACTGACATGTGTGATTGGGTAGGGTTTTACGCCGCTTTGAACAATATTTATAGCGCGGTATGCAGTTTATAACCTTGGGGAAACCCCATGACCACAGGCAGGGTACTGGCAAACCAAGAACCTTTATCAGGGAAAATCGGAACTTACAATAGCAGGATTCTGACACGCCCAGGGGACGCAACTCTGCGCAGCGACACACACAAAACACACAAGACACACACAGACACGAACACACACACACACACACACACACACACACACACACACACACACACACACACACACACACACACACACACACACACACACACACACACACACACACGAACACACACACACACACACGCGCGCGCGCGCGCGCACGCACGCACGCACGCACACACACGCACACAAAAACCCACAATCACACACAAACACACAAAAGTCAAGGTATGACACTTGATCCACGTCATCGCGGTGGAAGCTGGCAGTGCGGCCTCCCATTCCCCCCACTGTCACTCGACACTGAAACAGGATCCTGTTGATATGGTGTATTATAGTCACAGTATCATCACAGGATACGGGTATGATACAGGAAGACGTGATGGAGTATGTAACTCCATCCGCCCACTGGACCACTGGTTGTCTCCTCCTGATTTATGCATCCTGAGAGACGCGCAGCCATGACGCTGTTAAGACCCTTGCGCTAACAGACAACATCGCCTTCTTTTAGCCCTGATGCGGTCATGCCTGCTGTAAAGGTACTTGTTTTAATTGTATATTCCCAAGGGAGCCGCGAATGTTCACTGTTCATGATGCACTGTGTGCTTAGAAACTGTGTTATGCTGTATGAGTGAAAATTTATATTATTATTTATATATCTGGTCATCGGTGCTGTGGAAGTCGAGACTGGCCAGGTTCTGTCAAGTTACAGTGAGGGAAGTGGTATGGCCTAGTAACACAAATGAAAGTCGAGTGCATACTGATCCATGGATAATGTAATGTAGCGCATCAACAATAATATACATATACCCATTACTATTATGATTATGTACAGATTAAGATAAAACATGCAGCAAAGAGGGTTGGGTGATCCTGGCACAGTCAGGCTGGTTAGGCTCATCATCAGCTCAGGACCCTTGCCCCCTCTACACGCAGCCCAGACAGCGAATGGGACTTCTCCCAGGAGGCGCTGCCTAGTCAAACCCACCCAGAACTTTTCAGAGAATGTGAAGACTCCCCAACACTGCAGCCTTCTGCATTACCCAGATTGTCAGAAGGGCTGTATTCCTGGTAGCAAACCCGGGTACTCTCCCAATGTCAGTCAACAGATTGGGAGGTACCAAACCTAAGGCACCGAGAACAATCGGGAGTCGGACGACTTGGTACTTGGGATGCAAGAGTGACATTTCGAAAGCGAGGTCTGCATATTTGCCATGTTTTTCCTGAATCTTGTCAATCACAACTGCATACAAGCCGATCAGTTGATGAATAACGGCCATATACTCACAATGGATGATGGTAACTTCAATGCACAGAAAGATACACCAGTCCTGTCAAGGGTTTGACGACCGAGAATGACAGACCACTCAGTCGCGTTGTTTCGTACCAAGTCTATGTGAATTACTTGGGATACTGTTAAGTTTTACAACGACAGCGTTCGAAGCCCTATAAAATACATACCAACCTGAGGTTTTCGGTGAGAGCATCAACATCTGCTCAGTGTACCAAAGACAAACCTCACGTCCTAACATTTCCCAGAACTGCAGCTGCAGGTGTGGCCAACCAATCACCACAATGTCGTTAGAATACGTTAGTATGTTAACGTATCGAAGTTCGACAATCGACGCGACACGCGTACGATCTTTCAGTGTCACGTGACTGTGGGGGGAATGGGAGGCCAGCTTCCACTGCGATGACGTGGATCAAGTGTCGTACCTTTTGTGTGTTTGTGTGTGATTGTGTTTTTGTGTGTGTGTCTGTGTGTCTGTGTGTGTATTTGTGTATGTCTGTGGGTGTTTGTTTGTGTTTGTGTTCGTGTCTGTGTGTGTCTTGTGTGTGTGTTGATTTATTTGTGTGTGTGTGTGTGTGTGTGTGTGTGTGAGAGAGAGAGAGAGAGAGAGAGAGTGTGTGTGTGTGTGTGTGTGTGTGTGTGCTTTCGCTGTGCAGAATTGCGTCCCTTGGGCGTGTCAGAATCCTGCTATTGTAAGTTCCGATTTTCCCTGATAAAGATTCTTGGTCTGCCAGTACCCTGCCTGTGGTTATGGGGTTTTCCCAAGGTTATAAACTGCATACCGCGCTATAAATATTGTTTAAAGCGGCGTAAGACCCTACTCAATCACTCATATCAGTTGAGTGAGTGAGTGAATATGGTTTTACGCCGCTTTAGAACTATTCCAGCAATATAACGGCGGGGGACACCAGAAATGGGCTTCACACATTATACCTATGTCGGGATTCGAACCCGGGTATTTAGTGTGACGAGCGAACGCTTTAACCACTAGGCTACCCGATGCCCTGATATCAGTTGAATGGTACTGTATCACACAGCATGACATAAGGAAATGTTGCTGAAATGAAATACATAACACATTACGACAGTTTACCATTACGCTCAAATAACGGCTTTTCTGTATACCCAAATACTAGTACATATTCCGCACAAGTCTACACACTCGTGAAAACCACGATGACGACACAATACATGACACTTCCGTACAGGTAACTACTCGATTGATGGTTACATTTATGACTAAACTAACTCGGATATTCCGAATACGTCTTTTAATCGAACACGTTCCGACTACCCAGTCATGACTTCATATTGAAAACACGTTAATGTCGAATTCCAGATACACATTTTTACTGATATATCGAAATTGTAAGTCTTTATGATTAAAACATCTTTGACAATTGGGCGACACTTTTCATGTTTGGGTTTACGGATCCGACGAATCAGAGTGAGTGAGTGAGTGAGTATGGTTTTACGCAGCTTTTAGCAATATTCCAGCAATATCACGGCGGAGGGCACCAGAAATGGGCTTCACACATTGTACCCATGTCGGGAATCGAACCCGGGTCTTCGGCGTGACGAGCGAACGCTTTAACCACTAGGCTACCCGACCGCCCCTCCGACGAATCAGAGCCACCATCAGAAAATATAATATACAAAGTTTAAATGTATTTGTATATGTCGAACCGGTTTAAATTTTTAATATGGTTTCATATACGATGTGCATTACGGGAGATAAAAATGAAATTTAAGAGAGAATAATGTTTATTGAAGTTTCCCATTATATTTAAAGTTAACATTAACTCGTCTAAATGGGTAATATATATAACATTTGGCCAATAAATGGCCTTGAAACACCGTAATGGTTAAAACACAATGCAAACTTGTAAAATATGTCTCAAATAAGATTTGTCGGTACACACGCAACAAATGCACGTTAGAGATGCGTGAGAGTTGACCACATAAGTGCCACCCTCTCATCAACAACGGCTTTTCTGTATACCCAAATACTAGTACATATTCCGCACAAGTCTACACACTCGTGAAAATCCGGATTAGAACTGGTCTTCACCAACCCATGCTTGTCTTGCGACTATGCTTGCCGTAAGACACGACTAACGGGATCGGGTGATCAGGCCGACAGACTTAGATGATGCAGATTGACGCTCATGATGTCAATCACTGGATTGTCGGTTTCATTCGATTATTTACAGATGGCCGTCATACAGCTGGAATATATTGCTCATTGTGGCGTTAAACAACAAACAAACAAACAAACAAACAAGTCTACGCGGCTGTACCCCATCAACGTCACACGCCGATGTTCACATAATATTTTATTAATTATTTTATTACTCGTCTACCACCTGTGGTAGTTAAAAGAGAAATAAAATATCCGAATCTGTATAATTACCTGAGACTTGTCACGTGACGCGAGGGAGTAATCGGACGTTGCCCCGGTAACGCGGGACGCCGAGGACCCATCCTCCAGGTAGATTCCAGTATCCAGGGACTCCGTGTTCAACTTCCGGTTTCCCAACGGGATGTCATCGAATCCAGTTTCGTCCAAATCATTTTTCGACTTATTTTTCTTATTGTTCTTGGTCTTTTTGTCCTTCTTTTCCTTTTTATCCTACACAAAACAGAGAAGTCGTAAGATTTAGGTAACTGTTGCAGTAGTATGCTTAATAGGAATATACATTAAGACAAAATTGTTATGGATGAGCAACTTCTTTATTACAATTGGGCGACGTTTCGGTGTAGATTCTAACACCGTTATCAAGCAATTAAGGCCCAACTTTTGCAGTATGCTTAACAGGAATATACATTGTCAATGCATGGGAATAACCAGTCTAGATTATCAGACGAAACAGATTAAAATTTGGCGTAAAAGTTGCTGCGAAAATTATAAGAATGGACCAATGAAAATCAGTGATGACACGGTTGCAGCGAACTCGAGGTGATTGACGGATCGGTTCGTCATGTCCGTAGTCTGCTAATTTCTATTACCCATACAATCCATATAAATATTATTCACAATATTTGTACCGATATGAAGATATAAACTACCGGACAAAAGAAAGTATACACTTGACAATTTGATTTGACCCCAAAATTACAAACATTATCAAAACGTTGTCGGCTGAAAACAGTCCCCGAAACGCTGCAATTAAGGCCCAAAACATAACTATGATACCCGTATCAATGCATTATCATCGAGCAACTATATCTTGTTTGTTTCATTTAAGCCACCATTGGTGTGAACATTCTTTTGTCCGGTAGTTTACTTACTAACCTGAATATTATGTTGCAATACATACAGGATGTGAGTTGTGAAATGCGACAGGCGAGATATAATAGACGTGCATCAGCTTCTAAAATTAGGATTGAGTGTATGGGGAGAATCGAATTCCGACCTCTTGCTTGTAGAGTGAACGATCAACCATCAACCATCAACCAAGTCAGCGAGCCTGACCACCCGATCCCGTTAGTCGCCTCCTACGACAAGCATGGTCGCCTCTTACGGCAAGCAAGGGTTGCTGAAGACCTATTCTAACCCGGATCTTCACGGGTCTGTCAAGGATCACACATAACATTCTTTCGTACAAAACAAACTATCATATTTCAGGGTGTTACGATGCCGGGTGTATTACAGTAGGAAGATCCCGCGACAAAGGGTACTTGCTACTAGTGTGGGAAAAAACGTGACCTATTTCACTTGTCGGTAGTGACGGACTTCTGTCGGGTCAAGGTGACACTAGCCCAGACAAGTTAAATACTTGTTCCCCAGTGAACATAAAGTTCTTGAGTACGGTCGATCGTTGGCAATGAGCTGATCTGTTTACCTCCCACGTATGTACATGGTTCATCATGGAATACAAAACAATGTAAGATCGCACATTTCACCCTGATGACGACACAATACATGACACTTCCGTACAGGTAATTACTCGATTCATGGTTACATTTATGACTAAACTAACTCGGATATTCCGAATACGTCTTTTAATCGAACACGTTCCGACTACCCAGTCATGACTTCATATTGAAAACACGTTAATGTTGAATTCGAGATACACATTTTTACTGATATATCGAAATTGTAAGTCTTTATAATTAAAACATCTTTGACCATTGGGCGACACTTTTCATGTTTGGGTTTACGGATCCGACGAATCAGAGTGAGTGAGTGAGTATGGTTTTACGCAGCTTTTAGCAATATTCCAGCAATATCACGGCGGGGGACACCAGAAATGGGCTTCACACATTGTACCCATGTCGGGAATCGAACCCGGGTCTTCGGCGTCTCGAGCGAACGCTTTAACCACTAGGCTACCCGACCGCCCCTCCGACGAATCAGAGCCACCATCAGAAAATATAATATACATAGTTTAAATGTATTTGTATATGTCGAACCGGTTTAAATTTTTTTAATATGGTTTCATATACGATGTACATTAAGGGATATGAGAGAGAATAATGTTTATTGAAGTGTCCATTATATTTAAAGTAAACATTAACTCGACTAAGTGGGTAATATATTTAACATTTGGCCAATAAATGACCTTGGAACACCGTAATGGTTAAAACACAATGCAAACTTGTAAACTATGTCTCAAATAAGATATGTCTGTACACACGCTGCAAATGCACGTTAGACATACTTCCCCTCGCACGTCAGTTGTAAATCGCGATCTAATTCGCTCGGGGACAATCGCCATTCACCTCCACGCTACTACGTATAAGCAGGGGCATGCATATGTCTGCTGTAACATGCGCCGAGCAGACGACTTCCGGGTAGAGAACACGTGTTTGTGTGTCGCCCGATACCGACTGTATTGAGTAATCTCACCTTCAGTATTCAGTGTTTACACTAGCCGACTTGTTTAGACTGGATAGATTGCCTCACGCCTAGCCTCCATTAGAGTCTCTAAGAGAGCTTCAAACATAACTATACACACCCATCAGAGAGTCATATATTCTTGTGTTTGGTTGTGGGACTGAACGAGGCAATAGCGGATAAATACTAGACTAACACTAAGTCAATGAAAACATTTCTTTAAAATATTTTTTTTCTTCCAAAGAACCTTTCCTCGTCTGCTGTGGAATCAAGCAAACTAGACTTGGTTAGTTTGATCTAGACTTGCCTAGGCTTTTAGTAAAAAAATACCTAAATATATAAATGTCAGTCATGGCGCAGAACTACATAAATACGTTTATGGATAAGTTCTGTTCATGATTTTATTGACAATTTCTTTTGTATAGTTTTTTTAGGCCGGGTGTTGGTACTAACTCGGAGTTGACCACAGAAGTGCCACCCTCTCATCGCTGCATAGTCTACATCTACACATGTCCATTTATATCCACCACCATCATTTAATGTTGTGTCCATCAATGTTGTCCTTGTCTGTGGTCGAATATCAGCCAACTAACAACTATGCTGTGATACCCTGTGCAGCCACTGTGGTCGTACCAGCTTCATCCCCCATCTATTTTACATACATCCACCGCCTCTAATCAACTGTTTAGCATCTTCCTTTCACACATGTAGGTCAGACGCTACCTGTCCTCTGATTAGCTATTTGGCCCTCTTTAATCTTCCCTCCACATGCATCTGCATGAGTGAGTGAGTATGGTTTTACGCCGCTTTAAGCAATATTACAGCAATATCATGGCTGGGGACACCAGAAATGGGCATCACCCATTGTACCCATGTGGGGAATCGAACCCGGGTCTTCGGCGAGACGAGCGACCGTTTTAACCACTAGGCCACCCGACCGCCCCCGCATCTGCATGAACTCTATGAAGGGATGACTCCTGTTTGAAGCTTCCCTCGCATCAATTGATTCAGTAAAAATATTCCACCACTAGCCAAGCCTGCCTCGTGTTTTTACCAGCAGCCTCGAGGCTGGACATGTAGTTTTCCACGCCCTGCTACATTTAGAACATTTAATAATTAATCAATGCTTCATACATTCACCGAATGCCAACCAGGGTAGGTCCCCGCGTACCCGTGAATATCCGGGGTAGAATAGGTCTTCAGCAACCCATGCTTGCCGTAAAAGGTGACTATGCTTGTCGTAAGAGGCGACAAAGGGGATCGGGTGGTCAGGTTCGCTGACTTGGTTGATGCATGTCATCGTATCCCAATTGCGCGGATCGATGCACATGATGTCAATCACAGGATTGTCTGGTACAGACTCGATTATTGACAGACCGCCGTTATATAGCTGGTATATTGCTGAGTGCAGCGTTAAACAACAAACAAAAAAACAAACAAACAAAGGTCATCCGCGCCCGGTGCCGGTGCTCGTCGCTGGAGACGACCACAATGGGGATTGCTTGGTTACAATGGCTGACATGGCTGTCGTACCTTGAGGGCGTAGACCGAAATTATCATTAACTGCTTTGTCTGGTCCAGACTCGATTATTTACATGGTATCAATACTGTTGATCAACTCATGTATGAAATATATATTTAAGCCCCGGACATTCATTGCCTGTATTGATGTAGCGTGGGAATAATGTGACAATCATCTAGATAGACAGACTTGGGCAAGTACATTTCGTGAAACCCGACAAGCCATTTAACTTTCCTGAAGGAAGGGCGGTCGCTGGTTGTAGCGGTTTGTAAAGACTGTATCGTGACGTTCAAACACAGAATGTTTTATGTGCCGAGTGCATTCAATGCACATGCCTTTGTGGAGTATGTGTGAGAAATATTACACGAAATCTCTCGAGGAGTATAAGAGTATTTACAAAAGCATTGACGAAATAAACAAAAGCATTGATGAAATATATAATTAAGAGAAACCTGTTTCGCCATTCGAATATATATATAAGTGTTACCAGTCAACACACAATTATGGGTTATACGTGTCTACCTGTCAGTCAAATGAAAATACATGTATTTTTATTGTTTGTTTGTTTGTTTGTTTTTTGACGCCGCACTCAGTGATCTTGCAGCTTTATGACGGCGGTCTGTGAATAATCGAGTCTGGACCAGACAATCCAGTGAATGACATCATGACATCGCTCCACCCAAAGGGGATACGATGACATGCATCATCTAAGTCAGCGAACCTGATCACCCGATCCCGTTAGTCGCCTCTTACGACAAGTACGGGTTGCTGAAGATCAATTCTAACCCGGATCTGAACGGATCAATATACTAGTACATGTATATCAACACAGACCCATGACGTAAACGCATGTCTAACCTCGGATTTGAGTCAAAGAGTACCTTTCTTGTGCAATACATCACCTAGCCAATACTATAATTATTATCTAGAAATAAAACATGGTATTATAAAGTGGATATTTTAGAGAGAACATCGTGTTACATTTTTTAGGTATATTTTTCACAAGTAAACTGTCTTATAGTACCTATGTATCACAAGCTTAGACTCAAGCAAAACATATATTATTAGAAATATTTAAACAGTACATACGTCCTTGGAGAACTAGGCTATAAAGCATTCTTAAAGGTATTTGATATGAAAATATACCCAAATATTATGACATAGGGCAGAGGTATGGGGTTTATACGTATTATATGTTACTTGCACATATAATACATGGTTGTTTCAACACTCTGATTTTGATGTAAAACAATAGCATTCCCTGTAATTATCACAGCTTAGTTACATTCTAGATTTCCCGCCCTTCACATAAATTTAAAATGTCTATTACATGTAGTTTAAATGTCTATTACATGTAGTTTATTAACTACTGTGTTATTTTATAAATATATCATGTACCATTGTATACCAAAATATAACTTCATCATATGTATATATGTATATGTATGTGTGAGTGTATGTAGGTATATGTGTTTGTGTGTAATACTGTATATATATGAATATGTGTGTGTTGTTATATTTTCTCATTACTTGAAATTTCTATGCACTGTACATTTATTCTGCACCACAGAATTCACATACCATAATATAACGAAATGTATATAGGAGAAGGCCTCGTAAGTGTGTCACTTGTACCTAGTCCATATGTTTAAATCAAATACGTATAAAGATTTGAGATAAAAATGTACATTTATATAATTGTAGTTTTAATGGCTTATCCTCATGTACAGCTACTCTTATGTTAATGTTATGAAATATCGGGCACGACTATTGAATATTTGCCCCATGAGATATCCAGAGTTGTGTATAATGTGTTATGCGGGATTTAAATGGAAAACGAAATTGGGTTACAGCTGTAAGACTGATGTTATTTAAATGTAATACGACTATAATGGAATTAACAAGATGTAAATTTTAATTATTTTTTTTAACTCTTTCAAACAAAGGTTAAAGAAAATCTACTTGAAAACTGTTGGCTATCAAAACATATCTTTATGGTGAACAATATTTGTTTGATAACAATGTTAAAAATATGTAGACATACTCTATGAAAACTTAGATGTTCCTCATGTGAGATGTAAATTAAAGTCGGGCGATATACTGATAGGCCAAGGATTACGAGAATATGAACACTGTTTTTGTTGTTGTTTAACGCCGCACTCAGCAATATTCCAGCTATATGACAGCGGTCTGTAAATAATCGAGTCTGGACCAGACAATCCAGCGATTAACATCATGAGCATCGATCCACGCAATTGGGATACGATGACATGCATCAACCAAGTCAGCAAGCCTGACCACCCGATCCCGTTAGTCACCTCTTACGACAAGCATAGTCGCCTTTTACGCCAGCAGTGAGTGAGTGAGTATGAGTTTACGCCGCTTTTAGGAATATTCCAGCAATATCACTCCGGGGGACAACAGAAATAGGCTTCACACATTGTACCCATGTCGAGAATCGAAGCCGGGTCTTCTGCGTGACGAGCGAACGCTTTAACCACTAGGCTACCCGACCGCCCCTTTTACGCCAGCATGGGTTGCTGAAGACCTATTGTACCCCGGATCTTCACGGGGGGAGACAAGCATGGGTTGCTAAAGACCTATTGTACCCCGGATCTTCACGGGGGGAGACAAGCATGGGTTGCTGAAGACCTATTCTACCCCGGATCTTCACGGGGGGAGACAAGCATGGGTTGCTGAAGACCTATTGTACCCCGGATCTTCACGGGTGTGTGTAACATTAAGAGAGATGAAGATGGGTATCATACCCTGCGTGTTTATACTTTCTACTCTCAGTTCAGAACTAGTTATGCACCATCAAAATACGTTCACATATACATTTCAGTCTTTGTTAAAAAGTTCTTATTTTAAGAAATACGTCCATGTGTTTGTACCATGCATAACTATACAGGACCGCCTCCTTGGTCTAGTGGTAGAGCGTCCGGCCGGAGAGCGGAAGGTCCGGGGTTCGATCCCCGGCCGCGTCATACCAAAAGACGTTAACAGATGGTACTTGTTGTTACCCTGTCTGGCGCTCGACATTAAGGGGCTAAAACGAGGACTGGTCGGCTTGGAGTCAGTATACTGTGTCTGAGTGGGGTATTCATGTTAAACTGCGGCATGGTATCTCAGTGAGCTAGCACTATAAATCGGCATCAGTCCGGACTAGTACAAGCAGCCCCACAAACACATACACGTCGCTATATATGTGCAATAATCTTGGACGCGACGTTAAACCCCATTTCACCTCACCATAACTGTAGCGACACAAGTGTATGTAACACGAGTCTCTTACACAACACTGTATATACATTGTACTATAGGTACGTGGCGTCCAAAGTTCGAAATGCAAACAACAAATGATACAATTACATAACCATTTTAAAATGGAATTGAACCACAGTACATGACTTACAAAATAAGTCAAAGGAAACATATTTGAAATATATTGACATCCAAGTTGGAATACTTAAACTTGGTGAAATTAACTCTTTAAGTCAACAATACCTCACACCTACTTGGGTTGTCAGTCAAGATGTGATGAAGTTAATTTGCGACGACGTCATATTGGCTCATGAGGATGAACCTTTTAAATGTAGTGAGTTGGGTTTAACGTCGCGTTGAACATTATTCCAGTTATATCACGGCGTGTCAGCTTAATGTGGGATGAAAGCCCGAAGTGATGCAGGTCTCAGACGTTTACCACTTCGGTGAAACCCACGAGCACGGGTATGGTGCTGATAAACCTAGAAACATAATCGGAGCGAATCGGAACCGTTTCTGGCGTGCTCAAGGGACGCAACTCTGCACATGAATCGCGGCGCCTTAGACGACTGGGCCACCCGTGACCCGCTTTGCAACCGATAATATGATTATGTTAAACACGAACCCGCTAACACAGGTGATTATAATTAACAACATGTTTATGAGAAAAGATCTCAGTTTTACAGCTGTGCTACACCATGCTATTAAAAAGGAAGTGGTTGGTTTAACAGGCTTTGTGTAAACAGAAAGGGGCTCTCTGCAATTGACTACACGTAATGTGTCCTACGCGTTTGTGTACTTCGGTTAGCTGTGTTTGTTTTACGTGTTGAGACATGGCAGTACATATATTTCACACGAAGATTTATTTCTCCCACCACGGCGGACAAGACGGAAACGATGTTCAAGCCGTTATTTTATATATACTAGTTTAGTAATATCAAAGAAACTTCTTTAAAACTTCTTTTGAGATGTATCCTTTGAAAATAAATATTACACTTGAAACACGTCAGTTGGTTGGTTGGTTTGCTGTTTAACGCCGCACTCAGCAATATTCCAGCTATATGACGGCGGTCTGTAAATAATCGAGTCTGGACCAGACAATCCAGTGATTGATATCATGCGCATCGATCCACGCAATTGGGATCGATGACATGCATCAACCAAGTCAGCGAGCCTGACCACCCGATCCTGTTAGTCGCCTTTTACGACAAGCATAGTCGCCCTTTACGGCAAGCATGGGTTGCTTAAGACCTATTCTACCCCGGAATCTTCACGGGTCGAAACACGTCGGAGATAAGTTGATAGTAAGTCAACTTTAAGCATCAAAGTGATCGTACCGCATGAACAGACAGACAGACAGACAGACAAACTATACTGAACGATTCCATACGGAACTACGAGGGACTATTATACCGTATTCGACATAATAAGCGCGCAGGGCGCTCTCAAAGTTAGAAATAGGGGTCTCTTATTAGAATATTATTTTGTTGAAAAACAACAGAGTTGAAAGATCGTAAATTTCGTGGTTTATGCTGACAGCCTGAAATGTTTTTATACGACAGATATATTTTTTCCAGAATTTAATTTCTTATAATTAAGAATGCATATAACATACGTATTATACACGAATAAATAAGTCATGTGTACATTGATCAATCGGAAGGGGTGCTAATTGGGATTGTTCACCAGCCAATATAATAAATTATTAGAAAATATCGCCGTGGGCGAAGATTTGAACGGAGCGCTTATTACGTCGAATACGGTAATTAAAATACAATGAAAGTAAAATTATCTTACTTATGAAAGACTGACAGTATTTAGAAGTGATTCACATAAGGAAGAGAATATATGGACGTCAACTTCTTTATTATGAAGGAGTAAGCATATACTCCAAAACGTTGTGTTCCTCATAATAAAGAAGTTGACATCCATATATTTTCTTCCTTATGTTACAGTCAGGTGAATTATTTTATGGCGTGACAAAACATAAAAAACCTTTCTCGACATCATTAAAAGACATGAAAGCATTCTGAATGTTTTTGTTATAGAGACAGTTTCTTTCATCAGAGTATGAGTGAGTGAGTGAGTATGGTTTTACGCCGCTTTTAGCAATATTCCAGCAATATCACGGCGGGGAACACCAGAAATGGGCTTCACACATTGTACCCATGTCGGGAATCGAACCCGGGTCTTCGGCGTGACGAGCGAACGCTTTAACCACTAGGCTACCCGACCGCCCCATCAGAGTATGAGGACAGAGTATTAAAATGTGATATTCTTACTCGGTAAAGTCTTTACAATAAAAACATTTTCTCTCAGGTAACGGTGATTTCTTCCAGTTTCAACCCTTAAGGGAGCATCACCACATCCGCAAAGTGTCAATGCCCTTATGAGACAGAGCGTACATCATTTTACTTACTTCTGAACCAAATTCATTTTTAAAGTTGTATATGTGCAAAACTTATTACCACCTGTGCCAGTTCTACCGTCCGCTTTGATACTGCTTGATTTTATTGGACCGCCTCCGTGGTCTAGTGGTAGAGCATCCGACCGGAGAGCGGAAGGTCCGGGGTTCGATCCCGGGCCGCGTCATACCAAAAGACGTTAAAAGATGGTACTTGTTGTTACCCTGTCTGGCGCTCGGCATTAAGGGGCTTAAACAAGGACTGGTCGGCTCGGAGTCAGTATACTGTGTCTGAGTGGGGTATTCATGTTAAACTGCGGCATAGTATCTCAGTGGGCTAGCACTATAAATCGGCATCAGTCCGGACTAGTACAAGCAGCCACACACACACACACACACACACACACACGTCGCTATATAAGTGCAATAATCTTGGACGCGACGTTAAACCCCATTTCACCTCACCTCACCTTGATTTTATTGATTATGATACTTAATAAATATAACATTCTTTACTTGTTGACACAACAAAAGGGATGTGACAAACTGTAGTTACATTTTTAAAATGTTTAAGGCTAAGATACGAAAAAT
Source organism: Haliotis rufescens (assembly GCF_023055435.1). Classification (NCBI taxonomy): domain Eukaryota; kingdom Metazoa; phylum Mollusca; class Gastropoda; order Lepetellida; family Haliotidae; genus Haliotis; species Haliotis rufescens. The sequence continues at coordinate 28,034,296 of NW_025963846.1, read as the reverse complement.
TTACTCTAAAATTAAATTTCTTTTCTTACGTATAACCAAAACATACTCAACATAAAAATTCACTTGTCGAATTTTGTTTGTACAATAGACTGATGGTTGGTACGGTCGGAATATTCAGACTGTTTGCGTATCAGTGCGTATATTTCGGTCTGTAAATAATCGAGTCTGGACCAGGCAATCTAGTGATTGACATCATGCGCATCGATCCATGCAATTGGGATACGATGACATGCATGAACCAAGTCAGCGAGAATGACCACCCGATCCCGTTAGTCGCCTCTTACGACAAGCATATAATAGTCGCCTCTTACGGCAAGTATGGGTTACTGAAGACCTAGTTAACCCCGGATCTTCACAGTCTTCAGGTGTGTCTTGCTTATGTATTACATGATTACACCGTTTTTACGTGATTATTTAACCTGACTAATACAGACAGGACAGAACAGTTCGTCACGGACCGTGGCACGAGTCGTGGCAAGATAACCAGGAAGTATAGTGACAAGGAACATGACGAGTGATGGGAGACGTCAGCAGGAGGCGGGGAGCTGGCATGACGCATCGTTTCTCTTGCACACTCGCAGTGTGAGTGAGTTGTGCTTAACGCCGCCATGGACATAGTTCCGTTACATCACGGTATGTCAGCTTCATCTAGAGGAATCCCCAAGTGATGATGGTAGTTTATCACTTTGGAACATAATAGGGGTCTTCAGCAACCCATGCTTGCCGTAAAGGCGACTATGCTTGTTGTAAGAGGCGACTAACGGGATCGGGTGGTCAGGGTCGCTGACTTGGTTGAAGCATGTCATCATATCCCAACTGCGTAGATCGATGCTCGTGATGTCAATCACTGGATTGTCTGGTCCAGACTCGATTATTTACAGACCGCCGTAATACAGCTGGAATATTACTTACTTACTTACTTACTTTGGAGATTTAACGTGCGCTTTCCGACTGATGCGTATTTCGCACACGGGCCCGGCCAGGCCATTTAATGTGTTTCCGAAAGGGGCGAAAGTTGTCTGTGCAACCCAAGAGGGGGGTTTTAGGTGTTGCTTATATAGAATTTGGGAATTTTGAGATTTGGAATAGATGCCGATGGGATTGGGGAGGAGAACTAAGGGAGCTGGGTATGGTGGATGTTTGTTTGTTTATGTGATTTTGATTTGGTAGGTTATTGTGTTTTTAGATGCGTTTTATTAGTTCCGTTTTTATTAAGAATACGCCTAAGGCCTTGAAGTTTTCTTGTTTATTTTGTGGGTTTAGTATTGCTTCTAGAGTTAGAGCCTTGTTTAGATTGAGGGTGGTTTGTAATGCGGTTCGATGTGTTAGGTAGTGTGTGCAGTGGATGAGTGCGTGTTCTGGGGTTTCTGGTTGTTTGCAGTGTGGGCAGTTGGAATATTGCTGAGTGCGGCGTTAAACAACAAACAAACACACAAACAACAGTGTCCTTGGTCACGTGTCTGGATGACACCAGGACAACGAATAATGTCAGGTTTGCTAAATACGTTAAAGTATAGTGACACACATTGTCTTCGTAAGTAAATACATATCATGACATAATTTGTTTAGTTGTCTGTAATTGAATAGGTCTTGCCCCAAGGGGTAGGCTAAATCTGTTATGTGACAGGTCCGATCAAGTGTCACTGTTAGTATTTATAGCGGTGGTCCCGTGTGGTCAGTGACCTGGGTCAATGGTGTCCAGCTCATTAATGTGTCTTTCGTTTACAGGTGAGATTTGTGAAGGAGTTCTCTGCTTTCAGAGCAGTGGCTGTGGCAGCCTGCTGCGTTTGGGCGAAACGTTTCTAGCCAGGAATTATAACCAGTCTTAAAATAATTGATATGGCTTCGTGCAGCCATGTTTTTAATGGCAGCCACACACAACTCCGCTCTGGAGCTGAATATAAAAAAAATCAGAATATCGTATCAATTTCCTCTCTGAATAAAACAACAGAATACATATATAAAATGATATAAGGCGACAGACGCGATTAGATCAGTCGTTATGTTTTGAGTTAGTTATAGCAGGATCGTTTCAATTAAAATACCTATAGGTTATATTTTCTATTGAATTAAAATTTACAGAATAGTCAGAGCCGGCGCAATATTGTTATTGATAATTTAATTTTAGTCAATTGGTGCTGTTTAAACGCGACATAGATAATTGAAAATGTCACGCCATAATTACGAGATAATGCTCCAACTCGTACATTTAACAGTGAAATCAACGTGTTTTAGATGTACAAAATACACGACAAAACTTCTCTACAGCGTCGCGCGAACGCAGCCCAGTGTGAACCTCCGAGTACGCTTATTTGAACGATTCACGCATGGCTGACCCTCGGCGACATTCCTCGACAGACGAGTCACTTTATTCAGGGTAGTGCTGACCTATTCCCAACATAAGTCTGTACATCATGGGATGTGAATCAATATAAAATCAATAAAGTTTATCGATCGCTTTGTCTTATAAAACAATAACCACTGACTGTAAAACAAATCTATCCACGCTGTATTCAGTGTCTTGTAACATGATATATACAAACATGCGTGCCCGCGTTTGAAATAGACCATTGTTGTGTAACGAAATATGATATTAACAACAATAACGGTTACTCGGCCAGGTCAATACGATACTGTATCTTTCCCGCGACGTTGTACATTTCTATAGCCACATGGAGTTGTAATTAACAAAGTTCATACCTGCCAGGTGTTCACCGACTATAACAGGTCGTATTTACATAACAGAATCAAAGCGATATTTACTTCTCCTGAAACCAAATCTGTGATGCGGGCTGAAATGTGATTGCATATGTACATTGCCTTACCTTTCCTTTGCCCATGACGCATGGAGATGTACATAGCAGTCCGTCAATCTAACAGACAGGTTAAGTTTCTCAGCTGATCCGTGAACTCCGTGTAGTCACGTGACTTCAGTGTCAGCGCTGGCGGGTTGTTTTTCTCTCGTGAAGTAAACCGCCTGCGGTTATTTTGGTGGGGGTCGTTATAGATATATACTTTGTTGTATTATGAAGATGGTCTTTGAGTAAGTATTTACAGATAATTTTTGTTGTTGTCTATCCTGTTTTGTTTACCTATTTATTGGCTAAATGTTTTGTTTGTTTGTTGTTTAACGCCGGACTCAGCAATATACCAGCTATATGACGGCGGTCTGTTAATAATCGAGTCTGGACCAGACATTCCAGTGATTTACATCATGAGCATCGATCCACGCAATTGGGATACGATGACATGCATCAACCAAGTCAGCGAGCCTGACCACCCAATCCCGTTGGTCGCCTCTTACGACAAGCACAGTCGCCTTTTACGGCAAGCATGGGTTGCTGAAGACCTATTGTACCCCGGATCTTCAAGGGTTTGGCTAAATGTGTTGAACAATCTGCTCAGGTGTTAAAACTTAAGTCTAATAACTTTCATCGATGATATCTGTGTAATATTTTAGCTTAGGAAAAACAAACAACCCACGTAGGACTATTTGTCACTTTTAGAAATAATTATAGTGTTGTTGACAGTCGTTAAACCATTACTTAGGTCAGGGTTCTTGCGATGTTGACCTTTGTATATAGGTGCTGCCAGTTTCACAAGTAGTCTTTCGAAATTGTTGCTTTCATTGTTTTGTTTTCTTTCTTAAGAGTATAAATAATTACTAAGTGTTTTATGATATGGCAATTAACAGTATTTGAAGCAGTATAACAGTATTTGAAGCAAAACTGTAGACATTTCTGAACTATTTCATGAGTTGGTTTCACCCAAACTTAAGAAACATTGCAATTATCAAGAAGGATTAATTTTAAAAGTATGTGAGTTCGTGTTAAATGGATATTTCTAGGGTCAAGTCTTCTAAAGCTTTGTAATCTTGACGTGTGTCATTAAAAATATCAATGGTTTATCTGACGTCTTGACCCCGCGAAGACCACTTACTTACCTACCTACCTACCTACCTACCTACCTACCTACCTACCTACCTACCTACCTACCTATCTACCTACCTACCTACCTACCTACCTACCTACCTACCTACTTAGCAGTACTTAATTGCCAGACATTCTCATCCACGCGTTGCTTTGATGTGTCGCACGGCGCTGACACGTGTCGTTGTAGATGAGGTATTCAACAATTGCCGGCATGGTGTCTGACGCGCCGCTGACATGCATGGCCGTGCAAGACGTTTTCAACAGCTGTCTAGGAGTGCCAGCTTACTGTAATGATCACTGTCTATTGTTTGGTTCTTGGATCTGACGTATGTAATACTTGCGCCCTTTCCTCATCACTGAATCATAGACAGTGGGCCAGCGAGGAAGAATAAATATAACAAGTCCTTTAATATAATATATGCATATCCACAAACGGCATCACTCGCGTTGACAAGCATTGTTTGTTTGTTTGTGACGCTATATGACGGCGGTCTGTAGATAATCGAGTGTGGACCACACAATCCAGTGATTGACATCATGAGCATCAGCCTTCGCAATTGGGATACGGTGACATGCATGAACCAAGTCAGCGAGCCTGACCTCCCGATCCCGTTAGCCGCCTCTCACCACAAGCATAGTCGCCTTTTACAGCAAGCATGGGTTCCTGATGACCTATTCTACCCCGGATCTTCATGGGAAGGGATTGTTACAATACTAACGGGGCACGGGCTGCCTAGTCGTCTAAGAGTTGTGTCCCTTGGGCACGCCAGAAACCTATGATTGTGGGTTCGAATCCCGGTTCGCCCCGATTATGTTTTTAGGTTTGTCAGCACCATACCCGTGCTCGTATGTTTCACCAAAATGGTAAACGTCTGAGACCTGCATCACTTCGGGCTTTCCTCCCACATTAAGCTGACACGCCGCGATATGACTGGAATACTGTTAAAAGCATCGTTAAACCCCACTCACTCACTCACTCACTCACTCACTCACTCACTCACTCACTCACTCACGTACTCACTCACTCACTCACTCACTCATTCACTACAATACTAAGATATAACCAAGTCTCATCAAGACGAACATGGCTGGCACAGCTGTCCGATCCAGGTTTTTGATATCATGAGCATCAGCCTTCGCAATAGGGATACGTTGACATGATCAAACCAAGACGGCGACCCCGACCACCTGATTCAGTTAGTCGCCTCTTACGATAAGCATGGGATGCTGAAGACCTACAGGAAGGGTTAAACTAATATCATATTCATAATGGAATGCGCCTTTATAAAAATTGAATGGGAACATGTGACTCCGATGTGGATAAAGTGACGTCATGTGATAAGGCAGAGAAACAGTGACGTTGTTATAAGGGTAACGCTATTTTTCAGGGCATTATCATTTGCAGAAGCCCGACGAAAGAGGGCAGTTAAAAAGACCGAGGGCTTCTGCAAATGATAATGACCTGAAAAATAGCGTTACAGCTATTATAGCTAAAATGGATGGAATATGTTATCACATAAAAAGAAACAACAACATCGGTTTTGAAACATTTACTGCAATCAACACGAATGTCACTGACCCACTTTTACAAATATGGAAACGTCATAGAACAAACCAGATGACGTCACTATTGAACGTGACGTCACCTATCCTATCCTATGACGTCACCTAACAACGGGCATGATAATGGCCCGTCGTCAAGCAATATAAGGGCATTATCAAGTTATGAAACAGATAACTCTGAGGTGGACAAAGTGACGTTTTCATGTGATAAACTGAGAAACAGGTAACTCCGAGGCGGATAAAGTGACGTTGTCATGTGATAAACTGAGAAACAGGTAACTCCGAGGTGGATAAAGTGACGTTTTCATGTGATAAGGTAGAGAAACAGGTGACTCCGAGGTGCATAAAGTGACGTCGTCATGTGATAAGGCAGAGAAACAGGTAACTCCGAGGCGGATAAAGTGACGTTGTCATGTGATAAACTGAGAAACAGGTAACTCCGAGGTGGATAAAGTGACGTTTTCATGTGATAAGGTAGAGAAACAGGTGACTCCGAGGTGGATAAAGTGACGTCGTCATGTGATAAGGCAGAGAAACAGGTAACTCCGAGGCGGATAAAGTGACGTTGTCATGTGATAAACTGAGAAACAGGTAACTCCGAGGTGGATAAAGTGACGTTTTCATGTGATAAGGTAGAGAAACAGGTGAATCCGAGGTGGATAAAGTAACGTTGTCATGTGATAAGGCAGAGAAACAGGTGACTCCGAGGTGGATAAAGTGACGTTGTCATGTGATAAACTGAGAAACAGGTAACTCCGAGGTGGATAAAGTGACGTTGTCATGTGATAAGGCTGAGAAACAGGTAACTCCGAGGTGGATAAAGTGACGTTGTCATGTGATAAGGCAGAGAAACACGTGACACTGAGGTGGATAAAGTGACGTTGTCATGTGATAAGGGAGAGAAACAGGTAACTCCGAGGTTGATAAAGTGACGTTGTCTTGTGATAAGGCTGAGAAACAGGTCATTCCGAGGTGGATAAAGTGACATGGTCATGTGATAAGGCAGAGAGAGAAACAGGTAACTCCGAGGTGGATAAAGTGACGTTGTCATGTGATAAGGCTGAGAAACAGGTGAATCCGAGGTGGATAAAGTAACGTTGTCATGTGATAAGGCAGAGAAACAGGTAACTCCGAGGTGGATAAAGTGACGTTGTCATGTGATAAGACAGAGAAACAGGTAACTCCGAGGTGGATAAAGTGACGTTGTCATGTGATAAGGCAGAGAAACACGTGACACTGAGGTGGATAAAGTGACGTTGTCATGTGATAAGGCAGAGAAACAGGTAACTCCGAGGCGGATAAAGTGACGTCATGTGATAAGGCAGAGAAACAGGTAACTCCGAGGTTGATAAAGTGACGTCATGTGATAAGGCAGAGAAACAGGTAACTCCGAGGTGGATAAAGTGACGTCGTCATGTGATAAGAGAGAGAAACAGGTGACTCCGAGGTGGATAAAGTGACGTTATGTGATAAGGCAGAGAAACAGGTAACTCCGAGGTGGATAAAGTGACGTTTTCATGTGATAAGGCAGAGAAACAGGTAACTCCGAGGTGGATAAAGTGACGTCTTCATGTGATAAGGCAGAGAAACAGGTGACTCCGAGGTGGATAAAGTGACGTTGTCATGTGATAAGGCAGAGAAACAGGTAACTCCGAGGTGCATAAAGTGACGTCGTCATGTGAGAAGGCAGAGAAACAGGTTACTCCGAGGTGGATAAAGTGACGTTGTCATGTGATAAGGCAGAGAAACAGGTAACTCCGAGGTGGATAAAGTGACGTCGTCATGTGATAAGGCTGAGAAACAGGTGAATCCGAGGTGGATAAAGTGACGTTGTCATGTGATAAGGCAGAAAAACAGGTGACTCCGAGGTTGATAAAGTGACGTTGTCTTGTGATAAGACAGAGAAACAGGTAACTCCGAGGTGGATAAAGTGACGTTGTCATGTGATAAGGCAGAGAAACAGGTAACTCCGAGGTGGATAAAGTGACGTTGTCATGTGATAAGGCAGAGAAACAGGTAACTCCGAGGCGGATAAAGTGACGTTGTCATGTGATAAGGCAGAGAAACAGGTAACTCCGAGGTGGATAAAGTGACGTTGTCATGTGATAAGGCAGAGAAACAGGTAACTCCGAGGTGGATAAAGTGACGTTGTCATGTGATAAGGCAGAGAAACAGGTAACTCCGAGGCGGATAAAGTGACGTTGTCATGTGATAAGGCAGAGAAACAGGTAACTCCGAGGTGGATAAAGTGACGTTGTCATGTGATAAGGCAGAGAAACGGGTAACTCCGAGGTGGATGAAGTGACGTTGTCATGTGATAAGGCAGAGAAACAGGTAACTCGGAGGTGGATAAAGTGACGTTGTCATGTGATAAGGCAGAGAAACGGGTAACTCCGAGGTGGATGAAGTGACGTTGTCATGTGATAAGGCAGAGAAACAGGTAACTCGGAGGTGGATAAAGTGACGTTGTCATGTGATAAGGCAGAGAAACGGGTAACTCCGAGGTGGATAAAGTGACGTTGTCATGTGATAAGGCAGAGAAACAGGTGACTCCGAGGTGGATAAAGTGACGTTGTCATGTGATAAGGCAGAGAAACAGGTGACTCCGAGGTGGATAAAGTGACGTTGTCATGTGATAAGGCAGAGAAACACGTGACACTGAGGTGGATGAAGTGACGTTGTCATGTGATAAGGCAGAGAAACAGCTGACTCCGAGGTGGATAAAGTGACGTTGTCATGTAATGAGGCAGAGAAACAGGTAACTCGGAGGTGGATAAAGTGACGTTGTCATGTAATAAGGCAGAGAAACACGTGACTCCGAGGTGGATGAAGTGACGTTGTCATGTAATAAGGCAGAGAAACAGGTAACTCGGAGGTGGATAAAGTGACGTTGTCATGTAATAAGGCAGAGAAACAGCTGACTTCGAGGTGGATGAAGTGACGTTGTCATGTGATAAGGCAGAGAAACGGGTAACTCCGAGGTGGATGAAGTGACGTTGTCATGTGATAAGGCAGAGAAACGGGTAACTCCGAGGTGGATAAAGTGACGTTGTCATGTGATAAGGCAGGGCAACGGGTAACTCCGCGGTGGATGATATGGTCAGCTGTCGAGGTTGAGCAGACACATTGGTTAGTACAGGTACGGGCGCCATGCTGTGACCTGAACTATGTAAGACGATTGCTGTTAGTATTACACCAGAAAACAACAGGAGTGGAACATATCCCGCTGTACAGCCTACCAGTTTTACGTGGTGGAGGATTACTGTAACTAGCAATGTACTTCGTACTTCGTGTGGCTGTTTATTGTGTACACACCAAGGAAGTATGGACATTCACTCACTCACTCTCTCCCCCCCCCCCCCCCTCACTCACTCACTCACCCACCCAATGTGTGGACCTCGGACCCGGCATGTCACAGTGTACTTTCAGGTTGTCATGGAAATAAACGTTATGACGGATGCATACCTTTTTAAAGATTCTTTTCAAGGCATCTGTGTACATTGTCTGCCCCATGAATCACGCATGTTTGGAAGTACAATGCATAGGTTGTATTTTACCAAGAACTGCTTGTAAAGCGTAAATATCTATTCCTAATTTGTTGTTGCTGTTTGTAAAGAATGTTTCCCTAATACCGAAAATAACTGCCTCATTGTAATAAAGTTCAGTTTCAAGTCGACGGAACAAGTTGTTTACTGTGAAGTCGCGGCAGTTTGTTTGTTTGTTTAACGCCGCACTCAGCAATACTCTAGCTGATCTGTAAATAATCAAATCTGGACCAAACAATCTAATGATTGATATCATAAGTGTCGATCCACGCAATTGGGATACGATGACATGCATCAACCAAGTCAGCAAGTCTGACCACCCGATCCTGTCGCCTCTTACGACAAGCATGCATTTTTTATTGGGTTGCTGAAGACTTATTCTAACCCTCATCTTCAAGTGTCGAGACCTTGGCAGTACAAAACACACTGTTTGGGAAATAGAACGTATATTGACTGTTACGTTGTGTTTGTACCCGTCCCAGTTATGTACCAATTACAAATCTGAGATGTATTACAGTAAGAAATCATAAAACAATAAAATTAAACATAAAATAAAAAAAATAAATAGAGGATTCATCACGAGTGTTTTATAATATGGGTAATATCAACCGAGTCTTAGTTAATCGGTATTTGCCGAGCCTTTGGGATTAACGGGACGAGGTTGATATTTCCCATATTAAAAAACACGAGTGATGAATTCTATTTATCATTTTCACATTTTTGCTTCCCAATTAAGGAATAATTGCATTAAACATTAACATCAGCAACTTGTCGAAATCTTACGTATAGATCGTGCGTAGTGATACATGTTTTCCATAGCCGTGTAAATCAAAATAAACAACCTCCTAACTCCTTTATGGCATATTCCTTCGCTGAGAAAAAAAGTTCCTCGGATTATTTTAAACAAAATACTTGAACAGACTTTTGCAGAATAATTGAAATAATGTCTCCAACATCAAAGGTATCCATGTTGCACCGGCGAAAAAAGTCCCACTTCCGGTTATCTAATTTGCATATCTAATTTGCATACTTATGTCATTGGGGTATGACATACATGTTTTTATGTCATAAGCTTATGTCATGGATAAATTCTTTAGTTAAATGATAAATAAAAATAAAAAATGAATGTGTGTTATTTGTTTAACTTGCACATCTAATACCAATTAACCGAGATCTACACTGAGGTCGCACACGACCTGTCCGTTCTGACACGTCTAAGCACTTGGAAAACAACATGTTCCCGAGGCAAGGGAGCTAACTGACTGTAAAAGTCCAGTTTATTTGGACCTTTATAGTCAGTTAACACCCTTGCCTTGGGAAGACGGGAAAACGATGAAGTCGTAGTTGTTTCAGAGTACGTGGTCATAATTTTGTCGGTGGGCGGTCGTATATTATACGACACTTCAAGTTGTTTAGTGCGCAAACTCCAGATTATAACACCTCAGTCAATCTCTGTGAAGAAATATTTCAATGACCTCATTCAAACTGCGAACGGTACGACAGTTATCAAAATGTATAAAATACTCTGTTTGATCGAATACAACCATAATACTCTTTACCGCTAGTTGTATTTGTGATTAACATAATGATTCCTTTTGTATGTCTGAAAACGTTTTATATAATTTTCTCTTGTACAGCCTGAACGAAAATGAAGAAGCTATTGATGCGCTCTTAAAATCTACAAAATTGCACCGCATCACGTCAGAGCATTCAGTTTCCTTGCCACATTCATCTTCATCTTCTTGTTGGGAGGTTAAAGGCTGGATTTTGTCAAAATTGTGCACTTTGGGTTAAAAGCACCAAACTTGACACGCTTATACATTGAACCATTCCGAACATTTGTATACCGACTAAACTCCTTGTACTACTCTAGTACACTTCTCGGGGCACGGGTGGCCCAGCCGTCTAAGGCGCCGCGATTCGCTGTGCAGAGTTGCGTCCCTTGGGCACGCCAGACACCTATGATTGTGGGTTCGAATCCCGGTTCGCCCCGATTATGTTTCTAGGTTTTTCAGCACCATACCCGTGCTCGTGGGTTTCACCGAGGTGGTAAACGTCTAAGACCTGCATCACTTCGGGCTTTCCTCCCACATTAAGCTGCCACGCCGCGATATAACTGGAATAATGTTAAAAGCGGCGTTAAACCCAACTCACTCACTCACTCACTCCAGTCCACCTTTGATAAGGATATTTTTAACTTTCCATAAAGCAAAAAAATGATTCTAATAATAAATTTATGTCAAGTGTACACGTAACTAGACTGACATATCTCATAATCCTATCGAAAGCGTTCGGTCACGAATCTTTGTTTTCCCTTCTGCAAATTATTGAATGATTGCTTATAATGTTAAGGATATAAAAGTGCAATAATATACATAACTCAATGTCCATGCGAACAATCTTATGAGTGCCCAAACTGAAGCAACTTTCATGCATCAGATCCCTCGTAGTTGATAGTGCCTAATATGACGCTGTGATATGAAGATGTCCATCGATCACTTGATTGTCTGGTTTGTTTAAGGCCGCTGTCGCATGGCAGGAGCACAACTGATATTCAGTGATCCATTCATATTATTCACCGCTATTTTGCCTTTTGCGCTCAATGGAATCTGTTTCGGCGGATAATCGAGACTGGTTATTCTCTGGCATTGACTTTATCTATTTACTTACACGTAATGTTCAAGCTTAAAAATCCTTAATGTCATTTTAAATTTTTCACTGCAGCTAAAGAATTTTTTTTGATCTTCATATTTTTAGAAATCAAACGTTAATGTCACAACTGCTTTGCTCACAGATGCGACGTGGTTGTGTTAATAGATACACGACGCATCACCTATAAGTGATGTTTCAGAAGAAATGGTACGTTCGTCTTGATTGTGGACGTACGATGGAAAGACCCAGCACCCGACATTTACGACTCGCACTGTAGACAGTTGTAGCCATGCAGTGTGGAGACGTACAGCGGTTGCAAGGGTGGGGGGCAAGTGTCATCTTTGTCTTCATCAGATGAACGCCAGTTTCCAAGATAGCATCTGCTGTATTTTATGCACTTAGATGCTGCGACACTTTTGAATATTTTTTCATCTTTTATGCGGTTATACATTTCAGATTCCTATGTGTTGTGTAGTTAGTGAGTGAGTGTGTTTTGAGAGAGTGAGTGAGTGAGTGGGTGTGTTTTGAGAGAGAGAGTGAGTGAGAGAGTGAGTGTGTGAGTGAGTGAGGGGCGGGCGGGTGAGTTAGTCTTTCACTTAATGAAGGAAATAAGTCCATAAATTTGACGGGATAATTCTTTGAAGTATTTTTTATTAGATTTGAAAATACAAGCTTCACACATACATTACACAGGTATTTGTGAAGTACCAATTTGTGACGTTAGTAGCTGTAAACAATTATCTTACCAAATTACGAAAAAAACAATAGCTGATTTTCAGAACTGACCCGCCTAACTGTAACTATGTTCATCTACAAGTACATTCACATTCCCGAAATAGTTCACTAATTACTCTATTTCGTTTAAATGCAGAGCTGCAGTTTTACACAGCAGCACTGATCACCTGCCGTCGCATCTCTTCACCACTTAACGAGAGATTGATGAACTTAATGTTTTTGTCACTTCCAGTGATGTGGGATTCAGAGCCTGAACATCCGACAGTGAACGAGACTCCTCAACCCTGGAGATTTATTACCAGCGTTGTTGACTTTTGTGGTTAAGAAGAGGCTGTTCAACTTGAATCTGCAGTGTTGATAATTACGTTGGATGTAAACACTACTGTGAATAAACTTACAAATGAAATCCTTATGAGGAAGTCGGAATCTTACGTTGGCTGTTAATAAACTTACAAGATCAAAGAAATGTACGACGGGTGCCACTAGTGGGTCTGGATACACTCAGTCTTTCGCGAATACCTGGTATCGTCCTACTGGATAGTGATTCAGAAACATATCCTGATGGTATAGTGAGAATCCTACACAATGAACTCTGCTTCAACACAATTTCGTGTGATTGTGGAACGGGTTTTGTCGCTTTTATTTCCACAAATATCATCGGACAAATTTCCACAAATACATACGAATAAGCTACTTCTGTTAAAGAGAGTAGTTATCTCATTTTCGTATTCCCACTTTTGACATTTTCCCACGAGAATCTCACGTCAGTTAGCTTGTACGAAGTGTGTGATGAATGTGTTTGTGAATGTTGTTCTTTATTTTTCATCAACCCGGAAGCAAGTCAAGGCCAAGCAGTTGGGGTCCGATAGCACACAATCAGACAGGTCAACCCACATTGTGTTTTGTAATCGCTGGCATCTATATACAGGTAATTATTGTCCTTTCCCTCTTTGAATATTCATAAGTTACGTCACTTGGACTTTCCTGCCTTCTCTGAAAGATTCAAGGAATTATACTGTTACCTACATGTTGCACAGAGGCACATGAACTTGGTCTCATCCAAGCGATATCTCCTATGGGAGCCAGTTTTGGATGATAAATAGAGGTTATCACGCGAGTGTGTTTGGGGATGGTAAATATGCTGCATTAGGAATAAACATTGTATTTAGCTAGCCTTGGCGAGCTAAATACATAGTGTTTATTCCTAATACAGGATATTTACCATCCACAAACACACAAGCGTGATAATCTCTTTATCATATAATGTCATTCTTTAATAGTGCGCTCGAAAATCTCTTTCCCTCTCTCACAAACATTACCGAAACATTGCGAGTTTCCCTGGAATGCGCGCATTAATTGGGAGATAAACATACTGTATTTTCAATGTAGAGCTAGGTTACCTGTAGATTTAATCCCGCTAAATTGAATTTGGAACCGAACGCGCAGCGTGAGGTTTCAAATGTTAAATTTAGCGGGTAGTCCATTCTACCATGACTAAATAAAATGCGTGAAGCGGCATGGGTTGAGTTCAGTGTTTTTTGTGGGTTACTATCGATCTGAATTACGGAATCAACGAACAAAATATGGTGCTGTATATACTCAAGCAGTTTGTTTACACCGTAATATTTCACTCGAACATATGACAGGCATTGAAAGCATGTAAGCACGGCAACTTGGTAAGCTATCATTAGGTGGGCATCCCTAAAGAAAACAAAGCGAGCTTTGCAAGGCTTTCGCTCTACATCGCACGTCACCATTATGACGTCATATCGCTCATTGTGACGCAAAATATATGACGTCACAGTCGTATATAGAAAAGCGCCAAAATTCCAAGCTCTCTGTTGTCTCCAAAACGTAAATACATTCCCTTTGTTGATTTCTGTCGTGTTTTTCTGCACGAAATGTATTGCCAACATCCTTTGAATATTGTAGAAACCGCATCTGTGCATTTTGTAACCTGTAATTGTAGATATAATTATTTAAATATGCCTACCGACAATGACTGAAAATAGCACTATTCTATGAATATTTGCTTCCGTGGTGATGCGGCCGTCAAACCAGCTGTTTCAATCAGAGGGGGATATCGTTTCTATCCGTTGGCTTTATCCTGCTGAGAAACCTGCCCATTATATGATTAATACACTTATATGTGGCACAGCTTGGCTGTCGGTCTTTCTTATGTTACAAGGAACCTCGCCAATCCGTGAACTCGTCCGGATTAAAGGATGTCCGGATATACGAATCATTGTTAAGTATGAGGAATATCATTTCATACATATATAAGCCTTCTCTGGAGTAATCGTCCGGTTAATGGGGTTTCCGGATTAAAGAGGTCCGGACTTACAAGGTTTCACTGGATGAATGTCGTGTATTCTGATGTTACATGTGTGTTGTAGAGATTGAAGCAGTTTGAAGATATGTCTACAGCTTTCTCATAATAACTCGATATACAGAGCTGCAAAGGCTTGGCAAGGTATTACTGCACTGACATTATATATGTATGTGAATTCGTTCAATATCTTTATATGCTGCTCGTCTTGTGATACCCGAACTCTAGGATAACAATCGTGTAACAAAGCATACCATAGTGCAGTATGTCTTCGTAAACAGTTGGAAGTGAGAAGGCAATATATTCTGACAAGGCGATGATATGTGAGTTGTTAAAACACTGTTAAACCGTCTCCAGTTTTAACACACACCAGACGAGTCTCGGATCTCTACCTCTCGGTAGAACATATCAGAATACAAACAGTCAGTATCGAATTCCGTGCTGGTCCCAAAGCCCAAAGTTTTTTAACATATTAGTTGGGATATAGCCATATCTTTTAAACGCTGTACAAATAAACCAAAACGCTGTTCCACTTGTAAAGCTTCAACAACGAAACACGCGGTCGTGAAGCCCAGTGGTATATGTGTTCGCTCACATTCAGCCGGGTTCTAATCCCAACATACACGTATGACACTGCTCCAGATGACCGACTGTTTGTGATGGCGTGCAATGGTCAGGGACGCAAACATGAGACCTATTGTGTTAAGTGTGTGTCAGTCTATGAAAAGTGCTGTGTTTAGTGTGTGTTAATATATGAAAAGTGTTGTGTTTAGTGTGTATCAATGTATGAAAAGTGCTGTGTTTAGTGTGTATCAATGTATGAAAAGTATTGTGTTCAGTGTGTATGAAAAGTGTTGTGTTTAGTGTTTATCAATGTATGAAAAGTAGTGTTTGTAGTGTGTGTTAATATATGAAAAGTGTTGTGTTTAGTGTGTATCAGTGTATGAAAAGTGTTTTGTTTAGTGTGTATGAAAAGTATTGTGTTTAGTGTGTATCAATGTATGAAGCGTGTTGTGTTTAGTGTGTGTTTATGTATATGAAAAGTGTTGTTTTTAGTGTGTGTTAATATATGAAAAGTATTGTGTTTAGTGTGTATCAATGTATGAAGCGTGTTGTGTTTAGTGTGTGTTTATGTATATGAAAAGTGCTGTGTTTAGTGTGTATCAATGTATGAAAAGTATCGTGTTTAGTGTGTATCAGTGTATGAAAAGTGTTGTGTTTATGTAATACTTAGGATTACACTTTCTTAATAATGTTAAAATTCTAATACTTTTGGGTTGAGTCTTATCCGGGACTCGAACCCACACTCTCATATTTAGACACCTAATCGTCAGCACACAACGTCAGCGATCTCACCCACTGAGCCACCGAGACTTCCACAAAACTGAAGTCGGACAACTGTCAGTCAGATCACGTAGTTTACGTACGTATATCAGTGGGCTGGCGCTATAAAATCGGCATTAGTCTGAACTAATACAAGCAAACACACACACAAGAACGTACAGACACGTGCATGTACATAGCTACAGAAAACGAATAATCTTGAACGAGACGATTTCCCCCCTTTTCACCTCACCTAACGACCCGTGAAGATCCGGGGTAGAACAGGTCTTCAGCAACCCATGCTTGTTGTAAAAGGCGACTATGCTTGTCGTAAGAGGCGATTAACCGGATCGGGTGGTCAGGCTCGGTGACTTGGTTGATGCATGTCATCGATCCCAACTGCGTGGATCGATGCTCATGATATCAATCACTGGATTGTGTGGTCCAGACTCGATTATTTACAGACCGCCCTCATATAGCTGGAACATTGCTGAGTGCGACGTAAAACGACAAACCAATCAACCACCTCACCAAACCTTATTTTTTTATTTAAAAATTGATACCACTACTAAGGTGTAAATGTGCAGGTAAAAACACAACTGGATCCACGAAACTCACAAAACGTTTAGACATTTTGAGCAGTTTCTAAATACATACATAATTGCCAGAATGTGAAAAATACCCCCCATGTGCCGTTATCTAGCTCTTTGATCCGCTTGTTTTACCAGTTTTAAATGCTTACAAAAACACAAAGAGTTTAACTTTCCTCTTGAATTATTGCAGACAGGGCCACCGGAGGAGAAGGAGTGTTTTTAAGGATGATAAATTTAAAACGTTTAATGTGACGTTAAGACAAATTCGTTTTTGTTTTTTCTGTGTTTGAGGTGATTGTTGTTTTGTTTTTGCTCATAAATTCAAAAGAAAGAAAACACATTCGCTGATTGCGACAGAGGCAAGCTTGACAGAACATATGCTAGCCTGTGTCACTCAGGAAGCAATCAGTGTTTGCGAGAAACGGAAATTGCAACAGACAATCAATAGGGTTAGAATTGTCTGTAATTCCACATAAAGAGTCGCTGGTTCTGTTTTAAGGTTCAACTGACATACAGATCTGTTTAATTCAGATTTTTTTCCGCAAAGGTTTTTTTCGCTTACTGATTCAGTATAAATTCTTATTAAATTCGACATGCGTACACATGCCATGATGCTAATGGTTTATTCAAGCATAGAGAACGCCGCAATAAAACGTTCATTAAAAACTAAATTGTTTAAAGAAAATTTCCCCTTGAGAAATTGACATGTTGACTAAAAACTTCCCTTGTTTGGAGAAATTTGTAAGGAGAAATTTGTAAATTATCTATATTTAAAAGTAATAAATTAATTAATTGTCTATATTCATAAGTAATAAAGAAGTTTGCCATTACATGTGGCGTGACAGAGAGTCGTCTTGGATTCAGGTTGGAATCCGAACACATATCTGAGAGTGTTACATTCTTACATGACACGTCATACGTTGTGTTCAGGCTGTCTAATGTAACTAAGACGGACTTGTATTGCACAGCAAATTCGCAAAACACAAGATCTCACTTCAGTTCAGAAATAAATATATCATTTTAAAAGCTAAGTTGAGACAGTAAAGGGTCTTAAAGACGTGTTCGCAAAACACAAGATCTCACTTCAGTTCAGAAATAAATATATCATTTTAAAAGCTAAGTTGAGACAGTTAAGGGGCTTAAAGACGTGATCAATGGACTGCCTACATGACAGATATCGTTACTTGTGATAGATGGCTAAATGAAGGCGTCCATACCGATAACTTTCTGTGACATTTAAATGGCAGAGAAGCTGTTTATGTATTCAGTCTTCAGTCGATGAAAGCTCGCGGGGAACGCGACAGCTGGCTGGCTTTGCTCGAGCCTCTGAAGTCTGTTAGCACCAGTGACGTATTGGTCCTATGTCATCACCCTTAACCCCATTACCTGGCTGATGAGGCACGCCCTATATTTTACCAGTCAAAGAGAAAGTAGTCCTTACTGTGACGGCGGAAGGACCTAGGTATACCTCGGAGAGGAACTAAGACAGACTCCCTCAAAGTTGTGGTCTTTATTCCGCTCTGTGTGTGTTTGCTTGTTACAGGAACATATCATCACATGCTCATACGTTAAAAGATGGTACTTGTTGTTACCCTGCCTGGTGCACGGCATTAAGGGGCTAACACAAGGACTGGTTGCCTCGCAGTCAGTGTACTGTGTCTGAGTTGGGTATTCATGTTAAACTGCGGCATGGTATCTCAGTGGGCTACCGCTATACAACCAGCATAATTTCGACTAGCACAAGCAGCCACACACACACTTGTCGCTATATAAGCGCAATAATCTTGGAGGAACATCACGTGGGCCAACGCTCAACTTTTCGCGAACGTCTTGTGTCATCACTTTTTGATAGTGATACATAAACAGATGCTTATGACAAAGTCGGTATCGCAGACTTTACAGAAAACTATTACAAGTAGTTTCAAAATAACCATTTCTGGCATTTAAATAAACCAGCGCCAGTCGTCCTAGTTGCACGGTTATTGTTATAAACCGCCCGGAGAGCGGAAGGTCTCGGGTTCGATCCCCGGTAGCGTCATACCAAAAGACGTTAAAAGATGGTACTTGTTGTTACCCTGCCTGGGGGCTAAAACAAGGACTGGTCGGCTCGGAGTCAGTATGCTGTGTCTGAGTGGGGTATTCATGTTAAGCTACAGCATGGTATCTCAGTTGGCAAGCATTATAAAAACAGGCATTAGTCCAGACTAGTACAAGCAGCCACACACACACTCGTGCATGCACGTCGCTATATAAGTGCAATAATCTTGGAGGCGACGTTAAATTCCACAAATTCCATATTAAGGTTTCTATAATCGTGATGTTAATCATATCGCAGCGATATTCTCCAATCAGGGGGAACATGTTCCACAAACCCACATCCACCTTAGCTTAAAGGGTAAGTTTCTGACCCTTACACTGGGAGGTAGGAGAAGTCTTTGGCGTAAGATCCCTCAATATTGTGGCGTATCCGTCATTTTAAACATAACAAAAAAGAAAAAGAAAGGAATACTTTCGGTTGACAAAATGTTAACTCAACGAAACAATGTATATCCATGTGCCTGTACCATGTGAGTTTCACTTTTCAAACGAAATAACAAAGCAACAAGCATTCGCCATTGTTCCCCAGACAGAAACAGGGCTTTCCCGCCTGACATGACACTGACACGCTGAATGGTGCACTATAGACGACGTCGATAGTAATAACAGTGCTGTTTACAATATGCAGAACATTTGCTGGAAATTAGGAGAATCCCGTATCCTACCTTTGCAAAGAAATCCAATCTGTTTGTGTAAAAAAACAAAAAAAAACACAGATGGATATGCTTAAGGGAAATGAACCACACTTTCAACATATTTCACACATAATACATAACCTCAACAGATCTCTAAATGATACCCTTGCCAGGGTTAGCATTTGGTAATAATATTACTTCAAACATTGTGTTGAACCTCCAGAGTCCTATATCAAACGACATTAGTTTAAAATACATCCAAGCTAATAACTAATATATATTCTATCATAACTTATATGTATTCTGTCATAACTAATATGTATTCTATCATAACTAATATGTATTCTATGATAACTAATACGTATTCTGTCATAACTAATATGTATTCTATCATAACTAATACGTATTCTCTTATAACTAATATGTATTCTATCATAACTAATATGTATTCTATCATAACTAATACGTATTCTATAATAACTAATATGTAATCTATCATGGAAATTACTCGATTGGTGAATCAGAAGTATCAAATAATAATAACAACCTCTGATGGAAACCGCCAATTTGACGACCGCATCACCTCGGAAGCTATTTTTTATTGAAAAGTACTTCTTTCTCAGCCATTGACAGTAGATATTTTAAAACCTATTAAAATTATTTATATCTACAATTACACTTCATAAAAAGCAGATTTGCAGTCACTAGAATGTGTGGCAATATCAATATTCCATATTCAAATTATTGAAAAAAATATCCTCTTGGCTGTTGTTGTTTTACTTTTGTTTTACTGATCAAATGTTTACTTACACATCAGGTATTATTATTGTCGACAATGACGATATTACCAAAAGAAATATATTTTATTTTATAACTTTTATAATAAAAGTGTACCTTGTCATATAAAGGGTCACTGACACATAAATGTATATTGTGGTACCCGCGAAAATCCGGGTCAGAATAGGTCTTCAGCAAGCCATGCTTGGTCCTGCGATGGTCGTGTTATTTTGTTCAAACACGTACTCAACTGAAATTGTACTGTAGGAAGTCAAGGTTGAGCAGAACTAGAAATATCGACCCCGATTATTTCTTTTAGAATTTAGATAAGACGGTGTTCCAGCAAAATAAAATTAAAAATAACCAGAGATCAACCGGTTCCTAGGGCTTTAACGGCGCGAGCAGAGACTCCTAGTGATAAAAAATACTAGATATGTCACAACATTCTCATAATTCACATATCTGCATGATTTATAGGTTTCCATATGACAGTTGAACCCTGTAAGTGACAGAAAGCCCAACAAAACATGGATTAAATCAAGATAATCGCGGGTCTTGATCTTTTCGCTTTAAAATAATGCACCAGTCTCCACCAACAAAGATAAATCAATTACCGAGTTACGTGCGTTAGAAATTACACAGGGCTAGGCAGCAATAAATACTCTTAGTGTTCACTGATACGTAGAATGCTGATACAGATCCTGTTTCGAAGAAGCATTACTTATTCCCAAATAGGAAGCTTTCAACCTTCTTAAGCAATATAATTTATCAAATTCAACGCCAAGTGATTTCGTTAGTTTAGCGTCTTTGATACCATTGCGTGCAAACACGTGAACCCTATGTTTTGAATTAACAGTCCCTTATTCGTTGAAGGCAAAAATAAGCAACTCCTCGAGACGCAGGTGTTAGCTATATAGAGTCCTTGTTAAAATGGACGTGAGACGCAGGTGTTAGTGTCAGACGTGGGACGCAGGTGTTAGTGTCCTTGTTGAACTGGACGTGAGACGCAGGTGTTAGTGTCCTTGTTGAACTGGACGTGAGACGCAGGTGTTAGTGTCCTTGTTGAACTGGACGTGAGACGCAGGTGTTAGTGTCCTTGTTGAACTGGACGTGAGAAGCAGGTGTTAGTGTCCTTGTTGAACTGGACGTGAGACGCAGGTGTTATAGTGACCTTGTTGAACCTGACGTGAGACGCAGGTGTTAGTGTCCTTGTTGAACTGGACGTGAGACGGAGGTGTTAGTGTCCTTGTTGAACTGGACGTGAGACGCAGGTGTTAGTGTCCTTGTTGAACTGGACGTGAGACGCAGGTGTTATAGTGACCTTGTTGAACCTGACGTGAGACGCAGGTGTTAGTGTCCTTGTTGAACTGGACGTGAGACGCAGGTGTTATAGTGACCTTGTTGAACCTGACGTGAGACGCAGGTGTTAGTGTCCTTGTTGAACTGGACGTGAGACGCAGGTGTTATAGTGACCTTGTTGAACCTGACGTGAGACGCAGGTGTTAGTGTCCTTGTTGAACTGGACGTGAGAAGCAGGTGTTATAGTGACCTTGTTGAACCTGACGTGAGACGCAGGTGTTATAGTGTCCTTGTTGGACTGGACGTGAGACGCAGGTGTAAGTGTCCTTGTTGAACTGGACGTGAGGCGCAGGTGTAAGTGTCCTTGTTGAGCTGAACATGAGACGCAGGTGTTAGTGTTCTTGTTGGACTGGACGTGAGACGCAGGTGTTATTGTCCTTGTTGAACTGGACGTGAGACGCAGGTGTCAGTGTCCTTGTTGAACTGGACGTGAGACGCAGGTGTTAGTGTCCTTGTTGAACTGGACGTGAGAAGCAGGTGTTATAGTGTCCTTGTTGAACTGGACGTGAGACGCAGGTGTTATAGTGACCTTGTTGAACCTGACGTGAGACGCAGGTGTTAGTGTCCTTGTTGAACTGGACGTGAGACGGAGGTGTTAGTGTCCTTGTTGAACTGGACGTGAGACGCAGGTGTTAGTGTCCTTGTTGAACTGGACGTGAGACGCAGGTGTTATAGTGACCTTGTTGAACCTGACGTGAGACGCAGGTGTTAGTGTCCTTGTTGAACTGGACGTGAGACGCAGGTGTTATAGTGACCTTGTTGAACCTGACGTGAGACGCAGGTGTTAGTGTCCTTGTTGAACTGGACGTGAGACGCAGGTGTTATAGTGACCTTGTTGAACCTGACGTGAGACGCAGGTGTTAGTGTCCTTGTTGAACTGGACGTGAGACGCAGGTGTTATAGTGACCTTGTTGAACCTGACGTGAGACGCAGGTGTTATAGTGTCCTTGTTGGACTGGACGTGAGACGCAGGTGTAAGTGTCCTTGTTGAACTGGACGTGAGGCGCAGGTGTAAGTGTTCTTGTTGAGCTGAACATGAGACGCAGGTGTTAGTGTTCTTGTTGGACTGGACGTGAGACGCAGGTGTTATTGTCCTTGTTGAACTGGACGTGAGACGCAGGTGTCAGTGTCCTTGTTGAACTGGACGTGAGACGCAGGTGTTAGTGTCCTTGTTGAACTGGACGTGAGAAGCAGGTGTTATAGTGTCCTTGTTGAACTGGACGTGAGACGCAGGTGTTATAGTGACCTTGTTGAACCTGACGTGAGACGCAGGTGTTAGTGTCCTTGTTGAACTGGACGTGAGACGGAGGTGTTAGTGTCCTTGTTGAACTGGACGTGAGACGCAGGTGTTAGTGTCCTTGTTGAACTGGACGTGAGACGGAGGTGTTATAGTGACCTTGTTGAACCTGACGTGAGACGCAGGTGTTAGTGTCCTTGTGGAACTGGACGTGAGACGCAGGTGTTATAGTGACCTTGTTGAACCTGACGTGAGACGCAGGTGTTATTGTCCTTGTTGAACTGGACGTGAGACGCAGGTGTTATAGTGACCTTGTTGAACCTGACGTGAGACGCAGGTGTTAGTGTCCTTGTTGAACTGGACGTGAGACGCAGGTGTTATAGTGACCTTGTTGAACCTGACGTGAGACGCAGGTGTTAGTGTCCTTGTTGAACCTGACGTGAGACGCAGGTGTTATAGTGTCCTTGTTAAATTGGACGTGAGACTCAGGTGTTAGTGTCCTTGTGGAACTGGACGTGAGACGCAGGTGTTATTGTGACCTTGTTGAACCTGACGTGAGACGCAGGTGTTAGTGTCCTTGTTGAACTGGACGTGAGACGCAGGTGTTATAGTGACCTTGTTGAACCTGACGTGAGACGCAGGTGTTAGTGTCCTTGTTGGACTGGACGTGAGACGCAGGTGTAAGTGTCCTTGTTGAACTGGACGTGAGGCGCAGGTGTAAGTGTCCTTGTTGAGCTGAACATGAGACGCAGGTGTTAGTGTTCTTGTTGGACTGGACGTGAGACGCAGGTGTTATTGTCCTTGTTGAACTGGACGTGAGACGCATGTGTTAGTGTCGGACGTGAGACGCAGGTGTCAGTGTCCTTGTTGAACTGGACGTGAGACGCAGGTGTTATAGTGTCCTTGTTGAACTGGACGTGAGACGCAGGTGTCAGTGTCCTTGTTGAACTGGACGTGAGACGCAGGTGTTAGTGTCCTTGTTGAACTGGACGTGAGACGCAGGTGTAAGTGTCCTTGTTGAACTGGACGTGAGACGCAGGTGTTAGTGTCCTTGTTGAACTCGACGTTAGACGCAGGTGTTAGTGTCGGACGTGAGACGCAGGTGTCAGTGTCCTTGTTGAACTGGACGTGAGACGCAGGTGTTAGTGTCCTTGTTGAATTTGACGTGAGACGCAGGTGTTATAGTGTCCTTGTTGAACTGGACGTGAGACGCAGGTGTTATAGTGTCCTTGTTGAACTGGACGTGAGACGCAGGTGTCAGTGTCCTTGTTGAACTGGACGTGAGACGCAGGTGTTAGTGTCCTTGTTGAACTGGACGTGAGACGCAGGTGTTAGTGTCCTTGTTGAACTGGACGTGAGAAGCAGGTGTTAGTGTCCTTGTTGAACCTGACGTGAGACGCAGGTGTTATAGTGTCCTTGTTAAATTGGACGTGAGACTCAGGTGTCAGTGTCCTTGTTGAACTGGACGTGAGACGCAGGTGTTAGTGTCCTTGTTGAATTTGACGTGAGACGCAGGTGTTATAGTGTCCTTGTTGAACTGGACGTGAGACGCAGGTGTTATAGTGTCCTTGTTGAACTGGACGTGAGACGCAGGTGTCAGTGTCCTTGTTGAACTGGACGTGAGACGCAGGTGTTAGTGTCCTTGTTGAACTGGACGTGAGACTCAGGTGTTAGTGTCCTTGTTGAACTGGACGTGAGAAGCAGGTGTTAGTGTCCTTGTTGAACTGGACGTGAGACGCAGGTGTTAGTGTCCTTGTTGAACTGGACGTGAGACGCAGGTGTTATAGTGTCCTTGTTGAACTGGACGTGAGACGCAGGTGTTATAGTGTCCTTGTTGAACCTGACGTGAGACGCAGGTGTTATAGTGTCCTTGTTGAACTGGACGTGTTGCCAGAAGGCATGGGTGGACGTATTGTGCTTAAGACAGATAAACATGTACTTCACATTTCCAGTTGGTCTGAGAAGAAGTCGCCGAACACGCCTTGGTATTAGATGCCGTCAAGACCAGACCTCCCAAGCAGAAGGAATCTTACATTGCTAAAAGCAACTTTGTCATCGCTATTGGTACGGATCCGTTTAATGTCTTCATCGGGAATCAAGCATGATTGTTTACGAGCAATGCAGGACACACAACAAGATACGTGCTATTCCAGTGTCAATATCTGTTGTGAAAATATATACATGAGGAAGCTTTTTCTTAAAATATTTCATTTTTTGGTGCATCTCACAACATTGTGGGGAGACTTTGGGAAGTCGCTGAATTATGATATCTCTCGAAAACAAACAACATTTACCGCCTCCCCGAGATAGGCAAGAGTACAGCTGCTGATTGTTCCCCAAACCAATCATCATAAAAATCCGGGTTTCAGGCAACGTGCATCGGTCAAGGCTAAGGGACGCAACTCCGCACAAAAAATCCGCGTCAGACAACTCGTCAGGCAAGATTTAAAAACTCTTCGTTCTAATAGGTGAGGTGAGGTGAAATTGGGTTTAACGTCGCGTCCAAGATTATTACACTTATATAACGACGTGCATGCACGTGTGTGTGTGGCTGCTTGTACCAGTCCGGACTGATGCCGATTTATAGTGCTAGCTCACTGAGATACCATGCCGCAGTTTAACATGAATACCCCAGTCAGACACAGTATACTGACTGCGAGGCAACCAGTCCTTGATTTAGCCCCTTAATGTCGTGCACCAGGCAGGGTAACAACAAGTACCATTTTTTAACGTATGAGCATGTGATGATATGTTCCTGTAACAAGCAAACAAGCACATAACGGAATAAAGACCACGACTTTGAGGGAGTCTGTCTTTGTTCCTCTCCGAGGTACACCTAGGTCCTTCCGCCGTCACAGTAAGGACTACTTTCTCTTTGACTGGTAAAATATAGGGCGTGCCTTATAAGCCAGGTAATGGGGTTAAGGGTGATGACATAGGACCAATACGTCACTGGTGCTAACAGACTTCAGAGGCTCGAGCAAAGCCAGCCAGCTGTCGCGTTCCCCGCGAGCTTTAATCGACTGAAGACTGAATACATAAACAGCTTCCCTGCCATTTAACAACAAGTACCATCTTTTAACGTCTTTTGGTATGACGCGGCCGGGGATCGAGCTCCGGACCTTCCGCTCTCCGGGCGGACGCTCTACCACAAGACCACGGAGGCGGTCCTTCGTTCTAATAACTGAAAACGATTCTGTTACATGATGTAACGTGTTGATGGCCCTAATGTCAGTAGATTTTTGTATAAATTTGTCAAAAATATGTTTTAATTTATAAGATTTCCATTGTTAATATATAACCCGTTGGCATAAAACATCAGCAATTCTTTGTATATAGAAGTGGGTACACGTATGTATGGAATCCTCAAAGGGACATTTTCCCATTGTCGAATCGTCGAATTGTCGCCCTTATGAAAACAAGCAAAAGGTGCGACCACGCGGCAATGTCTCTTCTGGGATTCCCCCCGTATGTCCGTATATTGAACCATATGTTTCTCTTCCCTGTTTTCTTACATAGTTTGCTTGTTTGTTTGTTTCTTGTTTAACGCCGCACTCAGCAATATTCCAGCTATTTGACGGCGTTCTGTGGACCAGTCATTCCAGTGATTGACATCATGAACATCGATCCAAGCAATTGGGATACGATGACATGCATCAACCAAGTCAGCGAGGCTGACCACCCGATCCCGTTAGTCGCCTCTTTCGACTAGTCGACTTTTACATGGTAATTGTGTGGGGAGATATTCCTCGTTATAATAATATGTGTTTGATATATCCATTTAATGCAGGATTTTTACACGTCGTCAACAATACACCGACTTCAGTAGGTTACTGTTGACGCTGCGTATTGCGAGGCCTCTGAATTCCAAACTGTTTTTACCTGCCTTTGCCCTGCATTGGGGGTTTCCTGTTCAATTTTCAATTATCAAACGTGTTTAAGACAAGAACCTATTTTCGCCGTCATCAGACTAGTCATGTTAAAGCAAAGAATCAAATCAAGTGTATCTAATAAAATACCCTACTGCTTGAAATTTTATATTATAAATCTTCACTGACGAGACTTCACACCATGTTTTTCACGGCATCTTAACGGATGTTTTATAACGGGGAACTTTAGATGATTTCCGGACGGGACGTTTGGGTGACTCCAAGTGTAACAGTAGTGTTCTTATGTACAAGATGCTGATGGTGTGTGACATCGTCCAATACTCTGCAGTCGGACAACATGGATGAGAGCATCCCACCCGTGTAGGTAGACATCAACATACACAGACATAAACTCTGGTTTCGGAGAGAAGAAGATGGGTGATCGACTCCTGTCTTGGGCCTTGGTCCTGCTATACAGTTACTACTAACTGTTTTCATTACCCTGTTAAAGACTTTGGTGTTAGGCACGTTGTGTCTCCTCTGAAGAATGGTGCTTTGCCCTTTTATATCATGAAAAAGGAAAATAAATGTGTCTTTTTTGCAGAACTCACGTAAATGACGGACAGACAGACAGACAGACAGACAGACGGACGGACGGACAGACAGACAGACAGACCGACGGACCGACGGACGGTTTATTTAGTATGGAAGTCCATGGAATGTTTTAAAGATCAACTAGATCTTGAACATAGCACAATATATATATTCACCTTAGTCTAAATACGTGTTTTAAATACATTGCTAAAGATTTGATGACATCTTCATTGATTGAATTCCACAAATTGATCATGGATTGATTGTCTTTGTGTGTGATATCTATCGGATAGAGACTTTGATCTCAACGTTTTATATTTATCACATATAAAAAGAACACGAAACTCATGCAGATCACGTTTAAGTCTTCCTACACACATCATTAGGACCGTACTATGATGAAATTGTTCGACTACTTCCGCATAGCTAACCGCATTCTACCCACAGGAAAACTCTGAACCGTCAGCCAAACGATGGTATCACAAGCACAATCAGAATGCTGTCATGTAAAATGTAGGATACCCAGCGGCGGATGTGTAAACATGAATCCTGATATATTGAAAGGGCGCTTCGACTGATAAGGTTATCTGCATGTCTTCCTGGAGATCCCGCCACAACGTTCACGCGGGAAAGTGGCAGGATAGAGCGTGGTAAAATGAGCAACCCTCTACATTGCGCGTCGGGGATGTGATAACGAATTGTTTGATTCCGATAACAATGTCTTGGACAAACACAGAAACATAAACACTCCACTCAGCAGATTCCAGCTGCAGGTATTGATATGACAAGCATGACAGGGAAAGGGAGGTTAAAAAACATTATAATAAAAACCAAAACAATAATGTAATAAAACAGATCTGTTCAAACATTTCTGCGCCTGATATCCACTTACGAGTGTTGTACTTCGATAAGGAAAACGGAGTTAATTAACAGTACAGCTTCTTCAAAGACAAAGGATTTTCAAAAAAGAACGTGTGAGAACACCTTAAAGCCTTGTCTTAATCGGACTAAACGTTTTCTCCCAGGACGAGCGTACCAAAATATAATGTTCATCAGTACAAGAAAGATATATCATCATCCTTCGGTAGTCTACAGGTATATTGTTGACGCAGTAACAAGAATGTTCTACAACCCACACAACAATTCCTTGTGTGTATTCGGCAACAAACCAAACGCGACTGAGATAATACCACTACCAGATAAGCTGGAAACAATAAATAGCATGCTCGTTTGACGCATCATTTAGCCAAATATTTTCCGCTTTTGCTTACTTGTCTGTATTAACTAACGTGACACATTTAGATGATGGTTAAATCCTATCACATCCAGCTAAACGACTTCTCGCCTGTGGACTGATCACAGACACGACGCTGATGATAGATGACTGTAACAGCTGTAACTGCGACAATGGCAACACGGCTGACGGTTGCATCACTTCTTCCAGTTCAAGATAGTTCCGTTCCTGTTCATATATATCTTTAATGATTTAACATTCTTCAGTTAATATGTGTCATTTGGAAATGTTAATAATCTTTGCTTCAGTTAGTGCTCAGCTTAGGATTCCAGAATTAAAAAGAAAAATTTCCCCGTTCGATTCTCCACAGGGTTACATTGTGTGAACCTACTACTATTACTACTACTACAACTACTACTACTACTACTACTACTACTACTACTACTACTACTACTACTACTACTACTACCACTACTATTGCCACTTCTCCTACTACTACAACAACAACTACTACTACTACTACTGTCACTTCTACTACTACTACAACAACAACTAATACTACAACAACAACAACAACAACTACTACTACTACTACTACTACTGCTGCTACTACTACTACTACTCCCACTATTATTACTACTACTACTACTGCCACCCCTACAACTACTACTACTACTACTACTTAGTACAATTGCGATCCCAATTGCGTGGATGGATGTTCATGGTGTCAATCACAGGATTGTCTGGTCCAGACTCGATTATTTACAGACCGCCGTCATATAGTTGTAATATTGCTAAGTACGGCGTTAAACAACAAACAAACAAACAGACAAACAAACAAACTATGTGAGAAAACAGGATAGAGAAACATATGATTTGGAAATGTTAATAATCTTTGCTTCAGTTAGTGGTCAGCTTGTGATTCCAGAATTAAAAAAATATTCCCCGTTCGATTCTCCACAGGGTAACATTGTGTGAACCCCATACTACTACTACTACTACTACTACTACTACAACTACTACTACTTCTACTACTTCTACTACTACTACTACTACTACTACTACTACTACTACTACTACTACTACTACTACTACTACTACTACTACTGCTACTACTACTACTTCTACTACTACTTCTACTAGTACTTCTACTACTACTACTACTACTACTTAGTACTGCGTATTATTGGTATTGTTCAAATCTCACTCACTCATTTCAATTTTTTACCCACATTTCTAAAATATTAAAAAAAATGTTTTTCTGTCCGGTGGATTCGCAAACCAAACAGTTTCTCTCATTTTTGTTGCATACGAGGCCTACACAAGGATTGAATACATCCCACATATAGCTTTATCGCATCATAGGCTACAGGAACAAATACACAGTGGATTGATTTACTGTACAATGTCGAGCGAAGAATCTATATCTTCCAGTTTCAAACAACTGTAATCTTTTGTATATCTGATAAGTAATATCTTATATAGGCGTGGATAAACACACCCACTGGCTGCGATATAAATATAGACTCCGAAAGACGAGACGGGAGTTGAACGTCTGCACGTTTTATCCAGCATGTGGGACATGGATGGACGTCATCGCTCATTTCTGATGATGTATTGGCGACGATAAATATAAAACCCTTCATGATGCTGATCGTGATAATGAAAACAATAATAATTACGAAAATGACGATACTACTACAACTACTACTACATCTAGTACTACAACTACAACTACTACTACAACGACTACTACTACTACTACTACTACTACCGCCACTACTACTACAACTATTGCAACTACTACAACTACTACAACTACTACTACAACAACTACTACCACTACTACTAACGCCACTACTACTACAACTACTACCTCAACAACTACTGCTACTACTACTACTACAAAAACCACGACTACAACTATTACAAGTGAGTGAGTGAGTGAGTTTGACGTTGCCTCCCCGATGATCTAGCAACACCCCCAGGAGGACACCCACTACGGATACATTGTACCGTGTGACGAAGGAAGGTACATATATGAGGAAGAATGACGACATGGGATCAGCGTACAAATAACTTATATACTACTCAAATAAGTTAAGGATACCCTAAATTCCATGTTACTACAGTTGATGTGTCATGGCAGGCCATATTATAGTAGTTGTGTGAAAGAAGCGATTGTTCTTTAACTGCTTTACTGAACCTATAGCCTCTACATGGAAGCTGACAGCAACTCTCATCTCTGTCACGTGGAAGCTGACAGCAACACGTCAAGGGTTCATCTGTATCCCAACTCTCATCTGTCACGTGGAAGCTGACAGCAACACGTCAAGGGTTCAGCTGTATCCCAACTCTCATCTATGTCACGTGGAAGCTGACAGCAACACGTCAAGGGTTCATCTGTATCCCAACTCTCATCTATGTCACGTGGAAGCTGACAGCAACACGTCAAGGGTTCAGCTGTATCTCAACTCTCATCTCTGTCACGTGGAAGCTGACAGCAACACGTCAAGGGTTCATCTGTATCCCAACTCTCATCTCTGTCACGTGAAAGCTGACAGCAACACGTCAAGGGTTCAGCTGTATCCCAACTCTCATCTCTGTCACGTGGAAGCTGACAGCAACACGTCAAGGGTTCATCTGTATCCCAACTCTCATCTCTGTCACGTGGAAGCTGACAGCAACACGTCAAGGGTTCAGCTGTATCCCAACTCTCATCTCTGTCACGCTGACAGCAACACGTCAAGGGTTCAGCTGTATCCCAACTATCTTCTCTGTCACGCTGACAGCAACACGTCAAGGGTTCATCTGTATCCAAACTCTCATCTCTGTCACGTGGAAGCTGACAGCAACACGTCAAGGGTTCAGCTGTATCTCAACTCTCATCTATGTCACGTGGAAGCTGACAGCAACACGTCAAGGGTTCAGCTGTACCCCAACTCTCATCTCTGTCACGTGGAAGCTGACAGCAACACGTCAAGGGTTCAGCTGTACCCCAACTCTCATCTCTGTCACGTGGAAGCTGACAGCAACACGTCAAGGGTTCAGCTGTATCTCAACTCTCATCTCTGTCACGTGGAAGCTGACAGCAACACGTCAAGGGTTCAGCTGTATCTCAACTCTCATCTCTGTCACGTGGAAGCTGACAGCAACACGTCAAGGGTTCAGCTGTATCTCAACTCTCATCTCTGTCACGTGGAAGCTGCCAGCAACACGTCAAGGGTTCAGCTGTACCCCAACTCTCATCTCTGTCACGTGGAAGCTGACAGCCACACGTCAAGGGTTCAGCTGTACTCCAACTCTCATCTCTGTCACGTGGAAGCTGACAGCAACACGTCAAGGGTTCAGCTGTATCTCAACTCTCATCTATGTCACGTGGAAGCTGACAGCAACACGTCAAGGGTTCAGCTGTACCCCAACTCTCATCTCTGTCACGTGGAAGCTGACAGCAACACGTCAAGGGTTCAGCTGTACCCCATCTCTCATCTCTGTCACATGGAAGCTGACAGCAACACGTCAAGGGTTCAGCTGTACCCCAACTCTCATCTCTGTCACGTGGAAGCTGACAGCAACACGTCAAGGGTTCAGCTGTATCCCAACTCTCATCTCTGTCACGCTGACAGCAACACGTCAAGGGTTCAGCTGTATCTCAACTCTCATCTCTGTCACGTGGAAGCTGACAGCAACACGTCAAGGGTTCAGCTGTATCTCAACTCTCATCTCTGTCACGTGGAAGCTGACAGCAACACGTCAAGGGTTCAGCTGTACCCCAACTCTCATCTCTGTCACGCTGACAGCAACACGTCAAGGGTTCAGCTGTATCCCAACTCTCATCTATGTCACGTGGAAGCTGACAGCAACACGTCAAGGGTTCAGCTGTACCCCAGATCTCATCTCTGTCACGCTGACAGCAACACGTCAAGGGTTCAGCTGTATCTCAACTCTCATCTCTGTCACGTGGAAGCTAACAGCAACACGTCAAGGGTTCAGCTGTATCTCAACTCTCATCTATGTCACGTGGAAGCTGACAGCAACACGTCAAGGGTTCAGCTGTATCTCAACTCTCATCTATGTCACGTGGAAGCTGACAGCAACACGTCAAGGGTTCAGCTGTACCCCAACTCTCATCTCTGTCACGTGGAAGCTGACAGCAACACGTCAAGGGTTCAGCTGTACTCCAACTCTCATCTCTGTCACGTGGAAGCTGACAGCAACACGTCAAGGGTTCAGCTGTATCTCAACTCTCATCTCTGTCACGCTGACAGCAACACGTCAAGGGTTCAGCTGTATCTCAACTCTCATCTCTGTCACGTGGAAGCTGACAGCAACACGTCAAGGGTTCAGCTGTACCCCAACTCTCATCTCTGTCACGTGGAAGCTGACAGCAACACGTCAAGGGTTCAGCTGTACCCCAACTCTCATCTCTGTTACGTGGAAGCTGACAGCAACACGTCAAGGGTTCAGCTGTATCTCAACTCTCATCTCTGTCACGCTGACAGCAACACGTCAAGGGTTCAGCTGTATCTTAACTCTCATCTCTGTCACGTGGAAGTTGACAGCAACACGTCAAGGGTTCAGCTGTACTCCAACTCTCATCTCTGTCACGTGGAAGCTGACAGCAACACGTCAAGGGTTCAGCTGTACTCCAACTCTCATCTCTGTCACGTGGAAGCTGACAGCAACACGTCAAGGGTTCAGCTGTATCTCAACTCTCATCTCTGTCACGTGGAAGCTGACAGCAACACGTCAAGGATTCAGCTGTACCCCAACTCTCATCTCTGTCACGTGGAAGCTGACAGCAACACGTCAAGGGTTCAGCTGTACCCCATCTCTCATCTCTGTCACATGGAAGCTGACAGCAACACGTCAAGGGTTTAGCTGTACCCCATCTCTCATCTCTGTCACGTGGAAGCTGACAGCAACACGTCAAGGGTTCAGCTGTACCCCAACTCTCATCTCTGTCACGTGGAAGCTGACAGCAACACGTCAAGGGTTCAGCTGTATCTCAACTCTCATCTCTGTCACGCTGACAGCAACACGTCAAGGGTTCAGCTGTATCTCAACTCTCATCTCTGTCACGTGGAAGCTGACAGCAACACGTCAAGGGTTCAGCTGTACCCCAACTCTCATCTCTGTCACGTGGAAGCTGACAGCAACACGTCAAGGGTTCAGCTGTATCTCAACTCTCATCTATGTCACGTGGAAGCTGACAGCAACACGTCAAGGGTTCAGCTGTATCTCAACTCTCATCTATGTCACGTGGAAGCTGACAGCAACACGTCAAGGGTTCAGCTGTACCCCAACTCTCATCTCTGTCACGTGGAAGCTGACAGCAACACGTCAAGGGTTCAGCTGTATCTCAACTCTCATCTCTGTCACGCTGACAGCAACACGTCAAGGGTTCAGCTGTATCTCAACTCTCATCTCTGTCACGTGGAAGCTGACAGCAACACGTCAAGGGTTCAGCTGTACCCCAACTCTCATCTCTGTCACGTGGAAGCTGACAGCAACACGTCAAGGGTTCAGCTGTACCCCAACTCTCATCTCTGTCACGTGGAAGCTGACAGCAACACGTCAAGGGTTCAGCTGTATCTCAACTCTCATCTCTGTCACGCTGACAGCAACACGTCAAGGGTTCATCTGTATCTCAACTCTCATCTCTGTCACGTGGAAGCTGACAGCAACACGTCAAGGGTTCAGCTGTATCTCAACTCTCATCTCTGTCACGTGGAAGCTGACAGCCACACGTCAAGGGTTCAGCTGTACTCCAACTCTCATCTCTGTCACGTGGAAGCTGACAGCAACACGTCAAGGGTTCATCTGTATCTCAACTCTCATCTATGTCACGTGGAAGCTGACAGCAACACGTCAAGGGTTCAGCTGTACCCCAACTCTCATCTCTGTCACGTGGAAGCTGACAGCAACACGTCAAGGGTTCAGCTGTACTCCAACTCTCATCTCTGTCACGTGGAAGCTGACAGCAACACGTCAAGGGTTCAGCTGTATCTCAACTCTCATCTATGTCACGTGGAAGCTGACAGCAACACGTCAAGGGTTCAGCTGTACCCCAACTCTCATCTCTGTCACGTGGAAGCTGACAGCAACACGTCAAGGGTTCAGCTGTATCCCAACTCTCATCTCTGTCACGCTGACAGCAACACGTCAAGGGTTCAGCTGTATCTCAACTCTCATCTCTGTCACGTGGAAGCTGACAGCAACACGTCAAGGGTCCAGCTGTATCTCAACTCTCATCTCTGTCACGTGGAAGCTGACAGCAACACGTCAAGGGTTCAGCTGTGCCCCAACTCTCATCTCTGTCACGCTGACAGCAACACGTCAAGGGTTCAGCTGTATCCCAACTCTCATCTCTGTCACGTGGAAGCTGACAGCAACACGTCAAGGGTTCAGCTGTACCCCAGCTCTCATCTCTGTCACGCTGACAGCAACACGTCAAGGGTTCAGCTGTATCTCAACTCTCATCTCTGTCACGTGGAAGCTAACAGCAACACGTCAAGGGTTCAGCTGTACCCCAACTCTCATCTCTGTCACGCTGACAGCAACACGTCAAGGGTTCAGCTGTATCTCAACTCTCATCTCTGTCACGCTGACAGCAACACGTCAAGGGTTCAGCTGTATCTCAATTCTCATCTCTGTCACGTGGAAGCTGACAGCAACACGTCAAGGGTTCATCTGTATCTCAACTCTCATCTCTGTCACGTGGAAGCTGACAGCAGCACGTCAAGGGTTCAGCTGTATCTCAACTCTCATCTCTGTCACGTGGAAGCTGACAGCAACACGTCAAGGGTTCAGCTGTATCCCAACTCTCATCTCTGTCACGTGGAAGCTGACAGCAACACGTCAAGGGTTCAGCTGTACCCCAACTCTCATCTCTGTCACGTGGAAGCTGACAGCAACACGTCAAGGGTTCAGCTGTATCCCAACTCTCATCTCTGTCACGTGGAAGCTGACAGCAACACGTCAAGGGTTCAGCTGTATCCCAACTCTCATCTCTGTCACGCTGACAGCAACACGTCAAGGGTTCATCTGTATCCCAACTCTCATCTCTGTCACGTGAAAGGAAACAGAATCTAAACAAGGTAATAAGACCTCGTCATATCTTGTTTATAGGGGCGGTCGGGTAGCCTAGTGGTTAAAGCGTTCGCTCGTCACGCCGAAGACCCGGGTTCGATTCCCGACATGGGTACAATGTGTGAAGCCCATTTCTGTTGTCCCCCGCCGTGATATTGCTGAAATTTTGCTAAAAGCGGCGTAAAACCATACTCACTCACTCACTCATATCTGGTTTATTACTTACCAGTATAACATACATGAATGGTGGCTCTAAAACGTACTGTCACATTAACCACAAACAAAAACAGATAATATTATACGTTCTACCCTGTGTATGGATAAAGATGGTAGTCTATTACAGATGGGAGAGGCAGCGCAAGACTTATGATGGACTAATTCCCTCGTGAACTGCCAGGCATTATACTAACAGACACTTACCTACTTGACTGATTGGCTCCAGCGTTCAGCAACCATGACGTGCGTTGCTCTAAAGCATGTGTTATGGACACGTGGTGGCAATTTAGTATTTATCATGTCAAACAATTAGCTGTTTATTTCAGGTAAACGCTCACAGTATGTTCATGCCAAGGTTAACTGCATTCCTGAGCCGGCTCCCGAGTACATCAATAGTGTTTGAGGACCTACATATTGAATTATGCTTGTTCTTCATTGTAAACAATTTGCAAACTATTATTTCTTAGATCAACGCCTCACACAAATTATGTTGAGAATGTTCATAAAGACTAGGTTATAATTATAGCCTCTTTGTCATTTGACGTTTGGTGTATTCCTTTCAATCTGTGAGTGAGTGAGTGAGTGAGTGGGTGGTTGGGTGGGTGGGTAAGTGAGTGAGTGTGTGTGTGAGTGAGTGAGTGAGTGAGTGAGTGAGTGAGTGTGTGTGTGAGTGAGTGAGTGAGTGAGTGAGTGGGTGGGTGGGTGGGTGGATGAGTCGGTAAGAGGGTGTGTGAGTGAGTGAGTGAGTGAGTGAGTCCGTAAGTGGATGTGTGAGTGAGAGTGTGGTTGGGTTGGTGGACGGGTGAGTCGGTGAGTGAGTGAGTGAGTGAGTCGGTAAGTGGGTGTGTGAGTGAGTGAATGGTTGGGTTGGTGGGTGGGCGGGTGAGTCGATAAGTGAGTGAGTCGGTGAGTGAGTGAGTGTTTGGTTAAGTGTCAAGATAACACATGTACCGATATGCACAGTAACCTTCACAAATATACACTGATCGCTATAAACACACGTATCATTAACGAATCGTGCAAAATAAAATCAGATCAAGTTGAAGTAAGCAAGAAAGTAGGTAGACTTGTATCAATCGGACATGATTGAGGTTTTACTGTTATAACATCAGTGCACAATATACGTGCGATGCACGATCGGCTGATCAGATTAAGAATAGTACGTTACATCATAATAATGTATAAATGTAATGATATATACAATGCAGAGTATAAATACAGTAACGCCGCCTTGTCATTGCAGAACTTGCATCTTTAACCTTTTCTTTAGAGACAGAGATATTTAATCTGCTTTAAACCATGCGAAACAAAGTTGGGGTTACATCTTGACATGGGGATATATCCTATTACATCAGGGCACAGTCGTTTGAACCTGAAACTTAACAAAACTGCAACCCCCGTGTCTGTCATTACGAGACGAATTATCATTATCAATACCAGCTTAAATACGCAAATGTCATCACCAGTCAAAATACGCACAATCAGCACCAGCCAAAATACGCACCATCAACAACAGCCAAAATACGCACCATCAACACAAGCCAAATTACGCAGAATCAACACCAGCCAAATTACACACCATCAACACTAGCTAACATACGCACAATCAACACCAGCCAAATTACGCAGAATCAACACCAGCCAAACTACGCACCATCAACACCAGCCAAAAACGCACCAGCAACACAAGGCAAATCACGCACCATCAACACTAGCGAAAATACGCAAATCAACACCAGCCAAAATGCGCACACATTAGGAATACACAGTGACAATAACGGGTGCGCTAACTGAAATGTATCAAATTCATAGATATACACAAATATACAATTGCAAGTTGGTAGTTATGTCGTTGTTTCGACACATGTTTTTTCAGGCTGCGTTATCCAGAGTGGCTATATTTCTAGAGGCGCCACGGTAACTGAATCTATTCACCACTGCAGTAAATAACAATTGTTTCCTTTAAGCAGTAATGAGGCAAAACGAGCTTGGGTACAAAACGTACAGCGTAATTCGTTTGTAGTCTTAAATGTAAGTGGGGAACAAAATCTTATTGTACCAGAGATTCGATAGTTTTATCGGACATAGTGTGGATAATCATCTGTGTACGTGATTTAATTTTTGCGCCATCTGTCCACGACATAAGAGACTTGTGAACAGACATTTCTAGGAGAAACACGCCATGAACACGTCTACTTCTCGCCCGAGGCTAGTAATTAACTGAATCGGGTGGTCAGGCTCGGTGTGTGTGTGTGTGTGTGTGTGTGTGTGTGTGTGTGTGTGTGTGTGTGTGTGTGTGTGTGTGTGTGTGTGTGTGTGTGTGTGTCTCCGTGTGTATATCAACGCATAACAACTAGTGGGGTCTACTCCTTGTATATATCAACGCATAACAACCAGTGGGGTCTACCCCGTGTATATATCAACGCATAACAACTAGTGGGGTCTACTCCGTGTATATATCAACGCATAACAACTAGTGGGGTCTACTCCGTGTATATATCAACGCATAACTACTAGTGGGGTCTACTCCGTGTGTATATCAACGCATAACAAGTAGTGGGGTCTACTCCGTGTGTCCATAAACGCATAACAACCAGTGGGGTCTACTCCGTGTATACATCAACGCATAACAACCAGTGGGGTCTACTCCGTGTATACATCAACGCATAACAACCAGTGGGGTCTACTCCGTGTGTATATCAATGCATAACAACTAGTGGGGTGTACTCCGTGTATATATCAACGCATAACAACTAGTGGGGTCTACTCCGTGTATATATCAACGCATAACAACTAGTGGGGTCTACTCCGTGTGTATATCAACGCATAACAACTAGTGGGGTGTACTCCGTGTATATATCAACGCATAACAACTAGTGGGGTCTACTTCGTGTGTATATCAACGCATAACAACCAGTGGGGTCTACTCCGTGTGTATATCAACGCATAACAACTAGTGGGGTCTACTCCGTGTATATATCAACGCATAACAACCAGTGGGGTCTACTCCGTGTATATATCAACGCATAACAACTAGTGGGGTCTACTCCGTGTATATATCAACGTATAACAACTAGTGGGGTCTACTCCGTGTATATATCAACGGATAACAACTAGTGGGGTCTACTCCGTGTATATATCAACGCATAACAACCAGTGGGGTCTACTCCGTGTGTATATCAACGCATAACAGCTAGTGGGGTGTACTCCGTGTATATATCAACGCATAACAACTAGTGGGGTCTACTCCGTGTGTATATCAACGCATAACAACCAGTGGGGTCTACTCCGTGTGTATATCCTGCTGCGTTGTTATGGTTCAGAGAGATATAAGGTGTCATGGAGTCCAACAGGGTTTTAGATGCCTGCTCTGTGTTTCAGTTCAAGGTTTACTTTGACACAGTCGGGGTCCGACCCTCCTTCATTCACAGTCCCCAACACGCCTCCCTGGCTCCTGGAACATATTGTCACATACACAACCCACAATGTCAAGCAAGTAACAAAGCTTTAAAATTGAGCTGGTGTAGAGTTTCTTGTTTTGACGGAATTGTCTGTGTTCAACGGGTTCGGACAACTGTTCAATTATCGTCTTGACCTTTTAAAAGAGTTCAACAGACATATCGGTTAAACACATTTTGATGAGTATCGAAACAGATATAGTTGAACTATATAAAAAGAATTATTCGCAACTTGAATATTATAGCAATACAGTCAATACAATGCCATATATTTATATAATTATACTAATAGCAAGTGATTCCTATTTTGTGAAGAGTTTGTTAACATTACTTAAGTTTACATTTTCCAGCAGTCAGTTCAATGCCATATATATTTTTAATTTAAAGTTTCCACGATAAACGGCTTTTCCATTGGACGAGAGGTCGGTCACATGACCGCGGCCTTGACGTTCATATGTGTATGAACGGCACAACTTGACGTTCATACGTTTTTCAGGAGACCGTGTATTGAAATGACGTCATCACCGACGGACTACTTCCACATTCCTGGTGAAACCCCTGGGAACTTCCCACCACGAGTACATACAGAAGCTTCTTTCTGATCATTTAGACTCATTTATCATGAGCTCATCGTTTAAGTTTACATTGAGAAACGTCAGAGAGTTTGACTGCATGGACGTTAACGAATAACCTCGCTACGACCCATCCCAGTGAACAAAACGAAGAAATGCACGTCCAAACCATCGTAGTATCGACTCGACCCGTGTCTAGGCTGGCAGTGAGAGTCTACAACCCCGCCTCGCTCTCTCCATACACACAACCCCCTCCTCGCTATTTCCCATAATCTCAACTCCCGCCTCGCTCTCTCCCATACCCTCAACTCCCGCCATCTCTCTGGTCCATACCCACAATCCCCGTCACATTCTCTCCCATACCCTCAACCCCCGCCTCTCTCTCTCCCATACCCTCAACCCCCGCCACCTCTCTCTCCCATACCCTCAACCCCCGCCACCTCTCTCTCTCCCATACCCTAAACTCCCGCCACCTCTCTCTCTCCCATACCCTCAACTCCCGCCAACTCTCTCTCTCCCATACCCTCAAGCCCCGCCACCTCTCTCTTTCCCATACCCT
This sequence comes from Haliotis rufescens, assembly GCF_023055435.1. NCBI lineage: Eukaryota > Metazoa > Mollusca > Gastropoda > Lepetellida > Haliotidae > Haliotis > Haliotis rufescens. The sequence goes on along the minus strand of NW_025963846.1, from coordinate 27,993,925 downwards.
CAACCCCCGCCTCTCTCTCTCCCATACCCTCAACCCCCGCCTCTCTCTTTCCCATACCCTCAACCCCCTCCTCTCTCTCTCCAATACCCTCAACCCCCGCCTCTCTCTCTCCCATATCCTCAACCCCCGCCTCTCTCTTTCCCATACCCTCAACCCCCGCCTCTCTCTCTCCCATACCCACAAACCCCGCCTCTCTCTCTCCCATACCCACAACCCCCGCCACCTCTCTCTTTCCCATACCCTCAACCCCGCCTCATTCTCTCCCATACCCTCAACCCCCGCCTCTCTCTCTCCCATACCCACAAACCCGCCTCTCTCTCGCCCATACCCACAATCCCCGTCACATTCTCTCCCATACCCTCAAGCCCCGCCTCTCTCTCTCCCATACCCTCAACCCCCGCCTCACTCTCTCTCCCATACCCACAAACCCGCTTCTCTCTCTCTCTCCCAAACTCACAAACCCGCCTCGCTCTCTCCCATACCCACAAACCCGCCTTGCTCTCTCTCCCATAGCCACAAACCCGCCTCTCTCTCTCTCTCTCATACCCACAAACCCGCCTCGCTCTCTCCCATACCCACAAACCCGCCTCTCTCTCTCTCTCCCATACCCACAAACCCGCCTCTCTCTCTCTCTCCCATACCCACAAACCCGCCTCTCTCTCCCATACCCACAAACCCGCCTCTCTCTCTCTCTCCCATACCCACAAACCCGCCTCTCTCTCTCTCCCATACCCACAAACCCGCCTTGCTCTCTCTCCCATACCCACAGACCCGCCTTGCTCTCTCTCTCCCATACCCACAAACCCGCCTCTCTCTCTCTCCCATACCCACAAACCCGCCTCTCTCTCTCTCCCATACCCACAAACCCGCCTCTCTCTCTTTCCCATACCCACAAACCCGCCTTGCTCTCTCCCATACCCACAAACCCGCCTCACTCTCTCTCCCATACCCACAAACCCGCCTCTCTCTCTCTCCCATACCCACAAACCCGCCTCTCTCTGTCTCCCATACCCACAAACCCGCCTCTCTCTGTCTCCCATACCCACAAACCCGCCTCTCTCTCTCTCCCATACCCACAAACCCGCCTCGCTCTCTCCCATACCCACAAACCCGCCTCTCTCTGTCTCCCATACCCACAAACCCGCCTCTCTCTCTCTCCCATACCCACAAACCCGCCTCTCTCTCTCTCCCATACCCACAAACCCGCCTCTCTCTCTCCCATACCCACACACCCGCCTCTCTCTCTCTCCCATACCCACAGACCCGCCTCTCTCTCTCCCATACCCACACACCCGCCTCTCTCTCTCCCATACCCACAAACCCGCCTTGCTCTCTCTCCCATACCCACAGACCCGCCTCGCTCTCTCCCATACCAACAAACCCGCCTCTCTCTCTCTCCCATACCCACAAACCCGCCTCTCTCTCTCTCCCATACCGACACACCCGCCTCTCTCTCTCTCCCATACCCACACACCCGCCTCGCTCTCTCCCATACCCACACACCCGCCTCTCTCTCTCTCCCATACCCACAAACCCGCCCTGCTCTCTCTCCCATACCCACAAACCCGCCTCTCTCTCTCTCCCATACCCACAAACCCGCCTCTCTCTCTCTCCACCACCAACAAACCCGCCTCTCTCTCTCTCCCATACCCACAAACCCGCCTCTCTCTCTCTCCCATACCCACAAATCCGCCTCTCTCTCTCTCCCTTACCCACAAACCCGCCTCACTCTCTCTCCCATACCCACAAACCCGCCTCTCTCTCTCCCATACCCACAAACCCGCCTCTCTCTCTCTCCCATACCCACAGACCCGCCTTGCTCTCTCTCTCCCATACCAACAAACCCGCCTTGCTCTCTCTCCCATACCCACAAACCCGCCTCTCTCTGTCTCCCATACCCACAAACCCGCCTCACTCTCTCTCCCATACCCACAAACCCGCCTCGCTCTCTCCCATACCCACAAACCCGCCTCTCTCTCCCATACCCACAAACCCGCCTCTCTCTCCCATACCCACAAACCCGCCTCGCTCTCTCCCATACCCACAAACCCGCCTCTCTCTCCCATACCCACAAACCCGCCTCTCTCTCCCATACCCACAAACCCGCCTCGCTCTCTCCCATACCCACAAACTCCGCCTCGCTCTCTCCCATCCCCACCAGCATGTTACATCATCATTTGTTTCCACACATTCAAGCTGCTGCAGCCTGAGAGAGAGTCCAGTCCGCTCCACACTGCAAGCATCCGTTCAGCGCCCTCTGCCTGCACGCGAGCCCGGGGGTAAATCAGAGGCTGCCAGCACCCCCGCGTCAGTTATATGGAAACTGCGTTTATATAGCATCGGCTGCTCATGAATGAAGTCAGGCGCCAGGCCACAACACACAGTTGGGAAGAGCCGTGTGTTCTCAGTCAGTGGGTAGAGACTGTCGAGTGTTTCTTGTCATGACTCGGATCTCGGAGGACGTATCTCGTCATTTGTGGTTAGGAATATCAGGGTCACAAAACACCTCGGCACAATATATCGCCCAGAGGACAGCTTTAATGTGTGACTTTTAAATTAGTCTCATCTTCCTCGTCAATAGATGTCAGTTTTTAACGACCTACATCAGCGTTGATCATGGGCATTAAAAACGAATTCCGTATTTCCAACTTTGGATTAAACCACAGTGAAGCGCAAAGATTTGTCACATCTCAGGTAAGATAAGGACTAGGATTTATTTAGGAGATAAACGTACCGTGTTTTCAATGTAGAGCTAGCTAGATTTAACCGCGCAAAATTGTATTTAGACTCGAACGGGCAGCGCGAGGTTTAAAATGTTAAATTTAGCGCTGTGAAATCTACAGGTAACCTAGCTCTTCATTGAAAACACAGTATATTTATCTACATTCTACGATGACTACATAAAACGCTCACTCCTTGGTGTTAGAAAATATATATGGAGTGAAGGGACATGGGTTGAGTCCAGTGTTTTGAGTGGGCTGTCGATCAGAATTTACGGAGTCACCAATCTCATTAAAATCAGACCTTAGTTCTCGCTACCGCTAAACAAAGATCTGAGGACATTCCATTACGGGTCACGTCAGACCGACCTTGCGCGAACTTTGACCGACCAATGGAATGACCAATCAGAAGGCAGCTTTCTCGTGTTTTACGGCACTAATTTCAAATTGGCGACTACCCTTCGAAACATATTTTGACAAATTCTCGATTACAAATTTGAAACCTGGACAAAAGAACATTCTGGAATGGCTAATATATGGTCTAGATTGTATGGATTCAGTCGTTAAACCCGTAACTATCGTTCGGAGTTGAAGTTTTCGAGGTTGCATGATTAGACATCACATTCCGACTGTCACTTTCACAATTTGGTAAGCGATGCTGTGATTGGTCGGATGAAAGGTGTTCTGACGTGACCCGTAATGGGATGTCCTCAGATCTTTGTTTAGCGGCAGCGAGAACTGAGGTCTGATTTTAATGAGATTGCGGAGTCACCGACAACAGCTTTTAAATAAAATATGGCGCTTTGTATGCACAAGCTGTTTATTTGCATTATTTAATACTTCACTCGAACTTATGACAGGCATAAAAGCATATATCACTACAGCTTCGTAAACTAACATGAGGTGGTCACCCCTAAAGCTTTAGTTCCACACCGAACATAATTATGATGAGAGGTATATATCGCTCATTGTGACGCAAAAGATATGACGTCATGGTCGTAAACAGAAAAGCGCCAATGGGCAATCTCTCTGTTGTTCTCAAAACTTGAAATACAATTTCTTGGTAGATTTTTATCGTGTTTTATGCACGAAATATATTGCCACACATCCTTTGAATATTGTAGTACCGCAACTTTGCATTTTTGTTGCCTATAATTGTACATACAAGTATTTAAAATGCCTACCGACAATGACTATAAAAGAAGCACTGTTCTAAAAATATCCGCCTCAGATCGGCTGTTTCAATCAGAGGGGGTGTAGTGTGTTATCCTTGATTGACCAATCAAAATCGAGTATTTTCCAAATTCAGAATTATGTTTACTGATTATTTCCATAAACTTTAAAATTTACAAAGTGGCGAAAATATTCAAGTAAATCAGTCACCTAAGATGTTTTTTGCATTGAAGACAGGAAGGTATTTTAATATTCAAAAGTGTTCTAGTGATATGGAAAGGTGCTTCGTAAATTATATTGACATTGGGACAAGTGTCCCCGGGTATGTTTTGATGGCGCAGTAAGATTAATCCACATACCTCAGCTATCAAGTACAATTACAATGTCGCCATGCACGCAGTCGAGGGGTGCGTTGAAAGACCAGCTGTATATCCAACACTAACGACGGGAGTTACTGACTCTCCCTCTGCACGAACACTAGGTGTCTGTAGTCTGACAGATGAGTTATCAGTGTAAATATTGGAATTATCAGATCTCATATTGTTGGGCTTTTTCTATTGCCCAAATACCTTGAAGGGCTGAATACCCCGAATGTATGGAATCCCAGAAGAGACATTGTCGCGCTTACAAAAACAAGCAAAAAGTGTCAAATTAACCAATGCGCGTCAATGCGACAATGCGATATATTTTGACCTTAAAAAATGTCGAGTGGTCGCGTATCCTTTGGTAACAATAAATAGTAAAAAATAGGATTTAAACCGCGTCAATGCGACAACGAAATAAATGTCGCATTGTAGCATTGTCGTGCTTTGGCTAGTTTTGACACGTTTTCCTTGTTTTTGTCAGGGTGACAACCCGACAATGTCCCTTCTTTTATTCCATAGTATTTGTAATGTTAGGCGTTGTGAGGCCTGCTCGTATAGCTGTATCGCGAGAGGATACCCTGGTCTATCTAGAATGTTCACTACGTACAAAGTGATCCGTGGGTGCATAGGTGGTCCATTTAACATAACTACAACTGTGAAGACAGGACACGCCGTGAGTGGGTTCGAATCCTTCATGATGATGATCCTTGGGGTGTCAGCACCGTAAAACGTTCGTGGGTTTCACCAGCTGTAAACGTCTTGGACCTGTGTCACTTCGGACTTTCACACCCACACACCAATCTACCACGCGGGGGCACGCGTGGCCCAGTCGTCTAAGGCGCCGCGATGCGCTGTGCAGAAACCTATGACTGTGGGTTCGAATCCCGGTTCGCCCCAATTATGTTTCTAGGTTTGTCAGCACTATACCCGTGCTCGTTGGTTTCACCGAAGTGGTAAACGTCTGAGACCTGCATCACTTCGGGCTTTCCTCCCACATTAAGCTGACACGCCGCGATGTAACTGGATTACTGTTAAAAGCGGCGTTAAACCCAACTCACTCACTCTCCGGGCAGACGCTCTACCACTAGACCACGGAGGCGGTCGTGTCACTTCGCACTTTCCCCCCCACCAATCTACCACGCCGTGACATAACTAAAATATTGTTCCAATATATTGTTAAACCCGACTTACTCAGTCATGGCGGCTTGCTCTCGAAGGCTGAAAATTGTCGGGTGGTCAGGCTCGCTGAGTCGGTTGAGGCATGTCATCGTATCCCAATGGCGTTGATCGATGCTCATGATATCAGTCACTGGATTGTCTTGCCCTGACTCGATTATTTACAGAACGCCGTCATGTAGCTTGAATATTGCTTGATGTAAACAACACAGCTCCCCCATCTTGAAGTCACTACATTGGCTGCAAATACGCGAGAGGATAGATTAAAAAATCCTCTCTCTTGTCTACCAGTCTCTTCATAACACTGGGACCGCCTCCGTGGTCTAATGGTAGAGCGTCCGCCCGATGAACGAAAGATCCGGGGTTCGATCCCCGGGCGCGTCATACCAAAAGACGTTAAAAGATGGTACTTGTTGTTACCCTGTCTGGCGCTCGGCATTAAGGGGATAAAACAAGGACTTGGTCGGCTCGGAATCAGTATACTGTGTCTGAGTGGGATATTCATGTTAAACTGCGGCATGGTATCTCAGTGAGCTAGCACTATAAATCGGAATCAGTCCGGACTAGTACAAGCAGCCACACAAACACATACACGTACATGCACGTCGCTATATAAGGGCAATAATCTTGGACGCGACGTTAAACCCCATTTCACCTCACTTCACCTCATAACACTGGCCCTGCCTATCTTCAAGAAATGTTTTCTCAATACAAATCTACCAGAAATCTCCGATCAAATGACCAGCTTCTCCTGTCTGTACCAAAATACAGACTTAAGTCCTTCGGTGCTCGATCCTTCTCTCAAGCTGGCGCCTCTCTTTGGAACACCCATCCCTTCAGCCTCTAAAGTGCACCTAGTACCACTGTGTTTAAGTCTGGACTCAAAACAATGTCCCCTCTCTGTTGCATACATGAACATATGCTGACTTTGTGCATTGAGCATGTCCCTCAGTGATGTGGATTTTGCGCTACATAAATAGCATTATTATTATGATGATGATGATGATGATGATGATGATGATGAACGTGTACATGTACCTGGTTGAACATATTGAACATACAAGTAACATTAGTTTTCTTTATGAACTTTGTATTCTTGTATTCCTTTATGCTTTAGCTTTTTTCAATTTATATTAAGTTTATGCATTGTGTTTTCAGTATTCAGTTTTAGCAACAGATGTCGGATTTTGTTATACAGTAAACTACGGTTATAACGAATTCAAAGGGACCACTAATTTTAGTTCGTTATAACCGTTGTTCGTTATAAGCATATATACAGCATAACTACAGCAAATAGTCGGGACCGAAAAAGTTCGTTATATCCGTCAGTTCGTTATAAACGTGTTCGTTATAACCGTAGTTTACGGTATACGTGTTATTGATAATCTAATCTACCTACTCACCTTTCTCTACTGGGGAACGAGATACTTCAGAATCAATGACATCAACGACATTTACACTGTAGAATATTTTACGTTTGGTTTCCGCGAACCTCAAGCTGTTGAGGTTTTGATATTCGGAGCCGCTTATCCGAGAACAACAGCTGAATTTTCGAATATGAATGACATTAAGTCTCCCCATGGCAAACAGAATATCTATACCTTGGCAAATAACACGTCAATCCCATGACGTTATTCTCGTTGAATATGTTCACTCATGGCAGCGTTACCCGTGGAAAATAAAATAAAAAACTTCTGTTTCAGTGGGGCCACCCTCGTCTCTACCTGTCATGGAGGATATTCTGGGCTCTGTTTCATACTTCCTGGCTGGTCAGTAGCATGGTGTATGCGACCAAAGTGACGTCATCACCGCTAGGTGGCGCTGTGTGGTTCATCTACCTCACCAACTGGACCTACCTCCTGCTGACCACCAGTGCTGTCCTGGACGCAGTCATCGTGGTGTTCGTCAGGATCAACAGACAGGACATTATAAAGGGTAAACTTGATCACGTATTAATCGATATATCAACGATCAAATTAGGGCTCACAAAAGCTGTCTCGATTGTTCTCTCTTTAAGAAAATATAAAGACAGTCTTTATCGAATACACCAAACAGTCACGGTATTGAAACGTTTGCTGGCCAGACCCAAAGCTCCAAAGATATGTCCATTCCTTGGTTTAAAATTTGTGAAATTTGCGAAGCATGTATACAATACCCACAACTCTCTCATTTGCTACATCCTCAATGACGTGGAGTAAACTGGTACTCACATACATTTTTGTGTAATATGAATGTTTTTTCATCTTCAGGTTTCACCTCATATCTACCTTGGTACATGAAGGTGTCTTGGCTCCTCAACAGTGTCGTCACTGAAGGGAGTTTACACATCAGCGCCATCTACTGGATCTTTATTTTCAAAAGTGAATACATTTTACCTTCTTATAAAACATTAACCAAAAAAATATGTGTAATATGTAATGGGTTTCTTATTACATCGGTTTACTAAAAATAAATCGGGGATTTTTAATATGATCTACTAAAGGATATACGCATGTATTGATATATCTTCTTTTTCAGATCAGGACCTTACACTGCTGCGATTCATCCTCCACGGTATGAACTCCATCTACGTCTTGTCCAACCTCCTCATCACCGCCATGCCAGTTCGTGTGTATCACGTGATCTACCCAATTATCTTTGGCGTCATCTACACAGTTTTCAGTGTCGTTTATCACATACTTGGTGGGACCAATGAAAAGGGAGAACCGTATATCTACAAGATTCTTGATTGGTCCAAATTGAAGCGGACTCTACCTCTTGTGTTTCTGAGTACCTTTGTGGCTCTACCGTGTTTGTACTTGGTTATTTTCTTCATTCACATACTGAGGATTCATGTACGTTCAAAATGTCTGAAACAGAGAGAGGAGATAAGAATTCTAGATTCGTCGACTGAAAGAAGTGACAGCGAAAGTGCACGTGTTTAACAAAGTATAATACAACATTGTACCCAAGACGATTATAAATTTGTTTATCTCTGTCACGTTTTTGATTTTTAAGAAGAATACAGCATCTAAAGACATATTAATGATTTACAATAAACTGACGGGTAAAAGAAAGCATACACTTCATGAGTGGATTTGATCGACAAGTTACAAACGTTATAAAATCGTTACTAGGCTGAAAGACCCGTGAAGGTGACTACGCGTGTCGTATGAGGTGACTAACGGGATCGGGTGGTCAGTCTCGTTGACTTGGTTGATGCATGTCATCGTATCCCAATTGTGTGATATCAGTCACTGGATTTTCTGGTCCAGACTCGAGTATTTACAGATCGCCGTCATATAGCTGGAATATTGCTAAGTGCGGCGTTAAACAAAAAAACAAACAAACAAAACCAAAAAATGCTATGCTGAAAACAGTCACAGGACACTGCAAGGTAAAAACACAACTCAGTTACTGTATCACATACATATCGTTTGAATAAATCTGGTTTAATTGTAAGCCATTATCAAACATCGGTGTATACTTTCATTTGGCCGGCAGTTAGAATTTGAAAAAAAGATTTATGTTTTGGGTAATGTTTTTAGTATTCTTTGGTATTTACTGGTATAAAGTCTCATTAGCTCCAAGTCACAGAGGTTAGTGTAGACTGAAACTGAGTAGGATTCTTGTTGGAACATGCAGCTACATCTTAAACGACATACCAAGTGCACACTGTACATACATTAGTGTCGCTGGTTGCATTGGTACCTCTTTATAGAGTCTGTGCTCTGTATTACTTGAAACAGGTCTGCTTTATTTGTTGTGACAGAGGTCTACATTACCTGATGTGTTTGAGGTCTGTATTACTTCTTGTGAAACAGGTCTGCTTTATTTGTTGTGACAGAGGTCTACTTTTTCTCGTGTGACGGAAATCTGCATTATCTGTAGCGACAAGAGGTCTTCATTACCTGTTGAGACAGAGGTGTGCAACACCTGTTGAGACAGAGGCCTGCATTACCTGTTGAGACAGTGGTCTGCAATACCTGTTGTGACAGTGGTCTGCATTACCTGTTGAGACAGAGGTTTGTGTTTCCTGTTTAGACAGAGGTCTGCATTACCTGTTGAGATAGAGGTTTGTGTTATCTGTTGAGACAGAGGTCTGTAGTACCTGTTGAGACAATGGTCTGCATTACCTGTTTAGACAGAGGTCTGCATTACCTGTTGAGATAGAGGTCTGCAATACCTGTTGAGATAGTGGTCTGCAATACCTGTTGAGATAGAGGTCTGCAATACCTGTTGAGACAGAGGTTTGTGTTATCTGTTGAGACAGAGGTCTGTATTACCTGTTGAGACAGTGGTCTGCATTACCTGTTGAGTCAGAGGTCTGCATTACCTGTTGAGAGAGGTCTGCATTACCTGTTGAGACAGAGGTCTGCAATACCTGTTGAGACAGAGGTCTGCATTACCTGTTGAAACAGTGGTCTGAATTACCTGTTGAGACAGAGGTCTGAATTACCTGTTGAGACAGAGGTCTGCATTATCTGTTGTGATTGAGACAGTGGTCTGGATTACCTGTTGAGACAGAGGTCTGCATTACCTGTTGAGACAATGGTCTGCATTACCTGTTGTGACAGAGGTCTGCATTACCTGTTGAGACAGTGGTCTGCATTACCTGTTGAGTCAGAGGTCTGCATTACCTGTTGAGAGAGGTCTGGATTACCTGTTGAGATAGAGGTCTGCATTACCTGTTGAGACAGAGGTCTGGATTACCTGTTGAGACAGAGGTCTGCATTACCTGTTGAGACAATGGTCTGCATTACCTGTTGTGACAGAGGTCTGCATTACTTCTTGTGACAGAGGTCTGCATTACCTGTTGAGACGGAGGTCTGCATTATCTGTTGTGATTGAGACAGTGGTCTGCATTACCTGTTGAGACAGAGGTCTGCATTACCTGTTGAGATGGAGGTCTGCATTACCTGTTGAGACAGAGATCTGCATTACCTGTTGAGACAGAGGTCTGCATTACTTCTTGTAACAGAGGTCTGCAATACCTGTTCAGATAGAGGTCTACAATAACCGCAACCACATAAAAGGCCCTTTACCGAGGCCAACGAGTGCATAACGATATGTCATGGCGGTGTATCGCCGTGAGAACACTGACAGTCTACAGGGATATCCATGTGTATCTTTACGATTACACCGTGGAACCTTCTTGAGGTGAAGTAACTGATCCCTGTAGGATTTCACAATACACTATGACTGTTATTTCATAGACATCGTTTCATCACAATGAAAGTATACAAGGATATCTAACCCATCTTGAACTCTTAACAACATGTTTGGTAAAGATGTCCACATGTATGTAAATATTCGGAACAAGGGCTATTATGATACAGTAGGAACGGCTGATATCGCCTGCCTTGTCCAGATAGGAATACGAGCCGTGCTAACATCCGATTTAAGAGCAGCGCGTTGAGCATGTGTATGATCATGGCCTGTCATTTCCTCACACACGAGACGATAAGAAACAAGGAGAGACTTATCCCATTTGTCCGCGTCAATTCTACTGATGCTCCATGCTATATTTCTGTTTGTTTGTTTGTTGTTTAAGGCCGCACTCCGCAATATTCCAGCTATATGACGGCGGTCTGTAAGTAATCGAATCTGGACCAGACAATCCAGTGATTGATATCATGAGCCTCGATGCGCGCAATTGGGATCGATGACATGCATCAACCAAGTCAGCGAGCCTGACCACACGATCCCGTTAGTCGTCTTTTACAACAAGCATAGTCACCTTTTACAGCAAGTATGAGTTGGTGAAGACCTATTCTACCCCGGATCTTCAAGGGTCCAATGCTACATCAAACCAAGTCAGTGAGTCTGACCACCCGATCCCGTTAGTCGCCTCTTACGACAAGCATAGTCACCTTTTACAGCAAGTATGGGTTGGTGAAGACCTATTCTACCCCGGATCTTCAAGGGTCCAAATCCTTGTAAACAGGTTTAATCGCAATTAGGTCGTTAATTTAGTAACAGCTTTAGGTGTGTCAAGTTCTTTTTAAAGTAACTGTATTCACTGTTCATGCATCGTAAAAAGACAAAAAACAGTTAGGATACTTCGAAATTATGAAACTAATAGTTTTAGCAGCAAACAGGAATGGCGCAAAACAAAGTTGCCAGATATTTTTATGTTCATCGAAACACAATATCATCTCTTATGATACGTTATCTACAGCAGAGCAACACTCATGACGGGTCATGGGCCGGTCATCCACGTGTGACGTCACGTCAAAATGACAACCATATTCGGTTGGTGCATCTACGGAATCGATACCAAACTGCCACATTTTCTGATCCAATTCCTAGTTCGAGACCAATTGGTGGCAGAACACTATCCGGCCACGATGTCAAACGATACGCCCACTATTGCTTCAACGTCACCGTTAGGTGTTGACTGCATCTGGGATTCAGAAGACAGGACTCGGACAGCAGATTGTTCACAGATGAGTCCAGGTTTCATGACGACAGCTCAGGTGGTGGTGCAAGGGTCTACATGCGTTTTAGCGACGCTTGAATTACTCAGTGTCGTTTGTGTGGGGGTTGAAGTGTAATGGTATGGGATGGCATCACACTCGTGGGAGAACTTAATTTATCATTGCGGCAAGATAATGCCCCCTGCCATGATTAAAAGACTGTTTGAGGCAGCATAACAATGTAGTACTGAAATGAACGGCTGTTTTTTCGCGACCGTTCCCCCATAGAAAATGTCTTGGATGAGATTGAACGACGCCGACGACAGGAACAGAACCACCCGGCAATAGCAACTTGTAACAGGTGACAAAAGGACACGCCCTAAAAGAGGAGTTGTGTAACAGCTCAATTAACAATGTCAATATCGGGTGTAGCCACCATTTGAGTTGATGAAGGCGCTTGAAGATACCACATGATCAAACGCAACCTGGGCGACGTAGTTCCAAATGTCTACCAAAGATTGGCCCATCTGAGCTGGCATTATGATGAATCATTGATCAGACGAATGACCAAATGTATGTTGTTTCAGCAACCTAACATTTACACCACTTTATATGAAGCAAAGTTAATCTTTTCCCGAAGAATATTTTCCAACGGCTTCCTGTACTTTCCGCCCACTCACAGAAGTCATACCAATCACAAAACATGGTCTTGTGTGATGCATTATGGAATTGAATTAAGTACCATAACTCACCTGTTAATCAGGCATGAGTGAGTGAGGTAGTTGGATTTAATGCAGTTTGTAACAATATTCAAGCCCAAACACGGCAGGGAAACAAAGGTTGGGTTCACTGACGATGGCCGTGTTCGGAATCGATTCCAGGTCTACACGAGACAAAGATTCCACCGTTATATATGCAAACCCACAGCCCCAGATATCTAAACGTGAATGGTTTAGTTAGGGTGTCTGGTGGAGGAAAGAGGCTGATGGAGAATTGCCAACATGACGGTATACATTATATTGACTTTGGCCTTGACCTTATACCCAAATAACATGGTATACATGTCCACGCGTGGGACTGCATGAATATAAACCACAGAGACAGAATTCTGTTTTGCAGAAATACCACACAGAATGTTTTATCTGGTGTTACCGTTTACAATTGGAGCCGCGCACTCAATAACAAATAGGGCAACTTATGTGACAGTAAATATAGATCATATATGCTACTATTTTCTGAAAACGTCAAATCATGGAAATAATTATCTCAATGTTTATCACATTTATCAGGAACATAATTTCTTTCGCCACACGTTTGAATGTGAACTCAAGGCTCCGATTCATACCGATACAGAAAATGCTCTCCCGTTTCGGTCGACGTCATCATTGCAATCATACGATCGTTAGAGACTGGAGGATTTCCTTTAGTGTGTTTTTTCATTTGAATTCATTTGGGCAGGTCGTATGTATCGTCACCATATTGGTAGCAAATCCCGTTCTGATTTGATTGGGGCGGCGGGGTAGCATAGTAGTTAAAGGTCGTCACGCCGAAGACCCGGGTTCGATTGCCCACATGGGTACAATGTGTTAAGCCAATTTCTGATGTCCCCTACCGTGATATTGCTGGAATATTGATAAAAATGGCTTAACACCATACACACCGATGTTTCAGAATACACTGAAGCATGTAAACTATTTTTTCCTACCTACATACATGTATGTCCTAGACAAGAATGTATTTGTATATAACGGTAAACCTGTTCAGTCGCGATATGAAGTCAAGGTTACACAGATTATCCAGAGGCATTGTTTGCTCCTATATACATAGGTCGCAGTACTTCGACGTGCCGATCTCGGCTTCTCATTCATATATACGTCGTGGGAAGGGTATGCATACTTGGTTCCGTATAAATAAGTATTAAAATATAAAGGCAAAAAAAAATTCATTTTGTACATATCTCAAGCAACTGCAGGTAGGACAAGACTTCCTGTGAACAAGGTCTCAATTGGCCACGTGCACAGACTCCGCAGTGCCTCTCCATGACATGGGGTGCAAATAATCTTTACTGCACTTGCACGTTATCATGACGTAAAAGAATTTAAACATCAAACGTTTCTGAGGAGCCGTAATTCGCTGTTCCATAGCTGCCAGGAATCGCTGATCCGTCGGCACCATCCATGTGCAAGTACTGTTCAATGCGGCGTTAACTCTCCACTTGTAGCATTGCAAATCTGTGATCATCGTACAGGTGATATATAGAAACAGCAAATGGTTTATCTTTATTGTCGGCTTCATCAGTTTCCGCGACTGGAATCACGGACAGAATAGCTCCCCAGTTTCAACCTAGGGACTAGATGGTTACAATGTTGTACCTTGTCGATTGTGTGACATCCCTCCCAACGGCGTGGGACGATGGTCATGCTATCAACCACTGGTTTACCTTCCCAAGATGATACTTTACAGACCTCCGCCAACTCACTTAAATCTATTAAGAGTATATATATGTAGTGTATATTTACCTGCCGTTATCCATGTGTTCACTGTACGCGACGTGACAATACATCGAAGCTGACTGGTCCCGTGGAGATCCGGGGTAGAATAGGTCTTCAGCAACCCATGCTTGCCGTAAAAGGCGGCTATGCTAGTCGCAAAGGGCGACTAACGGGATCCGTCAGGCTCGCTGACTTGGTTGATGCATGTCATCGTATCCCAATTGCGTGGATCGATGCGAATGATGTCAATCACTGGATTGTCTGGTCCAGACTCGATTATTAACAGACCGCCGTCATATAGCTGGAATATTGCTGAGTGTGGCGTTAAACAACAAACAAACAAACAAATCGAAGTTTATTGTGTAGTTTCCAACATCAGAGATGATATATCGGTCTGACAGAAATTATACATACGTCTCTACTGGGGTTTTCCAGTTGTAGAATATACCGTTATACTTCTGTTCTCTACACGTCTTTATCCCATGCCAGCTGGGCTGGTCCTAGATCTACATCCACCAGACAAAATATCCCAGACCGGGCAGACATTAATATCAATATAATATAAATTGTCAATGCAAGAGAATAAACGGTCGAGTTATCCCCGGAAAAAAATTCCGATTGGCGTAAAGGGCAAACAGCTGTGAAAATAATCTGAATGGACCACTGAAAATCAGTGATGACACCAATGTTAACGAAAAGGCTAAGCATGTCCTGCCCTATTGGTAGCACCCGCCATACTCGCAATTTGTATAAGAAAGAACATTTACTATTTATCGCCTGACCCTGCACAGCAGTACTCCTGCCATGCAACGGCGTCCTGTAAACAAACCAGACAATCAAGTGATCGATGATGCATTTACCGTTATTGTTTAAATTGATAACTACGACATGTTAATTTTGAGTCACGTCTGCTGTGTTCAAGTGCAGAGAATCTACTGCTTTATAAAGGTAAACGTTCAAAATATATAAATGTCTATATGTAATGGTCTATAATTGCATAAGGAAGTTTGACCTGTGAAAATGGTCATCAGTAGGAACCACAGGTTAGGAACTGCCACTGCTACCTACATTATGTAATTCTCACCATCATTGCTTCGGCTGTATGAAATCATACATATATATTCAGCAATCTTTGATCACCCCTAGTTGTTAAAGGTTAACATATTTTATTCCGCTCACATGAACAAACGATATGAGTAACTGAGAACAGAACCGTTAAAAGAAATACATGAAAAGCACTAATAACTTGTCAACCAGAACGTCACCTTGGGCTACCCACTTCGTGTTGTAACAAAAGGGCAGTTGGTTGTACATGGCAGAAGACAGATAGACTTACCCAGCTGTCTAGAACATAACTAGTCAATAAAATACAGACGGAAATGTTTTTTTTATTCAGAAAGAGTTGGCAATGAAAACGATGTAATCATACATCACTGATACGATCTCAGGAAAATAACAGTATTTGCTCATGGTAGGGAAAGCCATTTGTTTCCTTCATTGTTTTCACATTCAACTTTGTTCTGGAATTTTTAAGTGTGTAATGCCTTTGTTAAGAGTAGGTTTAAGAATAACAATGATTTTACCAGAAAAATAAAGTATTGCGTGGAAGGACACGCAACAAAACTACTTAATGACATTTGGTTTTCTTCCACTCACAATACGATATGTGGTAGCTTAAAAAGTTCAATATCTGCACATGTACACTTGGTATTCATAGTAGCGCTGCGTCGTCGAGTGACATCGATCTCGGGGCTATGCCAATACTGTGACTACTGAGCTAACTCACAACGCATCTTGCGATTGAATTTTAATAAAATAAAAGTAATGAATCAAATATAACTAAATGTGTGTTTTTACTCCTCATGGTGTAAATTTCGTGACATCAGCGATTAATATTTATTGTTTTTTAATAAATCATATTTTGAAACAGTTTCAGGTTTACAATTTAAAACGCAATACTTCTTGGATCCGGATTAGTACTGGAAACTCGCAGACCAGGTCATAAAAGGTCAGTTGAAAACATAAGATGAATGGTTCATTTATATGATACAGCCTTTAGTCACACTGCGGTGCTTGTTGTGCAGTTGGGCTGCGCTCTGTTTTATAGGTGACCTGCAAAATCACGCTCTCTTCTCAAAGGAAGAGGTGGGATAAGTGTCCTTTGGGCCTACTGGGAACGTGAAGTTGAAAGTTGCAGAAAACTTTGAAATATTGGTGTGGAAGTTATGAGATGTGAGTGTGGTTGACTGCTAGCTTCTTTTCCCCCTTACAAGACACATTGCTAACCTGAATGAAAAAGATGAATATGTTACCATTACATCTCCTTAGAAGAATGATCTCATATCGACATCAAGAATGGCGTTAAGTATTCTATATATACACGAAAGGAGTGATACTGTGCAAATAACAGTTCATTTTGAAGCATGAACATATCACTTTCGTTCTTCAATTCATATCGTCATTATGTTGACAAACGGCCTGCTTGCTAATACGTTTAGACGTATTATATACAATGTCATGTAATTGTTTTGAAGGTATTCATTGCACACCGTACATGTTCACGTTGATTCGTACTGGATTCGTCTTAGCGCAATAACCAGAGTATCTCACTATAGTGATCGTGAAATTGTTTTAAACTTTAAGCAAGATTGTTGTCTTGTTAAATTGCTTGGCAAGTAGATAAGGAAATATAAAACAAGTGTCTATGTAAAGGTATTAGTATTCATATTCCCCTTCTTAATAATTTGTATTTGTAACATTTTTTTTTATGTTCTTGTGTCTGTTGTACAATAAATTTACAGTCGTAGTTTGTTGACTCTGCAAACAATATTAAGCTGAGCTCAACTTGATTTCTATCTAGTAATGATAAGCAAAATTCCACGGCCATATCTAATTTGCCAAAATGGAATATTTGCATACCGTATCCTAGGATCCCAGTCAGTGTATCGTTAAGTAAATCAATTTATTTCATGACCCGAGCCTTATCATCATCTCAGCTTATAATTAGTAATCTAACATGATCTCTGTATTTTTATCAATAGTAGGCATTTCCTATCAAACGTCTAATTGGTAACTACGTTGTAAAAAGTGTTGAATGCTTGTCCGATAATATAAACGCGTCTTGATGCCTAAATATGTTTATATCCTAAATTTGTTGTGGAATTGTTTAGAGTGAAAACGTTTTAGATTTATTTATTAATCAAAGCAAAATGATACATTATTCAGATAATCATTTGGGATATGTGACTTACACTTATGTCACTTACAGAATTAAATGGTCTCGCACAACAATCGACATTTCTCTTTTGAAATGCTTGATTGTATTTCACTGTGATTAAATGTTCCTAAGACTCATGCGTTTGATATATCGATTTTAGAAACAGTTGATTTACGTATTGACGCGGTAACTAAGGACTGACACCACTTAACAAAATGTCAGTTTTTACGTACATGTTTATGTTGAAAATATGTTGAGATTTGGGGATATTGGGATCACGGTGTGTTATATATAGCATAATGTGTTTAGTTGAACCATACACAGCCTCTGTTCCTTTGGGACATAAATCTTCAGCACCTGTTTTGTACCTCAACACATTTGAACAATGTATAAACATGGTAATATCTAACTGTCATGACCTTTACCAACTGTGTTGTAGCAGATAGAAGAGTAAGATGCAATACATCCTTACCTTCTCAGCTTGCTGACGGGGTTAACCTCTTTGGTCACGTGGACAAGGCGTTCGACTTCGGATCAGGAGGTCCGTGGTTCAATCCCATCACGGATTTAGGATTTTAGGGCCGCTACATTGGCGCGTGAGGCTGAGCACGTTCATATTAAATTTGATCAAAATAAGCCTCAGTACCCTACTATGTGGCCCAGGACGTGCCTTCTGGTGACAGGGGAGTAAGTAGCAGGGCGTGGATTCGTCCCACAGATGACATCCTTACCATGTCAGCTTGCTGACTGGGTTAACCTCCTTGGTCACGTTGACAAGGCGTCCGACTTCGGATCACAGGGTCCGTGATTCGAATCCCATCACGGGACTCTAAAATTTTAGGGCCGCTACACTTACAATGTAATATACTAGTTTTAAAGGTGATATTTATCATTATACAGTTAATTTTAATCTGAAGAGTATTACGTTCAAGTGGTAAATTCTACTAAAACGCAATAACAGATCTAGAGTATTGATTCAGGGAACATGTACCTTTCGCTCATATTACCAACTTACCATTTATTAACACTTGTAAGGGTATTATATAACCGACAATGTTCATTTTCCCACAGTTTTTAAACAAAAGCATATTGCCAAATTAAAATGAAGTACACGGGATCATATTGATCGAAGTACCCATATCCTGAAGCGCTTTCTGATTGGCTTGCGCCATTTCGACGCAGGACGGCCTTCGAGAGGGGGACCTCCATGACGGCGGAAACATGCAAGCGCTGATGAATGGTACAGTGCAATGGGACATCGGTCTGGATCATTTTTTATTTTTTCGAACATCAATTAGATTGCGACTTGTTCCTGTGTTAATTTGTCTCATTGTACTAGGGATGTACTATCCCTATCGGTTTTCAGTGCAACATCCCCAATTCATATTTCTACGAGGACGGAAAAAACCAAAGCCAAAACACATGGCGTTATTGAAGCAAATTGAGAATGGAGAATTACATTTATTACGCATGCCATGAGATAAAAGAGCTTGAAACTATAAACATGTTTTACGTGTGGGTACACTCCTCCACACGTTATGAGTTTTTAATCATACACAATCTGCTGGTATTGTATCAGTCGCCGTGTACAAGACAATAATATGATAATGTGCAAGCTTGTTAAAGGTTTGGGGATGCTCATACTGTAACCAAGGAGTCACCATGTATTGTAACCAAAGAGGTTATAGTAAAAGTGGACCAAAGGTTGACGTGTGCTTGATTATGTGCAATGGAGGATAAGAGAAAATATCAAGAATGACAAACTACATGGACATGAACTTGAATAATGAAGGACAACATAAAAAAAACACTCACGTGCTACAGTCAGTTGGACAAAATACATTCACCTACATTCTGTTGATTAGGATCCTTAGTTGTACAGAGCTGAGTTTGAAGGACAATTGGAAAAGACAATTGTATGCTGGTAATTGTGATCTGGAGGAATAGATTGAAAAAAGCATCTGCATGGAGAGCAGAAGGTCGTGGGTTCGATCCCTTGGCCACGTCATACCAAAAGACGTTAAACGACGGTACTTGCAGTGGCCTTGCATTATAAATACATTTTTCAAGATGCTATACAATGGAATGATGCAGGGCGTAGTTGTTTATGAAGTCTTCATTTTTTCGGGTTCCTCTATTAAAATCTCCTAAGATATAAACTTTTCCACATTCAAGGTACATCGCTATTTGAGTTCAAGGATCAAATCATATTGTCAAAAGAAAGTTGATTTGGCTGATGTATGTTTACCAAGGCACTTGACATGTTGTGACAGATGTGTCATATTTTAACCAGACCATGGTATCATACGACACCTCGCATAAAGTTATGACTCCTTGTGGCTCCTTGGTATGTCACATGTCATGTATGATTCGACTCCAAAGTCAGACTTGAAGGTTCGATACCGTTGAAGTTTATTACCTCCCTTGCCTCGTCTTGTCGCGGGACATTCAAGCTTCTGCTTCCAATCACCAATACAATTGTTGATTTTAACAGTTGTAACAACATACTTGGCTTTGAGTCCGTTATTTATATCAAACAGTTCTAACAGTTTAGCAATTTCAATTTTGAGTGAACTCGTTTGATCCAGTTTTTCTTATTATTCAGAGCCTGTCCTCAGGACCACTGGAACAGTTTATATGTCAGCCTCTGTCTGTTCAGACTGTTACATCTTGTATAGAAACGCTTCCCCACAATCTCACTCCCGGGGGTGTCCACCCCATATCCCCCAGAGTTCGAAACATTTTCGTTGTCGTTGTTACACTCTGCGACAGTATCTTCAGCCTGGTTACAATTTAACAAGTCTGAATAAGCTTCCTTCCAAATTTCCAAAAACTCGTTCTTGATTTATAGTCAGTGTCCCATCTGGTAACCTCACCTCCATAAAAATATTCTGTGTTCTCTTCTGTCCCAGGCCAACTTTCCCGATTTCCCGATCTGCTATAAGAATTCGTTCTTATTTCCTTAACACAAGGTCTCAAATTCTGCTGTCATGCCACTGTTGTATCGACGTTTAGCTCGTTTCACTTCAGAATCGAATCGCTTTCTCCTTAGCTTGTATAACTCTCTTAATCTACCTTGTATAACACAATGACGCTTACACCACTCATGTTCTGTAGCACACACTTCATTCCACAAATCAGTTAGGACATCAGTCCACCATGGTTTTCTTCTAATCTTCCCCTCTCCCCTCCCGGATGATACACGTACAGTTCACGTTGGCAGAGAAACGTCATTTCCTTTTTCACAGTTGACACAAATGTATTATATGCACCATCTATGTCTTTTTGACGGCATTCGGAGGATTCAAGTTTTTTCAATTGTCGTTTGTTTACAATCACTCGAGGTCAAGGAGGTTTCGGGCACTGATGTGACGTCATAGTTCACAAATGACGTCATAGTTCACAAATGACGTCATACTTCACAAATGACGTCATCATGAAATTTTCCTTCTAGGTTTCGTCCTTCGGGAACTCGTGGGGAACACGGAAGATCTGTTGTCTATGACAGGAAGGAATGATTCAGCGCTGATAGAGCCTTGGCTCCAACACAACCCGAACTCTGTAGAAGATGAGACGCACGAGCCATACTAAAGTCATGTATTTGATCTAAGTGCTCATAAGGAGACAGGCAACACAGAGACACCCTTTCCTGACACACGGGTATATTCAGTATTCATACATGTACGACCATTTACAACACAAAAGTTTTATGTATATCAAAATGTCTCATTAGAAATGTCCGTGATTATTTACAGACTCATCCACAATGTGTCGTTTAGGTAAAACGTCAACGCCTTCAATGTGATAGATCACCAATTCTGCTCACTCAGTTCCATCTTCAACTTACTATGCACCTGTTTGACTTCACTACTTAGTTTCCCAAGTAGTTCGTCCATAATTGTTGTTTTTTGTATCTTCTAGCTGCTTATTAAAAGTCTCAATCATTGATAGAGATCATAGTTGTATCTGGATTCATACCAAGTAGGAGATCGACGTTGGACTTTGTACTCAGTGTTATGTGAGGTAATGTTGTCAGCATCTTCCCGAGGCAAGCGTGTCCACTAGCCTATATTAAAGGCTAGTTTCTACCCTTGCCACATCAAGGCCACTTTTTTTGTCTCGACCCTGGCGCCACTTCGCCGCGATCATCTTCCCGAGGCAAGCGTGTCCACTAGCCTATATTAAAGGCTATTTCTACCCTTGCCACATCAAGGCCACATTTTGGCTCGACCCTGGCGCCATCAGGAGTTGTGCCCCTTGTAATGAAAATGCGATATCCAATCAGATCGCTGTTCTTATCGCGTATAGCTTCACGATCAGATAACGAAAACATTCCTTATCCCGGACACAAAAACATAGGCAATCGTTTGGGAGTTTAAAATGTGAAAAAACATATAACCACAAAGGCATTCAGCGGTAAATCACATTCATACGAAGGTGTACCAGTCGTGGATGTTGATTGTGTGAAACGTTTTCTGATTGGACTATCGATAAGTGCGATAGTCCAATCATATTTAGCACAGGAAAGTGGGCTTGATGTGGCAGGGGTGGAAACAAGACTTTGATAAAAAGGCTAGTGGACGCTCTTGCTTCAGGAAGCCGGTTGTGAGCTGGAGAACTATTGTTGTGGCACTGTTTTAAAGTATACAAGTGATCCTTGTACCTGATTGTCCATATCGTTACACCCAGTGCCGCCATGATTGTTTGTTGTTGTTGGCACTCATTTGAACTGAGGCACTTAATCTTTGTTGAGACTTACGTTTCAGCATTCGGTGTAATTTCATTATTTGAGATTTTTATCGGAGAGTCCCTCTCCCCAGACGTTTCCTTATCAAGGGGCGTAACTAATATACTCGAACGTTGTTTTCATACACGGTTTAAAAAATTTTTTTCTTCAATAAGCGGAATTACATCTTAAAAATCGATGATTTTAAGAATTTCATATGCTAAGAATATTATTACACTCGTGTGTTCGCATTGTAAATATCATATATTAGGAATAAACAAGGCGTATACTGCTATACATGATATTTACGATACAGGAACACACTTAACTACTATTTACAAAAAAAATACTTATGTTGTGTTGTCTGTAATATTTTTTTTTTCAAAATCAATTTATGATTTAAAGACTGTGACAGATATTCTTTAATGATTAAACTAATTTATGACGGGAAAAGTGTTGATATTAACTCAAATATAAACATATTGAAAACATACTTCTGTCATTATGCATGGAAGTGTAGAAAAAGATATTAAAATATTCAAGTTACTCAGAGCTTGCGTGTCCTTCAGTCTTCTTGTTGACCCTTTGGGTATATCGACATCACTTGAAAACATGAAGAAGGTGTTGATAATTGGTCGAAAATTGCTTTGTATGAGATTAACAAGAAAAAAAAGATTTGGAGGTATAATTATTGTGATGATGCGTTTCCCGTTGCTGGAGATGAGATTACCGTTATTTGCATTAGCCGTTCACCCAGTCTGGGGACAATAAGTACAATAACGATTGGATACTTCCATACTATCAGGAAGGTCGGCTTGGGGTATGTTTTAATACGTAGAAGTTATCTCTGGAGCAAAAACATCGATCTATTATGATTAGAAATGAAGCATGTTTACGACTTACCAAAAACTATTGCCTGTTAAACACTCCCTGATTAATGCTATGTGGTGTATTAGGTAGATATCCACTTTCTGTTACATCCTGTATCTCATTGTATTAGGTAGATATTCACTTTCTGTTACATCTTATATCTCATTGCATAAGGTAGATATCCACTTTCTGTTACATCCTATATCTCATTGCCTTAGGTGGATATCCACTTTCAGTTACATCCTATATCTCATTGCATTAGGTAGATCTTCACTTTCTGTTACATCCTATATCTCATTGCATAAGGTGGATATCCACTTTCTGTTACATCCTATGTCTTATTGCCTTAGGTGGATATCCACCTTCTGTTACATCCTATATCTCATTGTATTAGGTCGATATCCACTTTCTGTTACATCCTATATCTCATTGCATTAGGTGGATATCCACTTTCTGTTACAGCCTATATCTCATTGCATTAGGTAGATATTCACTTTCTGTTACATCCTATATCTCATTGCATTAGGTAGATATCCACTTTCTGTCACATCCTATATCTCATTGCATTAGGTAGATATCCACTTTCTGTTACATCCTATATCTCATTGCCTTAGGTGGATATCCACTTTCTGTTACATCCTATATCTCATTGCATTAGGAAGATCTTCACTTTCTGTTACATCCTATATCTCATTGCATCAGGTGGATATCCACTTTCTGTTACATCCTATGTTTTATTGCCTTAGGTGGATATCCACCTTCTGTTACATCCTATATCTCATTGTATTAGGTCGATATCCACTTTCTGTTACATCCTATATCTCAATGCATTAGGTAGATATCCACTTTGTGTTACATCCTATATCTCATTGTATTAGGTAGATATCCACTTTCTGTCACATCCTTTATCTGATTGCATTAGGTAGATATCCACTTTCTGTTACATCCTATATTTCATTGCAGTGGGTCGATATCAACTTTCTGTCACATCCTATATCTCATTGCATTAAGTAGATATCCACTTTCTGTTACATCCTATATTTCATTGCATTAGGTTGATATCCGCTTTCTGTTAAATCCTATACCTCATTGTATTAGGTAGATATCCACTTTCTGTCACATCCTTTATCTGATTGCATTAGGTAGATATCCACTTTCTGTTACATCCTATATTTCATTGCATTAGGTAGATATCCACTTTCTGTTACATCCTATATCTAATTGTATTAGGTAGATATCCACTTTCTGTTACATCCTATATTTGATTGCAGGTAGATATCCACTTTCTGTCACATCCTATATTTCATTGCATTAGGTAGATATCCACTTTCTCTTACATCCTATATTTCATTGCAGTGGGTCGATATCAATTTTCTGTCACATCCTATATCTGATTGCATTAGGTAGATATCCACTTTCTGTTACATCCTATATCTCATTGCATTAGGTAGATATCCACTTTCTGTTACATCCTATATCTCATGGCATTAGGTGGATATCCACTTTCTGTTACATACTATATCTCATTGTATTAGGTAGATATCCACTTTCTGTTACATCCTATATTTGATTGCAGGTAGATGTCCACTTTCTGTCACATCCTATATCTCATTGTATTAGGTAGATATCCACTTTCTGTTACATCCTATATTTGATTGCAGGTAGATATCCACTTTCTGTCACATCCTATATCTCATTGCATTAGGTAGATATCCACTTTCTGTTACATCCTATATCTCATTGTATTAGGTAGATATCCACTTTCTGTTACATCCTATATCTCATTGCCTTAGGTAGATATCCACTTTCTGTTACATCCTATATCTGATTGCATTAAGTAGATGTCCACTTTCTGTCACATCCTATATCCCATTGCATTAGGTAGATATCCACTTTCTGTAACATCCTATATTTGATTGCAGGTAGATATCCACTTTCTGTCACATCCTATATTTCATTGCATCAGGTAGATATCCACTTTCTGTTACATCCTATATCTCATTGCAGTAGGTAGATATCCATTTTGTGTCCCATCCTATATCTCATTGCATTAGGTAGATATCCACTTTCTGTCCCATCCTATATCTTTTTGTATGAGGACATTATTGGACACTAAACGAGATCCCCTTTCATATCAAGTTTATGTCCCGAGTTTGTCAAAGCAATTATACTCCACGATGAATATAACTTTGATATGAAAGGGGATCTCGTTTGTGTCCTATTTCTTACCCATTCTTTTTAAGTTTTATTAACGCCCCAAAACACCATGTTTGGCGTTCTCTATATAAGAAGCCATATGCGTAGTTATGTAAGTGCTTGGTGAATGGAATGTCGACTATACAAGCTACTTAAGAAAATCCTTGGGCACAGAAAAAAATCAGTAAATCAGCAATCTCGGACCACGTCAGCATCTGCCCTAATCAAGTTTGTGCTCTTTGATTCTGGTGACAGTCCACATTTGACTATTCCAAGGCTATTCAATCCGCCTACTTCGAACTCATTAAGCAATAATCACCACACACGTATCCCGTTTAATTGGCTTCCTATATTATTGGGTTCCACCTCATGTGATCTCATATATATATATATATTCTGCACCATGTTCCTAATTCAGTCTTGCTTGACAACGGTAAAAGGATTTATACCGAAACGTCGCTTTAATGTAATTAAAGAAGTTGTTATCCATAAATTGTCATAAATTCATTCAACACAAGCGATGTGTAGGAGGACTCCCCAATTTGTCAGACACCTCAATATCTCCCAATGTCCAATGCCTTTTACACAAGCGGTAAAATGAATTAGTCCTGATTATACCCCATTCGTCAGACCCTAAAAATAGAAGACATAAACAAAGAGACTTAAATAGTCACACAAAAAATGCAGATAATTTAACAAGAGTCAACCCAATTTCACCATTCTGCTCACAACATCCAAATACTGGATTGTGAAATGCATAGTGTAAACACCTGGTCAATAAGTCTACCAAGACGGTTGTCTGTCTCTCGGGAAACCCGTCTCAGAGGTGGAGGAGCAGCATCAAAGTCCAACTGAACAATTTTCATTTTTCGGAAGGACGGACAATGTTTGGGTGTCGGAGGACGACTGTTGAAAACTTCAGGTCTGTTGTTGGTTCTAGGACCGAATGTCTCATGGTGGTTTCACATTACTTCAAAGGACTTCGTTCAATTGATGTTACTTATATATAGGATTAAGTCTGGTAAAAACGTCATAAGCCATGTCTCCACACTGGTCATATTTAGTCTTTGTTTGTTTGTTTGTTGTTTAATGCCTCACTCCAAAATTCCAGCTATATGACGGCGGTCTGTACATAATCGAGTCTGGCCAGACAATCCAGTGACTGACATCATGAGCATCGATCCATGCAATTGGGATACGATAACATGCATCAACCAGGTCAGCGAGGCTTACCACCCGATCCCGTTAGTCGCCTGTTACGACAAGCATAGTTACCTCTTACGACAAGCATAGTCACCTCTTACGACAAGCATAGTCACCTCGTACGTCAAGCATTGTCACCTCTTTCGTCAAGCATGGGTACATAGCTTTTGTGGCATGTTCACTTAATAAGACCATAGACACGTCGTCTGTTCCTATGCAATTGGATTCCAAGGTATGTATAGCTCTCAACATTTTCTAAAACATTTTTCCAAAAGCAGAATTTAACTTAGAAGATTTGGCTGGCTCCCCTCCAAAATTAGTAGCTTTCTTTGGACGACATTTACGTTGAGTTTTCACGTGGTAAAATGATCATAAAAGAGTTGTTTGCTGTCCCCAGGGCCTTCATGGAAAAGACCAGTGTCATCAACGAAAAGAAGAATGATACATCGAAGCCAAAAGTAATAGTGGACACAATTGATATTAATGTAAACCCCTCGGCAGCCCTTAGGTTAGGAAGGGATCAATGGCATATAAAAATATTGAGAATAAGAGAGGACAAGTTCTTTCCCTGTCTGATCATGACACCTGTGGGACAAGAGGTGTAGTCGGACGACATTTTGTTTGCTTGTACCACTGATTTTTTAACACCATGCATATCTTTCACTGATGGTAGGAATTTACCTGCAATAACACTTTTCTACATTTGTTTCCAAAGTGCCACCCTCCAAACAGTGTCATAAGCCTCAGTAAAATCAATAAATTCAAAATACAATTTCTTTTTCGGTATGTTTAAGATATACATTTGTGTATTTAAGACAAAACTGTTACCTTCGGTCATTAACGTTTTTTTTCTAAAACCTGTCTCAACTGAAGATAAAATATCACTATTACCAAGAAAATTGGTCAGGCGTGTGTTGTAAAGTTTATACTTCCACCAATTATTTTCTGGGCGTGATCATCGTGTGTAGGTCCGCCCGAAACCTTAGCCGCCCAATTGCGTAATCATTATGTGCAAGTCTCCTCTGAATGATTTCCGGTTATGAAAGGGCAAGTAAAGTGAAACTAATGATTGCGATTTGTCGCGAATATCCATTGTCCTAGATATATGAAGCCAATTCCAGGAAGAAAACCATCGTAATATTCGGATAAAGTATTTGAATGTCCAAGTATTTGAAAGTGTTGAAATAGCACGCTCCGTAATCGGATAACAAAACTATTTGGGAGAGTGCCCTAAAGCTGTCGGCGCAAAGGAGGGGCGATGTGATTCAGACTTGTAATGCTTAGAAGCTATACGGATACGTCAGGAAGCGGTCAATCCGAAAGTGCTGCTATTTCTGTTAATCCTACAAATCTATACTTAAGCAATATATAAAATGAAAAATACAATGTGCACAACCAATAGCTCAGCGTTATATGAGAAAAACATTTGTATGCAGATATTGCTTCCTTCCTTTCTTCCTCTATTAGATTGAACTTGTCTCTTCATTGAAGATTTCAACTTTTCAAATACGATGGTCTGAAATGTCTTAACATGCAAATGGTGCTACGTTCTTGAAAGGGTGCGAGAGAGAGTATGGTTTTACACCGCTTATAGCAATATTCCAACAATATCAAGGCGGGGGACACCGGAAAATGGGCTTCACACATTGTACTCACGTGGGGAATACAACCCCATGTCGTGAAGTGCAAACGCTTTAACCACTAGGCTACCACCCTGATTCTTGGATGAAGCTATCAGATGTGCCAAGCCATTGTTTTGCATAACAGACGACAACTTTGTAAATTCGTCTCTCATCTCCTTTAATCTAACCCACGGTCTCATAA
This sequence comes from Haliotis rufescens, assembly GCF_023055435.1. Lineage (NCBI taxonomy): Eukaryota > Metazoa > Mollusca > Gastropoda > Lepetellida > Haliotidae > Haliotis > Haliotis rufescens. The sequence goes on along the minus strand of NW_025963846.1, from coordinate 27,965,565 downwards.
CACTCGACCACTGCCGGACAATTGGGACATCAACCTTGAGTACCGTTGATAACCAAATTTGGGGCATGGTATCCTCAATAATGCATTATATGCATATTGCAATATTGCATACAATATGCATATATGAAGTTAAACTTTATATAAGGACATTTATTTTACCATGTAGCATACATTATATTTTAAACATTTTGATTTCACAACTTTATGTTCAAATACATACAGGTGTTCTTACAAGTTGCATGACCCATAATGCTACTCATTTTAACTTAATTCAAAGATTTTATAGCGTTATTGAAATATTTCGCCTTCGCTCAAAACTCATGTTTTTGTTTCGCAAATACATAAATGTATTTCTTTCAAGTATCATGACACAAAATTTAACTCATTTTCAGCTAATTCAATGATTTTACAGCGATATTAAAATATTTCGCCCATGGGCTAGAAAAGGGTTTGACCAATGGGCGAGAATATGTTCCTTTACTTGAAACTCATGTTTTTGTTTCGGTAATACATAAATGTATTATGATAACCAAATTTGGGACATGGTATCCTCAATAATGCATAACATGCTTACTGCAATATTGCGTACAATATGCAAATAGTTACACATTATGTAAGGACATTTATTTTGTCATGTAGCATACATTATATTTGAAACATTATGATTTAACAACTTTATGGTTAATTCAGCATATTGTTTCCCAAGATCCGGGGTAGAATAGGTCTTTAGCAACCCATGCTTCCCGTCGTAGGAGGCGACTAACGGGGTCGGGTGCACTTGGTTGATGCATGTCATCGTATCCCAATTGCGTGGATCGATGCTCATGATATCAATCACTGGATATATTATATATGGTAATATATATATATATATATATATATATATATATATATATATATATATATATATATATATCAATGTTGGTTTTAATGTGTATATATACATACACATTAAAACCAACATTTATCAATATTATTGATAAATATAATTTTGATTCTCTTACTTTGTCCTGGAGCGGTGTTAACTTTCTAAGAGTTCTGTGGGTGGCAGATGCTACTGGTTGAACAGGACTTGCTTTCCCTTTTCGCGAACACCTGGTGTGGTCACTGGTTTTCAGTGGTCAATTCATATAGTTTTCAGAGCGGTTTTGTCCTTTGCGACAGATGGAATCTGTTTCGGCGGATAGAAAAGGACACTTGCATTGCCGTTTTATATTTTTGATTTATACAAATTGTATACAGCCTATTACTGTATATTAAACTATTTGTGTAACATTTCAGAAACTGACATGTATAAAAATCGTACATGCATTCAAAGCAATCAATATTTACTGTTTGAAAACTGCATTTCTTGACTTTCTGTGCTCTTTAAGATTTGCCAAACATCAAAATATATTATACACTTTAAGCTGCACGACTTCGTTTTGACTACCATGTTCTGTAAAATATCTGATTGTGTACAGTGGTGGCTTCAAAGGAAACATAGTACTGCTTGTTATTCAATCCAGCCGATTCATGTCATCGATGTGTTTTAACATGAACTATACACTGAATATTCCTGAACAAGTTTTGGCTTCCTTACCTTAACCATCAATACATCATTGAATATTTTAGCATTACCATTACGATAACAGTCAACTAACAGAATTTCGTTAGGGGAAAGACATTTGAGACTTCTCAAAGTTGATGGTTCAGTCAGTTGTGCAAACAGATCAGCTGTGAATCAGTATTCTGTCTGAGTTGGGTATTCATGTTAAACTGTGGCATGGCATCTCAGTGGGCGAGCACTATGAAATCGGCATTAGTCCGGACTGATATAAGCAGTTTTCTTAAAGCTAAACTACCCTAAAGGAAAAGGTAACTGTGCTTCACATAAGTTCTATAAAACATTTTTTAATGACAAAATAAATAATGCATCTTTTAATACATATTCATGAAGATATCTCCTTGACTTAAAAGTCGTTTGATTTACAATTCACGTGCATGTTGATGCACGCGGCACAATTTGGATGTTTGCGTGTTTGTTGGGAGCATGAAACTCCCACACGCGATTTTTTTAAATGTGAACGACAAAGATTCATTGTTTACTATCAGGTGCTCATAAAAAAACTTTTGTTTAACCGTAAATGCCACGGCTTGCTGAAACGCAACGTCTATGCTGCAAATCAACTTATGCTGCAAACAGGAGCAGCGCTAAACGAAGTTGCCAGACACTTTTATGTTCATCGAGCTACAATATTATTTCATGTACAGCAGGGAAACACTCATGGCTTGACGTCACGTCAACAAGACAATCAGATACAGTTAGTGCATCTGAGGTATCGACACTAAACTGCTATATTGAGACCAATTATTTGCAGAATCGTTCAGGACTGGACTGAAGACAAGAAATGCAAATGGCCGTCACACCTCATATTGACATTGTTAATTGAGTTGTTACACCTCCCCTCTTTTAGGGCGTGTCGCTTTGTCTCCGGTTAGCAGTAGGCTAGCAGTGGATTTAAATTTGGAAAAACTTCCCCCTGGCTGTTTTCAATGAACTGGTGTCTTCAATGCGCCGCCACCTTGCGCGTATGAACGCAAATGGTCGCCACACCCGACATTGACATTGTTAATTGAGTTGTCACACCTCCCCTCTTTTAGGGTGTGTCGCTCTCTCTCCAGGTGTGGGTTTTGTCAGTGAAGAAGAAAGAAAAAAGAACGAATGAATGAATTTGTTATGATAAAACATCGATCAGACGAATGACTAAATATTCTGTTGTTAAATTCATTTACATTTACACCACTTTATATGAAGCACAGTAATTGTTTCCATTAGTATACATGAGCACCATCTATATCGATATATTGTTTTATTCTTAATGGCCCTGACGTGGCACTAGTAACAAAGGCAGTAGTGAATCAATCATCACGAGTGGGTACAGTGACATAAGAGGCAATTGACTTCTGCTATAATTGCGGACATGGATTGGCCGAACCATTCCTATAAATCCTGAAGCTTCCGAAGTGGTGTTAGTTAGTTTTCGACTCTTATTCACGCCTGAACATCTTAAGGCTGGGAGAATTATAAAAAGTATACATTCTCTGTGGACTGATTCATCGAATGAGGGATTTGATAACACCATTTGATTGTGGGATTGACATTCAATGACGAAAGAGGAGTGAAGTACGACATGTACTTTATTGAAGACAGGGCTAAAGCACACTAGTTTTATCTATTTTTCAAAATGGAGCTGAAATGGCTTTGTGCTATGTTGGTCGTAAACACATTAACGTTAACGGCACAAGAGTCGACATCAACATCAACATTGCATAAGATCACAGATGTGTCTCACTCCACGGTTGAAGAAGCATCATCGTTAATGACAAAGTTGTCGACCGTGACATCAACATCATCATTGCTTGACACCACAGATGAGTCTCACTCCATGGCTGTAGACGGATCATCGTCGATCGTGTTTTCACCATCAACAGCAAAAGCGCTTGACAGAGCTGAAATGACAACTGCCACAATACATAACGTGACGGACATGGACGACAATGGTAACAATACTACTGGTTTGATACATGCCATGTTTGAGTCTGATTGTGTGTTGCAACCATTTTTGGTTTGAAAAAGGACAACGTTTGTTTCAAAACCTTAATTTTTTTTAATGAGTGTATTGGGCCATCCAACGCTATCCGAAATATGTTTTTGATGGAAAACTGTATTAATCTCGAACTCTGGGAACAATTAAAGTAAAAAAAAAACATAAAAAAAACTGTGACACATTATGTCTAAAATTGTCATTTTGGATTAACACTGAATAAGATTGATTGTTTTATTGTTTGGCTAGCAATTAGGCAACGTAACGTAAATCAAGGCACTGAGGGTTGAGGTTTATAATTGAGGATGACGTAATATCGTCACGTGGACCGGCACGCAACACGCACAGCACGCACAGCACAAACACAAATAAGGAAATGTTTTTTTAATCACCATGACATGTTTTTGTCCACACGATTTCTTGTATCTCTTGTGATTGGGAAACATAAATGTTAATTTTTTGCTTTGACACCAGATTTGATACAATCTGTAATTCGTCGTTGGTAGATGGTAATTGTCTAAATATATACAGGTTGGTTGGGGCGTGACATGCGCGCACGCACGCACGCACGCACGCACACACACACATTTCCGGTACCGCTCGGTATCTCCGGCGATCGCTATCGTACAGTCAGATCATTTTTGTTTTAGAATTAATGGTCCAACTATTTCTCTCTCTTGTAATCTCATGACACTCTCAAACAATCTAATGACTAGATGTATGTTGTCTCTCATATGTTCGCTACCATATTCCTATATTGAAAATGGTCATTTTTGCCTCGTCAATAATTGTTCATAGCTTGTTGGGAATCTTTTTTTATATCTTATGTTCAGCGCTCTATTTTGTTACTTACATCTCCGCTGTAGATATATTGTAGTAAGTTTGTAATTCGAGTTTTCCCCGTGTATAGAAAAACACGTTGGCTTGTCTCCTCAGTGGGTTCCTGGTATTTCTACGACGACGTCCGTGTGCGCTGTATATATAGACTTTCTAGATCTTATATCTTCACCCTCCAGATTTCGTTAAATCGTTCACGATTCTCTCGCTACTGGAGTAGTGACGTTCGAAAATTAGTGAGTTCGGGGCTTTTGCGATCTAGATTCTGACTTCGTCCAGTTGTACTGAACTAAACCTAGTTACTAGGGTTTGTAATACACTGTTTTGCTAGCAACACGTGGATAACCCACCTTTCCGTGATTAACTAACTATTTTGGAACTTTTTAGTATTTCCTTGTTCAGTCAAAGTGACAGGAACTTTAGTCAATTAAGACTAGTGTTTATGCAGACGTAATCGTCTAGATTTGTTGTCTAAGGACTAATTTTAGAGATAAGGTCTCGGTGTGTATTTCCCCTTTGTTTACTGAGCCGAGGTCATTCACTCATTAGAGTGTAGGGTTACTTGAGTCGGGTGTTAATTGGTCGGAGCACCTCTTGTCAAAATGTTGCTTTAGCTACCTTCCTTTTTATGGCTGTAATACAGTTGTTTGGCTAAAACTTGGTTGTATATTTGGATTAATTTGTGATCTGTGTGAGCGCAGAGTGGATTTATTTGTAATTGTCAACAATTTGTACAATTAGTAGTTATCTAATAAAACGGTGAACCTATTACCATGTTTTCTTTATCACCATATTCTTATTTTATGACACCCCTGATCATTGGAGCACAGCTCAGTGACCCAGGTTCACCCTCACAATCGTGATCCTCGCTGAGAGATTAGAACACAATAGGTATCTGTGTGTATATCCTTCACGGTAGGGGATTCGTTTGCTTCAATTTGTTTGTTTGTTTGTTGTTTAATGCCGCACTCACCAATATTCTAACTGTAAAATAATCGAGTCCAGACAGTGATTGACATCATGAGCATCGATCCACGCAATTGGGATACGATGACATGCATCAACCACGTCAGCGAGCGTGTCCACCCGATCCCGTTAGTCGTCTTTTACGATAAGCATGGGTTGCTGAAGAACAGTTCTAACCCGGATCTTCTCGGGTTGTTTTTACCTGTGTCAGGTCTTGACGTCTTAATTATCTTAATAATATCGTAACAGGTTACACTGTGTATTGGGATCATTATCATTCCAACAACGTATATTGTACACTTAAGGTGTGTTAACAGACGAATACGTTAATTTACGAGGCTTGACTCGTCCTTGTCCGCCACGAGGCGAGCAATATCGGTTTTCTGAAATATCGGCGACAGCGAAGAAATCAATGGAATACGACATCAAATCAAACATAGTTGTATGATAGGCGTTGTGTATATCATGGAAAGATATGTTCTAACAGCTACCGGTGTTACAAGAATTTCTTTCTTTGTTGTTTAACGCCGCATTCGGAAATATTCCAGCTATTTGAGGGCGGTCTGTAAATAATCGAGTCTGGATCCGACAATCCAGTGATTAACATGATGAGCATCGATATACACAATTGGTTGGTTGGATTGTTGTTTTATGCCGCACGAAGGATTTTTCCAGCTATATGATGGCGGTCTGTAAATAATCGAGTCTGGACCGGAGAATCCAGTGATTAAAATGATGAGCATGGATATACACAATGGGGATGCGATGACATGCATCAACCAAGTCAGTGAGCTTGACCACCCGATCCCGCTAGTCGCCTCTTACGACAAGCATAGTCGCCTTTTATGGTGAGTATGATGTTTATTGTTGACAGAGTGACGACAGTCATTACTCTAGCGTGTATCTCTGCATCTAGCCCGGTTGGTGCCTTCTTTTCTAACTGCGATACGAACTGCCACACCCCTAAGGCCGTATCGCCAACCAGATGAAGCTAATCCCTATCATCTCGACGACTGTGCCATTATATTGCATAGTTTTCGCTTTAAAACCACAGACATTACATTGTGAATAAGACCCTAGGCGACAAAATTCGTTTCACAAAATAGTTGCCAATTCAAATGTTATACAAACTGACCTCGCGAATGTGCTTGTATCGACATCTCCATCTGGGACCATGCGTTTGAAAGGACTTTGATGGAAAGATATGACTTGTTTGATTGTTGTTTAACGCCGCATCTCAGCACTGTTATAACAAGAACATGAAGGCCTGTATGTAATAGAGTCTGGACCAAACAAACCAGTGACTGATTATAAGGCGGGGTACGATGACTAATAAACAAAGTCATCTTCTGATCATTTTTTCTATTTAGTCTCCCCTTATAACATACATGGGGTATTGGGCATTGTTTCTAACCAGGATTCCCTAAGTGGGGATACCACTGGGGCTTTGAATTGTCTGAATTTTGTGAAGCATATTTACTCTTCTTTTGGTATGATACCCGTGAAAATGCGGGTTAGAATAGATCCATGCTTGCCGTAAGAAGTGGCTACGTTTGTCGTAAGGTTGAAACGTCTTACCTGTGGGGCAGGATACTGTCACCTTTTCGCGAACACCTGGTATCATCAATATTTGATAGTGATTTATGAAAACATGCCCATGGTATAGTCGAAATCGTAAATATACTTTGAATTTAGCACACATATTTTTGTGAATATGTATTATTTTGTAGCTTTTATTTTGCTGGTTCTTTAGAGACGTGAAACGACAATTGAATATCGAAGAGAAATGTAGTGTATATCTTATCGGGGGGTGTTTTATTACGGAAAGCCCTATTCTGTTTTTGTTTGTTTACAAACGCGTTTGGTGAAACGTAGTCTATGTTTGTGTTTTAAACGAATGAAGCATTTCTCTGAGTTAAACATCCATATCTATATCCACATCACGAATTGCAGTTAACCTCCCTGTAGAAACACCCTTATCTGTTGCGATCGGTCTCGTCGCAGATACACATTGAACGTTTTACCCATAGTAATGTAGTGAGAAATCATTATCACAGTAAAAATACAACATTTCCCAGACCTCGACCCCGATCAGAGATAAAACGTCTAGAGAGCTGGTTAATTGTCTATCCGTGGGGGCAAGCATACATAAGCTGTACATCTACACCTTGTGTGTGGGTTAAAGTGAGTGAGTATAGGTTTACGCCCCTTTTAGCAATAATCCAGCAATATCAAGACGGGGACACGAGAAATGGACTTCACACATTGCATTAGGTAGATATCCACTCTCTATTACATCCTATATCTCATTGCATTAGGTCGATATCCACTTTCTATTACGTCTTATATCTCATTGCCTTAGGTGGATATCCACTCTCTGTTACATCCTATATCTCATTGCATTAGGTCGATATCCACTTTCTATTACGTCTTATATCTCATTGCCTTAGGTGGATATCGACTTTCTGTTACATCCTATATCTCATTGCATTAGGTAGATATCCACTCTCTGTTACATCCTATATCTCATTGCATTAGGTAGATATCCACTCTCTGTTACATCCTATATCTCATTGCATTAGGTAGATATCCACTCTCTGTTACATCCTATATTATCATTGCATTAGGCAGATATCCACTCTCTGTTACATCCTATATCTCATTGCTTAGGTAGATATCCACTCTCTGTTACATCCTATATCTTAGTCCATTAGGTAGATATCCACTTTCTGTCACATCCTATATCTCAATGCATTAGGTAGATATCCACTTTCTGTCACATCCTATATTTCATTGCAGGTAGATATCCACTTTCTGTCACATCCTATATCTCAATGCATTAGGTAGATATCCACTTTCTGTCACATCCTATATTTCATTGCAGGTAGATATCCACTTTCTGTCACATCCTATATCTCATTGTATGAGGACATTATTGGACACTAAACGAGATCCCCTTTCATATCAAGTTTATGTCCCGAGTGGATTTAATTAATTTAAATTAAAGAAAATATTCAATTTATAATTTTGTAATACATTTTCTATTTTAAAAGCTTAAGTCGTAATTTTGTACTTCTCGGTCGTAAGTCATTATATATTTTCTTTTGTCGACAGAGAATCATCAATAAATTCTAACTATATCGATTGTTTCGGGTAGATAGTATTTTTTAACTCATTGTATTTCCGCCCGTGAGTCGAGAAACAGAAAGAGTCGAGCGAGAGAGAGAGAGAGAGAGAGAGAGAAATTGTCAAAAGTATGGAAGGTTTACTCTTCAGGTAATTAGTTGTACATTATATTGTTTATTAATGCTTTGAGTAGCTTTTCATGTATTATTTCATGTAATTTTATATTTATGCATATTTGAAGGAAAAGTGATGACTCTTGTATAGGTCCATTATATTCTAGCGTAGGGATGTTTTCTTAAATGTACATTTATTAGCGCCAATGCACTTTTTTTTCAATTTCTTCCCAATATGTGTAATGTTTATCGTTTTCGCTTTATTTGGGCGTTTGTTGGGCTTTCCTTTTTGAGTACATTTACTTGAACGCACAACCTATTTCCCCTCGAGTAAAATAGACTAGTCTAAATCTCGGCACTAGGCCGGCTGGCAGTGTTACGCTAGTTTCAGTGTTTGTTCACATTTTGGAGTCAAGTAAATGTTGTTATATATTCAAAAGGGTTAATTCTTTCGCTATTTTGGTATTTTGTAGAATATCTAATGATATTTCCGAGTACTTTGCAATTATTCTCGTTAGAGAAATGGACTTTCAAATGAGTTTTTTTTTGTAAGCAACAAGTGTATGAAAGCTTCCAGAGATTATTGCGTGCACTTTATTTTTGAGTTATGGGTTTCCTGATATTTTGTTACACTATTTTATTTACTTATTTGATAATTATTTCATAAATGATATAAGTCATTCCAGAGATAATTAGTAACACCGAGTCATTGTACAATTGAGAGTAATTAATTTAATGCCAAGAGACTTTCACTAAGAGATGTATTTTATATATTTAGTGATTGTATGAATTTTTGGTGATAAAACAAAGAGATTGTTTTCAGAATAGGTGAATAAATAGGTGTTCGGAAGCCCTCCCGTTTATCCATTCTTCTCTGTCCAAACCACCGAGTTTGTCAAAGCAAATATACTCCATGATGAATATAAACTTGATATGAAAGGGGGATCTCGTGTGTGTCCTATTTATTACCCATCCCCTTTTAAGCTTTACTTACGCCCCAAAACACCATGTTTGGCGTTCTCTATATAAGAAGCCAAATGTGTAGTTATATAAGTGGTTGGTGAATGGAATGTCTACCGTACAAGGTACTTAGGAAAATCCTTGGGCACAGAAAAAAATCAGTAAATCAGCCATCTCGGACCGCATCAGCATCTGCCCTAATCAAGCTTGTGCTCTTTGATTCTGGTGACAGTCCACATTTGCCGCAACAAGCCATCAATCAGCATTTCTATTCCATCCGCCTACTTTGAACTCATTAACCAATCATCACCACACACGTATCCTGTTTAACTGGCTTCCTATATTATTGGGTTCCACCTCAAGTGTTCTCTGTCCATCATGCTGTTGCAGTATTATTCTTCTGTTGTTATTACTTAACCTCATGTTATTCCACTCATGTATTCAATTGTCGTTACTGTTAAACCTCCACCTTATATATATATATATATAGTCCTGATTATACCCCATTTGTCAGACCCAAAAAATATAAGACACAAACAAAGAGGCTTAAATAGTCAGACAAAACATTCAGATAATTTAACAAATAGTCAACACAATTTCACCATTCTGCTCACAACATCCAAATACTGGATTGTGAAATGCATAGTGTAAACACCTGGTCAATAAGTCTACCAAGACGGTTGTCTGTCTCTCGGGAAACCCGTCTCCGAGGTGGAGGAGCAGCATCAAAGTCCAACTGAACAATTTTCATTTTTCGGAAGGACGGCCGATGTTTGGGTGTCGGAGGACGACTGTTGAAACCTTCAGGTCTGTTGTTGGTTCTAGGACCGAATGTCTCATGGTGGTTTCACATTACTTCAAAGGACTTCGTTCACTTGATGTTCCTTCTATGGAGGATTAAGTCTGGAAAAACCCGTCTTAAGCCATGTCTCCACACTGGTCATATTTAGTGTTTGTTTGTTTGTTTGTTGTTTAACGTCTCACTCCAAAATCCCAGCTATATTGCGGCGGTCTGTACATAATCGAGTCGTGCCATACAATCCAGTGATTGACATCATGAGCATCGATCCATGCAATTGGGATACGATGACATGCATCAACCAAGTCAGCGAGGCTTACCACCCGAACCCGTTAGTCGCCTGTTACGACAAGCATAGTTACCTCTTACGACAAGCATAGTAATTTCTTACGACAAGCATAGTCACCTCTTACGACAAGCATAGTCACCTCTTACGACAAGCATAGTCACCTCGTACGTCAAGCATTGTCACCTCTTTCGTCAAGCATGGGTTCATAGCTTTTGTGGCATGTTCACTTAATAAGCCCATTGACACGTCGTCTGTTTCTATGCAATTGGATTCCTAGGTATGTATAGCTATCAACATTTTCTAAAAGATTTTTCCCAAAGCAGAATTTAACTTAGAAGATTTGGCTGGCTCCCCTCCAAAACTAGTAGCTTTCTTTGGGCGATATTTACGTTGAGTTTTCACGTGGTATAATAATCATAAAAGAGTTGTTTGCTGTCCCCAGGGCGTTCATGGAAAAGACCAGTGTCATCAACGAAAAGAAGAATTAATGATACATCGAAGCCAAAATTAATATTGGACACAATTGATATTAATGTTAACCCCTCGGCAGCCCTTAGGTTAGGAAGGGATCAATGGCATAATAAAAATATTGAGAATAAGAGAGGACAAGTTCTTTTCCTGTCTGATCACGACACCTATGGGACAAGAGGTGTAGACGGACGACATTTTGTTTGCTCGTACCATTGATTTTTTAATACTATACATATCTTTAACTGATGTTAGGAATTTACCTGCAATAACATTTTTCTACATTTTCAACCAAAGTCCCACCCTCCAAACAGTGTCGAAAGCCTTACTATATCAATAAATACACAATACAATTAATTTCTTTTCTGGTTAGTTAAAAACATGCATTAGTATGTTTAAGACAAAACTGTTATCTAAGGTCACTAACTTCTTTTCTGAGGTGAAGATCACTATTTCCTAGAACATTGGTGAGGCGTGTGTTATAAAGTTTATAATTTTCAATGATTACCTTTAATCAATATGAGTTTCACTCACGTCAGCGACAGATATAGACAAAAGCCGCCCAAATATAAATCCATCTCCCAAAAATGATTTCTGGGCGTGATCATCGTGTTTAAGTCCGCCCGAAATCCAAGCCGCCCAATTTGTTCTGGGCGTGTTCATTATGTGCAATGCATCGCTAAATGAATTCCGGTTATGAAATATAAAATTTAATATGTTTATAGGGCAAGTAAAGTGAAGAAAAATGATTGCGATTTTGTCGCGAATATCCATTGTCCTAGATGTATGAAGGCAATTTCCGAAAGAAAACTATAGTAAGCATCTTAGCATCTATATGGATACGCCATGAAGCGGTCAATCTAAAAGTGCTGCTATTTCTGTTAATCCTACCAATGTTCACTTATATAAAATGAAAAATAAAATGTGAACAACTAATAACTCAGCCTTATATTTTATGAGATAAGTTTGTGCAGGCAGAGATGACTTCGGCCATTTGTACCTCTATCGGATCGAACTTGTCTCTTCAATGAAGATTTCAAATTTTCAAATACCATGGTCAGATAAGTCTTAACAAGCAGATGGTGCTACATTCTTGAAAGAATGAGTGAGTGAGTGCGGTTTTACAACTTACAGCAATATTCCAACAATATCAAGGCGTGGGACACCTGGGCTTCACACATTGTACCCATGTGGGGAATCAAACCCCATGTCGGGACGAGAAAACGCTTTAACCACTAGGCTACCACTCCCATTCTGGGAAGAAGTTATCAGATAAGACAAGCCATTGTTTTGCATAACAAATGATAACTTTGTAAATTCGTCTCTTTTGTCCTTTAATCGACCCCACTGTCTCATAACACTCGACCACTGCCGGACAATTGGGACATCCACCTTGAGTACCGTTGATAACCAAATTTGGGTCATGGTATCCTCAATAATGTATTATATGCATATTGCAATATTGCATACAATATGCAGATATGAAGTTAAACTTTATATGAGGACATTTTACCATGGACCATACATTATCTTTGAAACAATTTGATTTTACAACTTAATTTTCAAATACATACAGGTGTTCTTACAAGTTGCATGACCCATAATGTTACTCATTTTAACTTAATTCAACGATTTTATAGCGTTATTGAAATATTTCGCCCATGGGCGAGAAAACGTTTGGCCCATGGGCGAGAATATTTTCCTTTGCTCAAAACTCATGTTTTTGTTTCGCAAATACATAAATGTATTTTTTTTTCAAGTATCATGACACAAAATTTGACTCATTTTAACCTAATTCCACGATTTTATAGCGAAATTTAAATATTTCGCCAATGGGCGGGAAAAGGGTTTGGCCCATGGGCGAGAATATGTTCCCTTACTTAAAACTCATGTTTTTGTTTCGCAAATACATAAGTGTATTTCTCTTAAGTATCATGATACAACATTTAACTCATTTTAACTTAATTCAACGATTTTATAGCGATATTGAAATAATTCGCCAATACACGAGAAAAGTTTGACCCATGGGCGAGAATATTTTCCTTTGCTCCAAACTTGTGGTTTTGTTTCGCAAATACATAAAGGTGTTCTTAGAAGTTTCATGACATATAATTTAACTCATTTCAACTTAATTCAACTATTTTGCAGCGTTATTGAAATATTTCGCCCTGGACGAGAAAGTCCGGTCCATGGGGCGAGAATTTTTTCCTTTGCTCAACAGTTTTAGTTTCGAAAATACATATAGGTGTATCTAAAAGCATGACACATGATTCAACTCATTTTAACTTAATTCAACTAATTTGGGGTTTTTAAAAATATTTCGTCAGTCCCTTTAAAGCATGAACTAATTGTGTGCAAAGTATATTTTATCATGTGAAATATACTTTATATTATATCATTACATTACCACTTAAAAGGGCCTTTGGTTGGATGTTTACCTTATAGCAGTTTTACAAATTTCACCTTTTTTCACATTCTAACGATCTTTAATGAACCCTGCCCTGATTCTCAAACTTTTTTGATAGTTTATAACACTGGGCAATTAAGTGACACTAGGTATGCAATATACAGGTACACGTGGGCGTATTTATAACGGAAATAACCCGATTCATCTTCCATTGCATAAAGTCTCACATTCTAACGAAATCTCGGAATAATTATTTAATTATATGCGTGTTACTGACCAATGGGAATTATGTTTAAAGGCGATTGAGGAAAACTTGAGTGAATATTGTGACACTAAAGCAACTTTTAAATGCTTTGCCACTTTTGGTATGAAAATTGGAACAGTTCAGAAAAAAACAACAGCCTTCTTATAATAATTCTCATATTCTCATTAGTACGTTGTATCTAATTACAGTGTCGGCCTTATTTACAGGTGATTCTACAATACCTGCTCTCGTTCAATTACAATCTACCACACCACGCGTGAATAAACAGTTATGCAGGTGTTGCTGTGGGCAAATACCCAGCCTGTATATATATTTTTGTTGATACATGTATTTCATATTTTCGTTAATATGTGGATATATTAAGCACAAAAATACAAAAAGTTTATGAAAGATGACTTAGTGTCTTGATATATTCAGCGAGATGTGTATCATCGTTAAATTGGTCATTCAATAAAAGTATGTTAGGAGGCAATATCAAAGGCGCCGCCCAATGTACACAGTGTCGTCCGGTGAACTACCACCCCACCCTTTCAATAAGAGTTATGTAATCGGTTCACAAATATCTTTGATACGGTGTCAGTGTGGAAGGAGTTTGAATTACGTCCGCCACTGGCCACAGAAATTCTCAAAGTATAGTAACAATCAACAAGGCCAATACGTACTAATAACCTAGTGACGCACGTAACAACGACTGTCAATCTGTCGACTGCTATAGCCACAATACGATCATCCCTGTCACAACTGGCATATTAACGGCTTATTAAAAAAATAATTGTAACAAAAGTTCGTTAACAGACAAACGCATGTCATATACAGTCCTCTTTCTTGATAAAAAACAGTAACAGCACGTCAATTGGAAAATCAACTGGATGTTACATTCCTTATATCAGCTAACGGCCCTGTTTGTGAAATTATGCACAATACATATGATTTAAAGACTAATAAAATCAATTGTAAGACCGCATAGACCATAAAACCGAATAAAATATTTCTTGGTATCATCTTTTGTGTATTAGATGATGGTAATGACCTGAAATGTAATGTTAGGAAGGCGAAACATTAAAGTGTTTCATAATACTTGGCAACATGAGCTAAAGATGTAGCAACATAAACATGGATGGAATGGAAAATGGAAAATAGTGAAAACAAATTGAAATTGATTTTAATAAAACATTATTGTAACACACAACTGGCAAAAGCGATGCCCAAAATTTTGTGTGTTGTGGACTGACGACCAGCAAGTAATTGTCATGCTGTACGAATGGTTCCATATACAAATTCAGCTGTACAATCCAGTATGAAGCTGAGAACTGAGATGCCAAGTATAACCTGCATTCACACATGGAAGCAATATACTTGTGTGTATGCCCTCTCCTCTGAAAAATGTATCACTAAAGTATTTGCTTTGTAATAAATAGAGTAATTAATAAAACTTAGTAATTTGGTGGGTTTCCGACAGATATGACTTTCAATTTTTTTTTACACCTTTTATTGATACGGATTACGTACATGTAGTCACTGTCACTTATGTATCTAAGTAAGGATAAGAATTTATGGATGAACAACTTCATTATTACAATTAAGGGCGACGTTTCGGTGTAGGTTCTAACACCGTTATCAGGCAAGATATAATTTGCTTGATAACGGTGTTGGAACCTACACCGAAACGTGTAATCATATTTAACAAACCTACTCATCACCAAATACAAACCTTTTTAACCTGTTCTACACTCCGTCCCAATGGACCTGGATCATTCACCTCGCTCGCATCTACAGTGTACAAGTAACTCTTAATTGTATCATATATATTCATGATAAGCAATTACTTTAGTTCCTAATTCGAATGAGCATATTCTGAGGCTAAATCTGCAAAAGGACAGACAAAATACAAAATAAATTTCTTTGTACAATGCAAACGATACAAAAGTAGCGGCTGATAAAGAGGCAATGATTGAGTAATCCGCAATATATTATTTCTTCTCGTTCAATCTATTGTACATTTTGAAGTCATTGTAAAGTTTTAAGGAGTAGTAAAATGTTGTGGTATTGTGAATGAATTTAGAATATGAATAGTGAAAAACAGTCACTATATGGGATGTACATGTATAACTTGTCTTCCAACACCACGCCCGAGGCCCGTGGTCATAAAACTAATCGGTCCCATAAAAGGATCAACTCGTTTCTCAGATATTCCGCTGTACTTGCTATGGTTCAATCCCAATTGTCAGACGACCTAATCATCGGAGAGACCAGTCAAGTGTGACCATTATACTAGTTATGTCCGGATTATTCTGAACAGACAACAGCGTAGTGTTCTTGCAAAATTGAGATGTGCGACTTTACCTTTGGAAATTGAGCTCGGCAGATACCGGCGACCGATTACCCCAATTAATGACCGTATATGTCAGTTCTGTGATGAACATCAAGTTGAAGACGCGACCCATTTCCTGATCAACTGTACCCTCTCCTCTGATATCCGCTACGACCCTATCAATTATATATTTGATCACCTGTAAATAAGACTGACACTGTAATTAAATACAACGTACTAATATGAATATGAGAATTATCTTATGAAGGATGTTTTTTTCTGAACCCATTTTTATACCAAAATGGGCAACGCATTTAAAGGTTGCTCTCGTGTCACAATATTCACACAAGTTTTCCTCAATCGCCTTTAAACATAATTCCCATTGGTCAGTTACACACCGCATATAATTAAATAATTATTCCGAGATTTCGTTAGAATGTGAGATATTCAGCCAGACTTTATGCAATGAAAGACGAACCGGTTTCTATCCATTATAATACGCTCACGTGTACCTGAATATTGCATACCTAGTGTCACTTAATTGCCCAGTGTGATGTATCAACGAGACATAAAATGTGAAATGATAACGAAACTAATTAAACTTTAATGTTGTCGAAAATAACGATAATGAATTGGAGTACACGCGCATGAATTCGTATGATAAACTATCAAAACGTTTTGAGAATTAGGGCCGGGTTCATTAAAGATCGTTACAATATGAAAAAAGGTGAAATTTGTAAAACTTCTTTAAAGTAAACATCCAACCAAAGGCCCTCTTTTAACAGTAATGTAATGATATAATATAAAGTTTATTTCACATGATACAATATACTTTGCACACATATAGTTCGTGCTTTAAAGGGACTGACGAAAGCATGGGCGAAATATTTAAATAACGCCACAAATTATTGAATCAAGTAAAATGAGTTGAATCATGTGTCACACTTGTAGACACACCTTTATGTATTTTCGAAACTGAAACTATTCTCGCCCATGGGTCAAACTTTCTCGTCCAGGGCGAAATATTTCAATAACGCCGTAAAATAGTTGAATTAAGTTAAAATAAGTCAAATTATATGTCATGAAACTCCTTAGAACACCTTTATGTATTTTCGACACTAAACAAACAGTTTGGAGCAAAGGAAATTATTCTCGACCATGGGCCAAACCTTTTTCTCTCCCATGTGCGAATATTTCAATAACATCGTACAATATTTGAATAAAGTTAAAATGAGTTAAATTATGTGTCATGAAACGTATAAGGACACCTGTATGAATTTGGGAAACAAAAGCATGAGTTTTGAGCAAAGGAAAATATTTTCGCCCATGGGCAACATAGTCTAAATATTGAGTTTTGAACAATTTTTCATTTTTTCTTCCGTAGTATGTTCCCATGAAAACAGCATGTTTGATTTAGTAAATACCTTTGACCGAGACTGGGCAAAGACCGTAGAGTTTCTGGACTTTTGGGTTTCCAGAATTAAAATGGGACGTGTTTATACACTTTAAGCTGCACGATTTCGTTTTGACTACCTTGTTTTGCAAAATATCCGATTGTTAGCTGTGGTGGCTTCCAAAGAAGCATGGTATTGTTTATTATGCAATCCGGCCGATTCATGTCATGGACCAAACACTGAATATTCCTCAACAAGTTTTTGCTTCCTTACCTTAACAATCAAAACATCATTGAATATTTTAGCATTTCCCGTTATGATAACTGCTAACTAACAGAATAACTACAACTTTTTTCAGGTGTGTGCAAAACGTTTATATTTACTTCAAACACACATGAATACCATTTATATTATATTGATATCTAAGAACCAATGAAGATCCGGGATAGAATAGGTCTTCAGCAACCAATGCTTGCCGTAAAAGGCGACTATGCTTGTCGTAAGAGGCGATTAACGGGATCGGGTGGTCCCGACTTGGTTGATGCATGTTATCGTATCCAATATGCGTGGATCGATGCTCGTGATGTCAACCACTGGATTGTCTGGACCAGACTCGATAATATTGCTGAATGTGGCGCAAGCAACAAATAAAAAAACCCAAACGAATGATATGTAGGAAGCTACACGATAAATCTCAAAGTACAATGAAGTACGAAGCGTGGTTTATTTCACGATAAAATATTGTTTTATCATGACGTCATACCTGGATATTCGAATATGCGCCCGCAACTTAAATATTGGACGACGTTATATTTGAGGGGTGGGGGGAGTGCCTAGTAAGTAGTCTAGGAAGCTGCACCCCATAGATGTAGCTGGGCTACGCAGATTAACGCAGTAGCCGAACGATCGCTTCCAAAAGTGAGAATGATATGACAGATATGACGATATGAGCTGTTATTGCTCACGCTCATGTGCCTCCATTGTGCTGATCAGACACGAGTTTTAGTCACGTGTTGTTAAGGAATACAGGATTACACCAATCTGATGTCAAGTTCACTGTCATTTGGTGAAATAATGCACCCGCTGTCTTGTTAGAACAATGACCACTGCTAGAAATGATTACATAAGAGAAGCCAATCTACTAGTTTGATCCCGGCAATATCTTCTTCTCGGTAATACAATAAATAAATATTGATCTGGGCTGACGTTTGTAATTTTCCCTCCTCTATCAATCCAAGAATCCACAATACAAGAATAAAAATGGTATAGCCTAAACATCATGTTTTGTGGAAGCAAATTGACATTTAAAGGTAGCCTTTATCCATACAGTTATACATTTGATGAATAAAAAATAAAATATCTGATTAAAGGAATTGTCGATTCAACACCAATCACAAGACAACACTTCTAACCAAGACTCTCTCAGCTATACGACTAAGTCAGGACCCAGTTGACCTCATTCAAACTTGTTCCTGAAATCATATTTGAAACTTTAATTCATTGTCTATTTACTTCTCTAGACTTGTTTTCGATTTACCCTTTGGAGCTGTCTATACTTGTTTTCACATATTTAAGAAGACTATATAATGCTTCTGTCACTTCCCCAGACCATTGTTGTGAGGGTCTTGCCCTTTGCGACAGATATAATCTGTTTCGGCGGATAAAAAAAGACGTATGCGTTGAGTTTTAATTTTTTTGCTTTTATACAAATTGTTTACAGCCTAGGACTATATTAATATATTTGTGTAAACGTTCAGAAAATGACATGTATAGGAATCGTACATGCAGTCAAGGGCAATTAATATTAAATGTTTGAAAACTGCATTTATTGACATTTTGTGCTGTTTAAGATTTGCCAAACATAAAAATGCAGAAAACAAAACTTTGTGGAATTGATAATGTCCATGGTTCGAGAACTGTCAATTCTGGATGTGGCCAACCTAATCTGTCGTTCAATAATGCATCTTTTAATACATATTCATGAAGACATATCTTCGACTTTAAGGTCGGGATTCACAATTCACTTGCATGTTGATGCACAGCACACAATTTGGATGTTTGCGTGTTGATACGTGTTGAGAGCATGATACTCCCACGTGCGATGTTTTTAATGTGAACGACACAGAATCATTGTTTACCTATCAGTTGCTCATAACAGTAAATAACGGTTACGCAGTGCCAAGACTTGCTGAAAGACAACGTCTCCACTGCAAATCAATTGTGGCAAAAAGAAATGTCGCAAAACGAAGTTGCCAGACATTCTTATGTTCATCGAAACACAATAGTATCTCTTTTGAGACATTATCTACAGCAGGGCAACACTCATGAATTGACGTCATGTCAACAAGACAATCATATACAGTTACAGTTATCTATGGAATCGATACCAAACTGCCACATTAACAGCTCTGTGTTTAGACCAATTAGTGACAGAATCGTTCAGAAGACAGGACTGGATCAGTATACTGTTCGCAGAGGAAGACAGGTTTCAACTGGACAGCTCAGATAGCCGTACAAAGGTCTACAGGTGTCCCGAAAATCGTTTTAGAGACGCTTGCCTTCCACGACGTCGTCAGTTTGGGGGTTGAAGTGTAATGGTATGGGGTGGCATCACAATTCATAGCCGAGCATAACTCGCTGTTTTGAGTTTGAATGCCGTACGCTACCGGGATGACATAGTTTGATATCAAGTTCTCCCCTTTGTGCAAATGCAAGGACGTAACGTCACGTTGCACGAAGATATTATCCGCCCACATGTTGCACGTGTTGTAACAGAGTGTTTGAGGCTGAATAACATTGCTTTACTGCAATGGCCGGCTGTTTCTCCAGACCTCTCCCCCATAAAATCTCTGGGATGAGATGGAACAAAGCCTACAACAGGACCAGTGCCACTCAGTAACGCTGGCTCAGTTTGGCCAATCTTTGATTTAAATTTGGAACAACGTCCCCGTGGCTGTTTTCAATCAACTAGTGTCTTCAATACGCCGCCGCCTTGCGCGTATGAACGCAAATGGCCGTCCAACCCGATATTGACATTGTTAATTGAGTTGTTACACCTCCCGTCATTAAGGGCGTGTCGCTCTGTCTCCTGTTACCAGGTGTGGGTTTTGTCAGTAAAGAGGAAAGAAAAAAGAAAGAAATCATGAATTTGTTATGATAAAACATTGATCATACGAATGACTGAATATTCTGTCATTTTCAGTAACATAACATTTACACCACTTTGTATGAAGCACAGTATTTCTTCCGTAAGTATACACGAACACCATCTATATCGATATACTTTTATTCATTAGGGCCCTGACGTGGCACCAGTAACAAAGCCAATTGTACATCAATCATCACGAGTGGGTACAGTGACATTAAAGGCAATTGATTTTTGCCATAATTGCGAACATTGATTGGGCGAACCATTCCTATAAATACTGAAGCTTCCGAAGTGGCGTTAGTTAGTTTTCGCCTTTTCTTCACGTCTGAACACCTTTAGGCAGGGAGATTTGTACAAAGTATACTTTCTCTGTGGACTGATTCATCGAATGAGGGATTTGATAACACCATTGGATTGTGGTATTGGCATTCAATGACGAAAGAGGAGTGAAGTACGGCGTGTACTTTATTGAAGACAGGGCTAAAGCACACTAGTTTTATCTATTTTTCAAAATGGAGCTGAAATGGCTTTGTGCTATGTTGGTCGTAAACACATTAACGTTAACGGCACAAGAGTCGACATCAACATCGACATTGCATAAGATCACAGATGTGTCTCACTCCACGGTTGAAGAAGCATCATCGTTAATGACAAAGCTGTCGACCATGACATCAACATCATCATTGCTTGACACCACAGATGAGTCTCACTCCATGGCTGTAGACGGATCATCGTCGATCGTGTTTTCACCATCAACAGCAAAAGCGCGTTACAGAGCTGAAATGACAACTGCCACAATACATAACACGACAGACATGGACGACAATGGTAACAATACTGCAAACGAGGAAGTAATGAAACCTAAATCTCCATTCTCCCCGTTCGCTTTGATCCATTCTGGCAGCGTGGCGGAGGCTACCTACAAGTCCTTCTTCCTTTTGACAGAGAACATCACACTTCCCCTCTATTTGATCGCCCTTGCTACCAACATCTGCAACGTCATCGTGTTCTGTCAGAAACGGATGAGAAGCCCGACAAGTACCATCCTCCTGGCCATGTGTATTTCCCAGGTCCTCTACCTTAGCTGCACCCTCGTCACCAAAACCATGAGGTATATATACGGCAAAGAAGTCGAAAGTGTACGCTTCTACAAACTCTACGGACTCTACGTAAACCTCTACGTGGCTGTGGCTTTGGGGAGACTTGGATTTTGTTACAACTTTTTGTTGTCAGCTGAGAGGTTCATCGCTGTGACGTTTCCTCTACAAGCCAAAAGTATGCGTCTTGTGAAAAACCCAAGTGTCGTCTGTGTTTTAATAATGGTGGCAAGTTTCGTCGGACATATTTTCAGCCCAATGAAATTTTATGTCAAGCCTTATTCCACTTCAGACAACATAACAGTCTACAGGTACGCCTCTTCGCCATTGTATGTAAAGTATGAAGTTCATTTCATGAACTGCAGCTTGGCTAGCCAATTCATATTTGTATATTTCATGCTTCTCGGATGCCTTGTCTTCAACTTCCTGATTGTAATATCACTCCGACGTCACAGCAAAGCGCGACAATCTATGAAGACCACTCAGAACACTGGAGATGCCCAGAAGAAAGAGATGCAGACGACAATAACCATCATGGCGTCAACCGTTGTCGTCGTTATCCTCGCTCTGCCTTCCAACGCCAACTCCTTCGCCAGCAGCTTCAACGATGACTACGGCCTATTTACTAGGGAACACTATCTTTTCTCACTCGTAACCATGGTCGGAGGTATTTGTCAGCTCGTCAGTAACTTCACCAACTTCTTCTTCTACATTGCCCTCAGTGCAACCTTCCGGAAAACCTTCATCCAAGTGTTCATCCCATGTGCAACTTCCGGTAAGTCTGCAAAGAGTACCGTAACAGGAACTAGCAACCTCGGCACCGTTTCGGCAGACATCTCACGTCGTAACTGAACTAACGGAACAATTGACGCTCGTTTGCACAATATTTAGCACATGGGATCAAGTAACTGTGACACATTTCTTTAACAAAATATGATCACTTTTATTCTCAGCATTTGATTCATAGCTCTCTGTTGATACATACCATGTTAGAGTCACATTGTGTGTTGCAACCATTTTTGGTTTGAATAGGACAACGTTTGTTTCCGAACCTTAAATTTGTTTAATGAGTGTATTTGGCCATTCTACGCTATCCGAAATATGTTTTTGACGGAATACTGTATTAATCTCCAACTCTGGGAACAATAAAAAAAAGTTAAAAACAAAAACCTAAAAAAACTGTGACAAATTTTGTCTAAAATTGTCATTTTGGATTAACACTGAATAAGATTTATTGTTTTATTGTTTTCATTGTTTGCATAGCAATTAGACAACGTAAGGTAAATCAAGGCGTTGAGGGTTGAGGTTAATAATTGAGGATGACGTCACATCGTCACGTGGACCGGCACAGCACGCACAGCACAAACACAAATAAGGAAATAGTTTTTTTTTATCACCATGAAATGTTTTTGTCTACACTACGTATTCATGTATCTTTTGTTATTGGGAAACATAAATGTTCATTTTTGCTTTGACTCCGAATTTGATACAATCAGTAATCTGTAGATGGTAATTGTCTAAATATATACAGATTGGTTGTGGCGTAACATGCGCACGCACGCACGCACGCACGCACGCACGCACACACACACACACACACACACACACACACACTCCAACTATGCTGTTAATGTGTGCAGGTTGTCACCGTAGATTTATTTTACCCAAGTCATAGTCCGGTCCCGCTTTGTTCCCCGGCTTTATTTCCGGTACCGCTCGGTAATCTCCGGCGGTCGCTATCGTACAGTCAGATCATTTTGGTGTTAGAATTAAGGGCCCAACTATTTCTCTCTCTTGTAATCTCATGACACTCTCAAACAATGTAATGACTAGATGTATGTTGTCTCGCATATGTTAGCTACATATTCCTATATTGAAAATGGTCATTTTTGCCTCGTCAATGATTGTCCATAGCTTGTTGTGAATCTTTTTTTACATCTTATGTTTAGCGTTGTATTTTGATACTTACATCTCCACTGTAGATATAGTAGTTAGTTTGCTATTCGCGTTTTCTCTTTGTTTAGAAAAACACGTTGGCTTGTCGCCTCAGTCAGGTCCTGGTATTTCACAGACGACGTCCGCGTACGCTGTATATATAGACTTTCTAGATCTTATATCTTCACCCTCCAGACTTCGTTAAATCGTTCACGATTCTCTCGCTACTGGAGTAGTGACGTTCGAAAATTAGTGAGTTCGGGGCTTTTGCGATCTAGATTCTGACTTCGTCCAGTTATACTGAACTAAACTTAGTTACTAGGGTTTGTAATACACTGTTTTGCTAGCAACACGTGGATAACCAACCTTTCCGTGATTAACTAACTATTTTGGAACTTTTTAGTATTTCCTTGTTCGGTCAAAGTGACAGGAACTTGAGTCGATTAAGACTAGTGTTTATGCAGACATAATCGTCTAGATTTGTTGTCTAAGTGACTAATTTTAGAAGAAGAAGAAGAAGAAGAAGAAGAAGAAGAAGAAGAAGAAATGTTTTATTAGTGTGTCACATGCTGCAGTACAAAATATATAGACATATAAACATTTCATTAAAAAAACAGCACCCGGCCAGTTGGCCTACGAGACACTAATTACATAATGGTACATTTAAAATATAAAAAAGAAAAAAAAGAAAAATTAGTTGTAACTTTGTATATTACCACACCCACACCCACACCCACACCCACACCCACACCCACACCCACACCCGCACCCACACCCATACACCCACACCCGCACCCGGACCCACACCCACACCCGCACTTACACCCATACACCCACACCCACACCCACACCCACACCCACACCCGCACCCACACCCATACACCCACACCCACATCCGCATTAAAATCCCGCTCAAAGCATACAAACAGGTAAGCATATAGGACGCTCACAGCAATCTCATACAAAATACTCACAGCAATCTCATCCTGAACATTCACAGCAGTCTTAGAGATAAGGTGTCGGTGTGTATTTCCCCTTTGTTTACTGAGCCGAGGTCATTCACTCATTTGAGTGTAGGGTTACTTGAGTCGGGTGTTAATTGGTCGAAGCCGACTTAGATGGCAGTCGACGCACTGGGTCCACCTCTTGTCAAAATGTTGCTTTAGTTACCTTCCTTTTTTATGGCTGTAATACAGTTGTTTGGCTAAAACTTGGTTGTATATTTAATTTAATTTGTGATCTGTGTGAGCGCAGAGTGGATTTATTTGTAATTGTCAACCATTTGTACAATGAGTAGTTATCTAATAAACCTGTGAACCTATTACCATGTTTTCTTTATCACTTTATTCTTATGTTATGACACCCCTGATCATTGGAGCACAGCTCAGTGACCCAGGTTCACCCTCACAGTCGTGATCCTCGCTGGGAGATTAGAACTAAATAGGTATATGTGTGCATCTACGTCGGGGTAGGTTATGCGTTTGCTTCAATTTGTTTGTTTGTTGTTTAATGCAGCACTCACCAATATTCCAGCTATATAACGACCGTCTGTTAAATAATCGAGTCTAAGCCGCCGAGATTTGCTGTGCAGAGTTGCGTCCCTTGGGCAGGCCAGAAACCTATGATTGTGGGTTCGAATCCCAGTGTTTATAAAAGTGCCTAATATCTTTAAGTGATTGTGTCAGGGTAATTTGCATCAGTGATTACCGACCGTGATGGGCTGTAGAAACAGAAGAGCAGTCACTCGTGTATTTCAAGCTGGGACACGGTTCTAATGAACATGGTCTTACCAAATTTTGTTTGTTTGTTTGTTTATTGTTTAAAGCCTCACTCCAAAATTCCCGCCATGTGTCTGTAAATAATCGAGTCTGGACCAGACAATCCAGCGATTGACATCATGAGCATCGATCCATGCATTTCGGATACGATGACATGCATGAACCAAGTCAGCGAGCCTGACCACCCGATCCCTTTAGTCGCCTCTTACGACAAACAACGCCGCTTCTTACGACCAGCATTGTCACCTTTTACGGCAAGCATGGGTTGCTGAAGATCTATTCTACCCCGGATCTTCACGGGTATCTTACTAAAAGAAGAGTGAAGATTCTTAACTACAATTCAGACCACTCAATGCACCAATGGTCTCCCCACTTAGGGAATCCTTGGAGCACGGGTGGCCCAGTCGTCTAAGGCGCTGTGCAGAGTTGCGTCCCTTGATCCAGAAACCCATGATTGTGAGTTCGAGTCCCGGTTCGCCCCGATTATGTTTCTTTATTATGTAGGCTTGTCAGCACCACACCCGTGCTCGTGGGTTTCACCGAAGTGGTAAACGTCTGAGACGTCCATCACTTCGGGCTCTCTTCCCACATTAAGCTGACACGCCGCGATATAACTGGAATAATGGTAAAAGCGGCGTTAAACACAACTCACTCACTCACCCACTCACTAAATAATCGAGTCCAGACAATACAGTGATTGACATCATGTGCATCGATCCATCGGGATCGGGTGGTCAGGCTCGCTGACTTGGTTTATACATGTCATCGTATCCCAATTGCATCGATCGATGCTCATGATGTCAATCACTGGATTGTCTGGTCCAGACTCGATTATTTACAGACCGCCGTCACATGGCGGGAATTTTGGAGTGAGGCTTTAAACAATAAACAAACAAACAAACAAACAAACAAACAAACAAACAAACAAACATTTGGTAAGACCATGTTCATTAGAACCGTGTCCCAGCTTGTAATACACGAAAGAGCATCCCGAGTGACCGCTCTATTTTTTCTACTGCCGATCACGGTCGGTAATCACTGATGCAAAATACCCTGACACAATAACCTACAGAGATTAGGCACTTTTATTAATACCCAGATGTATATGTTGACTGAAATATGTACCAGCTCACACACAAAACTAATTTGTTCAATTTTATCTTCATCTTCATCTTCCTGTTCTTATCGTTAGCGACGGGATGGTGTGAGGTAAATGACAATATCAAGAAGCCAAGCATCTGCTGGAGCTACTCTGAAAAAAAGAACATGTGCAGCATTTTAAATCGAATTTGTTTTTCAGCTCCATGCCCTTGATGTGTGCTATTTTGGATAGGCAACTTAATGGGATTCGTTAAATTCATGTTTAAAAAACAACAGTGATTACAGGTGCCGGTTTTCAACATGAGTTATAATGCAACTCGCGCTCAACCATCGAGACTGTTGATAGAAGTAGAGAGTGTGGCTTCCTCAGACACCACGTGGTATGATTCCGTGTGTGAGTAACTGCATCCACGATTTCATTGATACCAACAAAATACATTACTGACACAAAAGTTGTCGACAAGATTTACATGTTTCTGTGTTCCTGTCATACAGAACAAGATGTCCAGATATTCCATTTTGTTATCTATTCGTAGATAGCTGCATGTGCCACATACATGCAACGATGGTTTAATTCACATATCTACAGCACAGTTTAAATGATGTCTGATGCGGTGATCAAAATACATACCACGTGTTACGAGCAGTGGGAGGTTTCTGCGACCTGCAGGTGTGACTTTGGACCTTTCCCTCTCTCATCAAGCTGAAATACCTTGTTTTATATATAATACTGTGTAGAGGCTCACACTCAGACACTAGAAAGAAACACACCCCGCTACATATAAACAAACCGCAGGTCAACATTAATATGAATGACTTGCCTTTGCATGTGTTTGTGACGTGTGTTACCTGTGGGGCAGGATACTGTCACCTTTTCGCGAACACCTGGTATCATCAATATTTGATAGTGATTTATAAAAACATGCCAATGGTATAGTCGAAATCGTAAATATACTATGAATTTAGCACACATTTTTGTGTGAATATGTATTATTTTGTAGCTTTTATTTGGCTGGTTCTTTAGAGACGTGAAACGACAAATGAATATCGAAGATAAACGTAGTGTTTATCTTATCGGGGGGTGTTTTATTACAGAAAGCCCTATTCTGTTTTTGTTTGTTTACAAACGCATTTGGTGAAACGTAGTCTATGTTTGTGTTTTAAACGAATGAAGCATTTCTCTGAGTTAAACATCCATATCTATATCCACATCACGAGTTTCAGTTAACCTCCCTGTAGAAATACCCTTATCTGTTGCGATCGGTCTCGTCGCAGATACACCTTGAACGTTTTACCCATAGTAATGTAGTGAGAAATCTTTATCACAGTAAAAATACAACATTTCCCAGACCTCGACCCCGATCAGAGATAACACGTCTTGAGAGCTGGTTAATTGTCTCTCTGTGGAGGCAAGCATGCATTAGTTGTACATCTACACCTTGTGTGTGGGTTTAAGTGAGTGAGTATGGTTTTACGCCGCCTTTAGCAATATTCAGCAATATCACGACGGGAGACACGAGAAATGGGCTTCACACATTGTACCCATGTCGGGAATCGAACCCGGATCTTCGGCGTGACGAGCGAACGCTTGAACCACTAGGCTACCCGACTGCCCCCCCCCCCCCGTTTAAGTATGGGTTATTTGGGCTGACGTTGGGTCAGTACGTCACCTTTTCTCAGTAGAGCCATTCCCCAAACATTTCTGATAAAGTACACAACGTTGTAAGATATCTAAACCAAATATTAATATTTCGAAATTTACCAATATAATAATCAAAGTAACGATTGTTTATACAGTATATAATCTATATATTGAGTTTTGTTTGTTTGTTTGTTTGTTGTTTAACGACGCACTCAGCAGTATTCCAGCCATATGACGGCTGTCTGTAAATAATCGAGTCTGGACCAGACAATCCAGTGATTGCCATCACGACAATCAATCGCCGTAATTTGTTGGTAGTTTGGTTGGTTGGTTGGTTTGTTGTTTAACGCCGCACTCAGCAATATTCGAGCCATATGACGGCTGTCTGTAAATAATCGAGTCTGGACCAGACAATCCAGTGAGTGATATCATGAGCATCGATCCACGCAATTGAGATCGATGACATGCATCAACCAAGTCAGCGAGCCTGACCACCCGATCCCGTTAGTCCCCTTTTACGACAAGCATAGTCACCTTTTACGGCAAGCATTGGTTGCTTAAGACCTATTCTATCCCGAAATCTTCATGGGTCCGCCGTAACTGGGAAACGATGACATGCATCAACCTGGTCAGCGAGCAGCGAGCCTGACCACCCGATCCCGTTAGTCGCCTCTTACGACAAGCATAGTCGCCTCTTACGAGAAGCATTGTCGCCTCTTACGACAAGCATAATCGCCTCTTACGACAAGCATAGTTGCCTCTTACGACAAGCATAGTCGCCTCTTACGACAAGCAAAGTCGCCTCTTACGACAAGCATAGTCGCCTCTTACGACAAGCATAGTCGCCTCTTACGACAAGCATAGTCGCCTCTTACGACAAACATAATCGCCTCTTACGACAAGCATAATCGCCTCTTACGACAAGTATAGTTGCCTCTTACGACAAGCATAGTCGCCTCTTACGACAAGCATAGTAGCCTCTTACAACAAGCATAGTCGCCTCTTACGACAAGCACAGTCGCCTCTTACGACAAGCATAGTCGCCTCTTACGACAAGCATAGTCGCCTCTTACGACAAGCACAGTCGCCTCTTACGACAAGCATAGTCGCCTCTTACGACAAGCATAGTCGCCTCTTACGACAAGCATAGTCGCCTCTTACGACAAGCATTGTCGCCTCTTACGACAAGCACAGTCGCCTCTATGCTTGAGGCGACTAACGGGGTGGGCTTTACATTAACTCGGTCATATCACGGATTTCATGTCAAATTTGTCGCAGGTTGTGGAGGATATTGTCTTGAAGCTCAGGAGCACAGGTGTGTCGGATCATAACTAGAGTGTTCTGTGACTTCTTGAATTTGTCGCTCTCCTTATGTGTGCTCATTTTCTTGTAAATAATCCTGAATATGAATATGAAACTTTCTTACATAAAACAACTGTGAAACTGTCTGTGAAAGCATCCGTTTAACAGAGAGAGGGCGAGAGGGAAGGCAGACACGGACCTGTGTAGCTACCTGGAAACATGTTCAGTGCAGACACCAATGTGGCAGTCAAGTGCAGAGAACATTGCCCCATGGCTAGACACACGGATGTCTGCACGTGCACTGCACTCGGTGCACATGTGCATGTGGTATGCAATCTACTTGAAATTGTTGAACAAAACAAACAATTTCTGACATAATTACATTTAACAATTACGGAATGAACTGTTGCTTATTTAGATCACGCTCTCCACTAAGGAAGAATGGAAGAGACGACGTGATAACAAATAGGTCCATAAGATTGTATAACCCATCAACGTATCATTTACAAATGCCGACTTAATACAGTAAACTACGGTTATAACGAACTCAAAGGGACCACTACTTTTAGTTCGTTATAACAGTAGTTCGTTATAAGCATATATACAGCATATATACAACCAATGGGCGGGACTAAAAATATGTTCGTTATATCGGTCAGTTCGATATAAGCGTGTTCGTTATAACCGTAGTTTACTGTAGAATATCTGTTTTGAAAAGTAATGCTCCATGAATGAATCCTCGCTTCTAATTATAATACTCCAATATTCCTGCTCCAGCTTTTGGTGTCTACATTTCACCACTTTTGAAGTACAATCGAGCAGGCTTTATCTCTGACAATTTCAAAGAGCGCCATTAGACTGTGACTCCAAAGTTGTTTGGTCTGGTTTACAATATTCCAGGCCCTAGTAAAGCGTTCAAAACGATTTGTGGTGGAAGACATTCCAGATTTGACGCATCACTGACCGAACTGATGTTTGATGCAATTCCCTATTTTGATTTATACCATATGTTCCCCCTTTTCACGTTAACACATAACTTGCCTTTGCATGTGTTTGTGATGGTACCACAGTTGGGACGGGATACGCTCACCTTATCGCTAACACTTGATATCATCACTATTTCATAGTGATTCATAACCTCATGCTCATGATACAGGCGGAATCGTACAGGAATTTATTATGAATATCGAAAGGGTTTTGTCGCTTTATTTGAAATAAGTCACGGTTTCATAAAATTAACAATATGGAAAATCTTGTTTCTGAAAAATCGTTTACGGCATTGCTTTTCACATTATTTGGTCCATTACCATTATTTGGTCCACACACGCAATGTCACTAACCAAAGGACATTATATCCCCTTATCGTGCGTCTGTTAAAATGGGCGTTTGCTAAATCAATTTTCTTTTAAAAATTACTGCTAAATCCTAAATAATATATGTTGATAATAACGTGCCTTGGCGGACTCCACACTGTGCGGCGCTTAGATGGTATTTCTTTGATGTTTATTGCCCTAATGGTTTGGTTTCTGGTTCTCAGTGGTGAAGACTGACACATTATTTTATTCAATTACAGCAGATTATAAGTAAAATATTTCTGACATGGCTTTCAGGAGCCATAGCGAGATGGCGCAGAGCAGATATTTACCTCTACGGCAACAACTGTGGAGTCAATATTGTATTTGATTATATCACGGCGTGTCAACTTCAGAACCCTAAACTGATACAGCCGTTGATATTGTTTACTCCCACGGAGATAGACCAACGAATCCGGGATTCGAACCCACTACTTGGTTGACAGACGCAACTCTGATCAACATATTGTCGTGCCTTTAACCACTTGACCATCCCTGCCCTGTTAATCGAAATGTTTCCTTAAACAGAATCAGAAGTTCAGTTTTTGTTCTTAGCTACGGCCCTAGTGAGTCAGGGTTTAAGGTCAGCGCGTCCCATCAGTAGTATATACATGTCGGTAGTGATAAGTGAGAAAAGGGTATCCGGTAACGACCATTATGATGAAGACGATATCCCGGATGAGATGCTGACAAACCAGGGATAGTAATGAAGTTAATCGTGGATTTGAACCCAAAACAATTGAAGCCATCTTGGCTGGACGAACCTCTGCAGAGCGAGTACCTTGCCTTAAAGCACTGCCCCGAAACACTATAACCTGCTTCACATTGAATTTAAATGGCAAAGGGCCACATATGGTCCATATAAGAGAGTGAGTATGGTTTTACGCCGCTTTTAGCAATATTCCAGCAATATCACGGCGGGGGACACCAGAAATGGGCTTCACACATTGTATCCATGTCGGGAATCGAACCCGGGTCTTCGGCGTGACGAGCCAACGCTTTAACCACTAGGCTACCCTACCTCCCCGGTCCATATAAGAGACCAATGAACACGGATCTCATAGATTCTGAATATGTTTCAAGATCTCAGTCAGTACCATTGTAAACATTGGTACACATCTATGACCTGTATCACTTCGGGCTCTCCTCCAACATCAAGTTGACACGCCGTGATATAACTGGAATACTGTTCCAAGTGACGTACAACTTCACTCACTAACTAACAGAATCACTACACGAGGACAGATAGTGCGATCATTTCTTATGTGCAGGTTGGTTGTTTAACGCCGCACTCAGCAATATTCCAGCCATATGACGGCGGTCTGTAAATAATCGAATCTGGACCAGACAATCCAGTGATTGACATCATGATTATTGATCCACTTAATTGGGGTCGATGACATGCTTTAACGAAGTCAGCGAGCCTGACAACCCGATCCCGTTAGTCGCCTCTTACGACAAGCATAGTCGCCTTTTACGGCAAGCATGGGTTGTTGAAGACCTATTCAGAACCGGATCTTACGGTTCAGAAGTGTAATGGGAGCTGACATCTGATTTTGACACAAATAAAGAAAGTCAAGTATGCTCATTGCTGACGTAAACTACAGCTGAGTGACAATCAAGTGAGCGAGTGTGGCAGACATATCCGCCTGCAGCACAGGAACTGCTACATGCAGGTTATAAAAGGACCAATTAGTGAACAACTTTACAAATTACGAGTTCTTTCTATCTGTTCACCTGTTGAGATTGTGTGAGAGAAAGACTGAGATGAGCGAGCAGGTTCCGCAAATAAAAGAGAAAAAAACACACTGGAGGTTAATTAACGACGCCTCCGGAAGGTAGATGGTTCAGTAAATAGGAGTGGGTGTAAATAAGGCAGACATTATAGACAGTGTGGTACATTACTATCATTCTCAGCCATTTCTTGATTAGTACAAGGAATGGAAAGGATTTGACAGATTAACTAGGGAGTCTGACATATCTTACAACGCCGGCTTACAAAAATGTCAAGAGTGCAAAATTAGCTCCACCGGAAGCGTTAATAAAATGTCATCTAGAAAAACCCGAACGACCACTCGTCACATTACGGCCGGGGGGGGGGGGGGGGGGGGGGAGCTGTTAGATGTTTTAACAACAGTTGCTTCTGTAGTTCGGTGTCGTACGTGATGTCCGTTGTTGTAGTGTAGTGAACAGACCACGCTCTGAATCCAGTTTGACGATGCTTAGCTATATAGGTTTCCTGAAGACGTGACACGTTCTGAGATGCCAGAAGGTGTATTACTCGTGTGCTTCAGATAGTTGGTTAGGCCGGTTGACTTACACAGGGATAACTGAAGCACAGATTACACGAATGAATGAAAGTAGTTTGGAATGGACTCGCGACATCCTACACAGAGATAGGGTTTGACGCTGGGTAGTTATAACCCTAACTGATTTATTCTAATGAACCATCAGAACTTGGGCACAGAAATACAGCAAGCATAAACCATAGATGAATACAGTGGATTCTGACCAGCCAAACTAGATGAACCATTTCATATTTATCCGTTGCCAAGGGAATGAACCACATCGGTACCAGACTGGCGTTTCTGAGACATTTCCACCCAGTGAAGCATATAATGACATATGTTCAGAAACTGTTGCATCTGACTGCTACTCTACCACAGGAGATAAAGAGGATACGTGTCTCTCCTTGTCCTAAGATGAGTTAATCCGAGTTAAACCGGAACAACTTCCTCGCAGCTGCATCAAAAATGTTTTCATTTTTTTTGTTTAGCTACAAGCATACGTCAAATACATGTACGTTAAGGCTGTCTTAGGTTTTAATCTCCTCGTACACGTATGCAACCTTTGAAAGGGGATTATCAAAAGGTTCAGCCTAAGTGTACACGCATGTATCACATGTATAATGGAAATCTATAGATTAAGTATGTACATTCAGAAACCATATAAAACGTCTTAGATTTCCTCACCTTTCATAGTTGTACTTGTTAATGCTGCATAAACCAGAACCACGGGTATAATGTAAACATGATTTTTCGCGAACACCTGGTGTCAACACTGACTTTAAGTGATCCATTCATATATTTTACCATTGTTTTGCCTTTTACGCCAAATGGAATCTGTTTTAGCGCTTACTCGGAACTGGTTACTCTCTGACGTTTCAAATCCAATCTGCACTTCCTTCTATTACAGGACATATGAACAGAACGGGAAAACGTGGTGTACCATGTAACATCGTAGCTTCACAATCACAGTTTGAAATACTTAAAGTTCTTTTGAAGTAAGGTACCTAATATATATATTTCCCGGTGAGTTGTCCATAACCTCAAGCTTTGCCCGGCCCAGTGCCACAAATAAATATCTAGATATATCCAGGGGACACCCCATACAACCTTGTCTTGTCCTGCCTAGCATTTCTTTCTGCCGTGCTATAAGGAGTTTCTTCTCTTTTGTAAGAGAGTCATGTCAGTATTGGGTACCAATGACGCGTGTATAACATGTGCTGTGTATACCTAGACCTTGACATTGTAAGAGCCAACGAGTGTACCTTCAACTGATTTCACACGTTCGACAGAAAGTATACATGTTATCAACCTTAGATACATCGTTGAAAGACATTTGCAAAGTTCATATGTTTGTGTGTCGTTGTCCCTGATACCAACTAAAATATGTGAACACGTTAGAGGAAAAAATACTAGTGATTTATTATAAACTTGAGTTGAATGGCAAGAAGAAAATAAAGCGAAGTTGGCGGTAGAAAAAACAAACAAAACGAACCCACTCCACACTATGCTGGCAACCAGTTACTGATCTGAACATTAAGTTATGCTGTCAGAACGACGTGACAGGTACATGTACAATCACCAACTGCAAGAACTTTAATAACTTTTGTATTTCGACAACCGACGAAAACAAATCGGTCTTCCTCGTCAAATACATTATTACCAATTTTATTACAAAAAAACGCTCCTTTTACTCCGTGGTGGCCTGAAAGATGAAACTGTTATCTTTGTGTTATAAACTACAGGTAGTCACAGGTGTGTTAAAGATGCGCAGATGCGATTCTGTCGAAACTTAGACACCGCCCATGCTAAGCAGGATTTCAATACTTGTGCCAGGGAGTTGCCTCTGCACCTGTGCAATAGACGCACGCGGGGGCCACCTGCACGATACTGGTGACAGCGCTACATTCATCTCCAGAGGCGATCCATCGCAGGTGTCCTCATCTCACCTGTGGGATTTAGTTCTTTATTGTAATGAGTGAGTGAGTGAAATGTAACGTCACATCGGCAATATTTCAGCCATATCGTGATTCTTCATTGTAAACTCCCAGGCAAAAGAAAGCATGTTTCATTTTGGCTAAAAATGAAACAGACAAGAAATGGTTATTCGAAGGTGATGAATTTGATACGGGTATAGTTGTGTTTTTGACTTAAGTTTCGTGTTTCGGCGTCTGTTTCAGCCAAGTAACGTTTTAATAACGTTTGTAATGTTTGTTTCAAACCCAAATTTCAAGTTTATAATGTCTTAATTTCAGTTTTTATTAGTCTGTACGCACCATACCTGTGCTTGGTGGTTTCGGAAAAGTGGTATACGTGTCAGACCATCCTCCCATTGGGCTTTCCTCCGAAGTCAAGCGGCCTCGCTGTGATATCACTGAAATACTGCGGCGCCGAACCAAACTCATATACTTTGTTCTTAAATTTACCTGCAAAAATATGTGTTGCTACATTTCAATAACATGGACTTCAATGGAGAATAGGCTAACTGACGAATACCTATATAAATTGAGAATAGGCAAAGATGCATTAAACTGAAGCGGTATGCTTATGATAGAGTACAAAATCGAAAAAAAAAAATCTTTTGATTGTGGAATGGGTTTTGTCTCTTTTGTCTATTTATTCTGGATGGCTCTTAAAGTGGAAAGAAACTAATGATTAAGATATAATATAGGTTGTAGACCATTTACAACGACCGTGCTGAGAGACCAAGCCATGTCGAATGTGAAATTAGAACGCGCGATCATGGAATATTGACACAACTAACGGGAGAAAAACTGCACAGCGAATTGCAGAGTGTTGGACGACATGATCCACGTTGTATGAGCAAAAGGAATCAATAATAATGTGAGGGTATATAATAGTTATGTAGGTATATTCCCTTGGCGGTACAGCCAGATGCATTCCTCGTCTTGGTAGGTTGTAGCTCATCTGTACATCCGGTCGACCCTTGTTTATCAGAAACTTCGTCACATCATGTTCGGAAAAACACACGTTTGAACTTCTGTAAGTGTACCCAGTACACATGGTTCTCTTCAAACAGCTGTGAAAGTAAGGCGACGTAATGTAAATGGTGAATGAATATGGTCTCTATACTTCACCTCTACCACATCACTGCGGGGTAGAGCAAGGATGGGCAGGTTCACTCAGAGTGTGAGGAGATGCAGATCTTCATCCTGACCTACCTCATCGATACGTTAAAACAGTACATCGGATCAAAGCCTTCTTCAGCAACCCATTCTTGCCTTAAAAGGCGACTATGCTTGTCGTAAGAGGCGACTAGCGGGATCGGGTTGTCAGACTCGCTGACTTGGTTGAAGCATGTCATCGATCCCAATAACTTTGATCAATGCTCATGATATCAATCACTGGATTGTCTGGTCCAGACTCGATTTTTTACAGACCGCCGTCATATGGTTGGAATTTTGCTGAGTGCGGCTTAAAACAACAAACTAAACCAAAGCTTCAACCCTTTACGACTGAACCACTCACTCCATCACTCAGACCTATCAAGTGCCTGAAACATAGTTGTAGTTAATGACGAATGGTCTTAAAATGTTGGACCCGTGAACATTCCGGGGTAGAATAGGTCTTCAGCAAACCATGCTTGCCGTAAAAGGTGACTATGCTTGTCGTAAAAGGCGACTAACGGGATCGGGTGGTCAGGCTCGCTGACTTGGTTGATGCATGTCATCGATCCCAATTGCGTGGATCGATGCTCATGATATTAATCACTGGATTGTCTGGTCCAGACTCGATTATGTACAGACCGCCGTCATATAGCTGTAATATTGCTGAGTGCGGCGTTAAACAACAAACAACCAACCAACCAATCTTAAAATGTCGAGAGCAAGGTCTTTATTACAAAAACTAAATAAAATTCAATCTTCGTGTTTAAGTGATGGCCCAGACATCCTGTGTTTTCTCACGGAGCACCACGTGACCCTGATGGTGATTGTTTGTTGTGTATTTCCTATGGACGACAGATGTCCGCCATCAAACGTTTACACAAATTGGTTCTGATTGAAGTCATATGTAGATGATGAGGTAAGCAGTTTGAAACTGTTTCTACGTGTTGTCAAGACTACTTGGGACTAAGAGGTTCTGCTCACGCCTACACTTTCACCAAGTTCAATAATATCCATTATATCATAAGTATGTATATTAATATGGGAATGTATGAGAACAGGGCATGTTTACCTGGCCGTTTACAGATCATGATTAATGCAATTAACCCTTGTCGTGTTATCAAAGAGTACCTGCAAAGGTGATATCCAGGTCAATATCTTCGTTCTCTGTTCATCCTTTCTGAGTTAGTGAGTCAGCGAGTGAGTGAGCGAGTGATTGAGTTGATTCCCTTGTGAACGGACACTGTAAGCCATTCAAGGGAACGTTTTATGGTAGTCATGTGGAGGACGGTTCCAAATTTGACGTATCACTTACAAAAATGATGTCCGATGCAATTCCCTCTTTTGACTTGTACATGTTCCCTTGTTTTTGTAGGTGAACAATTGATTTGCCTTTGCATGTGTTTGTGACAGGTGCCACCGGTGGGGCAGGATACGCTCACCTTTTCGCGAACACTTGGTATCATCACTATTCTCGAGGCATTCATAAACACATGCTCATGATATAGTCGGAATCGTACAATCGACTCTGTTTTATGCAGAGATTTCTATTGGATATGGAAAGGGTTTTTGTCGCTTTATTTCCAGTGGAGATTCCGCTGGAGAATAGATTATTGAATTAAATTGCCGATACCAGTGTTGACCTTGATGCCGTGTGGATCAATGTTTAAGCACTGGTTTGTCTGGTCCAGTCCAGACTCGATAATTTACAGGTCGTATTAAAACTGTTACATTGCTTGCACATAGCGACCACCAACTGCATTCAAGCTGCGCTATTGCATTTCAGGTGTAACACATTGTTCTACGTTCCTTTTCGTGGCATAGCATGGGTAATTGATTGACAACCAATGGTCGAAGTTGTTAGTTGCATGTCCGCATTTTTACTGTGTTGAATGGCGATGTTCAAAGAAGAAATAATCTTTGTATTTAAAATGTTAAGTGAACTGTGATGTTGAAATTTGCTTTCATTTTCCTTTCATCTTTTAAATTAAAAACGACTATATCTCTTCGAGCGGATGTCCTACTTAGCATTGTGACTTAGTTAGAAGGATGCGTCTTTTGATAACGACCTCCAGGCTGAGTTTACACTGATAGAACAACATGCTTAAACATATACTGGCTGCACATCTTCATGTAAACCAAACCTGTTAAGTACAACATAAGAATTTAAGTTAATTCTTTGTTTTGTGGAAAACAGTATCTCTCTATAAATGGTTATCTACGCTGTAAAGATCATCAGATGTTTCGATCTAAGGATGCCGTGATACATGATTCCGTTGATGTAATGCCGGCTGCTGCAGCGTGCGATACTGTAAACGTTAGGAGCATCGTGGTGAAGTACAGGTAACCACGTGACACCACATAATTGGTAGTGAGGCTATTCATACCGTTACTGTAACGTACTACCTGTTCATTCAGACAGCTAGACCCGTGAAGATCCGGGTTAGAATAGGTCTTCAGCAACCCATGCTTGCCGTAAAAGGCGATTATGCTTGTCTTAAGAGGCGACTAACGGGATCGGGTGGCCAGGCTCACTGACTTGGTTTGATACATGTCATCGTATCCCAATTGCGTGGATCGATGCTCAGGATATCTATCACTGGACTGTCCTGTCAAGACTCGATTATTGACAGACCACCGTCATATGGCTGGAATATTGCAGAGTGCAGCGTTTAACAACAAACCAACCAACTGTAACGTTCAACTTGAGTTCAATGGCTAGATCTATCCAATAAGCAGCACATCGCGCGGATTACGAGTTATAATAGGTTCCTAGCAACCTGGTCGTGCGAGGGGACTGATTAGATCGGGTTGTCAAGTTCGGTGATTGGATGGTATCGTGTCATCGTACCCGAGGCGT
Source organism: Haliotis rufescens (assembly GCF_023055435.1). Taxonomy (NCBI): domain Eukaryota; kingdom Metazoa; phylum Mollusca; class Gastropoda; order Lepetellida; family Haliotidae; genus Haliotis; species Haliotis rufescens. The sequence continues at coordinate 27,926,418 of NW_025963846.1, read as the reverse complement.
GAAACGTTGTTCGTAATGACACGCGTAACCAATAATCGACAAGACAACTGGATTCGAGCAACACACCTACGAAAAATCGATTCCAGCCAGCAACAGTGACTGTAAGAAGCATCCCGGGCCTTCGACGAATATCTTCACAAACCGTACGTCGTCGCCTCAGATGTGCAGGGATTGTCGCCAGAAGACCCGCCAGACGTCCCATTTTGACAGGAAACCACCGTCAAGCACGTCTACAGTGGTGCAGACAGCGTCTACGCTGGACGGCCATGCACGGCTATTCACTGACGAGTCTCGTTTTCACCTCAGCCACAGCGATGGACGGATTCGAGTGTACCGACGTCAAGGTGAACGTAACGTCAATCATTGTGTCATTGAAGAAAATCGGTTCGGGGGCGGCAGCGTTATGGTATGGGGTGGGATTACAGCAAGACAGAGGACCCGTTTGATAGTGGTAGAGGGAAATATCAATGGACAGCGCTACCGCGACGAGATCATCGACCCTGTTGTTCTCCCGTTTTTGCGTCGTCATGGCCCAGGCATTACCTTTCAACATGACAACGCCCGGCCTCATATTGCTCGACTTGTTCGGGATTCTCTTCAACAAAACAACGTGAATGTCACCCCCTGGCCGGCTCGCTCCGCTGATCTCTCACCAATCGAGCACATGTGGGATGAGATGGATCGACGTCAACCGAGTGTTCCACAGACACTCCAGGAACTTCGAAACATGCTCCAGCAGATATGGACAGATATCCCACAGGACTTTGTGCGACGCCTGGTCCATTCAACGAGACGAAGATGTGTTGTTTGCATCGCAACCAGAGGTGGACACACACGCTATTAATTTGTAAATTGACATTTTGGCATGCTCATTTTTTTAAAAATGAAATCACGCATTTTCTGAAGTCAGTATGGCAAATTAAACCATTTGAACACTTACTTTGAGTCTTTTATCTATTTCAAATCGAAATTGTTTCAGATTTGGTAAAAAACATAACTTTGCATTAAATCTTATTCAATGTTCCAGGAACTTTTGTTGTTCAGTGTATATAATCTTACGTGATTCCTGTGGTCTATTGCATTCGATGATAAATACGTTCGACTTTGGCTATCTCCGCACTGGGTAATCAAGTGCACGCTGATGGGGTACCGCCTCATGTCTCTCGTCGGCTCCAAATGCTCCATGTTAGATGTCAGCACATATGTGTGGTCTAATGCAAATGTCGTGTAAGTAATTAAAAAGGATGGGCTTACAAGACCACCAACAGTGTCAGATAGTGTCATATCATATCCAAACCTAAGACTAAACATTCCTGTATAATCTGTAAAGATAACTTAATAATGTGTTATTTCGTACCAAATCGGACACGGTTACAAATAATGACACGGTTGTCGCTATATATGTATATCAACATAATATTGACGTCGTTCCCATTCAAAAGACCCATCATGTGTCATTATATAATGCAGGTGTTTCCCTTCGAGCCAACCGACCGGGGACTTCTATATGTTAAAAAGACGCCTGTTTGTCATTGAGTGAGTGAGTGAGTATGGTTTTACGCCGCTTTTAGCAATATTCCAGCAATATCACGGCGGGGGACACCAGAAATGGGCTTCACACATTGTACCCATGTCGGGAATCGAACCCGGGTCATCGGCATGACGAGCGAACGCTTTAACCACTAGGCTACCCGACCGCCCTGTTTGTCAATGAATGCAAATTCAAAATAACCTGGTAAAGCTTCTTTAGCTATACCTTCGATGCAATATGAGACGATGTTGCAATCCTCTTGCAAAGTACAATATAAACATATACGAGAATTACCTCTCTTGCGTTTGTTCAGCCTTTCATAATTGATCTATTTGTTGTCGGCATGTATTCGTTAGTTACACCTATACAAGGCACATAGCATCTCTGAAATCCTGTATTATGTTCGCATGCTATAAAGGTGGTGGAAAGTGAATGTTCACATCCATCGAATTGTTCTGTCCATGTAGCCTTCTTCATAGGGAAGAGGGAGTGAATTGGTTCACCGCTTCCAGCAATATAGCAGCCACATCACAGAGGGGTGAGTGACTGAGTATGGTTTTACGCCGCTTTTAGCAATATTCCAGCAATATCACGGCAGGGGACACAGAAATGGATCTTCGACGTGACGAACGAACGCTTTAACCACAAGGCTACACAGAGGGGGACACCATGGATGGGCTTCAATCATCATAAATATGGGGGGGGGGGGGGGGGGGGGAATCGAGCCAGAGTAATCAGCGTGACGAGCAAACTCTTTATAACTCTGCTACCACACCTCCCTTTTACAAATCAAAAACTACGACTAAGAAGGGGTTGACACATCCGTAGACCAACTATGAACATAATGTAATGTTGATTCAAAATAGATGATTTCAATTTTCCACAGAAAACTGTCCATAAAGAACCCATGACCATAACAACGACACAAGGGTCTGTACCATATGTTTAATATTGATAGGAAGTGGGCCAGAGCGTTTATCTAGATATGCATAAATTATAGATACATATAACTGATGGTGACAAACAAACAACAGACATTGTATAATTCATCTCATAGAAGTCAGAATCTACATGTGAGTGTGCCGAATGGTTACACACATAGAGTTGAAACCGTGGCATCCTGACAATGGTTTGAAAACCAAAAGGCGATGCACATTGATGCAAAACAGCCGTCCACGTATCTTCAATAAGGCTCAGGGATACGTATATCTTTCTTTCTCTGACCGGAGCGTCCCGTATTTTCTTTATCAGATGCACATATTCGATTCCCCAAGTTGCATTTTAGAATCGCCAGTTATGTATACTGTTCTTATAAGCGGATCAAATGTCTGCCATTAATGAGGAGATTGTGTTACTTTTTTACGGTCATGGCATGTTTAAACAGACACCCTATCTCTTTTATTCGCTGTTTGAGTGAAGTGGGACAACTGCATGGATGGGTTGTTGTTTACAAACGCCATCTTCTGTTTCAGAACAAGACACAATGAAAGGAAAAAATAAGTTAATTGCAAAAAAGGTCTCAGCTGTAGGTATTGGGTGGGTCTGAAGTCTGGTTTGCTGACGAGGTGTAAATACTGTCAGGAATTATATATGTCAATGCATCTTGCATTGACAATCAATAATTATTTACTTGAACTGGGTCGATGTTCCTGCTGGTGGAGTGAAGTCCCCGAGTTTCATCATTAGCTCAGTAGTATTTATCTATGCTGTGTTAACTACAAAAGAAATGTTTGGGTAGAGACATTAAAACTGCCACACCGTGTTGCAAAACGAAAATATTTCTGAAACCATTTATCTTATATACATAATCTGTGCACTTATACAACGGAGTTAATTCAAAACTAACATCGTTATCGGAATCGAACCCGGGTCGTCGGCGTGACGAGCCAACGCTTTAACCATTAGGCTGTCCCATCGCCCCTTTCGCATAAGTACATTTCATTTAGTATTAGTTGTAACCCTAGCTGTGCCATTCATACACGTGTCTCACTAGTTGTAGCCCTAGCTGTGCCATTCATACACGTGTCTCACTAGTTGTAACCATAGCTGTGCCGGTCACATACGTGTCTCACTAGTTGTAACCCTAGCTGTGCCGGTCATACACGTGTCTCACTAGTTGTAACCCTAGCTGTGCCATTCATACACGTGTCTCACTAGTTGTAACCCTAGCTGTGCCGGTCATACACGTGTCTCACTAGTTGTAACCCTAGCTGTGCCATTCATACACGTGTCTCACTAGTTGTAACCCTAGCTGTGCCATTCATACACGTGTCTCACTAGTTGTAATCCTAGCTGTGCCGGTCATACACGTGTCTCACTAGTTGTAACCCTAGCTGTGCCGGTAATACACGCGTCTCACTAGTTGTAACCATAGCTGTGCCGGTCACATACGTGTCTCACTAGTTGTAACCCTAGCTGTGCCGGTCATACAGGCGTCTCACTTGTTGAAACCCTTGCTATGCCGGTAATACACGTGTCTCACAAGTTGTAACCCTTGCTGTGCCGGTCACATACGTGTCTCACAAGTTGTAACCCTAGCTGTGCCGGTCATACAGGCGTCTCACTTGTTGAAACCCTTGCTGTGCCGGTCATACACGCGTCTCACTAGTTGTAACCCTAGCTTTGCCATTCATACACGTGTCTCACTATCTCTATCAAAATATGAGTGGTTTTTATAATCATGCGTTCCCCAACGTTTGGCTGTAAGCACTCCCTCACAGGCAAGAACACACCCTGGTAGTAGTAGTAGTAGTAGTAGTAGTAGTAGTAGCAGTAGTAGTAGTAGTAGTAGTAGTAGTAGTAGTAATAGTAGTAGCTGTAGTAGTGATAGTAGTGGTAGTAGTAGTAGTAGTAGTGATAGTAGTAGTTGTAATAGTGATAGTAGTGGTAGTGATAGTAGTAGTAGTTGATGTTGTAGTAATAGTAATGGTAGTGGTGGTGGTAGGGATAGTAGTAGTTGTAGTAGTAGTAGTAGTAGTAGTAGTAGTAGTAGTAGTAGTGGTAGTAGTGGTAGTAGTAGTGGTAGTGATAGTAGAAGTTGCAATAGTGATAGTAGTGGTAGTGATAGTAGTAGTAGTTGATGTTGTAGTAATAGTAATGGTAGTGGTGGTGGTGGTGGTGGTGGTAGTGATAGTAGTAGTGGTAGTAGTGGTAGTAGTAGTAGTAGTGGTAGTAGTAGTAGTAGTAGTAGTAGTAGTAGTGGTAGTAGTGGTAGTAGTAGTGGTAGTGATAGTAGTAGTTGTAATACTTATAGTAGTAGTAGTTGATGTTGTAGTAATAGTAATGGTAGTGGTGGTGGTGGTGGTGGTAGTTATAGTAGTAGTGGTAGTAGTGGTAGTAGTAGTAGTAGTGGTAGTGGTTGTGGTAGTGGTTGTGGTAGTAGTGGTAGCAGTGGTAGTAGTAGTAGTAGTAGTAGTAGTAGTGGGAGTGGTGGTAGTGGTTGTGGTAGTGGTAGTGGTAGTAGTGGTAGCAGTGGTAGTAGTAGTAGTAGTAGTAGTAGTAGTAGTAGTAGTAGTAGTAGTAGTAGTAGAAGTAGTAGTGGTAATTGTTGTGGTGTGTAAATGCATAAAACCAGTACAATATTATGTACGTAACTCGACTAATTAATCAAGAAACCTGCTGGCAACTTACCGATCATGCTAGCGTAATGATCACGGTTTCCTAAACAAGGTGTATTGGTAATATTAATTTGTATCAGAAATGAACTTGTATGTTTAAGAAATAAAATGAACATCCGCACACAAAGCAAGGTACGTATGCGTCATGTATGCTAACCAATAACATGTATATTTGCTGATCAATTCATTTCCATCCCATTCCTAAAAAAAGGAACTTCACGGTGCTTGTTCCAAGATATTTAGCTACAAGGTACACTTGTCTGTGACAGGTTGTAAGGTAATTAAACCGGCAGTGTGATTCCACACAACATGTTTAAGTATTGGCGCTAGGACACAGACACAAGACAACGCAGTAGGGTGTCCTCAAAGGGACATTCACAGTAGACGTAATGGACTTTCAAGAGTGACTGCTCTCTGCAGTGCAACTTTTTCATGTGATTGTTCATGGCTAAATTCGAAAATCATATTTTACATGTGGACTTTGATGAGGATGAAAAAAACTATGAAGGGAAGAAACATGACATTGAGATAATTTGTCATCCATTATTTTGTCCTTTTGATGTTTAAGAGCCTGCAGAATGTCGTTTGTTTCAGCGACATAAACAGACTTCATGCTGTGGACGTATGAAATTGGATTACGGTGACAAGGCAATAGGCCTTGAAATGTAGTTTTGATAACCTATATGTATTTGCATTTGGAGAGGAATTTTGTAATGCGAGCGCCAGTAAGGTTTGACGGACACTCTTAGGCCACTGACGATTGGGACACAAGATGGAGAGGCTTTTAGGTTGCGAGAGGTTTTATTTCCGAACAACACGAGGCGAGTACAAAATAATAAGCGCGAGAAGAGCGAAGACAAGGGAGGTAACTCGGGAGTCTTCCGTACCGCTAATAACCAGCCAACACTATTGGCGTAACTTCTTCTTTCCTTCTCCAGAAGGCCAGTAACAGAAACTGAGTAAAGAATTGGGCTTTCTGCCTGGGAATTAAGATGGACATAATGGTGGCACCATACACTAACCGTGGTGTGAACTAAATGTAACACAAACATTGCCTATAATGTACGAGAAAAGGTAACATTATGGGAATAGTGACAAACAAAATGTATGAAGCATAGGATAGACCGTCATAGGGTAGACCGCCCTCAAGTCTATGGGATTATTCTGCCCAACACACTGTGCGAGTCCACAATGACTCGCTTGAGAATAAACTCACAGATTGTCTATATCAGTCAAGGACATAGTCACGTAAACGGCTGGGTAGATGACGTGAGCGTGTAGGGTACCTCTGTGTCTGTACCTGACTAGTCACGGGTTCAGAGGTGTAGACGTGGCCGGGAATATCGCTGACTGTATCTTCTTGGTTTGTTTGGATAGTAGGGGGACTGCAGGCTGGTGCAGGCATCTCATGAGTCTGATACTCAGGTATAGGGTCATTCTCCGGAGGACTAGAAAGGATTAGAGGAATATGAGGGGGGTCTGGTGGTTGATGGCAGCTTGCCATTGACTTGTCTCCTTCAGTTTCGTCATCCTCATCGGCCCCTGCATGAGTGCGTACTGACGTCAGCGGCATGAAATTAGGTACTGTGAAGCACTCAGACTGTTTCACTCTGTATGAAGCACTCCTCAACTGCTTCCCGGCAAACTTTTGAATGTTGCACCAAGAACCATCTGAGTGGACCACAAGGTAGCGGTCTCTAGCTCGAGTCTTGTTACGGTCTGTGTGGAGATAAACCAGGTCACCAACCTGTACCTGGGCACTAGAGGGTAGAACTCCCTTCGGGGCTTTTGACTTCTGGCTGTGGCGGTGATTACTGGAACGCTGGGAATGTTGGTCATTTATCAACTGCCTGTCGCTGATAGGTAACTGACTGTTAGTGAATTGGTCCCGTTGTGTCCACATTTCTCTGGCCGATAGGCCCCGTCCCCGTATACGAGCGTTCAACCCGGCTAGGGTCACACAAAGCGTCAGAACTGTGACAGAGCCACCCAAAGGATCTTGGCATAGAAGTTCTTCTTCTAGCTCTTGGACGGCTCTTTCGGCAACAGGGTTTTTATTGACATTCTTCACTCTCCCTATCTCAAGATTTATTCTGTGCTTGTGAAGGAGCTTATCATTGATGATAGAGGCAAATCCGGTGGCAGGGTCTGTTCTGATCACAGCTACTGGACCGTCTAACGGTCTGAGTTCAACGCAAAGGCGTATGAGACCATCGCGTAGTGTATCTCCCCTCTCATTTTCGATGAGACATGCGCTGGTGTACGAGGTTACAGTTTCTCGCAAGACAAGAATGAGTTGTCGTGACCGTTTCAAGACATCTGCAGCAAACGACGTACCTATTGATTCTGGGGGGTCAGAGGTCGACTGTTCTATGATGGTATGGGTCATCTTCTGTAATGATGAGCATTGATGGCAACTCTTCGTTGTTTGATCTATAGCTCTATCCATGTCGAGAGCATAGAAGAAACGGTGCACTACCTGTTTAAGTTGGTGGGAGGAGGGATGGTCTAACTGGATATGTATGGATGTGAGTAAACCATCTAGGACTTTGCGGGGTACTGCTATGAGTTCACGAGTTGGGCCTAGAGGTTCAACTCTTGGCACAACCAACAATCCATCCTTAGCTATGGTGACTGAATGGAGATACCTCTTGACATCCTTGATGTTGGTGAGCTTCTTAGATGGCCTGGTACCCTGAAGCAGGTGAGCATGGGTCCTTCTCATATCTTGACAGTCAGATTGTATGTCGTGCCACGCAGCTCTGCTGGTGAAGGGTAACTTAGCATCTCCGGCGATGATTTCTTGAACTGACATTGTACGGACAACCGAGTCTTCAGTTTTCCGGACAAAGGAGCAAATTTGACAAGTTGGCTCAGTACAATCAGGGGCGTTCCGACTTGAGAAGTCTGAGGGTACATTTGCTGATCCAGCCAGGTGACGAATAGTAGCCTGATATCGACTGACTGTGGAAAGGAAAGTTGATACGCGTGGGCTCGCTGAGAATTCACCCCTGCACAATTTCTCAAATGCCTGAACACAAGGCTTGCTGTCAGTAAGAATGCATGTGTTGTGGTGAGATTGGATGATGAAGGGGCTGAAGTGTTTCGTGGCCGCAGCAACAGAAAGCGCTTCAATTTCACAGGGAAGCCATGAAACCTGGCGTCCACGAAGTTTGGCACTAAAGAAACCTGCAAGAAGTTGCCTACTGTCGCGTGTGACGTAAAGTGTTGCTCCGACACCACGAGACTTGACAGCACCATCGGTCACGATCCATAACTGATCCTCCGGACGTGGGAGCACAATAGTACGGTTGGAACTCAATGCAGCCTGGGCCTTAGCAAAGGCTGTTGACAAGTCGTCTGACCATATGATTTTGTCTTTGCTTTGTGAACCTGCTAAGGCTTCATCCAACGGTGAAATGAGGGTGGCACATCCATGAATGACACGGGCTAGTACTTTATAAGCTCCAATGAACGAACGAAGTCCCCGTGTTGTCTCTGGAGGAGCGCATGTCGAGAGGGTCGCTATTCGGTGGGGGCTAGCGTGAATGGTGCCTCGGTTCCATATCCAACCCAGAATCGTGACCGTAGAAGGACAGATAACAGTCTTAGCGGCTGACAGATGGAGACCATTCCGGTGTAGGGCCTGTAAGACACGCTTCCATGTATGTAAGAGCTCTTCATGGGTATCCCCACCACAGTACAAGTCATCAGCAAGTTAAGCAACTACTCCCTCTTCAAGTAATTCTCCTAGCACTCGGCACATGAGCTCTTCAAGAGCAGTTTCTGACCCCGGCATGCCCATGGCTGACCTGGCATAGACTCTCACTCCTCTGAAGGGGGTCGCTACACCACAGTACTTCATAGACTCACGTGAGAGTGGAATCTGGTAAAAGGCATTTGTGAGGTCTGTGCTAATGATGTGTCTCCATTGGGCTATTTGGCGTAACGTTGAGTCCACATCAGGCATCAGGGATGGTTGTGGCTTACTGTAACGTCCAACGTCTGCAAAGGCAGTGACCAACCGGAAGCCTCCGCTAGACTTCCTGACTAGGAAGGATGGGTTTAAGTACTCTACGCAGATATTGGCATCCTCAGGTCTGACGAAGACACCCAAGTCTTCGAGTTCATTGAACTTTGTCTGTAGTTCTAAAAGTCTGTCCCTGGAATATTGGGGAACACGTCCTTTGCGCTGCGGCGGTAGGACAGGTCCCATGTTCACAACAGCTTGGAATGGACCGGACTTCCCGTTATAACCCTGGAACCGGGGGTCAAAAACAGTGTCATACTCTTCAAGAAGCGACTTGAAACTGGCCACTACCAATGGGGGAATAGTAGAATCAGGATCTAACTTGACATGGCTAGAGTAGTTTGCGCCCTGGTGATGAACAGTTGAGGTTTTAAGACACGAATTTGGAGGGTCATGGGCTGTCGCATTGTTGTCCGGTAGGATAGCAACTGGTCTGACTTGACAAAAGTGTTCATGTCGTCTCACGGCCTGTGGACTATCAGTCAAATTTGGGATGCGGATCCTGCCTGAGACACTTGTTAAGAGGCTAGGTGGAGGCCACATGTAGTCGTCTTTTGTAGTCACTTGTCTAGAGTCGATACGTGGCTCAACTGCCACGGTTCCATCTTGAGAGTACATGTCGTCGGGAAGGCTGACCTCCAGATATTCACCAGGCCATACTGTAGCAACACGGGGAGCTCGTATAAGGCTTGCACGCCGCACAGTGTGACGAGTGGTCGGTTCGTCGGTAGAGCCATAAGTATATGTAGCATTGTCACCGACGTGCACTTGTCGTTTAGCTGGTCGAGTGTACACATCATTGCACTCAAGGAAGGGGGTTCCTGCAATGACATCGACATCGAGGTCCTTAACCACCAAGCCTTCGAACAAAAACTGTCTGTCATCGCGCGCAAATGTCATGCAGGTCTCTCCAACGACTTCTAGGGGAGAGGATCCATCTGCTTGATGGGCTGACTGTGATGACTTGGTAATCTTAGCATCTAGACGTATTGCGGCTGACAGGCGAATCATGTTGCCGGTTGCTCCAGAGTCGAGTGTGAGACGGACACCATGATGATGGTGGAAAACATCAATATATGGAGATTGGCGGACCTGGATCCTAAGTGCTGAGAGGTTAGACTTAGATGATGTTGGGGGCTCGATGGTGAAAACATCCTCTGTCTCCTCATTGTCATTGTCGTTTATGTCTAAAATGTGCGATATCTGTCTAGCCTTCGTCATGTATTTCTTGTCCCGTTCTGGCAGGTGTGGGCACACACTGAGGAAGTGGCGTATGTCAGAACGACCAGCTTGGCTGCACAGAGGGCACATCTTGTTTGGGCGTTGGGGGGAGGTCTTTGGAGGTCTGTTGGTAAATGGAGATCTTCGGTTGCCATCTGAGGACGCTGCAGCCCTCATAATCTTCACGTCATCCCCTGTCCGTATTTCATCTAGGAGAGATGAAAGCGCCTGTGAGACTTCCGGTTTGATGGAAGCTAAGGTCCGTGAGCGTAGTTCGGTTCCATATCTTTGCTTGACCAGTCTTGGCAATTCAGGGTGAATCAATCGTAGCCATGTGAGTATAACAAAGTTCTCTAAAGTGGGAGAAAGTTCCTCGTCCTCGTTGATTATCACTCCATGGTGCGTAATAGCACCCTCCCGACGCAAGAGATTGTCCTCAATAAAGGCCATGAGGCGCTGATATAAATCTTCTGGGCGTTCCTCAGGGTCAAGCTTAATGTCAGAAAAGTCTATGAAGTGAGCTCCGGTAGACTGAAATCCATAATGGAGTCTGATAACTTGCCAGATCTGACCAATGGATGTAGAATTCTTCACCATAGTGTTCCTTGAGATAACGGGGCAATAATTGGCTACTTGTCCAAGCATAAGTTCCAGGGCACTGACCTTTTGTAGAGCTGTTCGTCGCAACGCGACGGGAACCTCCTCATTATCATCCGTAAATCCACGCAAGGGAGCATGGGCGGTTTTCTTGAGCCATGTAGCACCTGTCGCTAGGAATGAAGCAAAGTTCCGATCTAGTGACAATGTATACAAAAGATTTTGACGCCAGTTCTCAAATGAATTAACTGTCTCGTGTTTGGTTAAACACCACTGTTTAGGTGCTCTCGCAGTACTAGCCATGATGAGGGTGTAACTTGTGCTATCCAGTAAAAGCAATACTGACCGATCGTCTGCTGTGAAGCGATTGTGATACTTTGAGTGTTTTGCACGATCCAACCGAATAACAGGTGTGGGAACTTGTCCGTAGCGCTGCCACCACGCCAGTAAGGTTTGACGGACACTCTTAGGCCACTGACGATTGGGACACAAGATGGAGAGGCTTTTAGGTTGCGAGAGGTTTTATTTCCGAACAACACGAGGCGAGTACAAAATAATAAGCGCGAGAAGAGCGAAGACAAGGGAGGTAACTCGGGAGTCTTCCGTACCGCTAATAACCAGCCAACACTATTGGCGGAGGAAACTACATTCTCACATTGTGTAACGTGAGAGTCGAGGGATGGAGATGTGTTGGAACACAAGAATATGAAAAATACATTTTGGTTCAAGGACGGTGAAAGCTCCATCAAATGACACGGTTGACTTCTGGCAGTAGACACTTTGGAAAACACATGTGATTGACATTTACTGCCCTAAATATATTCTGTTGTGATAAACATAAATCATATCATGTTCATCGCCGCTCTTGAGAAGTCGACCCGTGAAGATCCGGGGAAGAATAGGTCTTCAGCAACCCATGCTTGCTGTGAAAGGCGACCATACTTGTCGTAAGAGGCAACTAACGGGATCAGGTGGTCAGGCTCGCTGTCTTGGTTGATGCATATCATCGATCCCAATTGCGTGGATTAATGCTCAGGATGTCAATCACTGGATTGTCTGGTCCAGACTCGTTTATTTACAGACCGCCGTCATATAGCTGGAATAGTGCGGCGTTAAACAACAACAACAAAAGAAAACAAAGATTAACACGTTTACATGCTCGTCAGAAGAATTATTCAACAATCATTTTGCAACGCAATCCTCAAGCGTTTTAACAATAAATTAAAACGAAAGCCAAAAATACATAAAAGAGGAAGAATAATTCACTGTACAATAGTGAGCTAGTGAGTATAGTTTTACGCCGCTTTTAGCAATATTCTCGCAATATCACGGCGGGCCACACCAGGCAGGGCTTCACACATTGTACCCATGTGGGGACTCGAACCCAGGTCTGCGTGTGACGAGCGAACGCTTTAACCAATAGGGTACCGCATCGCCCCTCACTGTACAATAGAAGGGCGAGGATCGCTCAAATGTACCCTTGTGCAGCTATATGTACCCTTGAACAAACATGCATTGTGCATCCCACATTTAGCTTCCATTCGGTGAACTAACTGATACATCCTTCACTCACTCGCATCGTTGATCAAACCAAAAGAACGCCTCTGCCTCTTTCTGTTAATCGAATTCGTATTTCCTACCAACACACGTGGAACACTTTGTAGCTGAAGAAGTGCGTGACTGATTGTCAATGCCAACAAGCAATAATTTGTTTCAAATAAACCTTCAATATCATGTACGTCGACTTCTTTGGCAAACCATTTCCTGGAGTAGATACTGAGCGTGTCTGTCAAATAAACAAAGAACGCGATACCCAACAATGTTGTTGCTGTGTAGTTCCGTTGATGGCATCTGGATGAGGTTGACTTGATGTCTCAGAGTCATAGCAAGAACTTACGGAACGCAGCTTCTACTCCATCTCGTCATTTCCACTAGTTTATGGCACATAATCAAAGAAAACATAATACTTGCTGACGACTAGCCACATGTCATAATAACACTTAACATCTTTAGCTGGAATTGCTGTTTACACGGTAAAGGTCACAAAGAACCGTTATCTGGTGGGCCACTCAAGACGAAGAGGGAGAAACCACCTGTACGTAATCAGTGTAGTCGATAGGTTGTTGTGTGCCGTTCTCTGTAGTCGATGTTGCCGTCAGCAGAGATTGGTTTTAAAGAAGCATCTCAAAAGAACGGAACACTCACCAGGCATCGTAAAAAGATTACGTTATAAAACTCGATGGTCTTGGAGATCTGAAGAAGGTAATTGTGTTTAGTCTGCTAGGCCTAGAGTGGGATCATGGTACTGTGAGTTAGTTGTGATGATGTCGGGGTTGTGTGTAGCAATGATGTTAATGTCAGACAGTTACATCCAGGGTATGTAGCCGGGTTCGTGAGAAAGTTGATGACCCTTCAACGGGAAATACATTTACCAAAAATGAAATTTTCTACAAAGGGTTTAGAACATACTTGATTCTAATTGGTCAATCAGATGTTTCAAATCACAGTAACTACATCTGGCTGAAACAGGATATTTGACAGCCAAATCACCACGGAAGCTTATATTTATAATAAAGTATTGTACAATGTGCGCCGTTCGTTCGACTCGAAATTGAATTCGGCGGGTAACTTTGGTAACATAGCTCTATATTCATAACACAGGATGGGAATCTACTTTGCGTTAGTCACGGGTGGCCAAGGCGTCTGAGGCGCCGCATTCCACTGTGCAGAGTTGCCTCCCTTAGGTACACCAGGAACCCATGATCGTGGGTTCGAATCCCGGTTCGCCCCATTTATGTTTCTTATTTATCAGCACAATACCCGTGCTCCTGGGTTTCACCGAAGTGGTAGACGTCTGAGACCTGCCTCACTTCGGGCTTTCCTATCACATTAAGCTGACACACCGTGATATAACTGGAATATTATCCCAAACGGCGTTAAATCCAACTCACTCACTTACCTTTGTTATTGTGTATTTTGAAGTAAATGAAAACAAATCACTACCATTCTGTAAAAGTCGTCTATTTAAAAATGTGATGTTTACCCTTATCTCGTGATCTTTAACAATACTAGCAACTGATGCAACTTTTCATCAACAGTTTGGCAGTTCTTGAACTGACTTGGATCCTCTATCAGCTATTAATTCAACAGTGACAGGAGTGTCAGGAGTCCATGTTTCTAATGACTAACATGATGAAGTAGTATTCTTAAAAAATAAAAGAAGCTAACTTTAAACAACATGGAAAGGTGAGTTGGGTTTAACGCCGATTTTACAAGTATTCTAGTTATATCGCGGCGTGTCAGCTTAATGTTGGAGGAAAGCCCGAAGTGATGCAGGTCTCAGACGTTTACCACTTCGGTGAAACCCACAAGCACGGGTATGGTGCTGACAAACTTAGAAACATAATCGGGGCGAGCCGGGATTCGAACCCACAATCATAGGTTTCTGGCCCAAGGGACGCAACACAGCAACGCGGCGCCTTAGACGAGTGGGCCACCCGTGCCCCCAACATTGAAAGGACTAGTGCCCTCCTATTATTGACCAGTCATACTTCCCCCACTCCCCTATTCCTGAAAGAGGTATCTACAACTACCTGTAACACCACGCACTCATTAACCTCATTCAGTGCATCTTCATAGTGAAGCTTGTTACATGCAATGTCTGGCCATTACGCTGTTTCCGCAGAGAATTATGAGTATAATTTTTGTAGTTTCAAGTAAATGACTTCACGTTGTCTTCACACGTGTGACGTCTCATTATACTGTAATGTAAATATGTAGTAACATGCTAAAATACAGAGTGACCCCAGTTTAACCGAATGTGGAAGTAGATTGGATTTGCTTGTACACCCGTCAAAGCATTTCATCTCAACCCCCGGGATGAAATACTGGTGAAAACGGCGATAAAAGTAACATACTTATTCACTTGGTAGATGAAAGGGAGAATGACATGGTTGAGTTATGTTTGCAAAAGTGTATCAGTTCGTTTACTTTATGACAGACCCGTGAAGATCCGGGGTAGAATAGGACTTCAGCAACCCATGCTTGCCGTAAAAGGCGACTATGCTTGTCGTAAGAGGCGACTAACGGGATCAGGTGGTCAGACTCGCTGACTTATTGATGCATGTCACCCTATCCCAATTGTGTGGATCCATGCTCATGATGTCAATCACTGGATTGTCTGGTCCAGACTCGATTATTTACAGACCACAAAAGTGGTCGCTACATTCATTCAATGTTGTTTGTTGTTTGACGCCGCCTTCAGCAGTGTTCCAGCTTTATGACGGCTGTGAATAATCGAGTCTGGACCAGGCAATCCAGTGATTGATATTGTGAGCAACTACCCATGCTGTAGGGGTACGATGACACGCAATGACCCATGTCACCGAGGCTGACCAGGCCACGCCGGGTCGCCGTTTACGACCAGTATAGGCTGGTGACTTATACTAACCCGAAATCCCTGCGGAACCCTGTAAAGAACGAAAAGTCCCAAAGTTTATCACGAGGGAAACAATGTCGTAGACAAACAGTATCCAGAAATTCCATATCTCACATGTAACTCTTTCACGCATATTATATTTAAAAACTCATTCCACCATTAAATACTTTAGATTTCAGCATACACACAAGTGACCGCCATTAAAAGACGACAATGCTTACCTCAGTAACACAATATCTAGCGAAACCACATACAGGGTGATGGTTTGTTTCCACAAAGTAACGACAACACGCCCCAGCTGTCTACACGTGAGCTCTAACTGTAGTTTCCAGCGCCAGAGTGTTCATTCATTCATGAGCAGCTGACGTAACAGTACCCTCCCGACTCACACCGGGAAATGTGGCGGCCAATAAAGACTCCCCTAGAGTCGCAAGGAGGAAAGGGATGGTGACTAGATTTGTTTTTTTGTCTGTTTGTTTAACGCCGCACTCAGCAATATTCCAGCTATATGACGGCGGTCTGTAAATAATCGAGTCTGGATCAGACAATCCCGTGATTGACATCATGATCATCGATCCACGCAATTGGGATACGATGACATGCACCAACCAAGTCAGCGAGCCTCACCACCTGATCCCGTTAGTCGCCTCTTACGACAAGCATAGTCGCCTTTTACGCCAAGCGTGGCTTGAATTTAAACAAGGCCGTGAAGAGGACGTCTTTATTAAACAGTTAGATTAATAAGTGTACACATTAATGAGGGTGACATTTACGTTCTTTATCATTTAATTCTTATAATACGCTGAAGAAATTTAATAAGAAATCAACGCGAGTGTATTCGGGATTTGCTAAACTAAACAATAATTAAGAGGCGCTTCAAGTATTTCAGCGCGAACATATTTACACTAAATAATGATTTGACGCTTTTATTCATGCTAATACGTCCGTGTTTACTGAATCAAAAGTAAACTTTGATTCCATTTGAAGGGCAAACGAGGTGAGCTTTCAAAATTTCGTCGCGATTATTTGATGATTGGCCGCGTGCTTTTCATAATCCCTGAGTCTTATTTTAAATATTCAGCCTTTCGAATTTCATGCGATTTATTCCAAACTACAGAGATTCAACTGACACAGTTTGTATTACGTCGCTGTCAGTTTACTTCCCGTGGGAAATTCGAGGTAGAATCCTCAAGCTCATCATTCAAACATTATTCATATCCAAAGCCATAAAGGACTAAACTTGGGCTCCTATTTAATTCCTCAGTTGTGCTATTTTTTATATTATAATTACAGTTTTCAACAATCAACTGGCCTTTTAAAGCATGCACAAAGTGAGTGAGTGAGTGCGTTTGGTTTTACGCCGCTCATAGCTATATTCCAGCAATATCACGGCGGGGAACACCAGAAATGGGCTTCACACATTGTACCCATGCCGGGAATCGAACCCGGGTCTTCGGCGTGACGAGCGAACGCTTTGACCACTAGGCTACCCGACCGCCCCCATGCTCAAAGTACCACTGAGAACATCCAATGCCGGTTACAGTAAACTACGGTTATCACGAACACGCTTATAACGAACGGACGGATATAACTAATCTATTTTTTGATTCCGGCCATTTGTTGTATATATGCTGTATATATGCTTGTAACGAACTACGGTTATAACGAACTAAAATTACCTTTGAGTTCGTTTTAACCGTAGTTTACTGTGTATGACTTGATTAATATTAATTCCTGTAAAAACTCACGGAAACGTTTATCAACAGGAATGGTTCTAATTATGTCAGCTGTCCTTGGTCAGGTTAAGAATTGACATCAATATTTGTTTACGGTTATGGCGGTATAAAGGTAAATTTTGGTGTGCACACTGATTAAATCTGCGTAATGTGGAGGATTGACGCAGGGTGCACACGGGTATTTACGGTAATACCGCCATAAACGCAATAGCATTTCTTGTCAATAAAAAGGTCACCAATAATAACATTTCGAGACAACTTTTTATTTTATCATTAACACAAAAAACCCGAGTGAGCAATACGAGGTGAGGTGAAATGGGGTTTAACGTCGCGTCCAAGATTATTGCACTTATATAGCGACGTGCATGTACGTGTGTGTGTGTGTGACTCTTGTACTTGTCCCGACTGATGCCGATTTATAGTGCTAGCCCACTGAGATACCATGCCGCAGTTTAACATGAATACCCAACTCTGACTCCGAGCCGACCAGTTCTTGTTTTAGCCCCTTAATGCCGAACGCCAGACAGGGTAACAACAAGTACCATCTTTTAACGTCTTTTGGTATGACGCGGCCGGGGATCGAACCCCGGACTTACCGCTCTCCGGGCGGACGCTCTACCACTGGACCACGGAGGCGGTGTTTGCAAAGAAATCAGTAACATCGTTCAGCAGTATGGCAACACAAGTCAAGCCGAAACTATTATCGCCCAAGCAAGAAACAGTGGAGCGCTTGTAGGCGTGAACTAATGTATTTTCGATTTATGGAAACGCAAAATAATCTCATTGGCTAGTAAATAAAATGCCATTTATGTAGAGACAGATGAGAATAAATATCAATTAAGGAAGTTCACTGCCCTTGATCCACAAAGTAGGATGTATCATCATGCCGACATAAAGACTACATTATATGGGGGCTAATTATGTTACAACAGTCAATTTTGTGAAAGGGGGACACGGGTGGCCCAGTCGTCTAAGGCGCCGCGATTCGTGTGCAGAGTTGCGTCCCTTGGGCACGCCAGAAACCTATGATTGTGGGTTCGAGTCCCGGTTCGCCCCGACTATGTTTCTAGGTTTGTCAGCACCATACCCGTGCTCGTGGGTTTCACTGAAATGGTAAACGTCTGAGACCTGCATCACTTCGGGCTTTCCTCCCACATTAAGCTGACTGCTGAGATAACTGGAATACTGTTAAAAGCGGCGGTAAACCCAACACACCCACTTGCTTTGTGTGAAAGATGTTCATGATTGGGTGTCGTACATATTGTTACGAGAATATTTCTCTTTTCAAGAAAGATACTTGTCAACAACTGATATATATCGCAACAAACCAAATTCGAAGTATATAAATATAAATCGTTAACGCCAGAGAATATCTCCATTATTATTACGAAACAAACTCTGTAGGGAGTAACAGGCAAAATAGCGGTGAAACTCAAATGAATGGACCACTGAAAATCAGTGATGAACCGGGTGTTCGCAAGGGTAAGAAAGTCCTGCTCTTTCGGAGGCACCCGTACGCTAGATTCTTTTGAACACAAATTTCGAAAGTAACTGTTTCGTTTTGTAGGCCTTTAGGATGTACTCATACATGTTATCAGTTTCATGTACAAGCAGCTCACAGATTCCTTTCTACTTGGTATTAAATTATATTTAATGCATCTTAGCTAATTTGAAAACTGGAAACGAAAATTCGTCCACCGTTCTGGTCCACCACTGCCGCCTACACCCCACTAATGTCACATCTAGGCCGCTGCTTTATCTAAGGCTGTACATGTACTCAACATTACTTAACGTGACATTTTGACGGGGAACCAATTCACAGAGACAATATTATTATAGACAGTATCGCCATTATCTTCGGAAAGCGGAAACAAATTATAAAAGGTAACAATACAATTAAGGTTTGAAATGTCATTGCCGAATTAAACGCATGATTTGGGTTTAGTATATTTCGCAAACAATAACGGGATATGATACTGAAATTATATGCCCGCAATTAACACAATTGTATTGTACATGGGAACTTATGGCACAAGTCAAAATAGGAAATTGCATTTGTCAACGTTTTGGCAACTGATCGTCAAAGTTGAATGTGTTAGATAAAATCTTTTGAAGCGCTTACTAAGGTCTTGCATGAAACCTTGATCAAACAACTTTAGAGTCGTATTCCGCATTTTGAATTCCTTTGACCTGAGAGACAGACATAACTCACAAGGCACCACCGCCGCCTTGGGCAATTTTGTGGCTGCTGTGTCGATGAGTCGATGAGTCGATGAGTGTTGATATATTTGATTTCAAAAGACACAAGGGTGAGATTCTATTAATCATTCAACATCATTCTTCCAACTTTTTCAGTTTGTTGACAGTGTCTTCAGCAGTGTCTTAAGTGTAAAAAGCACTGCTAACAGCTTCAGTAGCAGAGCCATTAGAGATGTCATTTGACTGTGACGTCACGTAAGCAATGACGTCACAATGGTCTGCAAAGTAGTGTGATGCAATTTCAGAGCAGTGATATCTACAATGTAGATATCGCTTGATCTCACCCAAGCGATATCTCCTGTGGGAGCCAGCTTTGGAAGGTTAACTACAGTCGCCGTCTTTGACCTTTAGCGAAGCATCTTAGAAATCACGGTATGGAGATGGGATTCAGGTTTATTATCGTTGGCGAAAAGAGTGTTCCGTGTACGTTATGGGGTTATCTGTTGTGGGAAAGAGTCCTAAATGAAAAGCACTGCACAGAAAGAACACTGTCTGTTTTTAGACCGCCTCCGTGGCCTAGTGGATAGAGCTTCTGCCTGCAGAGCGGAAGATCGGTGGTTCGATCCTGAAGCATAATATCAGTATATGAAGAATGTTAGAATATTGAACTGCTTTGTAACTAATTTATTACTTTAATAAGTATTATTGCCATTTCAATGTCGAATATGGGTCATGTAACAAATATAT
This sequence comes from Haliotis rufescens, assembly GCF_023055435.1. Taxonomy (NCBI): domain Eukaryota; kingdom Metazoa; phylum Mollusca; class Gastropoda; order Lepetellida; family Haliotidae; genus Haliotis; species Haliotis rufescens. The sequence goes on along the minus strand of NW_025963846.1, from coordinate 27,906,302 downwards.
GGCCTTAACTCGGAAAACAGTCTCATGCTGTCAAGTTTGTCGTTGATCGTGAAAAGCCTCGATTGTTGTGATATCCCTTCATACAGAGACTAAAGCTGCTCACTAGGGGAATATTATATTCTCATTAGTGATGTTTCTTAGTGTGCCAGGGGCGGTGGGGTAGCCTAGTGGTTAAAGCGTTCGCTCGTCACGCCGAAGACCAGGGATCGATTCCCGACATGGGTACAATGTGTGAAGCCCATTTCTGGTGTCCCTCGCAGTGATATTGCTGGAATATTGCTAAAAGCGGCGTAAAACCATACTCACTCACTCACTCAATCACTCTTAGTGTGCCAAGTAACGCTCATCTTTTGGTCCCCAATGTTTTCCTCCCAAAGTAAGCTGTCGTGGCGTGATATAAACGAAATACTGTTAAACGGAGCGTTAACAGTTCCCCCAACCCACTCATTGATATGATTAGTGCAGCTCAGTGAGTGAGTGAGTATGGTTTAACGCCGTTTGTTCACAATATTCCCGCAATAACACCGCGGGGGCACCAGAAAATGGCTTCACACATTGTATACATGTCGGAAATCGAATCCGGGTCTTCGGCGTGACGAGCGAATCGTCAACGAATCTGTCACGAAACCCACGAATACACGCCGAAGCAGGTACGAAGCTTACGATCCAATCACGAATCAGCTACGATTTCCGGCCAATTGGGTATATAAGGAAATTAACATTGATTTCAGGTCATTAGCTGCTTCTAGCTATCAGCAGCTGGTGTTGATACTCCAGTTCCAGGGCCAATAATACAGCTGCTCTGCGGTGGACATCCATTTTGAAGCTGATGCCCAAGCATTGGTGGGGGCCTTTTTATATCTTGATGGAAAACCCCAAAAATTGTCAAGAATAGTCACGAATTCATTTTTATTCGAACCTGATTCGTACATGCATTCGGCGTATTCTTAACTGATTCGTAACTGATTCCTAACTTTCGTGCAGTATTCGTAATAGCTTCTTGTAAATCGTAGTGAATTCTTGACAATATTGATGCGAATCCAGCCGAACCCCACGAATATTCGTAACTCTATCGCACCTGTATCGTAACTAGATCGTAGAGCGTCACGAATTGAACCGGAATATTTGCTAAATTCCATGAAACCACACGAATCCTAAAATTTACAAATCGTGGCGATTCGTGGGATTCGTGCTCTGGGTGGAATAGTAGCTTTACATGATTCGTAGTTGACTCGGAACATTCGTGGCTGTTTCGGGATGTTTTGGGGTTGAGGACAAGAAATTTTGTGAGCAACGAATCGCTAAGAATAGCCAAAAGTGCAAAAGAATCGGTTACGAAGCTGTTACGGAACATAAGAATTAATAACCAATGGATTACGATACAGCCACGAAATTGCAATTCGGGGACCCTTCCACGAAAGTTTTTGACAAACAAAAACTTTCCCGCCGATTCGACGAACTCCCGCGAACTGTACGAATGTTTGGGAATCAAATAACATTCATTTAAAAACTTCAAGAAATGATTGAGATTTATCTACGAACATGAACAATTTCCTATTCGTGGTGATGGTCAGCAGCAATAAGGACCAGGCCATATGACATAGGCGCTCAGGAATGTCCAGAATCTGTCACAGTTGAATATCTTGAATGAGGGACGTGCTGTTCAAATGTTGCTACAAATAATATGTCATCCACGAGAAGTTTCAGGTCTTTTTGAAGTGAAGGTCCAGCTCACATCTGGCAGGTATATATTATATTTTTAGTTCATAACTGACACACGATTTCAATAAACATATCACTAGCTATCAGGTGGGATATATGTGTGTCAGTTTCATTGGCACGAAAACCATAGACATAGATTTCCTATTTGTCATTTACAGTGAGTGAGTTGGGTTTAACGCCGTTTTTAACAGTATTACAGTTATATCACGGCGTGTCAGCTTAATGTGGGAGGAAAGCCCGAAGTGATGCAGGTCTCAGACGGTTACCACTTCGGTAAAACCCACGAGCACGGGTATGGTGCTGACAAACTTCGAAACATAATCGGGTCGAACCGGGATTCGAACCCACAATCATAGGTTTCTGGCGTGCCCAAGGGACGCAACCCTGCACAGCGAATCGCGGTCCCTTAGACGACTGGGCCACCCGTGCCCCCTTGTCATTTACAGTCTCTCCCTTCAGCAGAATGTTTTTTTAATTATAGGGTGTATTTGTTATTTAGGTATCGGAAAAATAAATTATATCTTTTTCTAACCTTCTCTCTCTCAACGGGTGAACATAAAGAATTACATATTTTGAAGGTTTTCCCTAACTGATGTCTTTACAGCGTTCACGGAAACTCTCCCATAGTTTTGTGCGGAAATGGCTGAGTCACTTCATGACATGGGTTTCATTCGTTACGTTGTTTTTGTGTAATTGAAGAAGCACATTCAGAGTGACAAGGCTTTTGCTCATTAAAGGTTAATGGTATGTTAACAAAACCGACAAAACCATTTCCATATTTATAACAAATCTTATGATATTACTGCTGTTCTAAGATCAGATTGATTTCAAAGCACTTCTGAGGACACACTGGTGCACATGAAATGAATGCTCCGATTACGTGTCCAATCCATAAAAACCCGCTAAAACAATTTCCATATTTCAATGTTGGATCCTTGATCAAACAACTTCTGAGCAAGAGTTGTATTACGCTCTTTGAAATCTTGGTGGTGCGAACATGTTTCCATTATAAAAAGTTGTTAAATGTAGACACAAAGCGTTGAAGCTGCAGGGATATTGTTCGACATAAAAAGAAAGTTGACTATTGGAAAAAGTAAGACGAGTTCTATGGATGAACAACTTCTTTATTACAATTGGTGCGACGTTTCGGTGTAGATCCTAACACCTTTATCAAGCAAGTGATGGATAGGGCTAAACAACATAGGTATATATACACTTATTGACATCTAAGTTGTTACAGTGACTAGTTGATGGGCACAGAGAGGTGATTAAGCTAATTGGAAGCCAGTGGATGACTGATGAACACAGAGTATACTAGCAGAGTAAACAAGCTAACTGATGGAGATGATGGAAGCCACTGTATTAATTGGATGGACAAAGGGATTGAGCAATTAGGTGATGGTAAGCAGGCGGGATGTAATAGCCTTGGTCTCTGTTCAATGCTGGCTGGATCCTTTTGATGTGGATGGCTTCTAGGAGTTTCCTGATTTTGTAGTCTGATTGGTTGTTGGCCAGGACCTTGATGTTGTTCCACTGGATGTTGTGATCGGGGTGGGTTTGGGTGTGGTCGGAGATGGCTGATTTTGAGTCATTTTTTTGTACTGAGGTCTTGTGTTCTTTTATTCTAATGGGTAGGGGCCTGGATGTTTCTCCTACACAGGAGTCGCCACAGTCACATTGTATGTGGTTTTATTCTAATTCTAAATGCCACTCAAAGAAGACTATTGGAAAGTTGAAGTCATCCCCCTTGTCATACAGTCTTGCGGAGAGTGTTTTTTCACCCTGAATCTTAATTCCTGGATCTAAATATGAAAAAGATGAGGAGGTTTCACTGGTCTCCTTTCTTTCTAGTTCAGGTGGGTAAATCAGTGGAACGGAATTGGCTATTTGGCGTTTACTGGATGATATCAGATCATCGTCATACCTGAAGATTAGGTTAAACTTCTTGGCCAAACTGCCTTGTTTTGACTTTGCCAATTCGAGCAGAAATTCCGATTCATATGCATAAAAACAGATCCGCAAGAAGGGGAGCACAATTGGTGACCATGGGATTACCTACTTCTAGCCTAAATGTCTCAACCCCAAAGTTTACATAGATGTTATCAAATAAACAACTAAACCATTCTCAAAAAGCAAAATATCTCCAGAAGTGTACTTAGATCTAGACTTGGTTACGTGATCAAAAGCAATAACTTACAGTTTCTGTGGCATCCAAAACATATCGACTAGTTGAATCCAAGCTACGAATACGAACATTGGTAGATAACAGTTAACAGCACATGAGATAGCATGTAACCCTTTGCTGTACAGGAGATATTGTCAAGATCAGACCATCTGCTTGTGTGACCACAGTCTTGCGCGGTGGGCTCATTAATGCTTTAGAACGTATGCATCTTCACAGACCACTCGAAGCTAAACTTGTCTCTCAGGGCCACCAGAATCTGGCAATATCTAATACGCGGCGTATACATGTGTCTTGAGCCAAACCCCACGGCATCCTTGAACTGTTACATGAACAGATTTGCTAAGTACAACATGGAGAACTGATAGTATATGAAAGTGACAAACAGTTTCTTGTCAGATATAAAAGGCGTATAAAGAGCTTTGGATATAGTAAAAGGAGAAAAAAAACAGTTTAAGAGTTTAAACCCTTTGTCGCTTGTATAACGTGAACGGAAGAAAACAAAATATAAGTCGAACCGACTTTTACTTTATTTATCAAGTGTAACTTAATTGCCTCCTTATCAAAGAACGCATCATCAAGCACCTAACATGTCATGTATTGACAATGTAAACTCACTTGAAATCTCTGCATTGCGTCACTTGGTTTATACAACTCCCCTTTTAATCAGTGACGTCTATCTGACATATATGCAGAACCAGCGGACCCGACTGTGCATATTACATCCAACCCACATTTCTCACGAATACAGATTTTTATCAATTAATTGGTGTGTGCGTAACTAGGTTGCGCTAGGATAAGCACATTTTGAGGCACCGAAAAAAAATCCCAAAACATGCATTCATAAATCTTGGACTGTACCGCTTTATGTAGCTGACGTGAAATTATGTCCAGTGCCTTTTCAGCGTCCACCCAAATAGCACGGCACCTGAAAAATATTTTCAAAATTATGGCGTATATCGATTAAATAAAGGTGTATTGTTTCTGGTGTTGGTGTTTCAAATGACGTTAATTTTGGAAATTCAAAATGGCTGTCACGGCGGCCATATTGGAAGAGAAATCTATGGAGTTGATATCTCACTCAACGTTTCAGTTCCATATCTGTCCTTGTTTCTGAGAAGACTTAGCCAATACTATGTGCCAGCTGAGCTTACACAAACACTATAGACGTAAATGATGTATTAACAGTTACTTAGCCCAAACTATGAGCCAGGTGAGCTGACACAAAATACATAGGTAACTGATCTATCAGCAGTTACTAAGCCCAAACTATGCGCCAGGTGAGCTAACACAAACAGTATTGAATTAAGTGATCAATAAGGGGTTACTTAGCCCAAACTATGCGCCAGATGAGTTGATACAAAATACATAAGTAACTGATCTATCAGCGGTTACGTAGCTCAAGCTTTGTTCAAGGTGAGCTAACACAAACAGTAAAGAAGCAACAGATCTATCAGCAGTTACTTAGCCCAAACTCTCTGCCAGGTGCGCTAACACAAACAGTACAGAAGTAACTAATCTATCAGCAGTTACAAAGCCCTTACTATGTGCTAGGTGAGCTAACACAAACAGTATAGACGTAACTGATCTATCAGCAGTCATCAAGCCCAAACGTTGTGCCAGGTGAGCTAACACAAACAGTATAGAAGTAACTGATCTATCAGCAACTTCTTTGAGTGGCATTTAGAAGTTGGAGTGATGAAGTAAGACGAGTTCTATGGATGAACAACTTCTTTATTACAATTAGTGCGACGTTTCGGTGTAGATCCTAACACCTTTATCAAGCAAGTGATGGATAGGGCTAAACAGCATAGGTATATATACACTTATTGACATCTAAGTTTTAGGATCTACACCGAAACGTCGCACTAATTGTAATAAAGAAGTTGTTCATCCATAGAACTCGTCTTACTTGATCTATCAGCAGTTAATTAGCACACACTCTGTGCCAGGTGAGCTAACACAAACCGTATAGCAGTAACTGATCCATCAGCAGTTAATTAGCACACACTCTGTGAGCTAACATAAAATACATAAGTAACTGATCTATCAGCAGTTAACAAGCCCTTTTCTGAAGGCTGCTTACAAGATTCGACTTTCTGTGAGGGTTAACCATTTACGAAGGTGGATGAGATGGTGATTACTAAGTTGAGCCCTGCGCCTACACCTTATAGATCATATGGCTCGAGTTCCCTTTCCTCGAGCTAAACAGGTATTTGAGAACAAACACAAAATGCGCAGTCAAACACAAAATGGTGAAATACGCAAGGTAATACATTCAGGTGAACCATATGATATTACTGCTGTTCTAAGATCAGATTGATTTCAAAGGCTTCTGAAGACACACTGGTGCACATGGGATGAGTGCTCTGATTACGTGTCCAATCCAAAGAAAACCGACAAAACCTTTCTATATTCATAAAAAAAATATGAAAATGCAAGTGCTCCTTCCATGGATTCTAGATAACGAAAAGTTCCTTTTATATTGTAAATTTCATTAGAAATCTTTGCCATAAGCAGCGTCCATTGTACGATTCCGACTATATCACGAGCATGTGTTTATCTATCACTATCAAATATTGATGATGCCATGTGTTCGTCAAACGATGAGCGTATCCTGCCCAACCGGTGTACCCGTCACAAACACACGCAAAGGCACGTCAATTGTTCATCTAAAAGAAACACGGGAACATATGGTATAAGTCAAAATAGGGTATAGCATCGGACGTCATTTTGGCATTGATGTGTCCAATTTAGAAATGTCCTCCACATAAAACGTTTTCAAACAAACACATCCACATGCAATTGTTCATTTAAAAACATCGGGAACAAACGTTATCAGTCAAAAAAGGAAATTGCATCGGACAATGTCATCACCAAAGTCGATCGGAATAACTCCAGCAAACTGAACTCATGATAGCTTGTGTTTGTGATGTTTTTTTCATGGGTAACGTAATCAGTTCTATCTCCCGAACGGAATGTCCAGTACACTGTTTACTTCACAAGGGATTGAAAGGCAGTCAGATATTTACAATATTTAGTACATTCATTGAAATACAACCGCAACTTTTACACAAAATTAAAATATGCTACTCAAAAAGTACAGCACACCCGATTTTTTCACTTGACTACAGTAAATCTGTCATGACATGAGTAGTGAGTATGGTTTTACGCCGCTTTTAGCAATATTCCAGCAATATCACGGCGGGGGACACCAGAAATGGGCTTCACACATTGTACCCATGTGGGAGATCGAACCCGGGTGTATGGCATGACGAGCAAACGCTTTAATCGCTGGGCTACCCCGTCCAGTATATAACGACCGCCGTGGTCGTGTGGTAGAGCGTCCACCCGGAGAGCGGGCACTTGTTACCTTGTCCTAAAACAAGGACTGGTTCGCTCGGAGTCAGTATACGGTGTCTGAGTGGGATATTGATGTTAAACTGCGGCATGGTATCTCAGTGGGCTAGCACTATAAATCGGACTAGTACAAGCAGCCACACAAACACACACACACACGTGCATGCACGTCGCTATAAAAGTGCAATAATCTTTGACGCGACGTTAAACCCCATTTCACCTCACCTTACCTAGTAAATAACATGTCTGTGACATCCGAAACGCCTCTTTTTTGCTGAATCCCTACGAAGTCGTTTACATCTGTCAATTATATTCGGATGTTGATGGTATTTCTCCTCAATATAGTTACAGTTGTCATGACTTAATTTGTTCAGACAACGTGTGGGTGAAATTACAATAAAGTAAAACTTCAAATTGTGACTGTGTCCTAAACAATTGACACTTTTCCCATCCAAAAACAATTTACACATCCATATCTTTACGTGTTTGAAAAAGAAATAACCTTCAAATAATCCATGAAACGAATATGAGGCACCGCGTGTTTGAGGGAACAGTAGAATTTAACCTAAGACCTTTTCAAGTACTTCATCCACCTTGTCGGTACCAGGCACATGGAGGGAGATCTTTTACACACGTGTGGATACCTCATCACGTACTGATTGGCTACATCATCATCTTATAGGCTCTAAATCCTGACGTTATTTGACCCTACCACATGTTGGGAGAGAAGCTCAAAGGCATATATCTTCAAAGAAACACTGGTCCTGCATAGATTATACAAGGACCAGTATAGCACGACGCTTGGATCCCCATAAATGAGAGTAAATACTTCCTTAAACATACTGGTCCCTTGACGTGCTCAGTGCACCTGAAGCTACGGTATGTTCTTATGAAGGGAACATTGCAGGTTTTAATAGGTGTTTATGTGTGTTTACGATTTGAGATGTAACATGTTGGTGTCGTATTCTTCAAAGCCTGCATGGCACTGTGTTTCGACAGGCTACGACACTGCGAGTTAAACGACGGCTACATCATGTTTACCACCTTCAGGGGATTGCCACACATTTAGTATGTCGTCATTCTTGTTTGCCTTGATCAGACATTGACTGATGTAGATTTCTATGTCCGAAAGATAGACGATGATGGCCCATGTACCAACACTTGACGAGTGTATAAGTGTGATTATGATAATGAGAATGAGAACTTCACATGGCTGTTGTATTACATACAGTGAAACTGTCTTTCTTATCAACATGGAATAGGATCTGTAAGCATCCTAGGACTTGCATGTGATGAAGCTAATGACTTATCATCATTCCTCTTTGGGTAACATACATGAGTCTGGCAATGGCTGGCAATGGCATCATGTGATGGAGCTGTTTTACTTATCAAGATAATAATAGAAAGTTTTATCTCAATTCAGCTCCAACTTTCTCAATCATTGTGGGAAGGCATTTGGTAAATGTTACATACAAAGTTATAGGATACAAAATGTGGATTTGCAGTTATTAAATCTTCAAAGTATGTTTGGCAATACATTCCAGGTGGAAAATGTGATAATAGTCATCCAAGAGAGTGTAATTCCAGATTCAGAGACAACCCAGAGTCCGAAATGTGTCCCTTTTTCAATATCCGATTTCAACCTTTTATATTTCGCACCATTTTGTGACGTCATGATAGTTACATGAGATGTAAAACCAAACTTTAACTTGCTCTAAGTTACGTTTCGTTGGGGTAGGCCACTTGGCCACTTTAAGTTGGCTATCGGCGAAGCTGTGCTCAATGTTTGTCTTAAATGCGACAATAGTATGATCTGAAACATAGTAGGGACTCTATACATACCATATTTATTTTATCGGTGATTAGAAAAGATCGATAATCGACCGATGTAATGAAACAATAAATAGTTGTAGGGTTTGACGTTAAGTAGTTGCATACAATTAATCAGAAGAAGATGTATGCCACTTGATCATTTATCAGAAAAAGGTAAACAATCTTATAGCATGTTCGAGATATTCTCTCACTCGAGTGCAGACAATTTGTTCAATGCGAATGTAACGCACAGAAGTGTACATGTGTTTAATACAATAAAAACGAGATTCTATGAAACAGAAATATGAGTGAGTAAAAGCTGCCTGATATTACTTCACCGGCAGCCGTTCCCTTGCTTGATTCAAATCAGTTACAGACCTGTTGACAGCATATGTTCTATAAGAATTGTTTTCTCTATGTCTTTAATAAATAGATGTCCCGTTACACAGTCATTGTGAATTGCAGAGCGCATCTTACCGTCGGGAGAAGAAAACTAAGCTAATTGTGCAATCTCAGACTCTGAGGAAAAAACAACATCGCGATCAAATTCTATGAAGAATTTAGTTCCATAAAAATATGATAAAAGCACTTATGTACTTCATAACGCAGTTGGAGGTGATAAAGACTGTTTATACTTTGATAGCAATTTCTTTTACAAATATTCTTACACAAACACACGACTGGGGTGGCAACGTTCCTTTCTGTGTGATGACATGGCAGCTGTTCACGTCTAATGACCCCATCCCATCGTGGACAGAAACAGAAGATGTTGAAGGCATTTTTATGTCGAACTGCTTTACAGTATAAAGAGCAGTACCGAATGTATAGGGCAGTATCCTACAGCAATGTAAAGAAAAACATTGTACCAAAGGGTGTCATTCGATTCTTTATGATAGACATGTGGAGAATTTTCAAATGTGACGCATCAGTCACAGAATATTGCAATTCCATATTTTGCTTGTACCATATGGCCCCGTTATTTTTCAGGTGAACAATTGACTTGCCTTAGCATGTGTTTTGGACGGGTGCCACCGGTGTGGCAGAAGAGGCTCACCTTTTCGAGAACACCTGGGACCATTACTATTTGATAGTGATTTATAAAGTCGAAATCGTACAATCGACTCTGCTTTTTGACAAAGATTTCTTATGAATTTTACAATATAAAAGGAACTTTTCGTTATCTAGAATCCATGGAAGGAGCACTTGCATACGTGTTTACAGGTAACAAGGACGAAAACTGTTTGTTTTAGTTTCAATTAGGTGAGCTTCCTACCAGTTGAATAGGGAAGATGTACAAGAAGAGATTATCTCTAGTAATCAATGCGTAAAGCTAACTTCATGGCGTAAAGATAAATGTATTAGAATAAGTAGATTCACTGTTTATCAGTTGAAACAATATTTGTTATATACTTCAGTGTGATATTTCGCTGCAGTGAACATAACACTTGATATTTCGCTGCAGTGAACATAACACTTTGACGGAAATATTGTCATACAAGAGTTACCTACCCACAAATTGTCTCCCTTTATCTTCTCTGGGTCGTACACAAACTGTTGACTTCCCTTTACGTTAGTTCTTCAGTGACAAGGTAAAATAATGACAGATGGTCATTTATGGAGTTAATGTCGCTCTTGCCTTTATCATTCTCTTGAAAATGGTTTGTGAAAAAACTGTGAATTTCTCATTTAACTCGTCAATCGAGACTGTTCGTTTCGCAAAGCACCATGTTTGTTACCTGACCAGCGTGTACTGCTTCGCTTCCAACAGCGACCTCGTAGCTTTCAACAAAATGTTTAGTTGAAGTTGATTTTGTATATAATCATATCCAAATGTATAAAAAAGAATTTGAGTTCTCAAATATTTTGTTATTACTGTGGTTACATTTGTAAAGATTTTACAAACTCAAACTCACTTTTAACTCGTACTTACGAGAGGTGGTGAAACGTCACTGCGTGTTATGTGGGGAGAATTACGTTTCAAGGTTTTTCATTTGTACTGAAAACAATTCGGTCGACAACCACACAAAAAACATATAATAAATAGGATAAACCATGTGTCTCGTGAAATATCACGTTTCTCTCATCTCATGACGGGGGAAAGGAGATATTTTCACTCGTGGCCACTTGCCCCCCCCCCCCCCCCCCCCCCCCCCCCCCCCTCACAGGATGAGAGAAACATGATATGTCACGAGACGCATGAAAAAAATAATAAATAAATAAATAATAATAAAGAAAATGATAAAAAAAATAAACAAATATATGCATTTGTATAGCGCAGCATTCACTGTGCATAAGTGCTCTGTGCGCACTTAATTTCTGCTCATGGCCTAAACTATTGTTGTAACGAACTTCCAGCTTCAAGCATCAAGAGTATAATCTGATTAAAGATCAACAACTCGTTCCTTATCAGCCTAATGTTCACAACTTTTTATTTTGAAATGAGTTGTGGACATTATGAGGATGACCCAAGAGCACAAATATTGCAATCAAAATAAAAAGGCGGGGAGGTGTTTACTTTTCAATCTAGATCTCTGTAATTTTAGGAGTTTGGTTCCTTTGAAGATAATCTAAAAGAGATGATTATGACATCATTCCTCACCGGTTTATGTTTCTGAGGTATATACAAAACAAGCTTGGAAGTAATTAGCCGTGTTTCGTTACGGGTTATTTCCCTTATCAATGATTTTATTAATGTTAGTTAAGCAAATATAATTATGTCTGAATTTCGCATATCTTTTTGGATATTACTTCTGATTTCTGTCTGAGTGTTCTCAAGTGGTGCATGTGTTTGCATGATGGATAAACTCCTCAAATCAAATTGAAAATGGAAATGTATACTTAGATAAGAAGCCACCTTCCACCCTATGTCAGTTCCACATGTACAAAGACAGGATGTTATTATAAAAGCGACATGGCATCGTGTATCTTACGAGAACTTTAATTTCTATGAACACATAAAACTTTAGTTTCTAAGTCATATGTTCTGATAGTTCATCATCGTACCGTCGGCTTGGATCAGAAACTGGTTTGCCTGACCAGGACTCGATAACATACATATCTCCGTGATATAGCTGGAGAAGTGAGGTGAGGTGAAATGAGGTTTAACGTCGCGTCCAAGGTTATTGCACTTATATAGCGACGTGCATGCACGTGTGTGTGTGTGTGTGTGTGTGTGTGTGTGGCTGCTTGTACTAGTCTTGACTGATGCCCATTTATAGTGCTTGCACACTGAGATACCATGCCGCAGTTTAACATGGATACATACCCCACTCAGACACAGTATACTGACTCCAAGCCGACCAGTCCTTGCTTTAGCCCCTTAATGCCGAGCGCCAGACAGGGTGACAACAAGTACCATCTTTTAACGTCTTTTGGTATGACGCGGCCGGGGATCTAACCCCGGACCTTCCGCTCTCCGGGCGGACGCTCTACCACTAGACCACGGAGGCGGTCTTAGCTGGAGTGCTCAATGCAACATGGATATATCTTTCAAACTTGTATATGTGTTTGAGTTGAAACAAACCTCTAGAGTCATGTGTATATTTAAGTTCAACACACCAAGAGCAACTGCGTGTTGTCAGCTTCAGAAGATATGAACGTCTAAATCGGTGTGCCGGTTTTAGACAGTGTTGAAATGGTACAGCGTATTTGTTGGTAATGTCCTGCAGCTGTGCCGACCATGCTGAATCACCCGGTGTGTTCCGTCCTTGTCTGGCATCCCCTCGTCGTCTCCAGCCCACATACCACCATGGGGCTGGTGTGGGTACGTTTGTAAAAGCTGACAACAAGCATATTGCCCAATGTGACGTTTCATCGTTCACACATAGCCACGCCGAGTGTGACATATTTATAGAATTGGTCTGACTGGTGTCTCCGCTTTCAGCACCATACCCGTGCTCGTGGGTTTCACCGAAGTGGTAAACGTCTTAGACCTGGATCACTTCGGGCTTTCGTCCCACATTAAGCTGACACGCCGTGATATAAATAGAATATTGTTAAAAGCGGCGTTAAACCCAAATCACTCACTCCTTCGATATCTGTCTTGAATACGCTTTCAAGGGCACAACCACCATGACGTGATGTTAACTTCAGATGTCTTCAGTGTCAGGTAATACCTTGTTGACAGATTGGGCGAAGCATCCCCATCCAACAGCAGGTTGTCAGAACACAAGCAATATCCGCAGTGCAGTGTATTCTGGAATAATGACACGTTGGGGCTATTGACATATACATGTACATGACATGGTCAAGTCTTAAGTTTATATTGACGTTTGAATACTGCAGTACAGATAACAGCCGCGTCAGGTCCATGGCCTTATCAGGATATGTTGTCTCGTGGCCTTTTGAGTGAGTGAGTTGGGTTTAACAGTATTCCAGTCATATCACCGCGTGTCAGCTTAATGTGGGAGGAAAGCCCGAAGTGATGCAGGTCTTAGACGTTTACCACTTCGGTGAAACCCACGAGCACGGGTATGGTGCTGACAAACCTAGAAACATAATCGGTGCCAACCGGGATTCGAACCCACAATCATAGGTTTCTGGTTATTTTATACTGTTTTGTAATTGTGTACTGCCTCTTACATTGCTGTGCAGTAATTTGTATTAATTTGTAGCCTAGTTTATTTTAGAATAGAATTGTTGATTGTTGATACCATTTCTTTATTGTTTGTTGATTTCACACTGAATTCATTTACGTGCAGATTTCTGGATTAACACGTAACACTATGGATTAGGATATCAGTATCATCTGTAAAACGTTAGTGTTTCAAGCTTCGGAAGATACATGTCATCGTATCCACATTTCGTGGATCGTTTATCACGATGTCAATCACTGGATGGTCTGGTCCAGACTCGATTATTTACAGACCACCGTCATATAGCTGGAATATTGCTGAGTGCAGCGTTAAACAACAAACAAACAAACCGAGCTTCGGAAGGCGTAGGCCAGACTTCGCCGATAGTTCCAGTAATATGGTAGTGTTTACGGTACCATGGCGCTTTGTCAGGGTAGAGCGAAGATAGGATATCATACGTTGTCACGTATATCACCGTAGCCAATCTGATATAAATATAATTGCAGATAAAGCTGATGATGTCTTTGTCGACAGAGTCTGATGATGTTCGTAAACCGAAGTCAAAGCCGACCTTTCTGACCGATAATATGTTGCAAGTGCAGAATGGATGACGAAACACATAGTCCACATACAATCACCGGATTAGTTCCACATACCGCTTTTATCTCGCTCCAATCACTGGACGACCACCAGTCCTACACCAGCAGGTACAGCATATCACATGCATCCTTCTACGTGTATCTAAGGCGCCGCGATTCGCAGTGCAGAGTTGCGTCCCTTGGGCACGCCAGAAACCTATGATTGTGGGTTCGAATCCCGGTTCGCCCCGATTATGTTTCGAGTTTTGTCAGCACCATAACCGTGCTCGTGGGTTTCACCGAAGTGGTAAACGTCTGGGACCTGCATCACTTCGGGCTTTCCTTCCACATGAAGGTGACACGCCGTGATATGACTGGAATACTGTTAAAATCGGCGTTAAACCCAACTCACTCACTCTATTTGTATAGTTTTATTAACACTGAATACTCGTTTACCCTTTATAATGTCCTGTCTGTTGATCCTGACGAACACCACGATGACTGCGTCCAGGACAGCACTGGTGGTCAGCAGGAGGTAGGTCCAGTTGGTGAGGTAGATGAGCCACACAGCGCCACCTAGCGGTGGTGACGTCACTTTGGTCGAATACAATCACCGGACCACCCTAAACCTACACCATGCTCAAAATCACGATATTATCATAGCTGTTTTCTCCTTACTCCCTCTACTTTCGGCAATGCATTATGGCCGACATTTACGGAATGTAACAGAACATATTTGAAAATACCTGTGTCTGACGAGTTGCGGAATAGCGTCGTCAGTATTTGCGCCCATTCTGTACATCACAGCGTTCAGTGAATATGGCATTGCGTGGAGCCCAATGTCACTAAATACCTTACTGTCAAAGAAAGAAACAGTAGGACCCATTCTTCAATGTAGTTGTGCTGATTGCCGAGCATATGTCTGGGTGTAAGGTTACGTTTGTCTGTATGAAGATTGAGCATTAACTTTCTCTATGTGCTGTAACACTGACACACTGGAATCTCCCAACTCAACGTTTCATGGGAGCGGTAAGAATTGTAATAATGGGCTTATGAGTGATTTATGCGTTTGTGTGTGCGTTTGAGAGGGGGGGGGGGGAGGCGGGGAGAGAGAGAGAGAGAGAGAGAGAGAGAGAGAGAGAGAGAGAGAGAGAGAGAGAGAGGGAGAGAGAGAGAGAGAGAGAGCATATGGTGAACACGTGTTGAACGTGCGATGAACGTACATGATGAACGTGTGATGAGCGAATGTTGACCGTGTGATGAGCGTGAGATGCGCGTGTGATAAGCATATGGTGACCGTATGATGAGCGTATGATGAACGTGTGATGAACGTATGATGAACGTGTGATGAACGTGTGATAAATGTACGATGAGCGTATGATGAACGTGTGATGAACGTGTGATGAACGTATGATGAGCGTATGATGAACGTGTGATGAACGTGTGATGAACATGTGATAAATGTACGATGAGCGTATGATGAACGTATGATGAACGTGTGATGAACATGTGGTAAATGTACGATGAGCGTATGATGAACGTATGATGAACGTGTGATGAACATGTGGTAAATGTACGATGAGCGTATGATGAACGTGTGATAAACGTGTGATGAGCGTATGATGAGCGTATGATGAACGTGTGATGAACGTGTGATGAACATGTGATAAATGTACGATGAGCGTATGATGAACGTGTGATAAATGTACGATGAGCGTATGATGAACGTATGATGAGCGTATGATGAACATGTGATGAACGTGTGATGAGCGTGTGATGAACGTATGATGAACGTATGATGAACGTACGATGAGCGTATGATGAACGTATGTTGAACGTATGATGAACGTACGATGAACGTGTGATGAACGTGTGATAAACGTATGATGAACGTATGATGAACGTACGATGAACGTGTGATGAACGTGTGATGAACGTGTGATGAGGTGGCAGGTGAAATGGGGTTTAACGTCGCGTCCAAGACTATTGCACTTATATAGCGACGTGAATGTACGTGTGTGTGTTTGTGTGGCTGCTTGTACTAGTCCGGACTGATGCCGATTTATAGTGCTAGCTCTCCGAGATACCATGCCGCAGTTTTAACATGAATACCCCACTCAGACACAGTATACTGACCAGTCCTTCTTGAAGCCCCTTAATGCCAGACAGGGTAACAACAAGTACCATCTTTTAACTTCTTTTGGTATGACGCGGCCGGGGATCGAACCCTGGACCTTCCGCTCTCCGGGCGGACGCTCTACCACTAGACCACTTATAAGTGTGTGATGAGCGCCATTGCACGATACACGTTTAAGTATTGCACAGCATGGCCATGTCGACATTGTTCTTCTCTGTCAATGTTTAAAGCATCCGAGATTCTGGCTGTTGTTTGTGCTTGAGATTAAATGGATACTTGTATGTCATAGGTGTTTGTTGTGGACTAAATGTGAGCGAGTGTTGACTTTGTAGCCTTGAAGTATTGGGGTATATGAAATACAATGAATAAGCACGGTAGATTCTGACAAGGAATTTTTCTACATTTCACGACGCGGACAGAAACCCGATATATCTGATGCTCTTCTTAGTTTGCTATCACAACGTGGATCGTGGAATACCGCTGTCAGTATACATTTGGGGCGATATCGCCCGGACGGATTATCTTAATCATCGCCCCTAAACTTGAGTGGCAGTCATGTGTTTCTTTTTACTAACCAGTGCATTTTACCTCGTATTGTGGAATATACGTCAAGTTGAAGAAAACCGACAGTTGAAAAGTGTTTTTTGTTCAAGGATGCGCTGACAACTAAAAGGTCAAAGGCGCCTAACATTTTGAGGTATGTCATAATGGGATGACGTAATGACGCTGTTCAAATTACCTCCTCCGTGATCTAACGTAGCCTTGGTAACATCGTTCTTTTTAATTATTGTCGAAATAGATGACACATCCACATCACTTATCGGTGAAACTGTTTCTTTAAACTTGTCGAATATTAGAATATTACATGGAAAGAAATACGGCAAGATGATGTCAACCATCTCGCATACCGCGGGGTTTTCCCCAACAAATTCAAACTGTGTCAGTGCCACAACACTCACAAAATTGCCCGAGCGGGCGTTGGTTCCCTACGTATAATGTATGTCTCTCGAGTCAAAGGAATGAGCAATCCTTGAACAGTTTCATAACCACATACATGTACACCTGTTGCTCAGCGTACGGCATTTCACAAAATACAGCAGTCAAACAAACCGGACCCTGTTGCTCTTTATCCGCCATGTTTGTTTGTTTGTTTGTTCTTTAACGCCGCACTCAGCAATATTTCAGCTATATGACAACCTTCTGTAAATAATCAACTCAGGACCAAACAATCCAGTGATTGACATCCTGAGCATCGATCTACGCAATTGGGATTGATGACATAGATCAACCAAGTCAACCACCCGATCCCGTTAGTCACCCCATACGACCAGCATGGGTTGCTGAAGACCTATTCCAACCCTGATCTTCACGGGTCTAATGCGCCATGTTCGTCCCATGGCGACGCCAAACGCATCACGCCCGAGGCCGTCGGTTCACGTCGGTTACAGTATCATGTAGCGCAACCATCTCGGTAAGTGAGGTGAGGTGAGGTGAGGTGAGGTGAGGTGAGGTGAAATGGGGTTTAACGTCGCGTCCAAGATTATTGCACTTATATAGAGACGTGCATGCACATGTGTGTGTATGTCTGCTTGTACTAGCCCGGACTGATGCCGATCTATAGTGCTAGCCCACTGAGATACCATGCGCAGTTTAACATGAATACCCCACTCAGACACAGTATACTGACACCGAGCCGACCAGTCCTTGTTTTAGCCCCTTAGTGCCGAGCGCCAGACAGGGTAACAACAAGTACCATCTTTTAACATCTTTTGGTATGACGCAGCCAGGGATCGAACCCCGGACCTTCCGCTCTCCGGGCAGACGCTCTACCACTAGACCACGGAGGCGGTCCTATCTCAGTAAGTACAGAAAACATCCTAACTCATAATAACCAGCGACACCGAACTTCGGCTCTGTTTCCATGTTAGTTCGGCCAAACAATGCACTTGGAATATTTCGTGTCACGTGATTACACTATACATGGGGGGTAGAGCAAACTTTATTTCTTAACGTAAAAACAGGACCGTATGTTTGTACAGTGGCAGTCTATTATCTGTAGAAGCAAACATTACGGCTTGAATAACTTTAACCCATCATATAATCCTCTTTTAACGAACAGGTGAAAAAAGTGACGACGATCTGTAGCACAACTTTTATTTGTAAAATTGAGAAGATTTCTTAAATTTACAAACTAAAATCTTAGAACAATCGAAATGTACCCGTCAGCCGAAGCTGTTTCTAAGAATAAAAGACGATTTGTTAGTTTGTTGTTTTAGGCCGCATTCGACAATAATTCAGCTATACTATGACAGTCCGTAAATACTGTGGTCCTGTGGACGATTACATGATTAATGTTCCATACTGTCTGTGTACGACGAACTCAACCTTAGAAAAAACGTCTTCGCGTGACAATGATGCGTTTTGATGTGAAGGTGAATTGTTTAAATAGTCACTGTTTAACTATCAAAGTATATAAGTGATTCTTGGAGGTATCACGGCTGCATACCTCACACATACATGTAGAGATGCTTGGTCAAACACGTGCACATTCACTGTCACTTCTTTCTGTCGATGAATCAAGAATTCTGGTATCCTCGTTATTTTTTAGACATTTTGAACGTACGTATATTCTCAGTATGTGAGTAAAATAAACGACCAAATACAAACACGGTAGAGCCACAAAGGTACTCAGAAACACAAGAGGTAGAGTCCGCTTCAATTTGGACCAATCAAGAATCTTGTAGATATACGGTTCTCCCTTTTCATTGGCTCCACCAAGTATGTGATAAACGACACTGAAAACTGTGTAGATGACGCCATAGATAACTGGGTAGATCACGTGATACACACGAACTGGCATGGCGGTGATGAGGAGGTTGGACAAGACGTAGATGGAGTTCATACCGTGGAGGATGAATCGCAGCAGTGTCAAACGTTGATCTGAAAGGCGACCAAAATAATGCTAAATGTTCAGAACAGAACAGTACTTTATTTCTCTCAGGCCCAATGTATCGACATATGAGGTACAAACAGTATTTTACATGGCGGTGGAAAGAGGTTACCCGGAAGTGTTTACAATTTTCATTATAAAATTAACAAATTTACATAGATTCTTTCGGACAGAGATCGTATGGCAGCTAAATACAAGTACAAGGTAAATCCTACGTTAAGACATTTTTTTCAATAACCATAAACTTCGTTTTATATACATAGAAACTAAAAAATGTCTAACGAATTTGATAGACCAGCATCACTTGTCCTTGTGGTCTACGGATGCCTGTTATACATGTACAGTTTAATGATGCGCTCTTTTATGTATAATTGCATCACGCGCGTGTATGTATTGTAAAGACAGCAATACTGTACACACCCTTGAAAATGAAGATCCAGTAGAGGGCGCTGATGTGTAAACTCCCTTCAGTGACGACACTGTTGAGGAGCCAGGATAGCTTCAGGTACCAAGGTAGACGTGACGTGAAACCTATAGCGGAAAATATTTTGACAGTGTAAATGTCGATTTTACCATAGCAGAGAAGTCAACTTGGGCCTTACGTACCATTGCATTGTTCATGTCCCCACTCCACTTCCGACCCTGATCATAATCATAATGCAATATGCTTTCTATAACGAAACGGAGCGGTCGGGTAGCCTAGTGGTAAAAGCGTTCGCTCGTCACGCCGAAGATCCGGGTTCGATTCCAGACATGGGTACATGTGTGAAGCCCATTTCTGGTGTCCTCCGCCGCGATATTGCTCTAAAAGCGGCGTAAAACCATACTCACTTACTCACTCTATAACGAAACGATCGTGAGGCGATCTTGTAGAAATATACAAGGGTCATATTATCGGACAGTTTGCTTATGCTATTTGCTATAGGGAAAACGGGTGGCCGAGTAGGCTAAGTCGCCGAAATGAGTGCAGCGTTATGTCCCTTAGTCGCTGCTTCGAATCCAATATTAAACCTGATTATCGTACTCGCCTAGTCCTATCTCCCACGTTTCTTGGTCACATATATCATTCTGTTTAGAATGTTTGTTGGTAGGTTATACAGATTCGTGGTATTGCTGCTACTATGGAAGGTTAGTCTAATTTCTCGATATAAATGGTCACTCAGCCGTGAAGATCCGGGGTAGAATAGGTCTTCAGCAACCCATACTTGCCGTAAAAGGCGACTATGCTTGTTATAAGAGGCGACTAACGGGATCGGGTGGTCAGGCTCGCTGATTTGGTTGATGCATGTCATTGATCCCAATTGAGTGGATCGATGTTCATGATGTCAACCACTGTCTGGTCCAGATTCGATTATTTACAGACCGCCGTCATTTAGACGGAATATTGCTGAGTGCGGCAGACAACAGACAAACAAATATCTCAGAGCGCAGTTTGCAATGACAAGGTCCATTCGGAATTGATCCAGTGAGTTCTACTTCTATTTGTATATCTTCAGTATTATTAACACTGAATACTCGTTTACCCTTTATAATGTCCTGTCTGTTGATCCTGACGAACACCACGATGACTGCGTCCAGGACAGCACTGGTGGTCAGCAGGAGGTAGGTCCAGTTGGTGAGGTAGATGAACCACACAGCGCCACCTAGTGGCGATGACGTCACTTTGGTCGCATACACCATGCTACTGACAAGCCAGGAAGTATGAAACAGAGCCCAGAATATCCTCCATGACAGGTAGAGACGAGGGTGGCCCCACTGAAACAGACGTTGTTTAATAATTCAAATGCAGTAGGTGTACTCGACCATCACCCACACGGACTGATGCAGGCCACTCGAACATCACGGACTGATACAGGTCACTCGACCATCACCCACACGGACTGATGCAGGCCACTCGACCATCACTGACTGATACAGGCCGCTCGACCATCACCCACACGGACTGATGCAGGCCACTCGACCATCACGGACTAATACAGGCCGCTCGACCATCACCCACACGGACTGATACAGGCCACTCGACCATCACGGACTGATACAGGCCGCTCGACCATCACCCACACGGACTGATGCAGGCCACTCGACCATCACGGACTGATACAGGCCGCTCGACCATCACCCACACGGACTGATACAGGCCACTCGACCATCACGGACTGATACAGGCCGCTCGATCATCACCCACACGGACTGATACAGGCCGCTTGGACATCACGCACACGGACTGATACAGGCCACTCGACCATCACGCACACGGACTGATACAGGCCACTTGACCATCACGCACAAGGACTGATACAGGCGACTCGATCATCACCCACGACTGATACAGGCTACTCGACCATCACGCACACGGACTGATACAGGCCACGCGACCATCACGCACACGGACTGTTACAGGCCACTTGACCAGCACGCACACGGACTGATACAGACGACTCGACCATCACCCACACGGACTGATACAGGTCACTCGACCATCACCCAAACGGACTGATACAGGCCACTCGACCATCACCCACACGGACTGTTACAGGCCACTTGACCATCACCCACACGGACTGATACAGGCCGCTTGAACATCACCCACACGGACTGATACAGGCCACTTGACCATCACCCACACGGACTGATACAGGCCACTTGACCATCACCCACACGGACTGATACAGGCCGCTTGAACATCACGCACACGGACTGATACAGGCCACTCTACCATCACCCACACGGACTGATACAGGCCACTTGACCATCACCCACACGGACTGATACAGGCCGCTTGAACATCACGCACACGGACTGATACAGGCCACTCGACCATCACGCACACCGACTGATACAGGCCACTCTACCATCACCCACACGGACTGATACAGGCGACTCGACCATCACCCACACGGACTGATACAGGTCATTCAGTGCTGGTTATTCATAGTACATATTACAATGAACATTCAAATATTCTTCACTTAAATAATCGTTCATGTTGGGACCAAACAGATCTAATCAATTTACTTCAAAATATAATCTTCAAGTTTGAATGAGAATAGTCAATGCATATCCGTTTATTATGTGGCTATAATCGACACTGATTGTTCCCTGGCGTTGATGTGTTGAATTTACAAAAAGTTGACACATTCCTGGACAATATCTAAGAATAGATTTACTGTTTAGGGATTGGTCGTCGGGAACAGCTGCAAGATTGCTGCTGCGGCATAAACAATAATCATACATTCATGTTACCATAATGGGGCGGTCGGGTAGCCTAGTGGTTAAAGCGTTAGTTCGTCACGCTGAAAACCCGGGTTCGATTCCCGACATGGGTACAATGTGTGAAGCCTATTTCTGGTGTCCCCCGCCGTGATATTGCTGGAATATTGCTAAAAGCGGCGTTAAACCAAACTCACTCACTCATTTAACTTTGGAGGCTTTAATTGCATTAGTGGTTAAATCGTGTGTGCTTGTCCATCTTGAAGCTGACATATGAGTAAAATACCAGAATATATTTTATACATACTTTCATTGATCAAATCTGGCACACAACATATTGACCGACAGAATAGGTACTTATTGAACTTGCATTTCCGTTCAGGTTAATTGGCGGATACCAGGAGGACTGCAGTCCACCATGAACTGATAGTAAATGGGGAGTACACACAAGGGCTCGAGTCGGAGAGTACATGCTGAATGTTAACACAGCGTTACACTGTACATGTTGTATCGTACGGCGATTACAGGTGTCAGTGATTACTTTACTCTACTCTCTATATTTGGGATAACTCTTTATTTAAGGACAGATTCCTTCTGGCGATAACATGTAGATGCCTCACTCTGGCAGTGTGGGTTCGAATCCCGGACGGTACTCAACCTAAAAAAGTATCAGAATCTGTACTTTCCTTATAAAGTGTTATCCCAAATATAACATTTGTTATATTTAACAATGTTGGAAGAGAAGAATATTTCCAAAAATGTAATGGAAAATATTTAGGTTTGTTTGTCTCAAGATTTTACTCGAGTAAACAGTGGTAATAATTAGCCTACACTACCTATGGACATACACTGTTCAACATGATACTGGCTGTTCCATATGGAGAACTTATTGAACGTTTCTGGGTCTCATATATCATTCTGTTTAGAACGTACGCCAGAAGGTAATACAGATTCGTGGTATTGCTGCTACTATAGTAGGGTTAGTCTAATTTCTCGATGTAGTCTTTAGTGAAGATCCGGGGTAGAATAGGTCTTCAGCAACCCATGCTTGCCGTAAAAGGCGACTATGCTTGTAAGAGGCAACTAACGGGAACGGGTGATCAGGCTCGCTGACTTGGTTGATGCATGTCATCGTATCCCAATTGCGTGGATCGATGCTCATGATGTCAGTCACTGGATTGTCTGATCCAGAATCGATTATTTACAGACCGCCGTCAAATAACTGGAATATTGCTGAGTGCGGCGTTAAACAACAAACAAACAAACAAACAAATAAACACTATGGTCAATGACCTAAACCAGTGAAACCCTTGTAGCGCAAACTACATGGTCCCGTGATGCATGTATTGCATAAGTTTTATATCAGTCGACGGTGTATGTGCAGTGCATGGTCTAAAAAAGACTTCGAATCAAACTAGGACTGACCCATGTGATTTTTCTATCTGTTAACATTGGCTATCATATAGTATAATGTACATAATGAACTGTGTAAAATATGTATTAGGGCATGGAATGGTAAACAAACTGTTTAAATATTTCAATATTAATTACTGAAATATGAATCGCCAATATTTATGAATACCTACCTGGGATGTGACAAATCTTTGAGGTTCATTGTGGCTCAGTCCAAAGTTGCAAATACGGAATTCGCTCCTAATACCCATGACAAACATCAATGTTTGTCACATTCGTTGACCATCTGAACACAGATTTGGAGAATAGCAGTGCAACAACACTTGACCAAACTGAAAACGTCTCTCTCTTTTGTCAGCTGCCTGATACGAATATGGAACATTTAACCCACACCTACAGGTAGAGGTTATTGAGCAACGTCCTCCGAGATGTATTTTAAAAAACACGATAAAGAAACCCTCGACAATGTCTAACTATTAATCCGGAGTCACAGAAACACTAACACCTCCAATATCCATACACACATTTCCACTACGAGTTGTACGCCTGAGTGCGCTATTTCATTCATGAGCGGCCAGTGTCACGTATACGTGGCTTCCCACCAACTGGCGCCGGGAGATGCTGGCATCAGTTATATACCCCCTGACTCAGTACCGGAGGAGGCGCTCACAGAAGCATCCATCAGCTGCATAGAAGCTGGGCTGTGGAGTAATTGGGGGAAAGTTTGAGAAACAGCGGTGATGATGCAAGGCAGTTGTGGGTATGAGAGCGAGCGTCACGGACCTCAGAGAAGCAGAGTATCTTGTACAACTGGTATCGTTATCAGATATAATGCACAACAAATCGTGCGCTTGTATTAAAGGCGTAATTATCATATAGATGCGAGTACTTCCTGTTAGAAGTCATGGATATTTATGTCAGGTTTGAACACAGTTTGTCGAGAGCGTTAATTAATATTTTATTCGTTATAAAACATTATTGATAATATAAATTTGTTCTCAGCACAAATGTTTTTTGTCGAACCATTTTTTTTTATGCATACAATGGACATCCGAACAATCAGATGATTTTAAAGATGGGGTTTCTCTGACGCCTTTTAAACCCCGCTGTACAATGATATTTTTGGACATGCTGTTTTTGATGCTAATTCAAACAAGTGCAATAACTTGGATTTTCTTTGTTTGTTGTTTAACGCCGCACTCAGCAATATTCCAGCTTTATGATGGCGGTCTGTAAATAATCGAGTCTGGACCAGGCAATCCAGTGATTGATATCAGCATCGATCTCCGCAGTTGGGATACAGTGACATGCATCAATCAAGTTAGCGAGCCTGACCACCCGATCCAATAGCTTCATAGTTTCCCGGGGGGCACGGGTGGCCCAGTCGTCTAAGGCGCCGCGATTCGCTGTGCAGAGTTGCGTCCCTTGGGCACGCCAGAAACCCATGATTGTGGGTTCAAATCCCGGTTCGCCCCGATTATGTTTCTAGGTTTGTCAGCACCATACCCGTGCTCGTGGGTTTCACCGAAGTGGTAAACGTCTGAGACCTGCATCACATCGGGCTCTCCTCCCACAATAAGCTGACACGTGGTGATATAACTGGAATACTGTGAAAAGCGGCGTTAAAATCAACTCACTCACTCACTCACTCACAGTTTCCCAACAACAGACCTTAGATAGTTATCAGCATCTCTGACACACAATCGTGTTGGACAGTCATTCAGCAGTCAAGTTTTTTGCTGTGCGATGAAAGAGGATTACATAATAACCGCCGGATGAATGTGTATCTATATTCATTTGGTATTCTTACTAGAAGATATTCCCTAACATTTAAAACATGCACGTATGTACTAATCAAGTGGTCTAATCATACTGGTGTTAACATACACATAAATAGGTGTTTTGATGGTTATATTTCTTATTATTTTGTACTAAAAATAGTCCGCCATTTGGTAACTTGCGATCTTAATATGCACATATAACGTTAAAATATGGTGTCCAACAAATTTGACAGTTCCTTGGCTGCTGGAATAAGAAAAGATGATGGTACAATGTAAGAAAAAAGCTTACAATGTTTTATTCGGATACTTTTATACATGTTTTAATGTACATACGATGTCTCATAAGCCTGTAAAGGCTGGGTGCAATACCGATGATAATTGTTTTGTTTTTGTTTTTATGCAGTATGTATATGTTATTTGCACGTGACATCTAAATAAAATATTCTCTCTCTCCCTCTCTCTCTCTCTCTCTCTCTCTCTCTCTCTCGCTCTCTCTCTCTCTATTTTGGATGTGTGAATGAGTGGATCAGTATCTTTGCTGTTCAGTGGACCACGTCATATAGAAATATTGCCAGAAATCATGTGTATAAGCAGGAAATATTCATAATTTTTATTAAATGACTGTCGGAAAAATGAATTTAATATCAGATAATACTGAGACATTAGTACATGCTAAACAATCCAAAAATCCACCCAATTGCCTGTAGAGCCTGCAAGCTTTTGGTACCCTGGATTCAATGGTCTATTTGGAGTTTATTCAGGACTCGGCTGAGGGTACGCGGGACGCAAATATAATCGTATTTGGAAGACAGATTCGACATTTGAAACAAATTAATGATGTGCGTATAAGTTTCCTTTAAATCAATATATTTTACTTTGTCAATATTGTTTTGGTAATTTAATCTTAAATCGCACCCTTTTCTTAATGATGTTAAGAATTTTGTTAATCAGTATTAGGGTTGAGGGGTGAGCAATGACAATCAGTGTGAAAAATTAGACAGTGTTAGGGATTTGAGGGTAGCCGAGGGGTTGGCTACCTTGTGTCATCTACATGCATATGTAGGTTTACGGTAAGTTTGTCGTAAAGAAACGAAGCGTCAAGTTATGGAGCTCTACAGTCTTGTCCCTGTGTTACACTAAACCATTCACAACACTCTTGACTCGTCGCAAGGACCACTTGTAAACTTCGCAATACATGTAGACTTTGTATAGTGAAACATATAATGATATCATTTAAAATCGTAACGAGGACAACAGTCAGGTGACCTCCACATGACTTTTAGGCGACGACTCCATTTGAAACCCATTGGTGACATCTTTGTCGGCGGCAGTGACATCGTTCAAGACTACGATTCTGTAAGAGTGGGAAACCCCAGACAATGAACTGGATGCCATAATTTCAGTGATACGTAATACCCTCGAGTCAATCATCACTTGGGTCTACATCACTACTTGTTTCGAGAAATAGATATCCTTTTCGTATTGAAGTAAAATTATAACGAGACAATGCGATCCCGTGGTCTCGAATCTGGATAGGTAGAACAATAACCTCGTACCCATGCCTAAAACCCCATGTTTGTACCCCATGTTTGTACCCTATGAGTGCATCCCAGGTTTGTATCCCGTGTTTGTATCCCATGTCTGTATCCCATGTTTGTATCCCATGTTTGTACCAAATGTGTGCATCCCATGTTTGTATCCCGTGTTTGCATACCATGTCTGTACCCCATGTTTGCATCCCATGTTTGTATCCCGTGTTTGCATCCCATGTCTGTATCCCAAGTGTACATCCCATGTTTGTACCCCATGCTTGTACCAAATGTGTGCATCCCATGTTTGTACCACATGTGTGTATTCCATGTTTGTATCCCATGTTTGCATCCATGCTTGTATCCCAAGTGTGCATCCAAAGTTTGTACCCCATGTTTATACGCCAAGATTGTACCCCATGTTTATACCCCATGTTTGTATCCCATGTTTTCATCCAATGTTTGTTTCCTATGATTGCGTTCAATGCTTGTACTCAATCCCTGTACTCCATGTTTGTATCATTGTTTGTACCCCATGTTTGTATCCCATGTTTGTATCCATGTTTGTACCCCATGTTTATACCCCATGTTTGCATCCCATGTTTGCATCCCATGTTTGTACCCCATGTTTGTACCCCATGTTTATACCCCATGTTTGTATCCCATGTTTGTACCCCATGTTTGTTTCAACTGATTGCGTTCCATGCTTGTACTCAATCCCTGTACCCCATGTTTGTATCCATGTTTGTACCCCATGTTTATACCCCCTGTTTATACCCCATGTTTGTACCCCATGTTTGTATCCATGTTTGTATCCCATGTTTGTACCCCATGTTTATACCCCCTGTTTATACCCCATGTTTGCATCCCATGTTTGTATCCATGTTTGTATCCCATGTTTGTACCCCTTGTTTATACCCCATGTTTGTATCCATGTTTATACCCCATGTTTGTACCCATGTTTGTACCCCATGTTTATACCCCATGTTTATACCCCATGTTTGTATCCCATGTTTGCATCCCATGTTTGTTTCCACTGATTGCGTTCCATGATTGTACTCAATCCCTGTACCCCATGTTTGTATCCATGTTTGTAACCCATGTTTATACCCCCTGTTTATACCCCATGTTTGTATCCATGTTTGTACCCCATGTTTGTACCCCATGTTTGTACCCATGTTTGTATCCCATGTTTGTATCCATGTTTGTATCCCATGTTTGTACCCCATGTTTATACCCCATGTTTGCATCCCATGTTTGTATCCATGTTTGTATCCCATGTTTGTACCCCATGTTTGTGTCCATGTTTATACCCCATATTTGTACCCATGTTTGTACCCCATGTTTGTACCCCATGTTTGTTACAGAATCTGATGAATAAGGGTCAGGCGTCATGGATGACTGAATGTGTTTCAGATCACCGCGCTGTAGCTGGTAAATTGCTAACTGCGGCGTACAACAACATCCGCTCACTCACGCAAAGAAAAACACATATTACCCTGTTCCCTAATAAACACATCTGGTTTTATACGTGCCCCACACGCACGGAAGTCAAGGAGTGACTTTGTTTGTTGTGACTCTGCGGGAGATTTTGCCGACACTACAAACCTGGAAACCCCTACACAAATAAGCCTTAAGGTTATCACACATTTAAATTTGTAATATAGTTAGGTCTAGAGGAACGCTGACATTTAGTGTTATCGGTTTCTTGTAACTTGCGATGAAAAAGTCAAATGAAACCGAAAAAAGAAGTCAGGGGTTATGTAAATCTTCAATGTGACGTTTTTATGGATGTCAACCTGCTTTAAAGTGAAACATGTGCAAATGTAATTACATCTATTACATTTTCTCCTTTTCTTTGAGAGAAGCGATTGTGAAAGCATTTTCGTGTGTGAAAAAGGGACTATACGCTGATATAAGCGAAAACCTATTGGATTTAATGCACCTGAGGTAGACTGAATGATATTGTCAGCTAGCTGTTGTACAGAAGTTTGACATAACTTTGCCGCCATCGTATAAGAATGACTTGCGCACTTCAAGAACGAACCCCTAGAGCATGCGTGTTTGGACAATCTGTCCCAGCGTCTAAAACCTCACGCATTTAGACAGACATGAGTCAATTCTTTCATACATTCATTCATTTTATACGCAATCAAAAGCCGCTTCTGATCTTCACAGTATTGTGGTACGGGTGACAACAACGTGTACCCCGACAGCCATGTGACAACCAGTAATATCCTCTATACGTCCATAGTACTTGACACCCATGAAGATCCGGGGTAGAATAGGTCTTCAGCACCCATGCATGACGTAAAAGGCGAGTATGCTTGTCGTAAGAGGCGACTAACGGGATCGGGTGGTCAGGCTCGCTGACTTGGTTGATGCATGTCATCGTATCCCAGTTAAAAACATGTAACCGTTTACCAGTTATATAAATGTAACCGCTTAACCAGTTATATACATGCAACCGTTTACCAGTTATATACATGTAACCGTTTACCAGTTATATACATGTTACCGTTGACAGTTATATACATGTAACCGCTTAACCAGTTATATACATGTAACCGTTTACCAGTTATATACATGTTACCGTTGACAGTTATATACATGTAACCGCTTAACCAGTTATAAACATGTAACCGTTTACCAGTTATATACATGTTACCGTTGACAGTTATATACATGTAACCGCTTAACCAGTTATAAACATGTAACCGTTTACCAGTTATATACATGTTACCGTTGACAGTTATATACATGTAACCGCTTAACCAGTTATATACATGTAACCGTTTACCAGTTATATACATGTAACCGTTTACCAGTTATATACATGTTACCGTTGACAGTTATATACATGTAACCGCTTAACCAGTTTTATACAAGTAACCGTTTACCAGTTAAATACATGTTACCGTTGACAGTTATATACATGTAACCGTTTACCAGTTATAAACATGTAACCGTTTACCAGTTATAAACATGTAACCGTTTACCAGTTATATACATGTAACCGTTTACCAGTTATATACATGTAACCGCTTAACCAGTTATAAACATGTAACCGTTTACCAGTTATATACATGTAACCGTTTACCAGTTATATACATGTAACCGCTTAACCAGTTATAAACATGTAACCGTTTACCAGTTATATACATGTAACCGTTTACCAGTTATATACATGTAACCGTTTACCAGTTATATACATGTAACCGTTTACAAGTTATATACATGTAACCGTTGACAGTTATATACATGTGACCGTTTACCAGTTATATACATGTAACCGTTTACCAGTTATAAACATGTAACCGTTTACCAGTTATAAACATGTAACCGTTTACCAGTTATATACATGTAACCGTTTACCAGTTATATACATGTAACCGTTTACCAGTTATATACATGTTACCGTTTACCAGTTATATACATGTTACCGTTTACCAGTTATAAACATGTAACCGTTTACCAGTTATATACATGTTACCGTTTACCAGTTATATACATGTTACCGTTTACCAGTTATATACATGTAACCGTTTACCAGTTTTTAAACATGTAACCGTTTACCAGTTATATACATGTAACCGTTTACCAGTTATAAACATGTAACCGTTTACCAGTTATATACATGTAACCGTTTACCAGTTATATACATGTTACCGTTGACAGTAATATACAAGTAACCGTTTACCAGTTATAAACATGTAACCGTTTACCAGTTATATACATGTAACCGTTTACCAGTTATATACATATAACCGTTTACCAGTTATAAACATGTAACCGTTTACCAGTTATATACATGGAACCGTTTACCAGTTATATACATGTAACCGTTTACCAGTTATATACATGTAACCGTTTACCAGTTATATACATGAAACCATTGACAGTTATATACATGTTACCGTTGACCACTCATATACATGTAATCGTTGAGGGTTATATAATGTAACCATTGACCAGTTATATACATATATATTGTAATTTTTGGAAGTCTGACGTATTCTCCGACTAATGTACAGTAGATTATGAATAAACACACCTCTCGACGTCATCAGATAGACAACTATACCGAATACAGACACACGTATGTTGGGCTACAGTCTCGTTCTGCGGGTACTTACACAATGTAGTGTCTTCTTTCATCTATTTCCCTTCTATTTCAACTAACATTTTCCCAGTGAGAAATATGTCATTATGTAGCAGCGAAATCGTCTCACATCACCGTAATGATGTGGAAACAGTTCTAGTGTGTGTATGTCCATGGCTGTTCAAGACATCTCTGTGACACACAAGAAGAAACTCTGCAGCAGGTCAATCAAACATATATCAGTGACTTCACGCTTGAAATACTGAGTCGTGTATGTTTCAATATGTTCGAGGGAGGCACGTTGGGGACTGTGAATGAAGGAGGGCCGGACCCCGACTGTGTCAAAGTAAAACTTGAAGTGAAACCCAGAGCAGGCATCTAGACGAACCTTGACGGACTCGATGACACCTTATATCTCTCTGAACCATAACAACGCAGCAGGATATACACACGGAGTGGACCCCACTCGTTGTTATGCGTTGATCACAACATCGATTTAGCCTATATAGTTAAACTTGTACAACTACGTTACGTTATGGTAGCATCCAACACATGTATAAGGACATATATAAAGTACGTACAAATAGTGAATATCCCTAAATAAAAATAGATTAATAATTAATAATTAAATAAAGCGACAAAACCATTTCAATATCCAATAGAAATATCTGCATAAAGCAGAGTCGATAGTACGATTCTATATCATGAGCATGTGTTTATGAATCACTATCAATTAGTGATAATACTAGAAGTTTGAGAAAAGGTGAGCGTATCCTGCCCGATCGGTGGCACCCGTAACAAATAGATGCAACGGCAAGTCAACTGTTCAAAACCTTGATCAAACCACATGCAAGAGTTGCATGACGCTTTTTGAAACCTTGGTAGAAAGAACATGCTCGATTATATCTCAAAAGTTGTGAAATGTAAACACCAAAGGCTGGAGCCACTGGAATATTGCTCGACATGAAGGGAAAGTTGATTATTGGACGTTTATAGAATCAGGAAATCAATAATAAATGATCTATGATATACGTTGAGAATAAAATGTTTTTAGAAGATATATATAACCGTCAGTTCGTTATAAGCGTGTTCGTTATAGACGTAGTTTACCGTTAGTTATCCACACCATAAAGGACCACGATACCATAAAATTCATAAACGGTTACAAATGCATGTTTTTTATAATGTAATGTATCTCTATCCACATTTAAGACAACCCCTGCAACTTTGTATTAAAATCGGATCAAGAGCAAAAGTGTCGACGGAATGTAACCATTGTAATAGACATTGTTATGATTGCCATATTATCTTGCACTGTGAAATGTTTATTTCCTGACAGAAATAATTTCTCCTCATGCCTGATTGATAAACTTGATATAGATGTATACGTGAAAATAGATATGCTTGACGATGATGATATGCCTTCATTCTTTCTCGGTGCAAATGTCCATGACTTGACTAACGAACTTGATTACGATACTTGGCAAAGCATCATAATGTCTTTCTGCCACTTCATATGGAATTTAAAGAAACACTTTATGTATATCTACTAGATACCTTACTGCTCTCAAAATGTACATTGTAAATTATTTATTCATAGCATTGTATAACATTGTATATACGAGGGGTGTACCATAAGTTTCCGGCCTCCATAAGTAATTTGCGATTTATATAAAAACTGTTTTACTTATTTTTCAACATAATCTCCCTTGACCTCAATGCACTGGTTCCTCCGTTTCTCAAGCATACTTAACCCGTCAGAAAACCACTGTTTGTCACGTGACCCTAAAAACTCCTCTACAGCAGCGATGACCTCCTCATTTGTCCCAAATCTTCGGCTCCTCAGTACAGATTTGAGTTGAGGGAAGAGGAAGAAGTCAGAGGGGGCAAGATCTGGAGAATAGGCAGGGTGAGGCAGGATCTTGAAGTCACATTCATGTGCAGCGCTCACTGCTACTTGGGCGGTGTGAACTGGTGCGTTGTCCTGGAGGAGCCAGACACCTCGGCTTAGTTTACCTCTGCGCTTTGCTTTGATTTCATTTCGCAATTTGCGCAATTCATCTGCATAATATGCACCGTTAATGGTGGAACCCTTCTGTAGATAATCTATCAGGATTACGCCCGCGGAGTCCCAGAAACGGAGGCCATGACCTTGCCACTGGAAGATGTGGTTTTGAACCTTTTGGGTGTTGGTGACGTCACATGCTTCCATTGCTTGCTCTGACTTTTTGTCTCTTGTACAAAATGATGAACTCAGGTTTCATCCTGAGTAGCAATATGAGCCATGAAAGCACGTGGATCTCTCCGAAAATCTTCCAGAAGCTGTTGACTAATCATGACCTTCTGACGTTTTTGTTCTTCAGTCAACATTCTGGGCAACCAACGGGCAGACACCTTGTTCATGTGTAAATGTTCATGGATTATTCGTTCCACTGATGTTTTACTCATGTTATGTGCAGTAGCTAACTGTCTAACAGTTACTCGTCTGTCCTGCATTGTTGTATCAAGAACAGCTGCAACTTCATCTTGGGTGGTCACTTCACAAGGGCGACCAGACCGTGGTTCGTCTTCAGTGCTGCGTCTGCCCCTTGTAAATTCAGCACACCACTGTTTGACCGTACTATACGAAGGAGCATTGTCACCTAATGTTTGTACCAGGTCATCATGAATTTGCTTTGGCGTTAACATTTTTAGATGTAGATACTTAATAACGACTCTACATTCGGTCTTCTCCATTTTTTCCAAATGTGAGGGGGTCATGCTGTTTGATAGCAATTTATAGGAACTTGTAGCACGTGGGATTCGTGTTTTGCATGTCATCCACGTGCAGAGATACTGTTCTAGCAACAGGTGCCGTTTGGTTGAGTTTGGGCTATCCGTTCATGTTGAGGCCGGAAACTTATGGGACACTCCTCGTAGTCAAGTAATTTCACTGATGTATTGTAAATAATGTATTTGCCCATGTAAAATCTTCGGATTCAACTCTGGAGGAAATAAAGAAATTCATTCATTCATTCATTTCAAAATCCAATAGAAATATCTGCATAACGCAGAGGCGATATAACGGGACCAATAAAGGACCAATTCCTTGAATAATATGAGTGAGTTAGTATAGTTTTACGCCGCTTTTAGCAATATTCAAGCAATATCACGGCGGGGGACTCCAGAAATGGGCTTCACACATCGTACCCATGTCGGGAATCGAACCCGGGTCTTCGGCGTGTCGAGCGAACGCTTTAACCAATAGGCTACTCGACCGCCCCTGGATAATATGATCCTTCCTATCCATGTGTACCGCCCACACTGCGTTGCCACGTTGGTTGTACATACGGAGATAAGGCAAGAGACATTCAAGTCTCGAATATCTTAAACCACTCACTCATTCATCCACTCACTCATTCACCCACTCACTCATTCATCCACTCACTCATTCACCCACTCATTCATTCATCTACTCACTCATTCACCCACTCACTCATTCACCCACTCACGCATTCACCAACTCACTCATTCATCCACTCATTCATTCACCCACTCACTCATTCACCCACTCACTCATTCACCCACTCACTCATTCATCCACTCACTCATTCACCCACTCACTCATTCACCCACGCACTCATTCACCCACTCACTCATTCATCCACTCACTCATCCACCCACTCACTCATTCATCCACTCACTCATTCATCCACTCACTCACTCATTCACCCATTGATATTTAAACTTTTTTAAATTCCATTAGAATGTACAACTCAAGCTGAAAAAAAACAATACTAGTATCAAATGCACTACAGCAAAAATATCACGATCACTCTTTATGCTGCTAGGAAGCTATATTTTTGGGAACAGGGGTCTAATGCGATTGTAAGAAAGTAGACGTTCGTCAGAACATAGAAATAGCTTTCCAAGGGCCACAGAAGGGGATGTCAAAGATCTATCAAATCTGCCGATGATATTTTCATGTTTACTATTTACAAGTATGTACTATCATAACAAGCCGGACCTGTTACACATTGATACCACTGAGACACGTCACACCATTTATTAATAATAGTTTTCAAGATCCAATTAAAATCCTGCTTGAAGAAGAATCAAGAACCCAGAGCGGCTAATTACCAGTTATCCCAGCCGATAGTGTATCGTATGCCATAGGAATGAAAACGACTAATTGTCGTCTTTGACATGACGATACTAGTATTACAGAAGTAATATAATTCAAAATTCTCCAACTAACCAAGTCTGACAGGGCTATTGCTGGAATGATTACGATTTAATCATAATTAGTTATATGTGATCCGCATCACTGAAAAGATAAAGAGAACAAAGAGCTTGCGTTGCAGCATCATTAACTCTGTCCCGCTTGGTGTCAACGCAGGTTTATTTGGTATTTTTCTTTAAGTATCTTAAGAACCTTGCTTGAAATTGGCGCCACTTGTAATGGGAATCTCATGTTCTGGTCTGGTACATTTGTGATTTAATCACAGTTTTATCTGTTGGTTTGAACGAGGAACTAACTCGTTATTAGTTCGTCTTGTCATCAACATGCCATAATATTAGCTTTGCATCAATATCAATACAAAGTTTAAATATAGAAAGCTAAATTAGGGATGTGTTTATTTAGTCGTTGTTGGTATTTCAACGTTACTGTTTAAGGGTCAATATCATATTCATTTGGAATACACACATGACATGGACAATATGTATCAACATGTGTACATGTACATATGTGTTGGCTCACGAGTGAAGTATAAGCGTTGTTTGTCGTACATGATTGCATACCTGATAGATGGACCAACATCATGTCATTACCCTCTGTAATTAATTACAATGTTTCAATATTTGTAATTCTCCTATTCTTTCTTTCTGTGGTGTTCATGAAACAAATATGGTTATCTAATTTTCTAATCGAGCAGTATTTCTATTTGCCTTGTACGACTACAGATAGATCGTGGTGCCTATGAACGCTATGTCTTTTCTCATGTTGACGGTGACCTTGCCCTTCGATTTTTTAAGCTGCCGCTGAAACACAATGCAAGCATACTCGAGTTTGTTGCATTGCACGTCTTCAGTATAAGGTCGTACAGTTAAGCCTAACATTTTGGGAGAGCACTCTAATTTATCTTTTCCGAATGATACCGATAGGATGTAAATTCAGCTGGGAGATCAAAGGAAACCGAACCATGTTGATTGCACAGTAATAAATAAAATACAAGACTCTCATTAGATACCGTTTTTATTAATATTGAGGCGTTATTAATTAATATTAATTAGGATATATCTTGTGCAGGTACGAAGCCCTTGTTAATGTTAAAAGGGTCTGGTATTAACATGCTGTTAATAATTATTCATAATTTGTTGTTTGGAGGAAACTGCAAACATATTTCAATTTGTGGTTCTCGTGAACGTTTTACTTAGAATGTACTGTGATTTGTTTGCCAATTACTAAATGAATTACTAAATGCCTGACGTGATAATACTAAATTATTAGCATATGCGAGAACAGCTTGCTGTTTAGAGAACTGCATAGTCGAATCATCAGTAACTCTCGGTTAATGAGTCAATTATCCAAGATATATCCTACGTTGTTTGACATCTCTCGTGTCATACCAACTTAATAACCCTCAAGCATTAAAACCTATGTTTTGTTCTCAAATCCGATAGGAACGCTACATTGTCAATAATACCTCGCTCCTAACCGAGTTGTCTCACATTTTCTGCAATCATAGAGTGTGACGAGCCTGTTTCGTTTGATCTGTACTGTTATGTGATGTATAACACTCCTATAACACACTCACTCACTGTCAAATATAACACTTTATAACACACTCACTCACTCACTGTGACATATTACGCTAACTCACCCAGTCATCTTGCCTCTTTATGTTTAGTAAAGCACGACTAGACGTGTCTTCATGTTGAATAGATATGGTGCGTTTTGCACGTTGATGTTTTAAATTTACCAATAGTCCAGCCACATCATGACCTAGAGTGGGCTCCACACATTGTAAAGGGAATAAAACCCGGGTCTTCGGCGTCATGAGCCAACACTTTAACCGCAAGGCTACTGAACTGAACATTAATGTTATAGCCCCTTCTGTTTCTGTGGATAGTTCGGAAGATGTATGATATTAGGTCATAAACAAGTCGTATTTCCCCTTCATCCTGTATTTGTTTGTTGTTTAACGCCGTACTCAACAATATTTTAGCTATGTGCTTAACAAACGAGTCTGGACTAGACAATCCAGTGATTGACATCATGACCATAGATCGCGCAATTGGGATACGAAGACATGAATTCAACAAAGTCACCACGCGGAACCACCCGATCAACTTGGCCGCCTGTTACGATAAACACAGGTTGTTGCGGAGGTATTCTAACCCGGAATCCCAACCAGTGTTAATTAATCCTATGGTCAGATTCTTCATAATGACGTGACGACACAATAATAATAATAATAATAATAATAATAATAATAATAATAACAACAACAACAACAACAACAACAACAACAACAACAATAATAATAATAATAATAGGCAATTGATATTGTACATATTTCCACACCACCCAGGGGCATGCTGAAAGCGCTATTATAACCCCGGTCACTGGATCAGTGTGCACTCAAGAATCATTCTCAGCTCCCTGGGTAGTATACAACCCAAGCTGCCTGTTAGGCGGAAGAACAGATCAGAACAGAACAGTTGTTGTAAACAATGAAATATCAGCTTTTTTCCCAAGCCTTTCCGGAGTTAGACAAGGGGAAAGTTTATCCCCATTACTATTTTCATTGTACATAAATGACCTCAAGCAATCTCTATTGGAACATAACTGTCACGGTATAAATGTTGATTATAATCTTGGTGATGACGCAAACGTATTATTACAATTTATAACTTTACTGTTTGCTGATGATACAGTTTTATTTAGTAGATTTCCCGCCGATTTACAGAAAACCCTTGACTCGTTTTGAATATACTTCACTACATGGAAACTAGATGTTAACATTTCAAAAACAAAAATTATTATTTTTGGCAGTGGCCCTGCTACACGAAGTAAACTCCAGTTCATGTTTGATGGAAACACCTCGAGATAGTAGATAGCTATGTTTTCCTTGGCATAACATTCCATAGAAATCGAAGGATGATAAGCGCAATCAAATATACCGCCTCTAATGCCAGGAAACCTATGTTCTGTCTCCTAAAGAGAACAAGAAATATTCATTTACCTCTCGATTGCCTTATCTCGGCTTTTGATTCTATGGTATCACCTATCTTGTTATACGGTACAGAAATATGGGGGTACGAACATTTTCAATTTATTGAGCATGTTCATTTAACATTTTTAAAATTTGCTACTGGATTAAGAGCATCAACTCCAAACTTTATGGTTTAAGGCGAATAAGGCGGGGAGCCCCTACGCATAATCTCAAAACGTGTAATTAAATTCTGGCATAACATCGCAACACCTATGT
This sequence comes from Haliotis rufescens, assembly GCF_023055435.1. Taxonomy (NCBI): domain Eukaryota; kingdom Metazoa; phylum Mollusca; class Gastropoda; order Lepetellida; family Haliotidae; genus Haliotis; species Haliotis rufescens. The sequence continues at coordinate 27,867,477 of NW_025963846.1, read as the reverse complement.
TTGATAAGAAACTTTCACAAATGATTTATCACTCTGTTGAAAGGAATCATGATGTAAGCAATCCCTGGCTAGAATGGATTAAAACTATGTTAAATAACTGTGGACTAACTCACATTTTCTATAACCCTAACACCTGTAATACCACATGGCTGGTTGCTTTGGTAGGCGAGGTACTACAGGATCGATTCCTACAAGAGGTGAGATGCAATTTGGCATTTGGCAGTAAAGGTAACTGTTATCAGAAAAGCCAAAATGTGAAAGATACCTTAATGACAAAAAATATGTATATTCCAATCTTAAAATTTAGAACATGCAACTATAATTTACCAATTTAAACCAGCCGTTGGAATAATGTAAAGAAAGAGGATCGTGTATGTGAACTGTGCAACACTCCTTCAGTTGCAGACGAATTTCATTATCTGTTAAGATGCCAGGCTCTGTCAAAACATAGAGTTGTATACTTACCAACTGCTTACCAGAATAAATGGTCTTATTTGTATACATTTAAGAGGTTATTGTCCAGACTAAACACTAGAGATCTTAAGAACCTATCGAGGTTTATTGATGAATATTTAAAGCAGTAAGAAAACACAAAACAGAAAAGATATAACATATCCATGCATGACATACTGTCATCCTGTCACATATTAATACTTTGTTTACATGCCTGCTCTTTTGTACTCTTTTGTACCACCGCCGATGGTTTGGAGAGAAATAAACTGTTCTGTTCTGTGCTACTTTGTCTGTTACGTCCAATGAAATCTGTCGGGCAGGTAATCAAGACCGAATTTTATCTGACGTTGGTGTTCTATATTGCAATACCAAGGTATTATTCATGGCATATTGGTGTTTTAAATGACAGCGAAGTTTGATGTTCACGGAAATTTGAGCTTGACACACTGACAGAGATAACATTGTTATACTCTAAGAGTGAGTGAGTGAGTGAGTGAGTTAGGTTTTAACGCTGCTTTTAACAGTATTCCAGTTATATCGCGGCGTGTCAGCTTATTGTGGGAGGAAAGCCCGAAGTGATGCAGGTCTCAGACGTTTACCACTTCGGTGAAACCCACGAGCACGGGTATGGTGCTGACAAACCTAGAAACATAACCGGGGCGAACCGGGATTCGAACCCATAATCATAGGTTTCTTGCGTGCCCAAGGGACGCAACTCTGCATAGCGAATCTCGGCGCCTTAGACGACTGGGCCACCCGTGCCCCCTTATACTCTAAGAGAATGTAACTTGACCTAACTTTGAATGTACCCAGTCATCCCTCTACAGGAAGGTTAGGTACATCTCCCCGGCGCCTTCGTATCCTGTTTAATAACCATTTACACGCGGAATTAATTAACATCAATAAGACAAGTACTTAATTCGGTAACAAAATGTTATCTAATCGCTTATGCTGATGCTTCAAACATGTGAAATTATGTTATGTTTCCGGTCTGAATTATTTAGATATTTGTCATGCATATAAAATTGAATGTACATATTTGTATGTAAATAAATTATCAACGACACGAACATGTCCATTTCAGATATATAGAGCTGAGACAGGGATACTCGCATGAATTTTCCCACACGTGTAAATAATAAAAGAGATATGTTTAATGTGTGATGAAATGGAAATCGTTAGCCTGGTATTTTCATAAAAGCTGTGGGGCAGTTACAAAATAAAATACATATCTACAGATTATGAAAAAAAATTACATGTTGGATTTTTTCTTGATATCATTATACATATATTTTATCTGACCTAGGGTATGTAAGATGTTGGTAAAAATGCGGCGGTTAGGAGATGCGTACAATATCAGTACAGGTATACATATGTACGATCATGTGTTGTTATTTGAATGTTCGGCATTTAAGAATTGATATTCTCCTATGAGCACGATGTTATGTTATGATAATCTTCACATCATTATCAAAATTACCTCCATACCATCGTAAAACGTGCACAGTATGCACGTGTGTGAAATGTCTACTCCATCAAACCCATTTCAAAAGCCTGTTCGTCTCTGTCAATCTATTTTGATATAATTGATGTATTGAATGGCAAGGTTGGAAATGCGTGTAATTTACAGGACTGAATTAAATCTAATCGAACAACTTATGCTGTCGAATGGAAAATTCAAACTAAACCTTCTACTCATTATAACACCTCAATGCCTAAAGTTTCTAAAGTCTCGTTATAATACGAAATACTTAACAGTTTCCCAACATAGGGTCAGAATAAGTTATACAGATAAAACGACATTACTGGATAAATGTGACGGAGTACTTATATACATATCATTATGACAAGTACCTAAATATTGTATCTTTTTCCTGGATAGATTTTGCAAAGATCAGATTGGAATCTGAAGACATCCTGCCAGTGAATATGGTAAATTCAAAATGAGAACATCTCTTTGAAGTTCTAGCACATATTAAGTTGTTGATTAGTGTTCAAAGCAAAGCAGCAATACATAAATTCATTTGCTGTATGAGGCAATGCTGATGATGGCGTGAAGATAGGACGGATGAAGATCTGGCATATGTATGTACTACAGGAATGGGGAGATACAATCTCACGCCGTCATGTTGGCGCCGTACGTGTGATGAGATTGAACAGAAATTGTGTCGCGTGCTTGTGTTTATGATATGAAATTAACATTATACGAGCAAAGTTGTTTTTATTGCAGGCTTTGACACGTCATATTACAGAACGTAAAAAAGACACTTAATAGGACACAGACATGTTCCAGTGATGTTGAGAACGCCGAGTTTATCTGATGGTTGTGCACCTGACCACACTTTTATTATTATAGTGACACTAATCACTGGTAATAGACACGACAATAGACATATATACAAGCACGCATCAAACTGTGTAACAATCTGTGTCCTTTACCATTGTGATCCCAATAAGCTTCACGTGTAATATCAATGTAGCATACAGCAACGCTAACGAAAAAAGCCCGCAATGGGCATGTAGTACATACATTACGGTAAATGTTGCCATTCCATGTCGTTATTTCTCACATATCGTGCATGTAAGATGATCATATGATTTTATTTGGTTTGTTTTTGTTTTTTTTAACGTCGCACTCAGTAATATGCAAGCAATGTGGCGGCGGCTTGTAAATAATCCTGTCTGGACTTGACAATCCAATGATTCATTGTCTGAACAACGACCCGCGCCAACCAAGTCACCGAAACCGAACAACCGATCGATTTGGTTGCCTCTTCCCACCGCCATAGAATCCCCACGGGAGAATATATACTCTCCAAATAAATAATGGATCAGGAAATATAAATGTTATGATCGATCCTCAGAAGAAAGATCAGCTTTGAAAGATGACTGACAGAGAGAGAACGGTTTCGGTACCAAAACCTAAAGTCCCAACACACCCAAAATATTTAGGTGAACCATGTAATTCTTCCGCGGACGTGGGTAGTGGGTCATTCTTGATTTTGGCTCGTCAGTGAAAGGTCGTCAAATCGCTCAGAGCCATAAGTATTGTTCATTTTGATTATTCACAGAAACACGTAAGCTCTCTACTTTTTCTTTAATGCAGTATTAGAGATCAGATTGAGAGTCATATTGTCTACAACGTGATGAGCGGCTAAGGCTGTTGACATGCCTGAAACTAGTAGAACTCAGTGAGAGGTGGCAAATATGTTCAAAGTGTCTCAGTCTGTGATTTGCAGACTTTGGAACAGGTCTCTGCAGACACAACATGATCCCCTATATCCAATTTAATTGTACTAAGATACTGACCAGACGATTAGAAATCGTCGGTAAATCAGCGACCACGTGTTCTACCATCGTAAAAAACGACACATTCTAAAACGATTCGTCTGTCATACAGACCCTGATACAAATATATCCAATACAGCCAAAGAAAGTCTATTATTTTGGCAAGTCTAGATCATTGCAGGCTGAAAATGAAAAGAGTACATGGGTTCCTTTTTATTATATTTTTATTAAGATAATTTAACAACTAGTTTTTTTCTGTAAGATATGTTCATTCCAAATAATAGATGTTAGTCTATAAAAAGACGTCAGTGGTGTTTGGAGCGTAGAAAATCGGGAGAATCGTCGATGATTTCGTGTAACGTTTACAAATGAGTCCAGATTGACTCTGAACCTTCTGAATAAGCATGGACGTGTCTGGAGGCGTCGGGCCGACGAACCTCACGCGAACGTCAACGTAAAGAACATGACAGTGGGGTGGGGGTGGGGTGTGAGATGGCATGGGGTGGGATCACTATGACTGCCAGGACACCACTGTACATTATCCATGGACAAGTCACTGTTAAGTACCACCGAGACAACAAACTGGCGCCAATAGTTGTGACGTTTGCTCGCCATGCTGGTTCAATCTTTAAAGACGACAACGCTAGTACCCATCGTGACTATCATAACTAACTACCTCCAACAGCAATGACCGTGTGCGAAATACGCATCAGTCGGAAAGCGCACGTTAAATCTCCAAAGTAAGTAAGTAAGTAAGTAAGCAATGAATCACCAGAATGCAATGGCCGGCCATCGGGCCTTACCTTTCACCTCACAAAGCACGTCTGGGACATGATCAGAAGACGTGTTCGCCAACGTCAGGGGCCACCAGCTACATTAGCCGAACCGGACCAGGCGCTGCAAGAGGTGTAGACAAGTCCCTCAAATTATCATTTGATTTCAATCAAAACAGAAGCAGGCCGTAGAAACAAGTGTTTGTCATCTGACCAATTGTAGGGATATGACTCATCATTGATCAAGTCATCTCATTAAAGCCCTACCTTTTTCTTATACATCCACGTTCATCACCAGATATTCTTTGTATTTAAGTAATCATCTGTCACTTTCGAATATTCCCTACATTTTGTGGAGACCATGTGATCAAAAACTAGCTGGGAATATCCATATACAATCATTTGTGGTGTTTCATATATATCTTTAAGTGTGCAGGACATGAGGTCATTAAATGTCCTAAATCACACTGTCTCTATGACTGTGCTGAGCCGTTTCAGCAGGTAAACGCAGCAACAGTTATGTTGTCGCATCATGTGCTATATATAGGCAACATGATATGCAAGGACTCGTTATTATGAATTCGATATTTTACATAAAAGTATTGAATAGGTCATCAGATACAGCGAATACTCGTTTCCTTAAAATATTGTCTTTGATACTAATAATGTGGACAACTGAGTTTTTTTAATATGTCATGTTTGATGCCTTTGCAGAATGCCATTCGTATCTCTCTAAGTGGCCCACCACGGGTGGTCCGACATATCTAGCTGCCACACGTGTCATGTACAATGCTTGGAGAAAAAACGTCTTGGAGAAAACAAAATTAAAGTTTGTCATCAGTAAAAGGTGCTAGATCAATGCCTGTAATCGATACCAAGAAGATTATCCATCTAATGTTCCTGATAAACACATTGTCCACGAAATCCTCACGTGTAATAATTTGACAAACATCACAACAACGGTCAATAATCAAATAACAGGAACATTATACATTTAGACAGCTAGGCTTAGATATGATCAACTGTATTTTGTTCTGTTTCTGAAGTACAGAATCAGTTTATGATCCCCGCCTTTGTGATTTCAAAAACAGATTAACTATATTTTGAAGCGTTCTTTCTAATTTTAATGTTTGCTGGAGAACATCTCAGCGTCAAACAGTCAACGTAGAGAGGAACCACAACGATTATTTTAATCTGAACGCACCTAGAATCCTGCCCACCCATATATCTTTAAGTGACATGTATAATAATCTTTACAATTTGTTGATACACAAACCTGCATCTTGAAGTCCGGGCCACGTAACATGTAAACATATCTCATCTGTCTCCTTTCATCTGGAGTAGAACCGTGATAAAATACACTTTGCCGTCTCTTGCTGTACATGCAGCTATCGTGGGTCGAAGATATGCACCGCAGCATACTCGAGATGATTTATGCATGTGGAGTCCTAACTATCATATTTGATGCGCAAAAATAATATACGTGAATGTAAACTCATGACAATGTAAACTTTTATAATTACGATAATAGATGTTCATAGATGCACAGCTGGGTGAACGAGTTACCTGGCGTCAGGTGACTACAACACATGTCTACGCAGTATTTGTTCATCGTTTAATGCCGCACTCCGTAATATTCTAGCAATAAGACCGCCTCCGAGGTCTAGTGGTAGAGCGGAAGGTCCGGGGATCGATCCCCGGCCGCGTCATACCAAAAGACTTTAAAAGATGGTACTTGTTGTTACCCGGCCTGGCGCTCGGCTATTAGGGGTTAAAACAAGGAATGGTCGGCTCGGTGTCAGTATACTGAGTCTGAGTGGGGTATTCATGTTAAACTGCGGTATGGTATCTCAGTGTGCTAGCACTATAAATCGGCATCAGTCCGGACTAGTACAAGCAGTCACACACACACACACACACACACACACACACACACACACACACACACACACACACACACACACACACACACACACACGCTATATAAGGGCAACAATCTTTGACGCGACGTTAAACCCAATTTCACCTCACCTTTCCTTCTAGTGAGTGAGATTTAAAAAACTAGCCGAATAAAATCTTGATCAGGGTGGTAAATTTCAACATCATAAGTAATACTGTTTGTTTGTTGTTATATGCGCACTCAACAATATTCCAGCTATATGACGGCGGCCTGTAAATAATCGAGTCTTGACCAGACACTCCAGTGATTGACATCATGAGCATCGATCCACGCATTTGGGATACGACGCCATGCATCAACAAAGCCAGCTAGCCTGACCATCCGATCCCGTTAGTCGCCTCTTACCACAAGCATAGTCGCCTTTTACGGCAAGCATGGGTTACTGAAGACCTATTTTATCCCGGATCTTGCGGGACCAGTGATAATGAGTAATATGAATTGACAAAGGAAAATGTGAACTTTACAAAGTTAATCCACAGAAGTCGTTTGCTCTGATAATGCAATATCTCCACTCAATTAAGCATGCTTCTTGTTTTCATGACGCATTGTCTCAACAGCGCTGAAACAAGACGTCATATTACTTCAACTGACCAAAAACATCGGAAATACGTTTTGATCCCCGATATCAAGGAATTATTAATTTTGGCTCAACTACTAGCTTCCACGCCGCACGTGAATTGTTGTAATGGCGCTGTATGATAGTGATGAATCCTAAAATTCCCCTCCCCGGTACTCGCAAGCTGACCATTCACCAACCTGATTGTTACTACGCGTAATACCAGGTATAGTACATATTGTCGGGGTCCTCGGAGCCTGTTAATATGAGTTTTTAATGTTTAAACATTTGTCCTCTGTTGCTGAAAACGGAATGTACACATGCAATAATTACATTCATGAGCATCTAATTGTTTTCATGATATAACCAAAGTGTTTAACAAATGCTACAGTTTTAGCGAAGAGTAATTCGGGGTTAATGGCTTTAGTGTAAAATCAACACAATCTTAAGATAGGAAACCTATTTTAGCATTCCCTTTAATTATAGACGTCAGTCAAAGGACAAGGAAGTGAAACAGCCACGCGCTTCCATTCCCCAGTCTTCTTTTCCATGTCTCAGTTTAAAGAAATAAACTAATTTCTCTCTTAATTGCACAAACAAATTTAACTCATTTGAGGACATTGATTGAGTGCGTTTGGCGAAGAGTCCAAAACATCAAGTAAATACACTCGATTACGTTTCCTTTTTTTATTTTAAGAACATACCAGTGCATATAGATGGAAATAGGAATGAACTTTGTAAGTATTAACTAGGCCCATGCTTTGATGGCGGAGGGCGTAGGGTGGCCCAGTCGTCTAAGTCGTCGCGATTTGCTGCGCAGAGTTACGTCCCTTGGGCACGCCAGAAACCTATGATTGTGGGTTTGAATCCCGGTTCGCCCCGATTATGTTTCTAGGATTGTCAGCACCATACCCGTGCTCGTGGGTTTCTCGGTGGTAAACGTCTGAGACCTGCATCACTTCGGGCTTTCCTATCACATTAAGCTGACACGCCGTGATATAACTGGAATAGTTCCTTACTGATGTTCCTGACTGATGTTCCTAACTGGTGTTCCTGACTGGTGTTCCTGACTGATGTTCTCCTGACTGATGTTCCTGACTGATGTTCCTGACTGATGTTCTCCTGACTGATGTTCCTGACTGATGTTCCTTGACTGATGTTCTTGACTGGTGTTCTCCTGACTGATGTTCCTGACTGTTGTTCCTGACTGACTGATGTTCCTGACTGATATTCCTGACTGATGATACTGACTGGTGTTCCTGACTGGTGTTCCTGACTGATGTTCCTGACTGATGTTCCCGACTGATGTTCCTGACTGATGTTCCTAACTATTGTACGTACAAATGTAGTCGTACCATAAATTTCTATAATATTTCACCATGTTTCTGTGTGAGACGGAATATCGGTTCGTTCTGACGTTTTTCATATATTGTGTTTTTGATAGTAATAGTGTTAAACAGGATCATTAATCTCGACCGGACGTACTTATGAATCCCCGTCCTTCGCGACGGCGCATGATGGACGTGCTCACAGACCTGAATATATAAACTGATTATATAGCATTTGCTAAATCCATAAAGTATTTCACCCCGGTTAATCATGTTTAGTTGTTACAACCAGAATAATCCCGAACCAAAACGTGTACAGACGCACAAAGTGTCACGTGGGTAATTGAAGCCGTTACTGGCACAGGGTTATCATGTGTCCACGTTCCTGTCTGTTTGAGCCGAAATGTCCCGAGCGCTGAATTAGCAAACAGCCATGTTCCACAGAGATCACGCCACATTTCACGGAGTTCTCACACTTTCTCTAACTGCGTGCACGAGTTGGAATAGCAGGATATGTGAAGGCTGTAGGCATAAATAGAAATTAGAAAATTAAATAATATTCCTAACTTTCTTTGTGTTTTGTTTGCTTGTTTGTTGTTTAACGCCGCACTCAATAATATTCCAGCTATATGACGGCGGTCTCAAAATAATCGAGTCTGGACCAGACAATCCAGTGATTGACATCATGAGCATCGATCCATGCAAGTGGGATCGATGACATGCATTAACCAAGTCAGCGGGCCTGACCATCCGATCCCGTTAGTCGCCTCTTACGACTTTCTTTGTGTATTAAAATAATTATTCATTCCTGGCGTTGACGTTTTTTATATGTAAATTGCGGACGAACAAGATTTGTGGCAAGAGAGATGTTTGTTTGTTGTTTAACGCCGCACGCAGCAATATTACAGCTATATGACGGCTATCTGTACACCACTGAGTCTGGATTAGACAATCCAGTGATTCATATCATGTCGGCGTACGGCGAAATCGCTCTCACCAGTTCACCGAGCTTGACCACCCGTCACCCATGCCACTCTTCTGACCAACATGTTGTGGGGATTAGTTCTAACCCGGATTAGGGGAGACTAATCATAACGGTACACCTCATACGAGTTCATTGCGACATAAGTTGCATGTATCCATTCGTAGGAACACTTGAAAACAGAATCCGAGTGTTTAACTAACGCAAAGACACATTTACAAGTACAAATATTGGCTATGTGAGCGTGTTTGTTTCATGTTAATTACAAGCTCCCTACATTGTTTTAATTTCTTCCTTACAAAGTGCAGTTTTACTTGAATTTAATTTAATAAAATATATTTAAAATGACACATTCCATTTGTCATAGAACACAAAAAGGAAGAGGGAGACTGAGGGTTAGTTGAATACACAATCAGGTGTTCCAGGTCCGAGTCTTCTAGTATCACACTGCCTCAAACCTATGCCCATGTATATCCGTGTATGTCCGATTGCAAGTCTCCAACACAACGGGCCATGACGTCGTTCTGTGCCGACGACGAAACACTAAGAACATTGTCTGCAGTACACTGAAAGTGGCCAGCAAGTTTATCTTAAGCTCCAGGTTAATCGATGAGCTGAGATAACCATCAAATAACCAATTCCCTTCCACTGATTTACCCACCTGAACTAGAAATTAAGGAGACCAGTGAGACCTCCTCATCTGTTTCATATTTAGATCTATGGGTAAAGACTCAGAGTGACAAATCACTCTCCACAAGACTGTATGACAAGAGGGATGACTTCAACTTTCCAATAGTCAACTTTCCCTTTACGTCTAGCAACATTCCAACAGCTCCAGCCTTTTGTGTCTACATTTTCACAACTTTTGAGATACAATCGAGCATGCTCTTTCTACCGAGATTTCAAAGAGCATCATTGCACAGAAGTTGTTTGATCAAGGTTTCAAAGTTCAAGGCCTCAGTAAAGCTTTCAAAATTTTGTTATGGTAGACATTAAGAGGACATTTCCAAATTTGACGCAGCAGTGACAAAAATGATGTCCGATGCAATTCCCTGATGTGACTTGTACCACATGTTTTTTTCAGGTGAACAATTGACTTGCCTTTGCATGTGTTTGTGACGGTGCCACCGGTGGGACAGGATACGCTCACCTTTTCGCGAACACCTGGTATCATTACTCTTTGATAGTAATTCATAAACCGATGCTCATGATATAGTCGGAATCGTATAATCGAGTCTGCTTTATGCAGAGATTTCTATTGGACATGGAAAGAATTTTGTCGCTTTATTTACCGCCAATGAACTCCATATCTCTTAAGTTATTTAAAAGCAGAATATTCATATCAAAATAATCATTTGGGTTTTAACGTTGCTTTGTACATTAATGTAATTCCATCGCTGTGTGATAGGCCCATGTTGGAGGAAACCCGAAGAGATACATGTCACAACCTACATCCACGGTTATGGCACCTGGTCCTGTGCTCAGGGCACAGGTCACAAATCAAATGAAGTTAAGCAACGTCGGTCTCGGAGAGTAGTTGGATGGGTGACCACGTTAAGCAGATTGGCTCCTGAGAGTTTCTAGGGCTTCGGTCCTGCCCCACACTGAAGCACATGAACCACATGTGGTGTCTCCTTGGGCAAGTGACTTTGTTCGACATGTGCCTCTGTTCACCCAGCAGGGAATGGGTACCCGAAGAAAATTATATGAATGGATCACTGAAAATCAGTGATAACACCAGGTGTTCGCGAAAAAATATAACTGGCGCGGTATGCGGATTTGAATATTCCGTCATTAGAAAGTGACTTTAAAATGTACAACAGTTTCTATTCTTACGTATCGATTCCCAAATTGAAACAATATGCTAACCTAGAAAACTGTACTTTAAAGAACTAAGAGTGAAACCAACAAACACCATACAAGCGGTATACAATCCACAAATGTTTTACAAAATTAAAAAAGTTTACAAATCAACACAGATTACTCAACAGCAATTACAAAGACAGTACACAATAGAGTGGTAGTACAATATTCAATGACAGTATATTTAATATGATGGCAGTGGTCAGTATCAAATACGAAAATACATTTGTGATAGCAAAAGTCAGTGATAATAATGTATTCACCCAGCCGTGACAGTGGTCAAGCTTCCGAGATGGGCCTAGACAGGGAATCCGGGTTGATGAGTGATCTTCACACGAAAGCTGGTCTTGGTGTATTCTCAGTAGATGAACATAAGTGTTCCCTTATATAAGTCTTGCTTCTGGAAACTTCTACAAAGCGTCATTACATCACAGAATATTCCACATGTTTGTATAATGCTCAGTCTCAGTCCACAGTATTCCGGAAGTTTACATATCACACTAGCATCTAAATATAGTAACTTCCTCACCAATGCTTACATTAAAGAGTACTACAATCCTGATAACTAATAATTGTCAAAATACAATGCTATGAACGTCTACCGAATCACAACAGAAGCAAAGTAATACAGTTACAATAATTGTTTAACAATAGATTACACTGCCATGTAACACTATTAGTGTCACTACTTATTAGTGTGGATCGACCAACTTCAGGAGACAGGCGTGCCGTGAAATGTACTCAGATGATGAAGAGATTACAAAGGAAACGGGTAAGTCTGACCTACTCTACCGGTAGCACCCGCCACTAACACAATTGTCGTAAAAACAGTACGTTTGTAAGAAAAAATGTTCTTTGCATTGTGAGATCGTTTACTGTCTTTTAGAATGTACTGAAACAATCGTCATATGAACTGCATATAAGCTATATTCAATAAGGGTTACTTTTAAAGGATGTACATACAGGATGTAGATAACAAGCGACAAAAAAACATTTCCATAATCGTACAACATCTCTACTGAAAGCAGACTCCTTGTGTTTATGAAATACTGACGACAACAGATGTTCGTGGAACGATGAGCGTATCATTCCCCACAGGTAACAGCAGTCATAAACACATGCATAGGCAAGACATTTGCTTACCTAACAAAACACGGGAACACCAATAACCTGTTCTTAGCATGCATCTTTGCGACATTGTTTACTGCCATTTAAATTGTTCGAAAATAAAACCATATTCATTTATAAAATATATAGAGGTTATCACGTGAGTGTGTTTGGGGTGGTAAATCTTTTATATTAGGAATAAACATTGTATTTAGCGAGCCATGCCTAAACAAATTGTTTCTATTTGCCTTTCGCGGCAATCCATCTGTCGGGTAGAGTAACTGCCCTTTATCAAAGGAAATCTATTCTAACCTCTTCTCTATAAGACGTCGCGTTTGTTAAGTCTGTCTGTCCTGCCATAACGTTATGAAGTTCAGTCAGATGTATGGTCAGCGACAAAGCGAAACAAGGTAACCATTCGGACATATGTCGGCCAAATCCAAGGCACAGATATGGAAACAGATCCCGCTGGGCTAGTGTCCTCGCTAAATTGTTCCGCAATTTATATTTCCAAAATTTGTAAAACTGGACCAAAGCTATAATAATGCCTTAAGCCCCATTCACATGGACACTTTAACTTACGTGAGTATATATATTTACATAAGTAAATCTACTTATGGTGGCATGTGAACGCATTTGCTTACGTGAGTAAATATACTCCAGGAGTAAAGAGACATGAGTAAAAGTATATTTGCTACACCTGATGAGGTCTAGTAAAAGTATATTTACTCATAAGTATAAATGCTCCTGGAGTATTTCTGGTCATGTGAACAGATTCTCTATTTGCTAACGTAGGCATATTAAATCCAAGATACTGATAATCAGGAAAATACGTCTGTAGTTCCTTGCAAAGAACATAACATGTTCATACAATGTTTCGCGTGTCATGCGAAAGTTATCGATCCACAGTTTATCATCAAATGATCGTTTGACGACATTGTTCCACCAGTGTTGGAACGTTCTCTCTTCCAAAGTTCTCTTTCCTGGCATAATCCTAAGACTAATCCCATACTAAGAAAGTATGGAAAGTCTCTCTTTCGCCTGTTGTTGACTATCTTCGACAGCGACATGGCCTCAAGTGATAAAAGTCCCCAATTTATTTTATGAAATGATGTTTACTTCTGCCTTGCATAAACTTCATGTGAACGCAATGTAAATATACTTTTGCTTACATGAGTAAATATACTCCATGAGTAAATATGCTTACATGAGTAAATTTTGTCCATGTGAATGGGGCTTTAGCTGCGTCTCAGTTATACACTGATTCTGTTATTAGATTAGACTATTTTTTTCATTATGACAGCAATTATCTCAGTAGTTTCTCCAGGTAACCGATGGTTAATTCTGACACGATCGCCGAATAACAAGGGCGACGCCATGTCTGTTTGTAAACACTAAAAGTAGTCCCTACTTGACCTTTGTGATTTGCGTCTCTATCCGCATATGACCCAAACGGATACCGTTTTTATATCTGTTGGCTTTATCCTGCCGAGAAACCTACCCATTTTTGATAAATTATATTCTCGGAACAATGACTGTTCCGATATTGTCTTTAATCTGCCCACTTACCTTGTATTAGTTACGCACAGCGTTAACTTCTGCTCATCCACCTGCTCACTTTCTTATATTGTAAGCAAAACACATGTAAACATGCCACTGTGTCTTTTGTGGCCATGGAGTTCACACATTTTCCTCAAAGCTTATTTAAGTTACAGTAATAAGCGTTATGTTTGGCATATAAAGAAGGCTCTATTCAACAGTGTTTTGGCAGTTGTCGTGTGCACACCGCCGTGTTGGTTTAACCTCCTTGGCAGGAATCCTCCAGTGGAACCTAAATACACTTGCACAAGACGCTAAGCGCATCTATGCTCAGCATTGGTTGAGCTTTCCTCATCATTTTATTCATTCCCTTAAGTCTGAAATAATGAAACTAATAATTATTCTATTGTGCATTTTTGAACATTTAGCATTTGGTAGCAGTAACGGGTCATTTCAAAAGAATCTACTATGTCTGTCTGTCTGTCTGTCTGTCTGTCTGTCTGTCTGTCCGTCCGTCCGTCCGTCCGTCCGTCCGTCCGTCCGTATGTATGTATGTATGTATGTATGGATGGATGGATGGATGGATGGATGGATGGATGGAAACAAGCTGAAGGTAACATATATGTCAACTATCAATTTAAAGACGTGAAGTGTTTTGGACATCGTCAGGCATCATATTCTATTTCCCTCTACTTGTTTTGCTAACACATCTTGTGTTAACACAAGAGGCTTTCATTAACACAAGAGAAACGTACATATCGGTCACACGTGAATGTGAACTAGCCTCAAACTGAAATGACATTCACACATGCGCAATCGCTGACACTATAACCACATATCCATACATATCTGTACATGGCAATATCATAGGTGGCACCGGGTCTCAGCGAAATGTCTTTAAATCGTTTGCATCGTACAACGTACTTTTATCTACCATTTTAAAAATGGTTCATAGACCTTGAAATACTCCAGGGTACGTTAGTGTTTTGGTATAATTAGAAAACTAGTAATATTTATATAACACAGATATCATAAGACTCAGGAAATTACCTTCACTTGAAAACACGATGTGGGGTATATTTTGAGAAAATCGATACGGTAACTGTGATAGCACCCTTCCTGTAATTAAATAAAGCGACAAAACCCTTTCCATATCCAATAGAAATCTCTGCATAAAGCAGAGTCGATATTACGATTGAGACTATATCGAAAGCATGTGTTTATGAATCACTATCAAATAGTGATGATACAAGGTGTTCGCGTAAAGGTGGGCGTATCCTGCGCACCGGTGGCATTTGTCACAAACACATGCAAAGGAAAGGCATTCCACTAAACCCAGCCTGAATGTCTGAAAGTGTCCTATATTCATCCTATGATAAAAAGTGTATACACCTAAAGGATTAGTGTGTCACACACATGGGGCTCACAGCCTCAATGTAGCACACATATAACACCAGTGGGAGTAACATTTATCACCACACTGTCGTAAGAGCCGACTAACGGGATCGGCGGTCAGGCTCGCTGACTTGGTTGATGCATGTCATCGTATCCCAAATTCGTGGATCGATGAACATGATGTCAATCACTGGATTGTCTGGTCCAAACTCGATTATTTACAGACCGCCGTCACATAGCTGGAATATTGCTGAGTGCGGCGTTAAACAACAAACAAACAAACAAACAAACAAACAAACAAACCATCATCTTTTCTGTTTGCAAATCTGGAACATTGGACATTTTAGAAAGCTTCTTACAAAAGGGGTTGCAGTTATACTAGCTTTGTCCTTGGTCAGGTCTCAAGATGCAATATGCTTGCTGACCGGTGCCCCTCAAGTGCTGACCATGACATTACAATAAATACATAAAAAACACTGGGTTTATCACTATGCCCTAAACGCGAGCCCGTAAGTGTGTGGCTGCTTGTACTAGTCCGGACTGATGCCGATTTTTAGTGCTAGCATGAGATACCATGCCTCAGTTTAACATGAATACCCCACTCAGACACAGTATACTGACTCCGAGCTGACCAGTCCTTGTTCTAGCCCCTTAATGCCGAACGCCAAACAGGGTAACAACAAGTACCATCTTTTAACGTCTTTTGTATGACGCGGCGGGGATCGAACCGCGGACCTTCCGCTCTCGGGCGGACGCTCTACCTCTAGACCACGGAGGTGGTCGCACTGTGCATCACCATCAGTGTATACTAGTAATACCCAGTTAACTTGTGTCACATCTCAAGAAATCATCTCGAGTCTGCCCCTGTTTTCACGTCAACACGCTATGGAGAAAATGTACATCTCATTTACAGTAATTGTAATCAAAATCTGCCCTGTATATTCTACGTTTAAAGCAGTTCTCGAGACTCAAGCCCATCTTATTAAACGTTCCAGTGTGCACTTCGAGCATGTCACAGTGAATGAAGATGAGCGCGTTATAAACGAATTATTAATAATATTTATACTATTAATACCTATCGTTTCAGATCATAGCTAACAACTAAACTCTAGGCTCATCCATTCGATCAACACGTTATATATTTTTATGTCCCTCTTTTCTTTAGCCTGATGGTGTACAGTAAACTACGGTTATAACGAACTCAAAGGGACTACTAATTTTAGTTCGTTATAACCGTAGTTCGTTATAAGTACATATACAGCATGACCACAGCAAGTAGTTGGGACCAGAAAGTAAGTTCGTTATATCCATCAGTTCGTTATAAGCGTGTTCGTTATAACCGTAGTTTACTTTAATTGAATCTATCCTTACCTACATCCAGAACAAGAGGAAATGCTCATCGCTAAATATAAACTTTGATTAAACCGATTTCTGTCTGTTCTGATATTTCTGTATTTGGTCGATTGGTGTTGGTTTGGAAAGAGCCCACTGTCTATGAATGTAGTTTCGGAGTGAGTGGCTGTATTTTACAATGATAATACATTCAGACTGTTTTCAACTAGTCAAGAAAGGGCCGTACAATAACCTTAACTACACTATGACAGATTATTATCTTAAACCAGTATGTAACCATAAAAAAATATCACTATACATAACAATACTTCAAAGAAAACGGGCTATAACTCGCCAGCAACCGATAGTTTTGGAGTGTAAAAGATAATGCCAATGGCAAATACAGCTATAGCTTATATGAGGAATTGACGAGCGGATGTTTATTGCTGACTAGTTCTGTGGGTATTACACAGCTCATCCAGCACACGTGTTATTCGAATCAGGTTTCATTAATGACTCATGACACACACCACGCCTTACTGCATATTTATACAATCCTGCTCCATCCGAAACTGACGCGAACGTTCCATGGTTCTGGTTATGTCTTGTTCACTTAAAACTCAAAGAAAACTTAAACGAGGAAGCTCATGAACCCGTATACAGACTCCCGTTATGTTTTATGCTCATTTATCTTCCAACCTGCTGTTACTGCTTCTGTGGCCCTATATCCTACTGCATTGCGCATACAGCACGCCGGTGACATCCATATCGTTTTCTTGATATATCATCTTTGACTCAACTTCAAGAGTAGTGCTTATATGCAATACAAATATAAAAAGATTCGTAGGTTTGTGATCAAAAGAGATATTAATAACGACGTTGATAACATGGTTTCTTATGTAAGTTAGGTATCTCCATAACGTTATGGACCCGTGAAGATCCGGGGATAGGTCTTCAGCAACCCATGCTTGCAATAAGAGGCGACTATGCTTGTCGTAAGAGGCGACTAACGGGATCGGGTGGTCAGGCCCGCTAACTTGGCTGATGCATGTCATCGATCCCAATTGCGTGGTTCGATGCTCATGATATTAATCACTGGATTGTCTGGTCAAGACTCGACAACCAACAACCAACCAGAACGTTATGTAGCAGTACGTAGTATTTCCTAGTCTTCTTTAGCATTTCTTTCTAGACGCTAGTACTCAACGCAAACATGTTCTCTATGTGAATGGTACTGTCATTCCTATCACGGGGCACGGGTGGCCCAGTCGTCTAAGGCGCCGCGATTCGCTGTGCAGAGTTGCGTCCCTAGGGCACGCCAGAAACCTATGATTGTGGGTTCGAATCCCGGTTCGCCCCGATTATGTTTCTAGGTTTGTCAGCACAATACCCGTGCTCGTGGGTTTCACCGAGGTGGTAAACGTCTGAGACCTGCATCACTTCGGGCTTTCCTCACACATTAAGCTGACACGCCGTGATATGACTTGAATACTGTTAAAATAGGCGTTAAACCCAACACACTCCCTCTATTTGTATAGTTTTATTAACACTGAATACTCATGTACCCTTTATAATGTCCTGTCTGTTGATACTGACGAACACCACGATGACTGCACTGGTGGTCAGCAGGAGGTAGGTCCAGTTGGTGAGGTAGATGAACCACACAGCGCCCAACTCACTCACTCACTCACTCATTCCTATCATCTGCTGCTAGCGACGAGTATTTTGTTTTTTGTTGTCTATACAGTGATCTGAAAGGATAATTCTGAATCTTATGTATTAGAGGCCTTCTTCCTTTTCATTTTAAATATAACATGGTGCTCTCATCTGAAATGACAACGCGAACCTGCGATGACACTTTCTTGCAAATCATATAATCGGTAGAGCAAAATGTAAAAAAACCATATGTTTCATCTTCACATCCTTTCAGGCCCATCAGTCATGTTTGAAGCCTAGTAAAATCTAAAATAGAAGGAATAACTGAACAGTTCCTGGTGCATTATCATATTGCGGAAATGTAGTTAATAATCCATTCATCAACTGTATATCACGGTTGGGTGGCTGCACTTGTCATGCAAACACTCCTAGCGACATGCTATTAATTACTAGACTACGTCAACTTGAAACAATACATTGCAATAAATATGCTTTCATCTTTCTGGTGATGCCGTCAAGTGCACTACTGTACGGGAAACAATTAAATAGCATTTAAATTTTGACAATAAAATCTGTATCACTGATGCACCTGACGCACCTGCAGAATATGCTCAAACAATTAACTCATGATAATCAACCTTATACGGAGCCTATGAGTGGCGACACTTTTTACAGTGAATGGAATTTTGTTACTCGAATAATCCATAAATATTATGGATCTTTGTATAATGTATAGTGTGATTGTAGTAAAACGCTGTTTTGATTATATAGTAGCAAACCAAACTGGTGTCTTGATAATATGTTTCAAAATAAATAACCATTTTGACGTTTTCTCAATGTCGCCGGGTGCCAGGAATTTTCAGATAATCAGGTTCCGCACTAAGGAGGTGTAACTGTACATAATTAATAGGCAATTAAAACTGTAACTGAAAACATGACACGTGAAGAAGGTGTATTTCTCACCGACGCCGTGGTTGCAACCTCCACATTATGCTAAAAGCTTGTGACGTTATTGAATATGTAAGACTTTCCCCAAGGTGTATTCGGTGCAACGTTTGTGTCTCGTAAACAATGTTGGTATCTCCATTGTAACGCAACATACCATCTGGCCTGTCAGAACCACTTAAACATGTGATTGAAAACCTTTCCTTAATGTTGAATAGATTGACAAAAACAACAATGCAATGAACTATACGATTGATAAAAAGCGACTTGGCAATTATGACACATAAAAAAGTGTGTTCTTATAATCCTCATCAATCACTAATTAACTCGCCCATGGCAAAGTCAGAAAAAAAACTTTTTTGGGAAAGGAAAGATTTCGAAAACTCTTTATTTGCATTGCGGATCGTATTGTCACACGATCTGCACTGTAGAGCATCTCGTGTTCAGGAGGAAGCCAATTCATGTAATATCTATAACAAAATAAAACACATAGAAGGATACAACAGTCTGTGTAATCTATAACAGATAAACCACGTAGAAGAATACACCATTCTATGTACTCTATAACATATAAGCACGTGGAAGTATAGACGTGTATATGTAATCTATAACAGATAAAACACGTAGAAGCATAGAAGAGTCTATGTAATCTATAACAGATAAAACACGTGGAAGCATAGAAGAGTCTATGTAATCTATAACAGATAAAACACGTGGAAGGATACACCAGTCTATGTACTCTATAACAGATAAAACACGAAGAAGCATACACCAATCTGTGTA
Source organism: Haliotis rufescens (assembly GCF_023055435.1). Lineage (NCBI taxonomy): Eukaryota > Metazoa > Mollusca > Gastropoda > Lepetellida > Haliotidae > Haliotis > Haliotis rufescens. The sequence goes on along the minus strand of NW_025963846.1, from coordinate 27,847,517 downwards.
ATCTATAACAGATAAAACACGAAGAAGCATACACCAGTCTATTTACTCTATAACAGATAAAACTCGTGGAAGGATACACCAGTCTGTGTAATCTATAACAGATAAAACACGTAGAAGGATACACCAGTCTGTGTAATCTATAACAGATAAAACACGTGGAAGGATACACCAGTCTGTGTAATCTATAACAGATAAAACACGTAGAAGGATACACCAATCTGTTTAATCTATAACAGATAAAACACGTGGAAGGATACACCAGTCTGTGTAATCTATAACAGATAAAACACGTTGAAGCATACACCAGTCTGTGTAATCTATAACAGATAAAACACGAAGAAGCATACACCAATCTGTGTAATCTATAAGAGATAAAACACGAAGAAGCATACACCAGTCTATTTACTCTATAACAGATAAAACACGTGGAAGGATACACCAGTCTGTGTAATCTATAACAGATAAAACACGTGGAAGGATACACCAGTCTGTGTAATCTATAACAGATAAAACACGTTAAGGATACACCAGTCTGTGTAATCTATAACAGATAAAACACGTTGAAGCATACACCAGTCTGTGTAATCTATAACATATAAAACACGAAGAAGCATACACCAATCTGTGTAATCTATAACAGATAAAACACGAAGAAGCATACAACAGTCTATTTACTCTATAACAGATAAAACACGTGGAAGGATACACGAGTCTGTGTAATCTATAACAGATAAAACACGTGGAAGGATACACCAGTCTGTGTAATCTATAACAGATAAAACACGTAGAAGGATACACCAGTCTGTGTAATCTATAACAGATAAAACACGTGGAAGGATACACCAGTCTGTGTAATCTATAACAGATAAAACACGTTGAAGGATACACCAGTCTGTGTAATCTATAACAGATAAAACACGTTGAAGCATACACCAGTCTGTGTAATCTATAACAGATAAAACACGAAGAAGCATACACCAATCTGTGTAATCTATAACAGATAAAACACGAAGAAGCATACACCAGTCTATTTACTCTATAACAGATAAAACACGTGGAAGGATACACCAGTCTGTGTAATCTATAACAGATAAAACACGTGGAAGGATACACCAGTCTGTGTAATCTATAACAGATAAAACACGTAGAAGGATACAACAGTCTGTGTAATCTATAACAGATAAAACACGTGGAAGGATACACCAGTCTGTGTTATCTATAACAGATAAAACACGTGGAAGGATACACCAGTCTGTGTAATCTATAACAGATAAAACACGTGGAAGGATACACCAGTCTGTGTAATCTATAACAGATAAAACACGTAGAAGGATACACCAGTCTGTGTAATCTATAACAGATAAAACACGAAGAAGCATACACCAATCTTTGTAATCTATAACAGATAAAACACGTGGAAGGATACACCAGTCTGTGTAATCTATAACAGATAAAACACGTGGAAGGATACACCAGTCTGTGTAATCTATAACAGATAAAACACGTGGAAGGATACACCAGTCTGTGTAATCTATAACAGATAAAACACGTAGAAGGATACACCAGTCTGTGTAATCTATAACAGATAAAACACGTTGAAGGATACACCAGTATGTGTAATCTATAACAGATACAACACGTGGAAGGATACACCAATCTGTTTAATCTATAACAGATAAAACACGAAGAAGCATACACCAATCTGTGTAATCTATAACAGATAAAACACGAAGAAGCATACACCAGTCTATTTACTCTATAACAGATAAAACACGTGGAAGGATACACCAGTCTGTGTAATCTATAACAGATAAAACACGTAGAAGGATACACCAATCTGTGTAATCTATAAGAGATAAAACACGTGGAAGGATACACCAGTCTGTGTAATCTATAACAGATAAAACACGTAGAAGGATACACCAATCTGTGTAATCTATAACAGATAAAACACGTTGAAGGATACACCAGTCTGTGCAATCTATAACAGATAAAACACGTAGAAGTATACACCAGTCTGTGTAATCTATAACAGATAAACCACGTAGAAGGATACACCAGTCTGTGTAATCTATAACAGATAAACCACATATAAGGATACACCATTCTGTGTAATCTATAACAGATAAACCACATAGAAGTATACACCAGTCTGTGTAATCTATAACATATAAAACACGTAGAAGGATACACCAGTCTGTGTAATCTATAACAGATAAAACACGTAGAAGGATACACCAGTCTGTGTAATCTATAACAGATAAAACACGTAGAAGTATACACCAGTCTGTGTAATCTATAACAGATAAAACACATAGCAGGATACATCACAGTGTGTAATGTATGACAGGTAATACGTACACGCATATTAGACGAACATGAAATAAGCCAAACTTGAAATGGAGGTCGTTAGATCAAGTGTCTTTAAAATGGTATTCAGTACTTTCAGTGAATTGCGACTCACTCACTCACTCACTCAAGCTGTGAGTCTCGTTGTTCATCATTAGCAATGCTCGTTACTGATATCGCGGTCGTGCGTGTTCAAGAATGCAAGAAAAATATATAATTTTTATAAAATGCTAAGATTTTTAATTTTGAATCAGTAACATATTTTTACGAAAACCTGTAGATGCCGGTGAACGACCACTCAGTCATAGTTTGTTCTTTGTTATCTTTATACATGTATTTGAATAAGTGTGTTTATTTGGGGACATTATTAGTGTTTTGTTCGTTTTTTTCTTCGTTATTGTTCTGGAAATAGTCGCAGACTGCCGACTTATCACTGTCTGTTCTGTAAAATAAATGTCTGGTATGTAATTATATATGTGGGTTGCGTCCAGGAAAATAAACGTTGCGCAGAAGGATAGGCTAACGAGGTGATGATAGCCACTGTGTATGCCTGAGCTTGTACTTAGTCACTGATAACGCTAAATATATGATTTACGATTTCACAGCTCTTTATCGAAATTATAAAACTTCTCTCATTTTTTTCCAAGGAATTTGCTCTCTTAGACAACACTTTTTCTGTCCTCATTTTTCATTCCAAAACTGGGGCACAGGTGGCCAGTCGTCTAAAGCTGAGCAGTGTCGCACCCCTTCAACGTGGGGTCGAATTCTAGATTCTCGGATCAAGACGGTTGGTTTGTCAGCACAATACCACAATAGACTTGCATCAGGCTCTTGTTTTCCTCCTATATAAGCTGACGTGCTCTGATACAACTGAAATATGTTCAAAGTGGCTTTAACGCAAATCTTAATTTATAGAGTGTGTCCCACTTTTGCGCAAATAGAATGATATGAGATGATTAAGGTTACACACAACCAAATGTTTTCCCATAGACTTCTATAGTAACGTTATAATTTTTTTTAACTATTACCTGCACGTGTGTACACAGTTTGGCCTTAGAGCAGCAATAAAAACATAAAAAATGACAAGCTTAGCAAGCTCCTTTTCCGAGTACAGGAAGCTAAACACACCACCCCCAGTTTCGCACCAAATGTCACCTACTTGAAAATAGCTGTGGTCACATTCAGCATAAGTCATAATGTTGAAAAATACAGTACTAAATATAGAAAAACATGGTCAGTTTTAATAACTGGATGGATGTACATTTAAAAGACATAAAAATCTTACAGAATATCCTCCAATCACAGCCTGCAGATATCTCTCGATCTGCACTGAAGGCTCCATACGAAAACCGCACTGACCCAACTGGTTCTGATTTGGTGTAGTAGAACCTTAGTGTTTCCTTTAGGTTCTGTCCCATTTTAGGACTGTCCACCAAACCAACTAGATGGTGACGATGTTCCTTGACTTTGCTCACGGTTGTTGTTGAATTTCTAGAGGATTTGAATACAGTAAACATTTGACTTACCAGCACTGCATTTAGAATGAATGAATGCTGTGTTGCATCAGCAACTGTCCAGCTATTCGCGGCGCTGCATTTTGAGATGCTGCCGCAAATGCTTCAATGAACAACGCATCAAAACTACAAGCATCTATTTCCTCACACAATACCGGAGGTACACTATGTGCAGTGGCATTTCAGAAGTAAGATAAACTTAAGTAAAGGGCCTAGCAACACTACAGATGGGGAAAATATATAAATGGTTTCTTGAGCGCAACCCTTACAGATGTTTGTGTGCAGTTTCAAAGGTATACGTTCTGTGTACGTGTGTCTGTGCGATCTGTTGTGTACATGCTGAATGCTGTAGTTTGTATTGGGTAACACAGTACACGCCTAGGGTCGTGTGTGAAGCCATCTTCTGTTCTCTGACAGACAGCGCTGTTACTTTTTTAAAAGAGAAACGAGAACAATGCCCTTAGATGTACATTATGATCATTTTGTCTATATATTTTTTATTCGCGAATGCGTAATATGCATAAGGACTGAAAATTAATTGTGCGTTGGACGACAAACTATTGTTTCATTTTGACTCAAAATTCAGAATAAGTGAAAACTTTAAAATTATAATGAAACTGAGCGAAAATATCTGCTGACATCATCACGAGCATGTTTCCTTCCACAGTATTGTGCATCTAATACATGTAAAAAGATATGTGTTGGTAAATGTGTATCGCCGACAAATGTTTCGGGAATGTTGTGAAAATAAATGAATGGATCGCTGAAAATCAGTGATGACGCCAGTTGTTCGCGAAACGAGAAAGCATGACTTGCTCTGGTAGTGACACCCGTCACTCATAATTTGCATGACATAGTAGGTGTTGGCGTTAAGTACACCTGGATAGTTATTTTCGTTGACAATTTCTTAATATCGCCCTTATATAACGCTTTAACGTTTTCGCGACACGGTCTCCTTTCAATGTTAACTGACATTATATTGTATCATTGTTCCTAGTCGCTTAGATACTTAGCGACTACTGTTGGTTGGTTGGTTGGTTTGTTGTTTTACGCCGCACTCAGCAATATTCCAGCAATATGACGGCGGTTTGTAAATAATTGAGTCTGGACCAGACAATCCAGTGATTAATATCATGAGCATCGATCCACGCAATTGGGATCGGTGACATGCATAGACCAAGTCAGCGAGCCTGACCACCCGATCCCGTTAGTCGCCAAGCAAGTACGACAAGCATAGTCGCCTTTTACGGCAAGCATGGGTTGCTGAAGACCTATTCTAACCCGGTTCTTTACGGGTCAGCGACTACTGTATCTGTATGGCGGCGGTCTGTAAATAATCATGTCCAGACCAGACAATCCAGTAACTGATACAATGACCATCGATCCATGCAATTAGGAGACGATGACCGAGTCAGGGAGCCTGAACACCCGATCCCGTTAGTCGCCTCTAACGGGTTGCTGAAGACCAATTGAGATCCAGATCTTCGCAGTAGGGACAGGTGTTTCTGGAAGGGCAATACATGCTTACCCGTTCCGCGAACACATGGTGTCATCACTAAATTGCAGTGACTCATTCATAGAATTGTCACAACCATGACGCTATTTATGCGAAATGGAATCTGTTTCGGTAGATAATCATTACGGATGATTTTTGACGCATTGAATTTAGCCGGAGTACAATGAACTCGCTTATCGCAATGGAAATAGTTGTGTCTTTAACCAACATGATATTATGAGGAACAAGGGGCGGTCGGGTAGCCTAGTGGTTAAAGCGTTCCGTCACGCCGAAGACCCGGGTTCGATTCCAGACATGGGTACAATGTGTGAAGCCCATTTCTGGTGTCCCCCGCCGTGATATTGCTGGAATATTGATAAAAGCGGCGTAAAACCATACTCACTCACTCACTCATGAGGAAGAAATTAACTATTCCTTAAATAAATTTAATAAAGAAACGTTACAAGTTCCATTCCAGTTTAGAAAAAAACCGTGTAGTAATCTGTATCATTGCCGGCTAGCCTTATCTCCATCCAATCTATGAAAAATAATTACATATTTAGTTTTAAGTAATCAAGTTGGAATCCAGTTGATTTTTTGATAATAATTTACTATAGAAGACACGTTAGATTTAATTATCATTTTAAATCAACATTAACGTGGAGCCGAACAGATACAGACTGCATATGTAAAGCTCGCCCTGTGCAGCGAAGATGTGATGCTCGCGTTACCAAAACATGATTGCACATGTATGTTGTAGAGACAAGTATAAAGATGCGAGCCCAAAATACAAGCAAACAAATTGCGAAGTTAAACATTTTCAGTTAGATGTATGCAAGATATTCGTTTATCAGGTAGACTTTAACACTTGCAAATGTACTTTTGTGATTAGTACCCGCTTACTTAGCCTGTATCATTATTTTCCTAACGGAAAAATACCATGTGTGCTTCCATCTGGGATACCACTGACATAAAACATGACCCTCTGATAAAACATCAACATCGCATCTTGAAAAGTTAAATGTTTTCATGATCAGAATAATATATTCATATTATCTATATAAGCTGTTACGGTGATGTTAAACGCGAGGCATATGTACATGGATATTGTACACACTTGGAATATGGCCTCTATGGGAATATGGTGTTATTTAAGACAATCCCTGGTTATGACGTCCTCAAATAAATCGTATTTCACTGTCCATGGGTGGACGATAAACTGCATTTACAAATTCACACCAATTATCAAAGGACGAGCTAGGAATAGGAAACTACAATGAAGTTGGATCGGTGTATACGCGGGATATTGTCGATTTCAAATGACATGCATAATAAGACAGTTTAGAATTCGAAACTAAATGGTCATTTTTAAGTATGACATAAATTATGTCCGATGCAATCCAATATTTTAACATGCGTTTTGTGCGAACACTTTATCGTGAAAGATATGTACATTCAAAATTGTCATTTTTCCGTATCAGTATCTAAGAAACTATCAAGTTATTCCCTCTTTAAACACAGTTTCTGTGGAGAGCAATATTTATTAGATGTGACACTAAAAACATTTCGAATTGCACTTGCAAGATTCAGATGTGGTTCACACGAACTCTTTATCGAGACGGGAAGATATATGGGGATCGTCAGAGAACACAGAATTTTTCAGTTTTACTGTAGAAAGTGAAAACCTTTTCTTGGTATTTTGTCCATTGTATGCTGAACTCAGAACACAGTTCCTGGATAAATATTATATCCGTTATTCAAGTTTACAGAAATTTGTTACATTAATGTCAAGTAAGAATGCAGTATTAACGAAAAAAAGTTCCAAATGTGTTACCTTATAAATATATATATTTATATATACACCCATTACTATATAATATGTACTATAGGCTTATGGCCTCTCAGTATTATGAATAAACACACACAGATATATATATATATATATGCATGTATGTATGTGTGTATGTATGTATGTATGTATGTATGTATGTATGTATGTATGTATGTATGTATGTATGTATGTATGTTTGTATGTATGTATGTATGTATGTATGTATGTATGTATGTGTGTCTATATATATATTGGATATGTATGTATGTATGTATGTATGTATGTATGTATGTATGTATGTATGTATGTTTGTATGTATGTATGTATGTATGTATGTATGTATGTATGTATGTATGTATGTATGTATGTATGTATGTGTGTCTATATATATATTGGATATATATATATGTATGTATGTATGTATGTATGTATGTATGTATGTATGTATGTATGTATGTATGTATGTATGTATGTATGTATGTATGTATGTATGTATGTATGTATGTATGTATGTCTATATATATATTGGATATATATGTATGTATGTATGTATGTATGTATGTATGTATGTATGTATGTATGTATGTATGTATGTATGTATGTATGTATGTATGTATGTGTGTCTATATATATATTGGATATATATATATGTATGTATGTATGTATGTATGTATGTATGTATGTATGTATGTATGTATGTATGTATGTATGTATGTATGTATGTTGGATATATATATATGTATGTATGTATGTATGTATGTATGTATGTATGTATGTATGTATGTATGTATGTATGTATGTATGTATGTATGTATGTATATTGGATATATATATATATGTATGTATGTATGTATGTATGTATGTATGTATGTATGTATGTATGTATGTATGTATGTATGTATGTATGTATGTATGTATGTATATTGGATATGTATGTATGTATGTATGTATGTATGTATGTATGTATGTATGTATGTATGTATGTATGTATGTATGTATGTATGTATGTTTGTATGTATGTATGTATGTATGTATGTATGTATGTATGTATGTATGTATGTATGTATGTATGTATGTATGTATGTATGTATGTGTGTCTATATATATATTGGATATATATATATGTATGTATGTATGTATGTATGTGTGTCTATATATATATTGGATATGTATGTATGTATGTATGTATGTATGTATGTATGTATGTATGTATGTATGTATGTATGTATGTATGTATGTATGTATGTATGTATGTATGTATGTATGTATGTATGTATAATCCCTGTGGCTTACCTTATTACCATAATGGGTGGGGTGAGCATGCTCAGTGGCTTGGTTGATACGCCGGAGTGGTTCCTTGCTAATGATATAGATGTGTGGGTTGACTGGTCCAGACTCGCTTGTTTACGAGCCGCCCTACATGGCTGGGGATTTGCCTTGTGCGACGTTAAGAATGAAACAAACAGTGTTTTTGAATGAAAATTGTGCGAGTGGCGGTACTTTGGGTACACTAGGACATGCTTGCCTTTTTTGCGAACACTTTATATCATTGCAGATTCGGTGCTCATCTATCGGCACAGCAAAAACACATTCCAGCGATAGGGTGCGTCTACACCAGTTAATCTATCATACGCTTTCTTTGGGTACATGAAGCTTTCGTTTGTGTAGGGCGATGCTTCCACTGACAGCTATTCATAACGCACATGCACGTTTTCTTTCGTTAATGCAGCTGTTATATATCAATTTACGTTTCCAAGGTAGCACGTGGCTCAATCGGGAGAAGAATGTCAGTGACCTTGGTAACATAAGGAGAACAATGCATGTAATGCAGCTCACTAACTCACCAACTCATCTTAGGAGACTCATTTCCACTTATTAATATGACACAATGATGCATCCATTATTACCGTAATACACTCATGTATACGCCGGTGTGTATGTACAAGCCAGGTGTTCAGAACTCATGGTACAAGAGTGTTTCAACCCATTCACTATGGCTACCAGTAAGGCACTGACGTTCCACACATTCACTTTGGCTACCACTGAGGCACTGACGTTTTATCCAGTCACTATGGCTACCAGTAAGGCACTGACGTCCCACACATTCACTATGGCTACCACTGAGGCACTGACGTTCTATCCAGTCACTATGGCTATCACTAAGGCACTGACGTTCCACACATTCACTATGGCTACCAGTAAGGCGATGACGTTCTATCCAGTCACTATGGCTACCACTGAGGCACTGACGTTCCATCCAGTCACTATGGCTACCACTAAGGCACTGACGTTCCACACATTCACCATGGCTACCACTAAGGCACTGACGTTCTATCCAGTCACTATGGCTACCACTGAGGCACTGACGTTCCACACATTCACTATGGCTACCACTGAGGCACTGACGTTCTATCCAGTAACTATGGCTACCAATAAGGCACTGACGTTCCACACATTCACTATGGCTACCACTGAGGCACTGACGTTCTATCCAGTCACTATGGCTACCACTGAGGCACTGACGTTCCACACATTCACTATGGCTACCACTAAGGCACCGACGTTCCACACATTCACTATGGCTACCAGTAAGGCACTGACATTCTATCCTGTCACTATGGCTACTACTGAGGCACTGACGTTCCACACATTCACTATGGCTACCACTAAGGCACTGACGTTTCACTCATTCACCATGGCTACCACTGAGGCACTGACGTTCTATCCAGTCAGTATGGCTACCACTGAGGCACTGACGTTCCACACATTCACTATGGCTACCACTGAGGCACTGACGTTCCACACATTCACTATGGCTACCACTAAGGCACTGACGTTCCACACATTCACTATGGCTACCACTAAGGCACTGACGTTCCACACATTCACTATGGCTACCACTAAGGCACTGACGTTCTATCCAGTCACTATGGCTACCACTGAAGCACTGACGTTTCACTAACTATGTAACTAACTGATGTTATGAGCACCTCAAATGGTGGACGTTGTTCATTGTCTGTCTTCCTCACAGTTGAAGTTTTTCAAGAAGAAAAAACAGAAACCTTACCAGCGTAAACTCTGAATGCACCAAATATACTCATGGTGAAGGACAATAAACTGATTCAGCAGGTATCACGTGGTAACGTACTTCAATATGTGTTTGTAAATGTCCTCCTGTTAGATAGAATCACGTCCTGCCATTGCTCGTGGGAACACGATGAAATAAAAGAGATCCATCTACTGAAACAACACTATAGACAGAAAGGGGTATTTTGTGCCTTTTAATTATATGACGATAACCCATATCATGCAGTGTTCTTGAAATGACGTAAACACTGACGGACTACTTCCACATTTCTGGGGAAACCCCTGGGAATTCCCCAAACACGAAAACATACATAAGCGTTCTTTCTGATCATTTAGAACCTTTATTCTTGGTCTCAGCGTTTCAATATACATTGAGAAATGTAAGAGAGCGTGACTGTATGATTGTTCACGAATATCCTCGCCGCGGCCTATCCTAATGAGTGAGTGAGTGAGTTAGGTTTAACGCCGCTTTTAACAGTATTTCAGTTATATCGCGGCGTGTCAGCTTAATGTGGGAGGAAAGCCCGAAGTGATGCAGGTCTCAGACGTTTACCACTTCGGTGAAATCACGAGCACGGGTATGGTGCTGACAAACCTAAAAACATTATCGGGGCGAACCGGGATTCGAACCCACAATCATAGGTTTCTGGCGTTCCCAAGGGACGCAACTCTGCACAGCGAATCGCGGCGCCTTAGACGACTGGGTCACCCGTGCCCCCCTATCCTAATGAACAAACAATGAAATGTATAACGACGCGCTGTTATTGTGACTGACTTACTGAGGTAGTTCTTTACAGACCTTGCTCATATAATGAGCATTTGATTTGAACACATGTGCTGCGTAAGATGTTTCTGAAGAGCAAGTTGTGCATCCATACGCCCATGTCACCTCTCTTTTTGAGGAACTATTTTACTCCGCGATACAGCTGGTTGTTGTATGGCTGTCAGTGTAAACATGAAGTCACACTGCTAAATAAAATTGTGTCTAGATCTTGGCCTACATCCTTTGAGGTAAGAAATTGTGATAAATAACTATAAGAATTGACTTTCAAGCTCCGACGTTCATACAGTTTGGCCCTCACTCTATGAAGGTTCATTCTCCAATGAACTCACACAAAGTGAAGGTCAATTCTTAAATAAATGTCCAAAATGTTAAATTTACTCATTATTTCCAGTGTCAGGTAAATTACATATAGCCGTGTCAGCGCAAAGGTTTTCCAAATAATTTTTATATCTATTTGCATATAAATAAATGCATTGAGGCTCTACAAATTATTCATATCTCATATAAGAAATAATCGACTTGTGGTCGTTGTTTATTCTCCCTACAGTGTTTTATGGTACGATAAACAAGTCCCACTCGTCGTTTGTTTCTAAAAAAAATAGGTGAAAATACCAACAAGCCAGTTTCAATACCCAAACATGCAACGTTCTGCTCACACGTGCTAATGCAATCAGGTTCTTCTTGACACCAGAGAGCAACAAAAAAGGAACTGACATTTTGTTACACATGCACATTCAATTTATAATTATTTGGACCCGGTTATAATTTGATAGAAAATGAGTTGTTTTCTTGGGAGTATTTTTAGAAAATGAAGCTAAGCTGTGATTAGGCCATTGTAGTAACACTGCTATGTATGTTTTTATTGTATACCTACTGAAAAACAACGTAACCTAGGCTATGAACTTTTACCCTGTGAGATGGGCGTACTAAATATTAATAACGTCGAAACGTCAAAATAATATAAACATGGTTATGATTTATTGTTTGTAAATATTACAGGAAACCCCTTAAGTCACAAAACTCTTTACAAGATGGATTGAATCAGGATAAACATAAAACATACTTCATCGACTCCATATCACTGGTGTATGAGATGAATACGTTTACAATGATGTACTGGGCCTTCTCTCCCAGTGTCTAAGATAAACACTTCTAACTGTTGGTTACTGTGACATATAGGCAATTGCTCCTAAGCATAGCTTTTACAGCTGCTGTGTCGATGTGAGTAGAGACTACACGTGTTTCCCTTTACGGCCATTGAAGTAACCAGTTGTTGTTCATCAAGGTGAGGAGGTAATATAAAGCTTATGGAAAGTTTCTTGCTATCAGCGATGGTCAAATCGAGTTTGAAACTCGCGTTTAGTGAAACAAAGAAATGGTCCCTGTGACAATTCCGTCCAGGGTTGTGTTCAGTGTCGAGACGTTTGTTCTGTTAGCACAATTTTATGATGTACATACGGAGTAAAGCAGGTATTTATACGGTACAAAGTAAAATGACTCATGATTGTCTCATTAGCTGATTGTTTGCAACGTAGATGCAATCAATTCATCACGCTTGTGTTCCTTTCACAGGATCATGTTGGGTGTCCAAAACGGTGAAGGACATGACTTATGATATCTTGTTATTATGAATCAATATAATGACACTACAGACACCAGGTGGTTGACAGAGGGGCGGTCGGGTAGCCTAGTGGTTAAAGCGTTCGCTCGTCGCGCAGAAGACCCGGGTTCGATTCCCGATATGGGTACAATGTGTGAAGCCCATTTCGCTGTAATATTACTGGAATATTGCTAAAAGCGGCGTAAAACCATACTCACTCACTCATGGTTGACAGAGATCGACGTCAGTCGATCATGTTCGAATGAAAAACAAACCCAATTCAATAGGCATCTCAGCTGTAAAGAATGTCTGTAGATTGTTCTGTTTGTATCAATGTAGTACCAGACACTTAATATATGATGATTACACAGGTTCATTGTGAAGCAGGAATGACACAATAGTGTCTGCCGTTAGCAGATATTTCTTATGATTATGAATATAATTGTGTCTTCAATATTTACAATACGACTATTGTAACACATATCAGAATCAGACTTGAGAGGGTATTCTGTACAGTTGACAACAAACGGAGTTTGCAGTTAACTCACCATCACACACCGTTGTACATAATGTCCTATTTCATCTACATTAAACGTGTACATATATTAACATATCTATAGTATATTATGCAACAACCATGAAGTGGAAAACAGATAACCTGGACTGCCACTAGTAAAGATACATGTCATCGCTATCAATTCTAGTATTACCAGGATATAACAGATCACAAAATAGGCATGAACGTGAAAACGTTGGCCATTCTTGGCCATCAGAACACGCTCATGCTATTATCAGTTCGGTCTACTCTACGAAGTGCGTGTGAGATGATAAGAAGACGTTATGCATAGTTAAGTCCACACTGGAGTTGTCCCTTATCCATAGACAGTACCTTACTCGCTGTTCTAGTAAGTATACTGAAGTTAACATCATGATGCCTTCAGTAATGCTTCATTCACGTTGTATGGAGGAATACACCTCAACGAATATATACAAGGTACAGAAACTACACGAAATAACAAATTATAAAACAACATGAATCTTTAGGTATGTGTGGTCCGTAAATTCATCTTTTATTGTTTGTTGTTTCATCGTGGCATTACACAGATAACAATTATGATTTCCATTTTAACAACATGTTCTGTGGATTAATTTATGAAATTTATGAACTTTAATAGAAATCGGAGTGTTAATGCTTAATAAAAATACACCAGTTCATTTGCGCAATGTGAAAGAAGCAGAGCTTTGAAACTTAGCACTCACAAACCATGAGAAATGTTTGGTTATGAATTCTGCTGGAAATGAAAAGGAAACCCTTAGGGAAATATTTATCGACCGCTATCAGGAAGGAAAAATATTTAGTTTCCTGCTCTATTCGCGGATACATGATAAAATAATTGCAAAATGCCAATGACATCTTTGAGGAAGAAAATGTTTCTTCTGATGTTCTATTTTAGGATTAAGATTTGAGGAATTATAAATACTTAGTGTGGCATTTTTTAGTTTGTTTACCTCGTTGTGATTGATTGAAAAGTATTACTGATAAAATTTTGACATAACAGCACCTGCTACTGGTTCATTAAAAAAAGCATTTTTGGATGTACATTTTGGCGAACGCATGCATACGTGTATGAATTACTTATATTCTTGCAAAGAACGATTTTCACCGCTTTGCAAATAATCCAAGCTGCAACATTGTAATTGTAGCATTTATGTGTAGTTTGTTTTTTTACGTTTATTCAAGTCCTTCTATACAGGTATAAGACCAATATTTCGAATTTTAATTTTAATCATCATAGACGTATTGCAATAAACGTGAAATTAAAGAAGAAAATTAAAATATTTCAAGCACGGATTAGTCCCTGGTTTTACTAGGCCATTACCCAAACAGAAATTGGGGCCATACGTTTGGATACCAAGATACATGGAGCGCGTGTTTTTTTACCCGGAATAAACAAAAGTAAACATAAATGTTGTTACGACGTGATTTCCAAATTGAAACGCAATGCTTAAACTAGAAATCGGAACGTACATTATGAGTTTGTTAAATCAGTAAATGACAACAGAAAATCAGTGGATAAACAATATAATTATATTTAAAAAACACAGGTTTAGATTTACAATAAACAGATAATAAATCGATTACTGCTGTGTTGAATCTGTCAACAAAGAAGCGCTTAACTTTTATATGGAAATTTTGTGAGTGCGGGTGCTCGGGCAAGGACTGCTTACCCTTTGTTTGCGAACACCTGGTGCCATCAATTATTTTCAGTGCTCTATTCATATAGTTTTCACCGCCGGTTCGCCTTTCGGAGGATAATTGTGACTGATTATCATCTCGCGTCGATGCCTTGTATATATTTAAGTACATTTAAGTGGGTTTCACCGAAGCGGTAAACGTCTGGGACCTGCATCACTTTGAGCTTTCCTCCCACATCAAGCTGATATAACTGGAATACTGTTCAAAGCGGCGTTATACCAACCTCACTCACTGACTCACACACTCACTGACTCACTCACTGACTCACTGACTCACTGACTCACTCACTGACTCACTCACTCACTCGTTGTCAGAGCGCCAGGAAAGTGGAAGGTCGATGGTTTAATCCCGGCCACGCGATACCACAAAACGTGAAGAGATGGCACTTGTTGTTACCCTGCCTGGCTCGGCTTTAAGGAAATGAAAAGAGTCGTCAGCTCCGAGTCAGCATACTGTGTCTGAGTGGGGTATTCATATTAAAATGCGGTAAGCTATCTCAGTGGGATGGTACAAGGAAACCCCTTCACCTAAAATAAACACATCTTCTACTCATAACATTATCAACGACAATGTATCAGGCAGGGTTACATGTGAAATAGTGAGACACGAATGGTTAAGTGTATACGGCACTTGACTGAACGGACTTTGTACAACCCGGCTACATTAACTACGTTCATACAGAGCTAATAGTTTGTACTTTGTAACCTTTGTGTTGGTTAACGTATGTCTAAAACTAATCACAAATAGTTATTTCGTCTTTTGCCGTAGACAAATTTCTTTTGGCTGATATGTGGGCTGCAGAAAAGTTGATTGGCGTAACTAAACGTCAGTGTACGTCTTCTTAAATGTATACGACAAACAGAACCTTCTGTTCGATCATATTGTGATCAACATTGTAGGTCTGAAAGCTAAGTTTACAGACATGACGATATTATACGTATATGTTTGATATCTTTACATTCTTGAAAAAAACCCTTTGTACTCACGAAAAAGTAAACTAAAAGTAATTAAAAGTAAGAATTAATGCTCATGTATATATATATTCATATATTACGTGTGAAGATCTACGTGCACCTGAAATTTGTTATCTTATCATCTTGAAATTTGTGAACTGATATTATCATCTTGAAATTTGAGTATTTATCTTATCATCTTCAAATTCGTGTATTTATCTCATCATCTTGAAATTCGTGTATATATCTTATC
The DNA here is from genome assembly GCF_023055435.1 of Haliotis rufescens. Lineage (NCBI taxonomy): Eukaryota > Metazoa > Mollusca > Gastropoda > Lepetellida > Haliotidae > Haliotis > Haliotis rufescens. The sequence goes on along the minus strand of NW_025963846.1, from coordinate 27,831,394 downwards.
ATCTTGAAATTTGTGAACTGATCTTATCATCTTGAAATTCGTGTATTTGTCTTATCATCTTGAAATTCGTGTATATATCTTATCATCTTGAAATTCGTGTATATATCTTATCATCTTGAAATTTGTGAACTGATATTATCATCTTGAAATTTGAGTATTTATCTTATCATCTTCAAATTCGTGTATTTATCTCATCATCTTGAAATTCGTGTATATATCTTATCATCTTGAAATTTGTGAACTGATCTTATCATCTTGAAATTCGTGTATTTGTCTTATCATCTTGAAATTCGTGTATATATCTTATCATCTTGAAATTCGTGTATATATCTTATCATCTTGAAAATTGAGTATTTATCTTATCATCTTGAAATTTGAGTATTTATCTTATCATCTTGAAATTTGTGAACTGATATTATCATCTTGAAATTTGAGTATTTATCTAATCATCTTGAAATTTGAGTATTTATCTTATCATCTTCAAATTCGTGTATTTATCTCATCATCTTGAAATTCGTGTATATATCTTATCATCTTGAAATTTGTGAACTGATCTTATCATCTTGAAATTTGAGTATTTATCTAATCATCTTGAAATTTGTGAACTGATATTATCATCTTGAAATTTGAGTATTTATCTTATCATCTTGAAATTTGAGTATTTATCTTATCATCTTCAAATTCGTGTATTTATCTCATCATCTTGACATTCGTGTATATATCTTATCATCTTGAAATTTGTGAACTGATCTTATCATCTTGAAATTCGTGTATTTGTCTTATCATCTTGAAATTCGTGTATATATCTTATCATCTTGAAAATTGAGTATTTATCTTATCATCTTGAAATTCGCGTATTTATCTTATCATCTTGAAATTTGAGTATTTATCTTATTATGTTGACATTTGTGAACTGATCTATCATCTTGAATTTTGAGTATTTATCTTATCATCTTGAAATTTGTAAACTAATCTTATCATCTTGAAATTCGTGTGTTTGTCTTATCATCTTGAAATTCGTGTATATATCTTATCATCTTGAAATTCGTGTATTTATCTTATTATCTTGAAATTTGAGTATATATCTTATCATCTTGAAATTCGCGTATTTATCTTATCATCTTGAAATTTGAGTATTTATCTTATCATCTTCAAATTCGTGTACTTATCTATCTCTGTTCACCGAGAGTTTCTTGACTGTATTGTTTAGACTTTGGCTGTGAACAATCACCACCTTAGATCAAGGGGTCCCACAATTTTGCTATCCCGTCAACCGTTAGGTCCAGATGTATATGTGCTTTTAAGGTGTTATCTTATATCCAATCTGTTTTTATCCAAAAGGCACATAACAATAGATCGATCGCCCCGGGATGAACCCATGGTGCCTCGTCTCCAGGATAAGTTAAACAGATAGGTAGGTATTTACCATAAAACTGCAGTTCTATCAATAGATGCTAAATGTGACCAAGGCATTAGTGTAGACGCAAGAAGGGTACTTTTTGTATCATATAGGGTAGTAAATTTGCTAAAATGTCAAGATTTAAAGATTATGGTGTGTTTGTAGTTTTCCGTTTATTTTTCAACTGTATCTGGTGGACGATTTGAGATTATGAGATAGGCTAGATGTGGTAAACAGGCTAGCAGCGCAGTAAGAGACTAGAAGGAAATGAAGCCATGTCTCTTCGGAACATAGATGGACCAATTCGAATAACATTTATGGCTGCTGTGTATGTTCTATCATGTCTCATGGGGGACAGTTTCCATACATATATAATCAAACATCGGAATGACGTTTCCCTCGAACACTTGGTACCATCACTATTTGATCTTTATTCATTAACGGATACTCATGATATAGTCGGAGTCGTACAGTGGACTCTTATGATTTCTTATGAATATGGAAAGGGTTTTGTAGCTTTAATTCCATGTCAGAAGAAATATATAAAAAAATGCCAAAGAAGAAAATAAGCAAGATATTATTATTTTTTTAAGAAACGATCGCAAATGTGATTGCAGGACAGAAGACGTTCCCAACCGGCTAAAATGGATGAAAATAAAGTGTGAACCTGTGACATCTTACCGCGTTCATTGCTGATATTGTCAACCACCTTTCAATAATAAGTGCATTTATAATGCGCAAGATTCCATTCACCAAGTGGATGTTCATAGTGCTACACTATTATTCCCCCGGTCAATGGATCAGTGAGCACTCGTTTTCATTCTTAGCTCCGTGGGGAGTATACAACCCAAGCTGCCTGTGAGGCGCTAGAAGGTTAACAGGCATATTACCATCTCATCCTACCGGGTACCCACTCACTGCTGGGTGAACAGAGGCACATTTCGAAGAAAGTCACTTGCCTAAGGAGACAACACATATGGTACATGTGCTTCAGTGTGGGGCAGGACTCAAAGCCCTAAAAGCTCTCAGGAGTCAAGCTACTGAACGTGGTCACCCATGCAACTACTCTCCGAGACCGACGTTGCTTAACTTCACCTGATTAGTGATCTGTGCGCTGTGCACAGGACCACGTGCCACCACGTCCTGGACCTGGCTTTCTGCAGCCATGCTATGTTTTTTACCTATCCCCGACTGCGCCCACATAATTCACTTATTCCCTATTCCGTGGGGATTCCGGGTTGGAATTGGTACCCAGCAATTTATGATTGTCAGTAGAGGTAACAAACTGATCAGGAGGTCAGACGAGGTGACTTTGTTGATGGTGTGTCATTGTGCACCGACGGCATGGATGATTGGAAACAATTTCAATCACCAGATTGTCTGGTCCAGACTCGATTTTGTTACAGTTCGCCGACATATTGCTGAGTCCGGCGTTAAACAATAGACACACACATATTCGCTGTATCTACGTGCACTGACTCATGAAACCCGCATAAGAAGTAGAATCAAAATACAGTTACACAAGCGTAAGGGATGGCCCTTATATTCTTTTTCATCTTCTCGCCCAGGTCATCGCAAACACAATTCTACTGGAGAACTTAAATGTACGTCTTCCATTATAATCATATGTGCGAATTTGCCGACGTAATTCAAAATGAATATATCGTTTTTATTAGCTTCAACAAAATCATTAATGGTACTCTCGTGTTTCTGGATTTTCTAGGTTCACCGATCACTTGATTGTCTGGTTTGTTTACAGGGTGCATCGCAGGGCAGGTGAGGTGAGGTGAAATTGGGATTAACGTTGCGTCCAAGATTATTGCACTTATATAGCGTGTATGTGTGTGTGTGTGTGTGTGTGTGTGTGTGTGTGTGTGTGTGTGTGTGTGTGTGTGTGTGTGTGTGTGTGTGTGTGTGTGTGTGTGTGTGTGTGTGTGTGTGTGGCTGCTTGTACTAGTCCGGACTGATGCCGAGTTATAGTGCTAGCACACTGAGATACCATGCCGCAGTTTAACATGAATACCCCACTCAGACACAGTATAATGACTCCGAGCCGACCAGTCCTTGTTTTAGCCCTTTAATGCCGAGCGCCAGACAGGGCAACAACAAGTACCATCTTTTAACGTCTTTTGGTATGACGCGGCCGGGGATCGAATCCCGGACCTTCCGCTCGCCGGGCGGACGCTCTACCACTAGACTACATTTAATACATACATTGACGTTCAGCTTTAACGCACACCTGGTGTAATCAGTGGTCAAATATCGTCGTTGCATATTCTTCCAGGAAAAGAAAAACTGACAATTACACCTGATGCAACTATCTGAAAATCATGAAGACGTTTGTCGACTAAGTTGCATGTTTCCGCGGTTGTAAAAATGCGTTGTCATCAACTTTTCAAGAACGTTACGATATAATTTTTTTCTCAGATAGAAGTGAAATAAATGCATGTAAAGAATTTACTAATATATCATATTGTTTGAATATAGTATATACATATCACTGGTTTCTTAGGGTCAGCCTCAATAATAACATAACTGAAATTAGTGATCTCTTACATATATTCATTTAGACTGCAGCATATAGTCTATGAAATCGTGTATTACACAATGCATTTCTCTCCTCTAAAATTTAAACAAATAATTTTCCTGAAGCTGATTTCATAATGTGTAATAGTGCTAGCTAGAGCTGGCTAGGACTCGTGAAGATCCGGGGTAGAATAGGTCTTTAGCAACCTATGCTTGCCGTAAGAGGCGACTATGCTTGTAAAATGCGACTAACGGGATCGGGTGGTCAGGCTCGCTGACTTGGTTGATGTCATCGTATCCCAATTGGATCGATGCTCATGATGTCAATCACTCGATTGTCTGGTCCAGACTCGATTATTTACAAACCGCCGTCATATAGCTGGAATATTGCTGAGTGCGGCGTTAAACAACAAACAAACCAAACCAAAACCTAGAGCTGGCCAGACTTGCTTTTGTATATATATCAAGATGGTTTTGATTTAAAAAAATACATATATTCCACAGTCATGGTGCAGGACTAAGATTCGTGATGCATGTTTAATGCACGTGTTGTGTGTTTCCTTCGTGAAACAAGTGGTATGATATTCAATCATGATCTGGTATACGGTGTGCAACACGTGTGAGAGATCACAGTAGGTACATACATGTCAGTCGGTGTTATTGTGATGCAGTAGAGGATCAGTGTGAGCATCCCGAGTCAGGACAACCTGACCCAGACTGTGCAACAGCATCATCAAATAGATGTGTATAACACATACAGATTTATTTTCTTTACAAACATGTCAGAAACACACGTCAGATAACCAAAAATACATCGTTACACTATTTTACGAGTTTGTTTCTCTAGTTTTTCGTATAAATACTGTACAATGTCCATTTTGAATTTTACGAAGAAAGGTTGCATAAATTCAAAGAAAAACACACCATACCCTTTTATTATCTATTTAGTGATGAGATACTGTATTTATTTGAGGGGGGCACGGTGTGTGTGTGTGTGTGTGTGTGTCGTCTAAGGCGCCGCAATTCGCTGTGCAGAGTTGCGTCCCTTGGGAACGCCAGAAACCTATGATTGTGGGTTCGAATCCCGGTTCTCCCGATTATGTTTCTAGGTTTGTCAGCACCATACCCGTGCTCCTGGGTTTCACCGAAGTGGTAAACGTCCGAGACTTGCGTTACTTTCCTCCCACATTAAGCTGACACGCCGCGATAACCTGGAATACTGTTTATAGCGGCGTTAAACTCGTTCACTCACTCACTCACAATTTATCTTAAACAAGTAAAATTTATATCTCATTTGAGTGAATTACCATGTTTATCTCATCTCGTGACATGTTAACTCGCGGGTGCCCAACTTTGTCAGGTAACTCTAACATATGAAATGAATATCCTATTGTTACCATGCAGTCATTAAAAACTTCGCTGTTAATATTAAGGTAAGGTATTAGCGCTCAAATAGAATGTAGAAAACATCAATTGGAAACAACCCTCGTAAGCAAAGGCAGCGAATGACACAAGAAAGTTTAAATGTCATCTTTGTTTTGGTAAATATAATTTTTTTTTTGCACAACACTTGTCGTACAGAAGAGTAACGGAATCCTTTCCATAATCATAAGATAGTTCTGATTACAGTAGAGACCATTGTACGATCCCGACTATATCATAAGCATGTGATTATGATTATGATTATCAATTAGTGATGATATCAGGTGTTCTCGAAAGAGTAACCTGCCCCACCGGTGGCACTCGTCACAAACACATGCAAAGGCAAGTGAATTGTTCACATGAAAAAACAACAACACCAGAACACATGGTACACTTAAAAATAGAGAACTGCATGTGACATATTTTTGTCATTGATCGTTTGTGAGTGAGTGAGTTGTGTTTAACGCCGCTTTTAACAGTATTCCAGTTATATCACGGCGTGTCAGCTTAATGTGGGAGGAAAGCCCGAAGTGATGCAGGTCTCAGACGTTTACCACTTCGGTGAAACCCACGAGCACGGGTATGGTGCTGACAAACCTAGAAACATAATCGGGGCGAACCGGGATTCGAACCCACAATCATAAGTTTCTGGCGTACCCAAGGGACGCAACTCTGCACAGCGAATCGCGGCGCCTTAGACGACTGGGCCACCCGTGCCCCCTGATCGTTTGTGAAAACCGTGCCATGGGATTCCCAAATATTAAAAGGAACAGACAAATTGGAAGCGAAAATTCAACTCTTACACTTAGGAATAATTGTAACTTTAAAGTCAATCAATAAACCAGGTGTATACATAACACTTTTAATGGATAGCAACTTCTCTATTCTTTGTCACAACGTTTCATAGCTATTTCTTGCTCCTTCATGATTCGTGATAACGAATAAAGGAAGCTGCTATCCATAAAACTGTCATGTATTCATGTTCTTTCCAACTTCTAAATGCCTATCAAAGACTTTGATACACCAGGTATCAGGGTACATAATGAATAGTGATACCCCCAGCCGAGCTCCTTCCTTGAACCGCTAAACGCAGAATCACATTATACCAAAAACCTTCTTGCATTTTAATCTCATGTTTCACAGTGCACAGCGTTTTTGCTCTCCCAATACACATAAAATGCCTTCTCAAATGTAGATAGGATATTAAAGTTCTATTTCATGGCCTAAAGCGGTGTTATTTCAATTCTGCTTTTATTTATCACAGCAGGTCAGGACGAATTATTAAAAACAAATAAGTTTCCTCATATTCTTAAAACGTGCAAAAGAAAAAGTAATGAAGGAAAAGGGATCTGATGTGATGTTTCTTATAATTCGCTTTTTACATTCTCTTCCAAAACCATCTGTGAAACATGATTTCCACATTCAGCCGCCATACATACACATGGCAAGATCCCAACTGCACACAGCATACTGTAAAGTCATGATAGTGTATTTGTCCGCTGTAACCATCATATTCAAGGTATCCTACTGTGCAGCCTCCTGAGTAAGCTCCAGTCCAGATACATGCTCATTACTTGATGGAGCATGGTGAGATGTAAATCGATTTACAAAATGTTACATATTTCTTAAAATGTTTTTTGAGAATAATGCTGGGGTATATTACAATAATTATAGTATTATGAAGTATGAAAAACGCACCAATACATACAAAGGAGATTTTTACTTTTTGACATTCACAAGTGTTTATCCATAAGTGGCAGATGGTGTGGTGCTGCTGGGGTTGTCCTCTACCCTATATGTCAAAAGACCAAAGACCAACCAAGAATGAATGGTAACTGGAAGTATTGTTACTTGGACAGACCATCATGGTAAAAGATGTGCAAGGATGTTGTCCACAAGACCTGTTGAGGTAAGTCCTTTCTGCGTGGATACTGTTTCTTTTTTTTAGTTATCCTAATGTATTGACAGTCTTTTCTATTTCTGCTCACACAAGACATGGTGTGTCATATATTTCTATATCTACACAGTAACATTCTCTTTAACAAGCGGCACCATTCGCTGTGCGTCCATTAGGTGTGTGAGAACCGGGAAGAATCACAAGGGAAGAAACTCTTCTAAATCTAGTTTATCAGTAACATTAGGGTAAAACTAAGATAAGGCGACTCAGCGTTCACAAAAAAGCCAGCGCATTACCCCAGTTACCTCTTTCATGCCTGCACTAATCTAGTTGATGAACTTGTACATTTGTTGGACTTCAATAAATTCAACAAAACTGAACATATTATCACTCTTACCCGCGTGAGTCTTCATCAGATGTACACATTGTGTGAATAAAATACATGAATTCTTAACAAACTAAACGCTGCTCACATCACACTTTTTCATGAGAAGCATATTTACCTGATATCATATGGTGCTTGGTTTCTCTCAATCTCAAAATGAAAAAAATAAAACATATCTTTAAAAAATCTCACATTGGAAGATAATCGTCCTGGAATTACACATGATGTACATGTCAACTGCAATACGAGATTCCTATCGGTTAATATTTTGGTGAAATAGACAAGCAGGAATGAGGGATTAACAGATTTCGGATCATAATCTGCATGCATGTGGCATTCAAACCTAAATGCATCTGATCCTGATATACCTAACTGGCTTAACTTTACGCCTTGGAACTTAATGATTTATGTAAAGGGGCCTCACAATTGGTCTTTAATGACCTTAATGAACCCTTTAGCATTGCCATTCTCATCCTCTCACAATCAGTCATATATCCCTACAGATGGTTATGTGTCATGAATATTGCTTCCTTCCCTTCCAATAACGCCGCTTTTAACAGTATTCCAGTTATATCGCGGCGTGTCAGCTTAATGTGGGAGGAAAGCCCGAAGTGATGCAGGTCTCAGGCGTTTACCACTCCGATGAAACCCACGAGCACTGGTATGGTGCTGACAAACCAAGAAACATTATCGGGGCGAACTGGGATTCGTACCCACAATCATAGATTTCTGGTGTTCCCAAGGGACGCAACTATGCACAGCGAAACGCGGCGCCTTAGACGACTGGGCCACCCATGCCCCCTGCACGTCAATGAGGAACAGTCAGTAAGTTACTTCCTAATTTACCCGCTGCAGGCGTAAGCCGGACTGTGCTCCATTGACTGGCGTTCATTGGCGTAATAAGTGCCCCATGTGAAATGGGGTAGACACAATAACAGTTGACGCCTACAACACAGTTATGTTTGTATCATGCCAACAAAGAAACTTATGATTGTGGGTTCGAATCCCGGTTCGCCCCGATTATGTTTCTATGTTTGTCAGCACCATACCCGTGCTCGTGGGTTTCTCCGAAGTAGTAAACGTCTGAGACCTGCATCACTTCGGGCTTTCCTCCCACAGTAAGCTGACACGCCGTGTTATAACTGGAATATGGTTAAAAGCGACGTTAAACCCAACTCTCTCACACACTCACTCACTCACTCACTCATGCCAACAATCTATTTTCATGTGGGACGAATTCAAGCTACAAATTCCTTTCTTATTCATCTCCGCCAAAATCAGAGTTGAACAGATTATGTGTATCAGCTTTGGCACTTATTGTGACACGTCTGAAATGAAGAAGGCATCATCGTCGAGCTATAGAGTCGAGGTGTCCATTCATTTGTACAGGACATTTGTCTGAGACCACACATGGATTACTGACTTGCAGCATGGCAAGTGCAATGTAGTGACAGGCATTGGGCGTTATACAATAGTTGTGACACTGAGTTACTGTGAAGGTACCGCATGTTGCACATTTATCATTCCTCGAAGAGACCACACATGTGTATGAACAATACCCGAGTCATATTTCGCAAACATTACACAACAGAAACACTTACAAAGTACGTATACCCTCAACGAAACGTATTTCCCCCAGACGAAACCCTAAAGTACAAAAACAACACTATATACAATTATCTGTGACGGGTCAGTTTTGTAGTCTCATCGCCATATTTCATCCATTACGTGGCACTGAGGCTGGACGTTTTCTGTGAATAAACAAAACCGGTATGAGATTATTTATTGTGTCTCGGTCATGAGAAAAAAGTTCTGCAGCTCACCTCACCAGAAAGGACGTAAGAGGAAAGAAGAGCAATCAAACGAAATAACAGAGATTTCAACACTCAAGACATCCTTACAGTATCTTGGGACACGGGTGGCCCAGTCGTCTAAGGCGCCGCGATTCGCTGTGCAGAGTTGCGTCCCTTGGGCACGCCAGAAACCCATGATTGTGGGTTCGAATCCCGGTTCGCCCTGATTGTGTTTCTAGGTTTGTCAGCACTGGATATGTGGAAGATAAAACGGACATTTTTTACCCTGATTGCCATGGCAGACTTGGCAACCACAGTGACACAAGACGGTCAAAGATTGAAGAAAATTGACATTGAATACAACTTGTACAATTTACAAAACGTTATCAATACGTATTAATTATGCGGAAAGTATGTGCCGTCACAAAATGCTGCATATGACGTGTAATACTGATACGTACAGAAATGTTGACCAAATTTGACGTTTTGTGAGATGTAAGAGTCACTTTCGAATTTGAATGTATTTCTTCTATAACATCTGTTGGACATTTAAAAAAAATTCAACGTACTCTCTTATGAGTACCACACCGACACTAGCAGCTTCATCCTCGATTGTCAAGTGTCTTATATTATATCTCCATTCTATTATAATACATATCCACGACCCATTCGTCACATGGGCTTCGTTTAGAAAGTTCGTCTCCACCCATGATTTCTCTTGCAGATGACTATTATAAGGGCTTTTTTTTCAGGGCATTATCATTTGCAGAAGGCCGAGGTCTTCTATTAACTGCCCGACGAAGGAGGGTAGTTGAAAAGACCGAGTGGCCCGCTCATTTCTGATAACATGCGGGCTGTTTAATGATAATTCTATCCATTTTAGCTATAATACTTCATATGAGGGCTATGTTTAACGTTTAGCCATTGCGTTGACAGTGTCCGGGGTAATTATCATAGCTGACCGGAGACATATCAGGTAAGGGGGTAGGAGCTTGGCCTCAAGGCAATCAGAACAAATAATAAGATCTAGATCAATCCAGCCCAAACAATAATCAGCCTAATTACATTGAATCAAAGTCTCAGATTCCCCTGTGGCATTAATAACATCGTGAAACCTAGTCTTATTTAACAATCTCATTGTTGACTAGCTTTTAATTGGTATCAGTTGTTGTCCCCAATGGAAACATTAGAGTTAAGGTGTAGGCATCGAAGGTTCGTAACGTTATACGTTGACATCTGTTTGCAAGACGCTAGTGTCGGTCGTTACATCAGTTGTTCAAGACACAATTAGTTGGCCAAGGCATTACAGCTACCGTGTAGAGAACACGATCCCACAGCTTCATAGGGACCAGCCAATCAGCGTGTAATCATATCCCTTTTGCACTGTTATTTGTTTGTTGAACTAATTTACGAAAATTATAAGATAAACAGATCTGGAAGGAAATCCAGGGTAGGCGTATGAAGGTCACGTTAAGAGGTCACGATGGTCACGTGTGTGTAACATATGACGTCCAGATAACGTTGAAACACCAAGGAAACATCTGCAGATCGTTTGACGCCAAACCCGGTATTTTATTGCGTAACAAATCAAATGCGATTTTACAGAAGATAGTGTATTTTGCTCAACAAAATTATTTGACCAGTATCATTAAACTAGACATTGTATTTAGAATCAACGTTTCATTGTGATCTCTTTGAGATGAACTACAGACGGTGTAACATTGATGTTTATCAACGTACACTTTACCCTGATTTAGTGCTTGTTGTATAACGTCATTGTTCAGTTTTTGTATGTGTAACTGACGTTTTTTACCCTCGGGCTATTACTGTTAATAGACACCATGTTGGGTGTCGTTGTATTAGCTCAAGAAACATTGAAAATCCTATCTAAGTTGTGTAAAATAATCATGATAAAGTTTAAACCTTTAAAGAATATTTCATAAATGTTTTTACATATTTCAGTTGTGTTCTGGACTGGATCCATCTGCTCGGAAAAGCTGTTTATCCGATTGTTATATCGTTTTTAGTTTTAGTCGGGACTACTTACCTTGACTTGTGTCGGAGCCGTTACTGGTCCCGCGAGCGCCAAATACCATGTCAATGAACTGTGTCGGAGCCGTTACTGGTCCCGCGAGCGCCAAATACCGTGTCAATGAACTGTGTCTGAGCCGTTATTGGTCCCGCGAGCGCCAAATACGGTGTCAATGAACTGTGTCTGAGCCGTTACTAGTCCCGCGAGCGCCAAATCCAATGTCAATGAACTGTGTCTGAGCCGTTACTGGTCCCGCGAGCGCCAAATACCGTGTCAATGAACCGTGTCTGAGCCGTTACTGGTCCCGCGAGCGCCAAATACCGTGTCAATGAACTGTGTCTGAGCCGTTATTGGTCCCGGGAGCGCTGAATACCGTGTCAATGAACTGTGTCTGAGCCGTTACTGGTCCCGCGAGCGCCAAATACCGTGTCAATGAACCGTGTCGGAGCCGTTACTGGTCCCGCGAGCGCCAAATACCGTGTCAATGAACTGTGTCTGAGCCCTCAATGGTCCCGGGAGCGCCAAATACCATGTCAATGAACTGTGTCTGAGCCGTTATTGGTCCCGGGAGCGCCAAATACCGTGTCAATGAACTGTGTCTGAGCCGTTACTGGTCCCGCGAGCGCCAAATACCGTGTCAATGAACCGTGTCGGAGCCGTTATTTGTCCCGCGAGCGCCAAATACCGTGTCAATGAACCGTGTCGGAGCCGTTACTCGTCCCGCGAGCGCCAAATACCGTGTCAATGAACTGTGTCTGAGCCGTTATTGGTCCCGGGAGCGCCAAATACCGTGTCAATGAACTGTGTCTGAGCCCTCAATGGTCCCGGGAGCGCCAAATACCGTGTCAATAAACCGTGTCGGAGCCGTTACTGGTCCCGCGAGCGCCAAATACCGTGTCAATGAACTGTGTCTGAGCCCTCAATGGTCCCGCGAGCGCCAAATACCGTGAGAATGAACCGTGTCTGAACCCTCAATGGTCCCGGGAGCGCTGAATACCGTGTCAATGAACTGTGTCTGAGCCGTTACTGGTCCCGCGAGCGCCAAATACCGTGTCAATGAACTGTGTCTGAACCCTCAATGGTCCCGCGAGCGCTGAATACCGTGTCAATGAACTGTGTCTGAGCAGTAACTGGTCCCGCGAGCGCCAAATACCGTGTCAATGAACCGTGTCTGAGCCGTTACTGGTCCCGCGAGCGCCAAATACAGTGTCAATGAACTGTGTCTGAGCCGTTACTGGTCCCGCGAGCGCCAAATACCGTGTCAAGAAACCGTGTCTGAACCCTCAATGGTCCCGGGAGCGCCAAATACCGTGTCAATGAACTGTGTCTAAGCCGTTACTGGTCCCGCGAGCGCCAAATACCGTGTCAATGAACTGTGTCTCAGCCGTTACTGGTCCCGCGAGCGCCAAATACCGTGTCAATGAACCGTGTCTGAGCCGTTACTGGTCCCGGGAGCGCCAAATACCGTGTCAATGAACTGTGTCTGAGCCCTCAATGGTCCCGGGAGCGCCAAATACCGTGTCAATAAACCGTGTCGGAGCCGTTACTGGTCCCGCGAGCGCCAAATACCGTGTCAATGAACTGTGTCTGAGCCCTCAATGGTCCCGCGAGCGCCAAATACCGTGACAATGAACCGTGTCTGAACCCTCAATGGTCCCGGGAGCGCTGAATACCGTGTCAATGAACTGTGTCTGAGCCCTCAATGGTCCCGCGAGCGCCAAATACCGTGTCAATGAACTGTGTCTGAACCCTCAATGGTCCCGCGAGCGCTGAATACCGTGTCAATGAACTGTGTCTGAGCAGTTACTGGTCCCGCGAGCGCCAAATACCGTGTCAATGAACCGTGTCTGAGCCGTTACTGGTCCCGCGAGCGCCAAATACCGTGTCAATGAACTGTGTCTGAGCCGTTACTGGTCCCGCGAGCGCCAAATACCGTGTCAAGAAACCGTGTCTGAACCCTCAATGGTCCCGGGAGCGCCAAATACCGTGTCAATGAACTGTGTCTGAGCCGTTACTGGTCCCGCGAGCGCCAAATACCGTGTCAAGAAACCGTGTCTTTGCCCTCACTGGTCCCGCGAGCGCCAAATCCCGTGTCAATGAACTGTGTCTGAGCCCTTACTGGTCCCGCGAGCGCCAAATACCGTGTCAAGAAACCGTGTCTGAACCCTCAATGGTCCCGGGAGCGCCAAATACCGTGTCAATGAACTGTGTCTGAGCCGTTACTGGTCCCGCGAGCGCCAAATACCGTGTCAAGAAACCGTGTCTGAACCCTCAATGGTCCCGGGAGCGCCAAATCCCGTGTCAATGAACTGTGTCTGAGCCCTTACTGGTCCCGGGAGCGCCAAATCCCGTGTCAGGAAACAATGTCTGAGTCCTTACTTGTCCCGACTAGCGCCATATCACCAGAATTACAACAATCAAGACGCTATTCTGACCAATTCCTCCCGAAAAAACTCCCAATCCTACATTGTGCATGTGGCCGATAATTTGATCAATAAACAGATCCCTAATAACATATAAACCGAATCTTCAAGGAACATATTCAAGAAATTTTAAACAGATCGGTTCAAATTAATGATCAGACCTGATTAGGACAGACAATATTCCTGGTAATAGAAAAGAAATATATATCCCTTACCTACATCTCAGTACGAACAATGTATACGGGGAAGAAAGCTGTATTGTGTAACGTACATATGGCTTCTCGTGATTAGTTCAAGAAATGGACTTCCTAAAAAGTGTTTATTCCCCATCTGTTTCATCTTGTACCCACATATCAACAATAAAGTCAAACTTGAAATGTGCATCGACCAGTAAAAGACAAAACTGCCTTTGTAAAAAAAGAAATAATTTTATGAAGCAATAATGAATACCACATTTGGCATTGCACTTTACTTTGTGCACAGAAAACACTACCACACATGTAATGAACCTTCAAGGGACATTTTCTGATGAAGACACCTGCAGAGATGGTGCGTGTTCTCCAACTCAGTCATGGAAACCATCGCTGTCTGTTAATAAATGAGTAATTGTCGACATAAACAAATAAAGATCAAACCTTTTGATGCCTTTATCCATAACGAAGTATGCACACAGATGTGCATCTGTATATCATGATTATTAACATTGACCAGTCGGAGTCATTCTTTGTAATGGCCTACAGTGGTTTTTCAAATAAAAGGCCCTTCTGAATGCGTCGGTTTAGCATTCCCTTGTTTGTTCTTCAATAAGATCAAAGTGATTTATCTGACATTATGGAAGGAGGACCACGTCATTTGGATCAATCAGATTAAGTCATGTGTGGGAGACATTGGAAAAGATTTCGATGCAGGGCTATGGTTCATAGTTGTCCATTTCCGCCCCAGATCAAGACGTGTTATTTTCCACCATGTGGACAGCTAAAACATTATCTTTGTGTAAGTAAACATTAAATGTGAACTGTAAGCAATCTTTTCAGAGTGAGAAAAACATTTTGTTCCACATTAGTCCTATCCCGTATGATTACGTTTTGAACTGCACAATATCTAGGATTATAATCCTTTAGCAATAAACTCGTAAAAAATCAACTCGTGTATAATGAAATTTAATAATTAAAGATTTGATGCATAACGTTACTGTCTACGTAAATGAGTGAATGAATATGGTTTTACCCGCCTTTAGAAATATTCCAAAAATATCACGGCGGGGGACACCAGAAATGGGCTTCACACATTGTACCCATATGGGGAATCGAACCCGGGTCTTCGGCGTGACGAGCGAACGTTTAATAACCACTAGGCTATGTAATGATCTAATTATAGATCATTATGAGGGTCACTTAAGGAACGGTGGTCAGGCTTAAAGGGGATATAAACATTAATTTGAAAGATAAGCACAGCACGGAGCTCAGTGTGGGGAACGCGTTAACCACTCGGCTACCCTCAAATGTAAATGAAGTACCTTACATAACACAACCTGCAGGTCACTTGCCGTTATGTTCTGAGTTGGTTGAACCTTGCACTCGCCACACACTGCTACGTGATACAACCCAGTCGAGATCTACAATACACGTAGAGCATGCAACGAATAGATGTCGAGTTCTACAATACACGTACATGCAACGAATATAAGGTCAAGTCTGTACCGTGGGCTTTAGAAATCTCGACATTTTTGCTGTTCTGGACGTGATAAGATGATTTGTTCATATCAAGAATGTCCC
Source organism: Haliotis rufescens (assembly GCF_023055435.1). Lineage (NCBI taxonomy): Eukaryota > Metazoa > Mollusca > Gastropoda > Lepetellida > Haliotidae > Haliotis > Haliotis rufescens. Next base: position 27,815,742 of record NW_025963846.1, on the reverse strand, counting down.
AATACGCAGCTACATCTAATACCACAGGTCACAAGTAAGAGGCAGACCAGGTTAAGGATTCTTAGACACAAATAGCAGAATACAGTAGTCCACAGGGATACTATTATCGGCGTAGAAATCTGTACGCTCATAAAAGAATAGACGTCAAAGAATTTCGTGCGCAGCAAAATTATCGCGATTCGACCTTCATTTGTAAGTATGACATTAGACACAATGTGATAATATATCATGGAAAGTGATTTTATTTGTTTCTTGTTTTAAGCCGCACTCAGCAATGTTCCAGCTGTATGACGGCGGTCTGTAAATAATCGAGTCGTGAACAGACAATCTGGTGATTGACATAATGAGCATCGATGTACCCAATTGGGATCGATGACATGCATCAACCAAGTCAGCGAGTCTGACCACCCGATCCCGTTAGTTGCCTCTTGACAAGCATAGTCATCTATTACGGCAAGCATTGGTTGCTGAAGACCTATTGTAACCCGGATCTTCGTGGATAGATAGTGATTTCAACGAGTGTTCAAATCAACATGTATATATTTTGTGACATATGCTGTCAAATAGCATGTACATTTGTGTACTGTCATGGATGTGAATAAAGGCGACAAAGCGCTTTCCCTAGGTTACAACATTCAAGGCCCCAGTACAGCTTTCAAACGTTTTATGGTAGACATGTGGAGGGCTTTTCCAAATTTGACGCATCAGTGACAAAAATGATGTCCGATGCAATTCACTATTTTGACTTGTACCATATGTTCCCGTGTTTTTTAGATGAACACTTTACTTGCCTTTGCATGTGTTTGTGACGGGTGCCACCGGTGGGGTAGGATACGCTGACCTTGTCGCGAACACCTGGTATCATCACTATATGATAGTGATTCATAAACACATGCTCATGATGTGGTCGGAATCGTACTATCGACTCTGCTTTATGCAGAGATTTCTATTGGATTTCTATTGGATATTGAAAGGGTTTCGTCGCTTTAAGTACCATGAATGTTCTATTGCCATTCACTTCACGCCTTAGAATATAGATGGACAAGTTAGCTATTCTTTAGAAGAAACCTACCGTTTTATTATCAGCAAGTTTCATCTCTCATATACGTATCTCTGTCACAACGAACGTTATACCCTTTTATTCTAGTAACCTTCTATGTATTTATGTATATGCCTCTTCTTTGTAAAACGCATTACAAATTAAATGTCGAGCACCCTCGTCTCTCTGTATCACGCTGCTCACTTTCCATATGCGTAAAGACGTCACAAAAAGAGGGATTAGGTATACAAGTGGTCTCCGTTGTGTAAAATGAATGCCATATGTTAAGGGTTGAAATCAAACATGATTCATACACACAGATGATTTTCATTGGACGTACTTATTGAACAATATGTTCTGTTTATAATCATTAAAACTGTGGAATGGTATCATTACAAGTGTACCAGTGAAGTATAAACCGGGGCCCCCTTGTTCTCGCGGGTAGCTCTTGTATTCGACGTGGATGTAGAATAAGTGTGTGAATGCGATGTTTTATTGAACATTATACTTTAAACAGTATTGCAGTTATATCACGAAGTGTAATTTTTCATAATATATTTAGGTAGTGGTCATGTTCAAACGAAATATAGAATTTCAGTCCTCCGTGGCGGCCATATTGGATTTGGCGGCCATATTGGATTTCTCTGCCAAGTTTCATGCTTTTATCACGAAACGGCTCCACTATCAGCTCGATGTAGGCTGAAGCCCGGCGTGATGTGGGACATTAGTGGAGCCCACGGGTAGGGGTGCTGAGCTGACAAACACAGAAATATGTCTTCAAAAAGGATTCGAACCCACAGTGTCGGGCACGCCTAAGGGACACGTGTCCCCATGTCGAGAACAAAGGCACGTTTCCTACGTGTAGATACACTCAGAGGACTTACAGCCTGCCTCGCGAGCAGATGTTCACTTGGATTACTCGCATAGATTCAGATTCAATCTAATATAATTTTCACAAACACAACAACGGTTGTATACATTAGCAAATAAGAAAATATAAAAAATGTTGATGCACATGAAGCTGAAAGATGAGACGGTCACCACGTGTCAAGCATTATAAGTCGAATAACTGAAAAATGAAGCGTTAAAGAAGCGTTTGTTGCTTTAAAACTTTATTATACTGAAAGTGACCATATATATTCGGTACACACATTAAGCTATGTTGGAGAAAAGATACACATCTGATAATATTCAACTATTACATATCTACACAATCGGTCTTATTAGCATCTGATCCTAACACCGCCCACATACATCTGTCTGTACACACGTTATAACCACATTCACAGATGTCCAGACACAAAATGACTTCAACACCGCGATTTACCGGATACGATTAGCGTCACGTCTTGTTTTTGCACAACACTTGCCAATGATAACTAAAATGATTCTATCATTTCTTTTCTATTTCTGCTTCAAATTATGCAATAGTATCTGGCACCTCCTAGACGGGAGTTAGTCTGGAACCAGCGAGAAGACGTTGCCAGGTGTTACTGCAGCTGTTTAAAGAGTCCGTGGAGAACGGAGCTGAAGGTTAAAATGACGCGGTCTCACACTGTGCGTGTTTCCATGATCTGTAGAGCAAAACAATGTTACATACAGTTGTCTAAGTGTAAAACCGGATCTCCTATTGAACGCGGGTCCCGTGACGGTAATACACTGACTACCGATATGAAAACCCAGGGATGCCTTGAACTGTTACATAACTGTTGACTTTGTGTGCATTGTTGCTAAATATACCTGCTTTGTCTATATGTCATATATTATAGACCCTTACAATGCTAAACGAGAGTTTGTATATTTTCAGTTATTTCTTATGTTCATGTGTTATACATGTTGACCAATGGTGAAACCGTGACGAAATACGCGTCACGACAGCGCACTTAACCCTATGACCCGTTGTGTATTTCGCTATCATGTTGTATCTGATATTTAGATGAAAAAATGTATAATTAATATCGTTATCAAATCAGCGTATCTACGCGTGATTACATGCATCCATGTATGTGCACAAAATGTGTGGGGCGGTCGGGTAGCCTAGTGGTTAAAGCGTTCGCTCGTCACGCCGAAAACCCGGGTTCGATTCCCAACATGGGTACAATGTGTGAAGCCCATTTCTGGTGTTCCCCGCCGCCGTTAGAATATTGCAATTCTAGTAGAATTCTAGTAGAAAAACAGGCGTGAATCGCTTTACAGTAAGAACTTAGAATTCAGTGAAGTGTATTGCAACACGTATTGTTAAAGCATGTTATGTATAAACATTGCCAACACAGTACATGTTCATCATCAAAGAGAAATGTAAGAAATATTGGTAAACGGTTTCCAAAAGAAAAACATTTATGACCATAAAGTATTCAGGAGAAATCTGATCAAGAATAATAATAACGAGGTGAGAAGGGAGAAATTGGCAGACATTTGCAGTGAAAATGCAAAATAAAACCCCAGGTATTTCTATTCATATCCATGCCAAACAAAACGAGCTTGTTTTAAACCTCTTGACGTAATTGACACGAACAAAAAAGCTACACGCGCAGAGTCAGATAGCCATCGTAGTTTATGACACAGTCATTGAATCCGATGGAGCATCAGTTTAATGGTAAACTTGTAAATAATGGCTCATTCTGCCCCCCAAAAAGGGTTCGAAGACATTGCCCGATTATTATTTTAGCATTATAAAACAGGTCGACATGTATGTGTAATCATACACATATGTATTTTGCATGCATATCGCCCGTTACATTGTAACGGCTGGGTTGGGTTGAGCTTTATCCTCGAAAGCTGGCAGCAAATCTCGTTCTATCGCTAACAGGTGTACAAAAAGAGAAAAGTTATAATTTTTGGAATGTTTTCGCTAATTGCTCTCCATATAACCTACCTGTAACACTTCCTGTGTTAGGGCGGAAATGTCTGCCACAATAACTGCTAGCGTCCCTGTAGGTATTGGGACTTACTCAATTTTACCTTAACACATTCCACGCGTCTGTGTATCTTTCGGAATATCTGCTAATGCCGTTAACTCAGTTTGATACATGTCCAAGATACCATCGACACCCCTGGACAGTAGGTTCCTGAACACCATGTGTTCCTCCATCCTCATCCTACTTACCTCGGGTTTGCCTGGACCAGACTCCATCACTGACAGGGTGCTGTGATATCATAGCTGAGCTATTCCTCACTGCGGTGTAAATATATCCACACAACATACTCAACCTGTTTGAACAGATACTATTTGAAAATTTGACACGTCATCTGTGTTTGCTATTGGAGGATGGTGTGGACGATGAAGTAAAGATTGTGACACTGCTTGGGGGCATTACACTACTTCTACACTACTACTACTACTACTACTACTTCTTCTACACTACTACTACTACTACTTCTTCTACACTACTACAACTACTACTACTACTACTTCTTCTACACTACTACTACTACTACCACTTCTTCTACACTACTACTACTACTACTACTACTTCTTCTACACTACTACAACTGCTACTACTACTACTTCTTCTACACTACTACTACTACAACTGCTACTACTACTACTTCTTCTACACTACTACTACTACAACTACTACTACTTCTTCTACACTACTACTACTACTACTTCTTCTACACTACTACTACTACTGCTACTACTACTTCTTCTACACTACTACTACTACTGCTACTACTACTTCTTCTACACTACTACTACTACTGCTACTACTACTTCTTCTACACTACTACTACAACTGCTACTACTACTACTTCTTCTACACTACTACTACTACAACTACTACTACTTCTTCTACACTACTACTACTACTACTTCTTCTACACTACTACTACTACAACTACTACTACTTCTTCTACACTACTACTACTACTACTTCTTCTACACTACTACTACTACTGCTACTACTACTTCTTCTACACTACTACTACTGCTACTTCTTCTACACTACTACTACTACTGCTACTACTACTTCTTCTACACTACTACTACTACTACTACTTCTTCTACACTACTACTACTACTGCTACTACTACTTCTTCTACACTACTACTACTACTGCTACTACTACTTCTTCTACACTACTACTACAACTGCTACTACTACTTCTTCTACACTACTACTACAACTGCTACTACTACTACTTCTTCTACACTACTACTACTACTACTACTACTTCTTCTACACTACTACTACTACTACTACTACTTCTTCTACACTACTACTACTGCTACTACTACTACTACTACTACTGCTACTACTGCTACTAAAGCTACTACTACTTCTATACTACTACTTCTACACTACTACTACTACTACTACTACTTCTTCTACACTCCTACAACTGCTACTACTACTACTACTGCTACTACTACGTCTACTACTACTACTTCTTCTACACTACTACTACTACTACAACTGCTACTACTACTTCTCCTGCTACTACTACTACTACTACTACTTCTACTACTTCTTCTACTTCTTCTACACTACTACAACTGCTGCTACTACTACTACTACTACTACTACTGCTTCTACTACTACTACTACTACTACTACTACAACTTCTACTACTACTACTACTTCTATTACTACTACTACTACTACTACTACTACTTCTACACTACTACTGCTACTACTATTACTACTACTACTACTATTACTACTACTACTACTTCTACTACTGCTATTACTACTACTACTACTACTACTAATAATAATAGGTAAATCAATTCCTGGAAACTACTGTCCATGCTGTGCCTGTAGAATAGACATTGCAGTGTGTAAATAATCTCTCAGAGATAATATGAAATGGCTGTATCTAGCACAACAAATTGATTTATGTAAAATATGTTTCTAATTTTCTTTCATTTTCTGTGATATAATGTCTAATTTTGATATGTATTTTTACTCTCCGAAACCATTTGTGAAAATAAAAATCATTCATCCATCTATCATATTCGACTACTGGAAAATGTAGTTTATAATTATGAATACACAATGCCATTTAGAAATGCTGAAACGCAACAAATGTTATATTTGGGATAACACTTTCTTCGTAAAGTACAGATTCTAGTACTTATTGGGGTCGAGTCCCATCTAGGATTCGAACCCACACTGCCAGAGTGAAGCACCTAATCGCCAGCACACAACGTCAGCGATCTTGCCCACTCAGCCACCGATGCTTAAAAAATGAAAGTCCGACAACCGGTAGTCTGGATCACGTACTTCTCGGCTATAATTGTTGATATAAATTACATGATAAATCCACCGACTATATGAATATAACTTGAAGAGAAATATTGGCGGAAAGTATATTCCCGACATTCTTATCCGAAAATGCATGATTTTATACAAAACAACGCCTAGCACTCCTTGTGTTGAAAGAAATGTAAATTTAATTAACATGCGAAGAATTTCACCACTTGATTATTGTTTATGTTACACCCTTCCTCAGCAACAGCTTCAAACAAGCATCCCGATGATGAATGAATAGCGACCAGACAGGTGCATCTCACGATACACGCGCTGCTGGCGCACAGCTCTGTGCCAGACAAACACACACTGGATGAGGAGGAGGAACAGGTGGATGTGCAGCGAAGCCGTGAGGAAAATAAATAAAACAGACAAAGGATGAGAAAAGATCACTAAAGAGCGTTCATTTTACCTTAATTTGAGTTGATCATATGTTTGACTGTTTTTGACATCGTCCTTTAACGGATACAGTAAACTACGGTTATAGCGAACACGCTTATAACGAACTGACGGATATAACGAACTTACTTTTTTGGTCCCGACTATTTGCTGTAGTGATGCTGTATATATGCTTATAACGAACTACGGTTATAACGAACTAAAATTAGTAGTCCCTTTGAGTTCGTTACAACCGTACTTTACTGTATTTATATAATGCAAAAAGAAGAAACAAACTTTTTATTTGACTTGCATTATATTGTATACAGAAATGCCTTAGGTTATAACAAACATGTACGACATGTGTATATACATAAGCCTATACACTCACAAATCCCCTAGATTAAGAAACACTTTCAAGTTGTGTCAGTTTCTAAAATGTATTAACCTTTAAAGCGGTGAGATCAACCCGAGGTTTTGATTCATAAATGTCTATTAGTGGGAGATCAGATTTCAAACATTTGTCTTTTGAAGTTCAAGTAGAATGACTCGGTCGAGAATTTAGGAGCGGTTACATATACACTGCAGTAATTACGGAAGACAAATTCATCTGCTTATATTTACTGATGGTGCGAAGATAAATCTGAAATATGAGCGATGAATGAGGTTATGGAGGCACATATATAACTTGTCTTGTGATGGAAGATATATGGACTGCCGCCCGTTCCTACATGTATTTTCCCTTTATTAAAGTGCACTCACAAGTTTCATGCAATGTTCACCGCATCTTTATGTGATAAAATGTGTTCAGTTAACATGTTCATCTTGTTAAAGGGGGCACGGGTGCCCCAGTCGTCTAAGGCGCCGCGATTCCCTTGGGCATGCCAGAAACCTATGATTGTGGGTTCGAATCCCGGTTCGCCCCGATTATGTTTCTAGGTTTGTCAGCACCATACCCGTGCTCGTGGGTTTCACCGAAGTGGTAAACGAGACCTGCATCACTTCGGGCTTTCCTCCCACATTAAGCTGACACGCCGTGATATAACTGGAATACTGTTAAAAGCAACTCACTCACTCATCTAGGTACACGCTCATTAGTTCATTATTTTATTTTGAGTACATTTAGATTTATTCATACAGTTTACTGTTTAACGGGTTTTGAATTGCACCAAATCAAGTTTACGTTAGAGATACATTTTCAAATTTATACCATGAGTGACAAAAGAATAATGTCCAATGCAATTTTATATTTTGACTTGTGTTATTTTTTCATACCCATGTACGTGGTTTTGAAAGCAAACGGGATGATACGATCACCCTTTCGCGAACACTGTTTGATAGTGGGTAATAAACACAAACAAGTCATGCTTATTATATATATTGTAGTCAGAATTGTACCCTGTACTTTTGCCGCTTTTATTTTGTAAAACGGCAAATACAGATTTGTTTCACCGAAGTGGTAAACGTCTGAGACCTGCATCACTTCAGGCTTTCCTCCCACATTAAGCTGACACGCCGCGATATAACTGGAATACTGTTAAAAGCGGCGTTAAACACAACTCACTCACTCATTCACTCACTCATCTTGTTAAAAATTCTCTGCATGTCTCGGTGCAATAGTGTGTGTCTGTTCTCAATGTCTTCGTCTTTGGAAATAGCGTATATGTCAGTGCACGCAACTTAAATAATATACATACTTTGTCAGGTACTTCCAAACTTGTTTTCATTGAACAGTGTGTTTTGAGTGAGTGAGTGAGTTGGGTTTAACGCCACTTTTAACAGTATTCCAGTTATATCGCGTCGTGTCAGCTTAATGTTGGAGGAAAGCCTGAAGTGATGCAGGTCTCAGACGTTTACCACTTCGGTGAAACCCACGAGCATGGTGCTGACAAACCTAGAAAAAATCGGGGCGAACCGGAATTCGAACCCGCAATCATAGGTTTCTAGCGTTCCCAAGGGACGGAACTCTGCACAGCGAATTGCGGCGCCTTTGACCACTGGGCCACCCGTGCCCCCTCATATCCATGAAAGCAAAGACAATGAGTTGATGTGGAATTATTCTGACAACGGGATACGACTAGAGCGTAAAGACAAAAGGATGGTATAGATTTTTCCGTTAGACTTCCACTTTCATATCGAATATTTTATAATCAACTCCAGCTTATCGCGTCTGCATTTCTCAAATTGATACTTCCGTGCATGTACCCTAAAATATACATCGAAAATGACGGCCAAAAAATAGATAACAATTGTTTTAAATCACTCTAGTTTTAAAACCACAAAAGATAGATGCATGAAGTAAAACGCATTGAAAAGATCAAAATCTCAACGAAATCAACATTTAAAATGACAGCCATAACATCCGATATTGGCATGACAGTTGCCCGAATTGAGGTGGGGTAGCAGAAACAAGCTTTCAGCCTAATAGACAAAGGGCACATACATCTAAAATCGCTCGAGTTCAATGACAGGTCACATTAATAGCGTGTATGCTATATGGCAGTTATTTTTATTGTTAAACAATGATTATGACAGAGTTACATTGTTTCTGTTGAGATTCGGTAGACACTCATTGCATTGTGTTTTGACAGTGATTAGTGTTTTGCACTTTTTCGTATTTTCTACTGAAAAAACACGTGCAGTGGAAGTGTATCACTTTCTGAACAGAGCATTGTTGTGTTTGGACAATGTGTGTTGCATTGATTTAGTTTGAACTTGTGTTATTAATTTTTCAATTTCATTTTCAATGTTGTAAATTTCTTTTGGCCGTTAATTTATATACATACGATCTTTACATGGAGTTTTCACACTTATTTTGGCGGACACTTACTTGTTCGATCGGGTGGTCAAGCTCGGATAATTGGTTGATTGCATGACGTCTCACTCACTCACTCACTCACTCACTCACTCACTCACTCACTCACCCACCCACCCACCCACCCACCCACCCACCCACCCACTCACTCACTCACTCACTCACTCACTCACTCATCACTCACTCACTCACTCACTCACTCACTCACTCACTCACTCACTCACTCACTCACTCACTCACTCACGGAGTCAACTACGAGTGAGCCGTGACATTATAACTGCTGTTATTCTCTGGCGTTGATGCGTATAGGACTGTATTGATCAGCGATACTGAATCGTGTACCATCAAATCAGCAGCATGTTCTCACAAGATTTATAATAATAGATAAGGTTTCGTCTCATTTATTTTATATTTGAATATGTTTCCTTTGAAGGAAGAGCGTAGTGTACCTCCTTATTGGATAATGATTTTTAACGCATATTCTTGACAAATATGAAGGCACTTACAGATATTTGTTTAGGGGGAGTTTGTTTAATCATCTGTGTTATATGTTATTGAAATAAATAGCACGATGTGTCGAACTTACACAAATATTTGTGCTGTATCACATATGAGTTCACGCAAAGGGCTTTCATAATGATGCACCTGCTTCAGTGTATTGCATTGCTGCAACTGATATCAAAACGTAATTCAAAATTAACATATCGTTTACATAAGTTTCAATAAAATCAGTAAATTCACTGTCGGTCACTAAATGTTTTGGTTCATCGATCACTTGATCACCAGATGATTTTAACTCCTGCCCTACGACGGAAGCCCGTAGACAATCGAGTCCTTGTCAGACACGCCCGTGCTTGTGACTCGATAGCGCGTGTACTGATTTTGTTGCAACTTAAAACGATTTGACAATAGAGGTATCACTCTTAGATGACACTCATTTCTTTACCGTCCAGCAGTACAGAACCATCAACAAAATCAACACCGACTTTGAGATTATGTCCCACATCCTTGGCTCGTTTTGGAAAACTGTGGAATGCCTTGTTTTTAGTCTTGACATGCTTCACAAGAGAATCATCAGACAAATAAATGTGTGCAAAAGTGCACAAAACAATTATATCATGAAGAGCCCCACCGTTAATCAAACCACGTCCCCCCATCATAATTGGTAAATATAAGCGATTGAGGGAAGAGCGAGGGTGGTGGGATCCATTGTCTGACATGATTCTTCCTGTGAGGATGTCAATACCCTGAATTTATTGTTTCGTCCAATCAACAACACCAAACGAATACAAAAGGACGGTCACATCCACAGTATTTGTGGCTTTTACTATGTTGCGAGCGTTCAGCTCTGAACTCCAGATTTTCTTAGGTCTACATTTGAACTCTGCCCGAAGTTTTCCCTTGATATGGGCATTCTGGAGTTTGTCCCTAATCTGCATCCCTAAGTCTGACCTTCCACGAGATGGTCAATAACTCCTCCTCCAAGTAAACTGACTGATCCTCCCTCTTCTACCTTGCCACGTTTCAGATGAAGAATGTTGCATTTGTCGAGTCCAAAGGACATGCCGATATCATTAGAAAAGGATCCGACAAGGAGAATCTGTTTTTTTAGTGTGGATCATCCATTGGCAATAAGTTCAAGATCATCCATGTAAAGGAGGTGAGTAAGGGGTGTTGGGGATCTGTGCTGAGGAGGTCCCGGGTGATAACCTTCCTCTTTGCTAAGTAAAAAGCTTAAAGGATTTAATGACAAACAGAAAAGCAAAGGACTGAAAGAATCGCCATGAAATATTCCTCTTCTAATAGAAATGGGTCCCAAATCACCACCTGCCCCCGCGAATACATCTCAAGTTGAGTTGACCAGCAATTCATTAAAAACTAGAGTTAAACAAATAGTCGCTCGGGGAGGTTAATACATTCCAGTGACTTCAAAATCCATTCGTGAGGTACAGAATCTGTAGTCTATCCAACACATAAAGAGGTTACGGTGGTAAGTTTTAGCCTCTTCAATGATCATTTTCTGAACCAGCAATTTGACCCTTACAACCCCAACATCCCTTTCTGGCTCCTTTCTGCTCCATGTAGATAATGTCATTCGAAGCGCAGTACGATGACACGAGATCTGTAAGACACCCTGTCTTCTTCTTCTTCTTCTTCTTCTTCTTCTTCTTATTTGTTCTGTACACTCATACATGTAGAGACGTTATGTTGCTGCTGGCCCGAGAAATACATTCCGTATTAAACCTATAAAGCTTGTGTGGAATTTTCCACAGAGTCGGTGTTGGTGTGTTACAGCTGTGTGTGAATAAATATTGTTTCAAGGATAAATCAAGGATATAACTCTTACTGGCGATTAGCCTCCTCGTTCGGAGATTCATAAGTTATTTTGTATGTATTATATCTGAGAACAGCTGCCATATTAAAGTGTTTCACGTGTGTTGGAGTATGAGGCGATAATCACTAGAACGGGGTATTTCAGAAACAGGGCATGTGGAAAAATGAGCAAAGGTATTTTAAAAAAGTATTCTGATGTTATATACAGGCGGTTGAGGCATCCAGTTGTATAAGAAACACGTGGTTTGCTTGTAATTGTTATTAGACAGGAAATACAAACTACGGGCTCTTAACATTAACTCAATTAAAGGCAAGTCACTCCCAAGTAAAGTACTCTCGATGCTTGTAACTAATTATATAAGTGATGCATAAAATGTGAATACAGATGCTACACAAGGTGATGATTGCACAGCTGACAAAAGTTTCGTCCAGGATATATTGTTTTGAGTATCAGCAAAACATAAACTTTAAAATGGAAAGTAAAGAATGTTACAAGTTTTACTGATAAACTGAATGATTATGTTCAGTAAAATGAGAACACTAGAACTTTATGATTATGGAGTAAAGTATAAGCTGTCTTCTTATACTTTTCATATATTTAACATGCTAATCTGTTTTTAAGTAGCAAAAAGGAAAGCGACAAAACCCTTCCACATTCATAATAAGTCTCTGCCAACAGCAGTGTCGATTGTTCGATTACGACTATATCATGAGCATATGTTAATGAATTACTATCACATTACAAAACGTAAGCCACCCTTGGCACCCGTCACAAACACATGCAAAGGCAAGTCAATTGTTCATCTAAGAAAATACGGGAACGTAATGGTTATGATACAAGTCCAAATAGGGAATTACATCGTTCATCATTCTTGTCATTGACGCGTCACATTTGGAAATGTCCTATGTTTGAAAGCTTTACTGACTGAGGCCTTGAATGTTGTAACTTTGATCGAACAACTTCTGAGCAAGAGTCGTATGACACTTTGAAATCGTGGTAGAAAGAACATGCTCGATTCTACCAAAGGTCGTAGCTGCAGGAATATTGCTCGGCATAAAGGGTAAGTTGACTATTGGAACGTTGACGTCACGCCGAAGACCCGGGTTCGATTCCCGACATGGGTACAATGTGTGAAGCCCATTTCTGGTGTCCCCGTCGTGATATTGCTGGAATATTGCTAAAAGCGGCGTAAAACCATACTCACTCACTCACTATTGGAACGTTGAAGTCATCCCTCTTATCATACAATCTGCCTACATCCCTGCCTAATATTAGGGTTCTCCAAATGTTCCTATGTGTTCTATGACATCGTGGATAATTTAATAACCTACTGCCAACTCACTCACTCACTCATAGTTTGGATCAGTTTCTTATTTGGCTATATTAGATTTAACTAAGGAACAAAGTTTATTGACCCACACTTCAAGAAAGCTTACAGTCAATTGGTCAAACAGCTACATATCCCTGCAACAATGATTGTTTTGAAAATTGGATGAATTACTGAAAAACAAATACAGCTAATGATATCGATTGCGCAATTAATAATGCATTACAAACACGTCTATGTAGACAACATTGTTATTAAGAAAGGATAAGATCTATGGATGAACAACTTTTTTATTACAATTAGGAGCGACGTTTCGGTGTAGGTTCTAACACCGTTATCAAGCAAGTGATGTACAGAGTATGGTTGACATGTATATATACAAGTAGGAGGCAATGTTTATACAGTTGGGTAGATATCAGATGTAGTTACCCTGGAGTTGAGAAGTCTGTAATGTACACAAAAAAGTAGTTAACATATTGACCGTTGAAGTCAGTGATATAACAAAAGGATTATGACTGATTGGGGTCTTTGATGAGTTGATGGTACACCATACTCTGCACATCATTGCTTGATAACGGGGTTAGGACGTCGCTCCACTGAAAAGTATCAGTGTGATTTTTGAAGTGAACAGAGCCCTAATATTTTTGTAGACTGGATGAAAATCCATTTCTGTCACATGACGGAGGGAGATGGCCAATGGAGTTTATTTCGGAGTATTCTCTAGCTTTGACGTTATATAATGTCTTCAATGTTATATTGCTGTGTTGGTTCTAACACCGTTATCTTGCTTGATAACGGTGTTAGAACCTACACCAAAACGTCGCTCTTAATTGTAACAAAGAAGCTGTTCGTTCATAAATCTTATCCTTACTTAGTACTCCAACTTCTTAATGCCTCTCAAAGAAGTTAAACAGTGTAATTATAACACCGCTGACCACTTCGGATCTATTTTCATTCCGAATCATATCTGGGTGTTCATCACGTTTTAGACATCGAGCTGCAACCCCGACCTCAGGTCGCGCTCTGTTATCAATGCAAGGAGAAACCCCAGCTGACCTGGATCTGATAAACGGTGATATGTATGCCTCTAACCTGCTTTTAATCGACTCCGATTTGAGAAAGTGCCAGGTCCTTATCGTGTTATATGTACCGCCTGGGTCGGATGTTGGCACAAGTGATTTCCCCTTCTTCATAAAAGCATCTTTTATCAGTCGTTAAGATTGTTTATTAACAATTTGTACATTAAGGATCAAGCAGCATCGTAAAAACATGTCAGAGCTAGGCATCGCCTATCAGACGGTGCCGTACAACATTTGGGTAGCGTCGTAAAGTAACTATTACTGTTATGTTGTCATATGTAAAGCTAATTGCTTGGATGTTTACAGTGTGTTTATTTTTCACATATTAAAGACACAGGGTATGTTCTTAATGACTTGATCCCAGAATTATCCAGCAGTGAAAACTTGTTAACTGTCTTTGCCTCCGTGTGGATTCGGGGTAAGACTAAGTCCCAAGCAACCTGGGTTGGTTGTAAGAAGGCGGCCAGATGTATCGGAAGGCCAGGCTCAGTGACTTGGTTTATAGGGTGTCATTGTACATCTACGGCGTGGTTCGTTGCTCACAATATCAATCTCTGGTTTATATGAACGATTATTTACAAGCGGCCGTCATATAGCTGTAATATTGCAGACTGCGGCGTAAAAAACAAAGAGTAAATAAGAACTCAATATGCGTGATGCCATCTGCATGACAAGGAAGCAACCGTACCGGTAAGGGTTCTGATTGGTCAATAAACCTCTTTAATTGAACGATATATAGAATTAATCAGTTCCAGTTAGCGAGATACCATTGTTAGTAGATCAAAAGAGCGATAGTAATGGAACAGTATGACAATGCGAAGGTTAACATACTGTATGTTGATTCTGTCATGACTCGAAACATATTTGTGTACTTGTAATTGCGTTGTAGTCAGTATGGTCCATTCTTGGAATCCCCGTTTATCATCATTAAATGAAGACAATGAAACAATGTAACAAGAGTTAATGGTTTGTATTGTATAACGTAAAGACCTAATTGGCTTACCAATGAATGAAAGAGTATCAACCGTCTACATGACCAGAGTCTGACAACCGTTCTGATGAATACACAATACTATGTGTGCTGGCGATTAGGTGCTTTACTCTGGCAGTGTGGGTTCGAGTCCCGGGCGGGACACAACCCAAAACAAGTACTAGAATCTGTACTTTACTTAGAAAGTGTTGTCCCAAATATAACATTTGTTACAGTCGTTCACATGACTGAGTACATATAAGTATTGATGCTTTATTTTATTATCTTAGTCCTTCTGTTGAAACAGGGCACAGTTTAGTGTCCAGTGTTCCAGTGTACAAATGAGGTGAAAATGGTGGTTCCAGTCATGTGTTCTTTTAGAAGCTACTTGACCTCAAGTCATTGCTTGGAATCCTTCCGCCAAGACACATTAAAATTATTCCTGTAAATATGTCCATCTTGAGATGACTTTTCACATAATTCTATTTTCTGTCTTTTAAAAGGATGAAACATGATCACCTGTCAAACACGAACACACTCACTATCTGTTCTTTCATTTGATGAGTCCAAGATCCTCGCATCATTGTTGTCATGGCAAAATTTCGAGCGCAGATATATTCTCCCTTTATATATAAAGAAAACGACGAAATACAAAAACGGTAGAGCCACAAAGGTACTCAGAAACACAAGAGGTAGAGTCCGCTTCAATTTGGACCAATCAAGAATCTTGTAGATATAGGGATCTCCCTTTCTATTGGTCCCGCCAAGTATGTGATAAACGATGCTGAAAAGCGTGTAGATGAAGCCACAGATAATTGGGTAGATCACGTGATACAAACGAACTGGCATGGCGGTGATGAGGAGGTTGGACAAGACGTAGATAGAGTTCATGCCGTGGAGGATGAATCGCAGAAGTGTAAGATCTTGATCTGAAAATGTCAACGTGAAAACAGCATGCATGACTGACAGTCCTTCAGACATTATGATCAAACATTTCAACAGATAGCACATCAGCGCCTCCATCTGCCATGGAGTGAGACCGCCTCCGTGGTCTAGTGGTAGAGCGTCCGCCCGGAGAGCGGAAGGTCCGGGTTTGATCCCCGGCCTCGTCATACCAAAAGACGTTAAAAGATGGTACTTGTTGTTACCCTGCCTGGCGCTCGCCATTAAGGGGCTAAAACAAGGACTGGTCGGCTCGGAGTCAGTATACTGTGTCTGAGTGTGGTATTCATGTTTACCTGCGGCATGGTATCTCAGTGGGCTAGCACTATAACCTCACCTCATGTGTCAATACACTGCCGAGCAAAAGAAAGTATACCCCCATGTTTGATGGTAACCAACAATGAAACAAACAAGAAATGATTATTCTATGGTGATGTATTTGATACGAGTATCATAGTTGCGTTTTGGAATTTGCGTTCGCCGTGTTTCGGCGACTGTTTTAAATTTTCGGTCTAGTAACGATTTGATAACGTTTGTAATTTTTTGGGCCAACATCTTATCAGGGCTGACATTAAGAATGTGGTTCTATAGGTTACTTACTGCAGGTAACACTTTGTTAGGATACTGTAGCAACATACCACATGATATGCCTCATGGTAGCGGTGTTTGTTTGTTAAGAATGGTTTAATCAATTATATCTTTTAAGTGTTACTTATATCAATTGAGGTGCATTTTGGATACACATCTCGATGTATGGATGTGGCTGAACCCAAATACAGACATATTCAACAAACGACGCACCTTTGAAAATAAAGATCCAGTAGAGGGCGCTGATGTGTAAACTCCCTTCAGTGACGACACTGTAGAGGAGCCAGGACACCTTCAGGTACCAAGGTAGATATGAGGTGAAGCCTGAAAAAGTAATTCAGCAATATTCAGTACTGTAAAAAGTAACATTCATCACTTGAGTGCAGACACAAGAAAACGTTGGTACTGTATATCCAAGAGCTACCTCGACTCCAAATTTGGAAATAACTTGCTTACATGATTCCTATAGTAAAATATGTGTGGTATAATAAATGTGACAAAAACCGTAACCATTATCATAAGAAAGACCTGCATCACTTTGGGCTTTCATCCCACACTAAGGAAGCTGACACGCCGTGGTATAACTGGAATAATTAAAAGCGGCGTTAAATCCCAACTCACTCACTCACTCCGACTTATCACTCCATTGGTCCCCATTCAGAGCCTTTACTGGTCGTCAGAGGCGACTAAATGTCTCGGCTGGTCAGGCTCGGGTGACTGTGTGTCATCGTACCCCGACAACGTGGATCGATGATTATAATATTACAGAGCTACAGATAAGCAGCGTATTTGCGTAAAATACCCCCCCCCCCCCCCCTCAAATATTTAAAACCCAATTACTTTCAATTAATTTGCATACAGAAACGCATGAATTGAATGAAAATCTTAAATGTATTAAAAAGCTCGCGTAAATATCCAAAGAAGCTTTTTTAGCATGCGTACATACATGTAGGAGCTAATTTCGGAAACACAATAACGAGCTAATTTACTTTCCGAGTCAAGCCTATATATTTATAAAAAAAATTATATACATCTAAAACATCATTTCATTTTTTTTAAATCCTAAAATATTTTCACTAATTTTGAGAAAAAAACAATAGAGTGATGAATAGATCAGTGAAAAAATATTGGTTACTTAATGAAAAATGTAATAACCCAAATAAAGTAGAAACCCTAGAGTAAAAACTCAATTGCTCAAAAGTTACCTGGAGCTCTGTAATACCAAACACCTGAATGCTGGACCAGATTTGAATATTACAGGCCGTGCTCAGATAGTTGAAATATTGTAGACTGCGGCGTTTAAAATTAAACAAACATGAAACATCGTTTTCGAAATTGTCTCCTTTTTGCATTTTAATACTGACCATTTTGAATGTCCTGTCTGTTGATCCTGACGAACACCACGATGACTGCGTCCAGGACAGCACTGGTGGTCAGCAGGAGGTAGGTCCAGTTGGTGAGGTAGATGAACCACAAAGCGCCACCTAGCGGTGATGACGTCACGTTGGTTGACGACACCATGCTCCCGACCAACCATGATGTATGGAATAGAGCCCAGAATATCCTCCAGGATAGGTAGAGACGAGGGTGGCCCCACTGAAATAGAAACAATTAGAAACTTTAGAAACAATTATCCATTAATTTAGCTGTGTCACAACTGTTATAAGGAAACGTAATTTAACGTTAAACAATGATTGGAACTGTATTAGATTGTTTATGTGAGATTCAGTAGAAGTTCATTGCATTGTATTTGGACAATGATTAGTTGTTAGGAATGTATGACTATTTACTTTAAGCAATGGTGAGGAAGTTATAATATTAAAATGCTCGAATTATCTGTAAACCTCCGGAATAACATGAATGGGTGTCAAGTGTTATAGAAACGTGGAATATTTTGTGATGTTCTATTGACACTTGATTAGGGAGCTAGATTATATAATTGGAGCGGGCACGTGCCTGTCTCATCTCACATTTCATCTGACATTACACCAAGACCTGCTTGTGAAGATCACTTTTCACCCTTGCGTTCGGCCAAGGCCTATCTCGGAAGCTTGACCACTGTTGCTGCGGTGTGATAATTATTCTTTTTTCATTGTCATTTCCATTGCTCTCGCATGTCATACTGTCATTGAATATTGCATGGGCGGATACAGAGGGGTGTGTGTGTTGGGGGTTGGGTGTGTGTGTGTGTGTGTGTGTGTGTGTGCTGGACCCCCCCTTTTTATTTCGGAAAAAATCTTTATTTCTGTATAAATTACCACCAAAGACAATAAATAGATCTTAATTGTGCACCCCCCTTTTAAAAAAAGCTGTATCCGCCCACAACTCTATTGTGTACTGCCACTGTAATTGCTGTGTAGTACTTGGTATTGATTTGTAAACCAAGTTCAGTTTATAATACAATTGTTATGTGTTGGTTGTTTGTTAGTTTCACACAAAGTTCTATTTCGTACAGATTTCTGGGTTAACATATTGTTTTAATTTGGGAATCGGTACGTAACACAAGTTAATATTTTACAGCTTCTTTCAACACCCTAAGCGCGATAAGCTACCAGAACAACAAAAAGCTCTAACTAGGAGCTACCTTTAATATCACCAGCTGTTTGCATGATCCCCTTTTTGGGTGTGATGGTAATGGATATAAAGCATTAATCGTGATCGGTTTTCTGGCTTCGAGTGAGTGAGTAGGGTTTTACGCCGCTTTTAGCAATATTCCAGCAATATCACGGCGGGGGACACCAGAAATGGGCTTCACACATGTACCCATGTCGGGAATCGAACCCGGGTCTTCGGCGTGACGAGCGAACGCTTTAACCACTAGGCTACCCGACCGCCTGTATACTGGCTTCTATAACCAATGTCACGCTAACATGCATCGTTATACAATAGTATCGAAACATCACTGAGACTACGAGTAACGACGGATGAGACTAGTGAGTGAGTGAGTTGGGTTTAACGCCGCTTTTAACAGTATTCCAGTTATATCGCGGCGTGTCAGCTTAATGTGGGAGGAAAGCCCGAAGTGATGCAGGTCTAAGACGTTTACCACTTCGGTGAAACCCACGAGCACGGGTATGGTGCTGACAAACCTAGAAACATAATCGGGGCGAACCGGGATTCGAACCCACAATCATAGGTTTCTGGCGCACCCAAGGGACGCAACTCTGCACAGCGAATCGCGGCGCCTTAGACGACTAGGCCACCCGTGCCCCCGGATGAGACCAGACTGTAACGGCTACACGAAGCAGGTCTAATTCTGGTGTGTATCCATTGCTGTCATTTGATAAATAGGGAAGCCACGAAATGAGCCCTGGCTGATTTTCAAACTGCGTTTCTTCCCAACTTAAACTACTCCATCACGTACACTAGGGTCGACTGTCATCTCCAGCGTATCATATTGTGAGTTCGAATCCAAGTTCACCCGATGTTATTTCTAGGTTTGTTAGCACCCGTGCTCGTGGGTTTTACCAAAGTGGTAAACGTTTGAAACTTGCATCATTTCGGACTTTCATCCCACATCCAGCTGACACGCCGTGATAAACTGAATACTGTTCAAAGCGGTGTTAAAGTAAATTCACTCACCCACTCACTCAACCGTGACGTTGCCACAGTTTATCAACCACCTGTTAGAAAGTGTTACTTTGGTCGCTCTATGCAGTAGTAATTTCAGTAAAATCCTAATGTCGAAAAAAGTATGTACACATACCATACCCCTACCATACCGTTTCACTACAAATTGTTAATACATTCCGTTCAGAAATATATATACATGAAAAATATTAAATCGAAAACTTACCTGAGATGAAACGAAAAGATGAGGTTCACTGTGGTTTAATCCAAAGTTACAAGTACGGAATTCGCTTTTAATGCCCATTCTTTCTACGAATTGAAGACACATGTTCACAAACTCTAAATACAGTTGGATGGACCCTTTAGTACACTCCCTGAGAGCAGTCTCTTGACATCAGCATTGAACGTTTCCTCAAAACCACCAAAAATACTTCCCCGTAGATGTATTTCAATAAAAGGTAAAGAAGCACTTGACTTTGTCATTCAGAGTTCATGAAAACACATCCGGTATCCGTAAACACATGTGTACTGCCCACACTCTGCCGAGCTTCATTCATGAGCAGTGGATGTCACACAAACGTTGCTTCTACCTCGCTGACGCGGGGATGCTGGCGCTGGTGATATAGCCCCGGCCTGTGCAGGAGGCAGGGGGCGCTAAACGGAAGCCAGGAGTGTGGAGGGGACTGTCTCGTGCTTGCAGCGGGCTGATGCAGTTTGTGATGAACGCAGAAATCGGTGCACCACATGATGACGAAATACGGCGGAGGGAATGAGAGCGAGGGTATGAGAGCGAGCGCGTTAAACTGTTAAGGATAAAACACATGCAGTGTAAAAATACGTCTTCATACATAATACATATGTTGGTTGGTTGGTTTGTTGTTTAACGCCACATTCAAATATTTCAGCTATATGACGGCGGTCTGTAAATAATCAAATCTGGACCAGATGATCCAGTGATTGACAGCATGATCATCTATCTTTGTTTGTTTGCTTGTTGTTTAACGCCGCGCTCAGCAATATTCCAGCTATATGACGGCGGTCTGTAGATAATCGAGTCTGGACCAGACAATCCAGTGATTGATATCATGAACATCGATCCACGCAATTGGGATCGATGACATGCATCAACCAAGTCAGCGAGTCTGACCACCCGATCCCGTCAGTCGCCTCTTACGACAAGCATAGTCGCCTTTTAGGACAAGAATGGGTTGCTGAAGACCCATTCTACCCCGGATCTTCACGGATCTCATACAGATGTAATGGTATTCAGTCTCATGTGAGTGGTCGTATATTTTGTTCTGTGTTTGTTTGTTTATTGTTTAACGCTGCTCTCGGTGGTCTGTCAATAATCGAAGCTTCGACCAGACAATCCAGTGATTGACATCAAGATCATCGATCTTTGTTTATTTGTTCGTTGTTTAACGCCGCACTCAGCCATATTGAGCTATTAACGGCGGTCTGTAAATAATCAAATCTGGACCAGATGGTCCAGTGATTGACATTATGATAATCTATCTTTGTTTGTTTGTTGTTTTACGCCGCACTCAGCAATATTCCTGCTATGTGACGACTGTCTGTAAATAATCGAATCTGGACCAGACACTCCAGTGATTGACATCATGATCGATCTATGCAAATCGGGATATGATGACATGCATCAACCAAGTCAGAGAGCCTGACCACCCGATCCCGTTAATCGCCTCTTACGACAAGCATAGTCGCCTTTTAAGACAAGCATGGGTTGCTGAAGACCCATTCTACCCCGGATCTTCACGGATCTCATACAGATGTAATGGTATTCAGTCTCATGTGAGTGGTCGTATATTTAGTTCTGTGTTTGTTTGTTTATTGTTTAACGCCGCTCTCGGTGGTCTGTCAATAATCGAAGCTTCGACCAGACAATCCAGTGATTGACATCAAGATCATCGATCTTTGTTTATTTGTTCGTTGTTTAACGCCGCACTCAGCCATATTGAGCTATTAACGGCGGTCTGTAAATAATCAAATCTGGACCAGATGGTCCAGTGATTGACATTATGATAATCTATCTTTGTTTGTTTGTTGTTTTACGCCGCACTCAGCAATATTCCTGCTATGTGACGACTGTCTGTAAATAATCGAATCTGGACCAGGCACTCCAGTGATTGACATCATGAGCATCGATCTATGCAAATCGGGATACGATGATATGCATCAACCAAGTCAGCGAGCCTGACCACCCGATCCCGTTAGTCGCCTCTTACAACAAGCATAGTCGTCTTTTAGGGCAAGCATGGGTTGCTGAAGAACTACTCTACCCCGGATCTTCACGGGTCAGGACAATTGACTATTGGAACGTCAACTCAATTTTCCGATCCCGTTAGTCGCCTCTTATGACAATCATTGGCTGTTGAAGACCAATTTTAACACAGAATCTTTACGGAATCATGCATATGTAATTGTATTCAATCTCATGTGAGTGGTCCTATATTTTGTACGTATACTACGTCACTAAATAAGTGCACCATCTTGAACGCGACGTTACACCACAGTTCCCCATACCTCCTGATACTCTACATAGTAGTGGTCGGTATATCAAGTTAAATCCCACACACATGTACAGTCAGTTGTATTAGTGACCATGTGAAGCCATCTTCCCGAGGCAAGGGAGTTAACTGACTATAAAAGTCCTGTTTCCACCCTTGCCGAACAAGGCTGGGATTATGGAGTTTTGGCTGGACTAACGAGTCTATGCATAGTCCAATCAAAATCGCGCACCGAAATCGAAATCCGGTTCGTAAACTGTCGTGCAGATTTTGGTCGATTGCAGGAATTCCCAAACAAGAGCAGCGCCAATTCATTGTCAGCAGATATTTTGCAAATCTTTTCATGTTTTTAGTTAAGGTGCTCACGTGATTTGATGCATTTCGTGATATAAGACCCGTATAGATCACAATATAGATCTTGATTATCGATCAGATCGCCCTGACTGGGTCCCACCATTTTGTGTGAAGCGAAAGCAAATGATACGAGAGGTGGAATCTGATTGGTCCATAGGAGAGGCTTAGAAGGGACATAACTGGTAATATCCACTGGTGGCGCTACAATCGAGCCCAGTAATTCCAGCGTTGTTCGGCAAGGGTGGAAACTGGACTATTAAAGTCAGTTAACTCTCTTACCTCGGGAAGATGTGTGAAGCATCTTCACGAAACGTTTATTACATACGCGGTGTCATTTGCTGGGGGCAGTTTTATAAATGTACATGCATGAAAGCACATCATTATACAAACCAGGTTAGTTTTCAGCAACTCATGCTTGCCTTAAAAGGCGACTATGCTTGTCGTAAGATGGTCAGACTCGCTGACTTGGTTGACGCATGTCATCGTATCCCAAATGAGTGGATAGATGCTCATGATGTCAATCACTGGATTGTGTGGTCCAGACTCGATTACTTACCGACCGTCGTCATATAGCTGGAATATTGCTGAGCGCCGTTTTGAACAACAAATAAACAAAGTGTCGTCGAGGGCTTCATGTTGTTGTATATTCGCCACAATTAACTGCTATCCGTCATGTTTAAAATGAATTTAATAAAGAAAACCTTCAGGTGAAGTAATTTATTAATTTACCGATTTTGATCTATAGACTTCCATAATTTCTTATAAATGAATGTTATTCCTCTCCAGTTCGGTCTTTCCACACACATCAACCAGGTGCAAGAAGCATTTTGCTTTTAATTAATATTATCTTAATATTATCTTTTAAAAATATCATCGTATGCATGATCATAGAAAGGGTATTGTCACTTAAACGTTGCCTGCATACTAACCAGTATTTGGATGTTGTTCCTTATTATTACAAGTTTTATTTAATGGAACGTAGCTTAAAATAGCTTTGAAATATTCTTATATATTCTGGCCTGAACCTCTACCAGCATTTGCATGGATCTGGAAAAGAACCGTGCATCATTGGCTCCCTACAACCGCTTTGACACTGCAGAACATGCAAATATAATTAGGACACCATTTACCAAAGACATGAGTCGTCTCTCTCCCAGCTCCTAGTGAATAAAATTGACAAAGGAGTCAAACTCAGGTCTAGAATGATTTGGCAAGTCTCGATTGCCTCAGCTCTGAAATTAGGGATTGTTATGGGCTCCATTTGGATCATATATTTTATATTTTGTATATATAAATTATAATAAATTTATATATATTTGAATAGGATAAAAAGGATAACTTTATTTCATGGACTAAGTGTCTGTTTATGACATGAGGTACTGCAAGAGCTCCTGTTGGATCAGGGGGCACGGGTGGCCCAGTCGTCTAAGGCGCCGCGATTCGCTGAGTTGCGTCCCTTGGGCACACCAGAAACCTATGATTGTGGGTTCGAATCCCGATTTGCCCCTATTATGTTTCTAGGTTTGTCAGCACCATACCCGTGCTCGTGATTTCACCGAAGTGGTAAACGTCTTTGACCTGCATCACTTCGGGCTTTCCTCCCACATTAAGCTGACACGCCGTGATATGACTGGAATACTGTTATAAGCAGCGTTAAACCCAACTCACTCACTCACTCCTGTTAGATCATGGTTCGATCTATGTTAGCAATAAAACTCAGGTTGGTCTGGGTAATAGATGATTTCGTGGTATATTGTTATATGTTATATGTTATATTTTGGCTTGTAAATCCTATAACTTACCATAGTGAACACTCCTCTCGAAGGTTTCCGCGACATTAATACTCCTTGGTAGAAACTTCCTATTGTTGTAAAGCCAAGCGACCATCGGGGACTAATACAAGTGTAAGTTTAAGTACATTGTAGTAAGCACAAACGGGACCATGATCACTGTACGTTTGAATGTAGGATGGTTCAAGATCAGTTTAGGAAAGAAGGAGATTCGCATGTTTAATGTCAGTCTGCAAGATTTCTCATCATATAACCTGAGCTTAGCTTATTCCTCTGCGATTTTCACCACCAAATAACCCATATATATATGTATATATATTTGGTACTTATCGAATATTGATTGGTTTGCCTAGTGCTTATAGATGTGAAATATTAAACTTGAATTCATTTACAAAGTCAACTTACAGACAGAAGCAGGTACGTAATGAACACTCTTTGACATCGAGGGTTGTGGGCATTTGCAATAGCAGATGAATGCCATTACCTCCCCAGAGAGTCGAATAAACTCCGATCATGTATTTGTGATAAAAACGAATGGTAAAGTATTTAACACAGGTATTAATTGTCAATGTTTCCATATGTCATACCCTCGTTTCATAGACCACCTATCAATTTGTGTTTATTGTTGTTGTTTTCGTATGTCATGCCATCATTCGATAGTCCGACTCACCACATGTGTTTATTGTTGTTGTTTTCGTATGTCATGCCATCATTCGGCAGTCCAACTCACCACATGTGTTTATTGTTACTGTTTCACATGTAACTCCATCTCGTCACACTACTGCAAGGCCAGCGCTGTATCCATGTCAATAATTGCTCTCTTAACGAAAGCCGATTGTTCATCAGAGGAGGAACCCTAAGGGTGTGTTGTATTTTCTAATTACTTTACAGAGCATGCATTATACAGCTCCTAACGTCTGTAATTGCGAACTGTTTTAATCATTGAATATACATATATTATTACTCACCACATATAACTGTTTCCAAAATGTATGTAACATGATTTGACGGACAGGCCCATATCACATATACATTGAATGGGAATTCAATTCATGTTTAAAGCTTGCGTTTATCTATTAAACAAAAGAAGCTCAATTTGCAATATGAACCTTCTTCTGGGTAGTCACACTGATCTAGGATAATAAACACATCTGCGTTTATCATAAACGATGATGAACCCCACTGGCAACCACACGCAAGGAACCTAAAAAGCGGGTTTGTTTGTTGTTACTCTGAGGGAGATTTTGCCGCCAGTCTAAACCTCGAAAACTCTTCACAAATAAGCCTAAAGGTTATGACACGGTTGCAATGCGTTTAAAATCTATTTCCGATTTAGTGCTGACTTTTATACAAATTGAGATTACATAATTTGCACTTACAGAGCTCACGTCGGTAGGTGAAGGAAAGAGATGCTCGGCCCTTACCCCGTGATCTCCTTGCATGACATAGGTTCATTGCTTAATGTGGCAGATACCTACCAGAATATCAACTTTCATCAGTTAACTGCCCCTACTATATTGCAAAATGAACATATATATGTTTTTCTTTACTTGTAAGCAGCAGAATATGGGAATTCGTACGCAACAAAAGTAATTCATAATATAATAAAATTAGTAAACGCGTATTGCTGTGGTGGTTTAGCAAGAAACAAACGGTTACTTTATAAATGCAAATTGTAGTACTGACGGGTAGAGCAGGACATGCTTACCCCTTTCGCGAACACTGGGTGTCATCACTGATTGTCAGTGATCCATTATATATTTTATGATTATTTTTTTAAGACGTTAAATATTTACATGTATTTATTACATGTATTACATGTATTTTTTAATACGTGAACTACGATAGAATAATTTTACACTCAGATATACCACACCATACTCGTTACAGTGAGTGAGTGAGTGAGTATGGTTTTACGCCGCTTTTAGCAATATTCCAGCAATATCACGGCGGGGGACACCAGAAATGGGCTTCATACATTGTACCCATGTCGGGACTCGAACTCGGGTCTTCGGCGTGACGCATACTCGTTACATCTTGGATTCTTCGAACCGCAATCAGCAAATCCAGGATAACTGAGTAGATGAATACACTGCGACAGCTTAGGCTATTGGGCCACCATATTGGAGACACAGACGTTCTTCTGTTCATGGGGGCGGTCGGGTAGCCTCGTTGTCAAAGCGTTCGCTCGTCACGCCGAAGACCCGGGTTCGGTTCCCGACATGGGTACAATGTGTGAAGCCCATTTCTGGTGTCCTCCGCCGTGATATTGCTGGAATATAGCTAAAAAGCGGCGTAAAACCATCCCCACTCACTCGTCTGTTCATACACAACATATGTTCCGTGGGGGTTTCAGCTTATCACTTGGCACACGCTGTGGGGAGCCGTCTTGTATCGTCCTCGGAGGCTTGATCGTGCTTCACCTTACAGACCAGACCGTTATTGCAGGTAACATGTTACACCTGGTTGACAATCAAGCCTCCAGTGATGCTCCTATCTACAGAAATGTTAACGCATCACTTAGTCATCTGACAGGTTGCTTGTTTGTGAATGTTGACATCTCTTAAAAGCTTTATCACAGCGACCAGTATATGTGTTGAGTATGTGTTTCCATACTTACAAGATTCAGTGCGAAACAAAGAACACGGTACCTGTACATAACAAGGTAATTGATCACATTTCTGACAATCTGTAGCTGTCAACATTTGCAAGTTTGGAGTGTACGTTTCCCCCACTGCGTACCTTAAACATGTTGATTGAGAAAGGAGAGTACACCGATAACATTTCGCATGTTAGCTGTGTTTGAAAAAAGCATAAGCTTGCTTGTGAAATGTGATTATTTAAAACGGAATGAGAATATCATCTGGTCATAGACCGTAAGTAAATTATAGGAGTGGTACAATTCTGTATTGTTGGCATTTGTTCTTAACACTGGCTGCGTACAAAAATGTCAACTCAAAGACTCTTTCTTGGTAGCATATTCGGTCCAAATGTTCGCTGTCGACTGATTGCTGCTAATGGTAAGACATCTGTAGTCCTTGAAACAAGATTTATTTTATCATATCAAGTCAGGCAGAACTAAAGACCTAAAGGAACAAAAAATAACAGAAATATAAATGACAGAAATGGGATTTTATCTCTGTACAATAATCTCATTGAGACATTTTTTATATTAATTTGTAAGGAGACAGCCGAACTGGAGATCTACGACTTCAATGCGAGGGTAAGAAAAATCTTTTCAATTTGTCAACATCCCGCATCCATCGTCACCTCAATACACCATCACATGATTAGAAACAGAGCATATATTTAAACTAACTAGGCGTGTATTGTCTGAATCTTCTGATGCTATAATATTAGCACACCCATTGTAAGCTCCATGTACGCTTCTTGGAAAATGGCACATTGAGTTTCTTCGGTTCAGAAATATGTTTAATGATACCTTTATTAACTTCAATTAGATATACACGAACGCAAAAGAGAACGCGAAGCTATAGGTGTTTCAAAAAGGGAATAGGTTCGTTCATATGATCAACAAGTGGTTTGCGAGTAACGATCACAACGACATTAACAAAGAGAACTGCTTTCAACGGTCGCTTCCGAAACTCTATTTACATAATGATTTATTCAATTATGATAAATAACCAAATTAGTCTCCCGATATACGACTTGAAACGTCGTCAGGTACTTAAGCATTGAAACACAATTTTACCCCGTTGACGACCACTAACAGGTAAAAGCATTTAAATATTAATCATAAGAACTTTTTCATAAATACGTATTTATGAATCACTATCAATGATGATGCTAGGTATTCTCAAAAATGTGAGGGTAATCTACCCCATCCCCACCGGGGGCACCCGTCACATCCCTAAACCATGCTGACTGCGACTGCAAAGGTACGTCAAGCGTTCACTGATCCGTCAAAATTGCAATGTCCTCCACATGTTTACTATAAAACTTATGAAAGTCTTACTAAGGCCTCGAATACTCTAACCTAGATCAGTTCAAAGTCAATCTTAAAGCTTTGCTACTTCACGCTTGACATTGTGAGTCGTGTATGTGTCAATATGTTCCAGGGAGGCATGTTGGGGACTGTGCATGAAGGAGGGTCGGACCCCGACTGTGTCAAAGTAAAACTTGAACTGAAACCCAGTGCAGACATCTAAAACCTGTTGGACTCCATGACACCTTATATCTCTCTGAACCATAACAACGCAGCAGGATATACACACGGAGTAGACCCCACTAGCAGTTATATGCCAGAGCATACCGCAATCTGTTTGGCAAACGTTTTATGACGAGGGCTGGTATTGTGTTTCTACATTGCTTGGTGAATACATTTATCATAACGCCAATGAGCAACGTACATCTGTCTACGCGAGTTTTAAAAACCAGTTGAAATATACACTAGGATGATTCATTATGATTTACGCAGAATGAAAGTTATGAGTGTGGATGATTGAATATGTGTGTTAACAAGAACGATTATGTTAACGTCTTCATCAGATGCCGTCAGTGCTACCGCTGGGGCAAGATACACTCACATATTCGTGAACACCTGGTGTCATCACTATTTGATAGTGATTCGTGAACACATGCTTATGATAATTCGGTTTCGTACAATGAACTCAGCTTTAAGCAGAGATTTCTGATGATGATGGAAAGGATTTTGTTACATTTTCATTGTCGTTGATACAGTATACTACGGTTATAACGAACTCAAAGGGACCACTTATTTTAGTTTGTTATAACCGTAGTTCGTTATAAACATATATACAGCATATATACAACAAATGGCCGGGACTAAAAAATAAGTTCGTTATATCAGTCAGTTCGTTATAAGCGTGTTCGTTATAACAGTAGTTTACTGTATGTATAAACTTCTTAGTTATGGGCGTCGAATGTTTGAATATATTCACAAGAAAAATAGTATCAACTTTATCACCAGATGTTGTAAATTGAAAAGGATTAAAAACTTAAGGTTGTAATGTATTTAGGGCTCCAAGCCGAAAGGCTGTAGAGCCCTATTGTAATCGTTCGATTTATTATTATTAGGGCTCCAAGCCGAAAGGCTGTAGAGCCCTATTGTAATCGTTCGATTTATTATTATTATTATTATTTATTATTATTATTATTATTTATTATTCCGCCGATTTTTGTACCTGCCCTAGCAAAATAACCACTGGCTCGATTTTGTTCAAATTTTGTGAGTGTTTGTAGACCGTTGGGTACTAGTGCCCGCCAAAAACCCAAGGCCGTAGGCCCAAAGGCCAAGGGCAGATTACTGAAAAACAAGTATTTTTTGAAGATATATTTTGCCCTGTTGCTCCACAACCGTTTATCCGTTTACTTTGAAACCTTGCATGTATCTGATGCTTGAGCTGCTTGACAATTTTTGTTCTTTGACTTTGGTCATTGGTCACGTGGTTTGGCAGCCATATTGGATTCAAGGTTTTCACAGGGTGTTTTGGGTACCTGTCTTCAAATACTATCTTCTCTGAATCCACTGCATGAAAAGCTTTCAAACTTTCTGAGAATTGTCTCCATACAGAACACAACAAATAGCCATAGCCGTTTTTGGATATCTTTTGTAGTTGCGGCCATATTTGATTTTGATTTTTACCATTTTTTTCACCGAAATTTTACCTTTAAGATCATAGCTTGTAAGGTTCTTAACAGAAACTATTGAAAGTTTGCATGAAGTTTTGAGACTATATGTAGCTCATTTTGTGCTGGGTTGCATACTGAAAGCACCACTGCTTGGTGTGGTATTATTTGATTTATGTAAAAAAAATCAGAGTTGAGTACAAATACTGAAGGAAGCGCCTCATAAATCTACCATACACCCCCATTCACTGGCTTTGCAGATATCCAAGCGTTCTCCACAGCCTTGTTCGATATTGTGTGTACTACCCTTGATGACCAGGATCAGAATTGGCCTTTTTCAACCGATGCTTGTCTCAAGAGGCAAGTTTGCTTGTCACAGGAGGCGACTAATCCGATTGGGTGGTCAGACTCGCTGGCTTGATTCTTCATTTCTCAATTGCCAATTGCTAGGGTACCTTATTTTTGACGGCGTTGTTTAAAGCAAACCATTTGCGGATTAGAATATGGTCGAGGTCGGAAAGGGTTTAGTACACTCTGGGAAACTGTGGCACACGCCAATTTGGTAATGTCCTGCAAACGGTGACTATCTTTTGACGGAGTTGGTACAAGCAGACTATATGCGGATTCGAACATGGTCGAAGTCAAACATGAGTTAAGAACACACTGGGACACGTGTGGTGATGTCTCACAAGCGGTTCATTACATTTGATGGCGTTGGTACAAGCAAACCATATGCGGATTCGAACATGGTCGAAGTCAAACATGGGTTAAGAACACCCTTGGACACGTGTGGTGATGTCTCACAAGCGGTTTATTACATTTATGGCGTTGGTACAAACAAACCATATGCGGATTCGAACATGGTCGAAGTCAAACATGGGTTAAGAACACACTGGGACATACGTGGCGATGTCTTGCAAGTGGTTCCTTACATTTGATGGCGTTGGTACAAACAAACCATTTGAGGATTCGAACATGGTCGAAGTTGGAAATTGGTTAAAACATTCTGGGACACCAAGGTCAATTTAGTAGTGGTGATGTCTCACAAGAGGTTCTTTACATTTGACGGCGTTGGTACAAGCAAACCATTTGGGGATTCGAACATGGTCGAAGTCAAACATGGGTTAAGAACACCCTGGGACACGTGTGGTGATGTCTCACAAGCGGTTTATTACATTTATGGCGTTGGTACAAGCAAACCATATGCGGATTCGAACATGGTCGAAGTCAAACATGGGTTAAGAACACACTGGGACACACGTGGCGATGTCTTGCAAGTGGTTCCTTAAATTTGATGGCGTTGGTACAAACAAACCATTTGAGGATTCGAACATGGTCGAAGTTGGAAATTGGTTAAAACATCCTGGGACTCCCAGGTCAATTTAGTAGTGGTGATGTCTCATAAGAGGTTTGTAATCTGAAAACCAAGGGCAGATAACTGAAAACAAGCATTTTTTAAAGATATAATTTGCCCTGTTGCTCCATAACCGCTTGTCCGAATATATTCAAACCTTGCATGTATCTACTGCTTCAGTTGCTTGACAATGTTTGTTCTTTGACTTTGGTCATTGGTCACGTGGCTTGTCAGCCATATTGGATTCAAGGTTTTCACAGGGATTTTGGGGTACGTGTCTTCAAATCCTATCTCCTCTGAATCCACTACATGAAATGCTTCCAAACCTTCTGCGAATTGTCTACACACACGACACAACAAACTCTCTAAGCCGTTTTTGGATATTTTAGGTTGCAGCTATTTTTGATTTTGATTTTGATCATTTTTTTCTCCGAAATTTTACTTTAAAGATCACATATTGTAAGGTTGTTGACAGAAACTATTGCAAGTTTCCATGAAGTTAGTGTGCCATATGCATCTCAGCTTTTGTTCTTGGTTGCATGTTAAAAGTAACACCGCTTGGTAGTAATATTTGATGAATATTTGGGACTACTCTTGAACACGCCAATTTAGTAGCGGCGATGTCCTGCAAACGGTAACTATCTTTTGACGGAGTTGGTACAAGCAAACCCTTTGAAAATTAGAACGTAGTCAGAAAATAATTACGAACACCATGCGTCTCTCCACAACACGCAAATTTCTTAGCGACAATGTCCCGCAAGCGTTGCCTACATTTGATGGCGTTGGTACAACCAAACCATTTGGGTCAAGGTCAAGTTGGAAATGGATTGAAAAACTATGGGATACGCTGATTTAATAAAGGTTATATGCCGCAAGCGTTACCTTACTTTTGTCGGCGTTAGTACAAACAAACCATTTGTGGATTCGTACATGGTTGAGGTCTGAAATTGGCTTAAAACACTCTGGGACACTCCGGCACAAATCAATTTGGAATAGGCGAAATTCCGCTAGCGTTTCCTTGCTTTTGACGGTGTTGCTACAAGCAAACCATTTGAGGATTCGAACATGGTCGCGGTCTGAAATGGGTTTAGAACATGCTGTCACTCCCCAGAACATGCAATGTCGTAGTGGCGATATCTCGAAAGCTTTTGACGGCGTTAGTACAAGCAAACCATTTGTGGATTCAAACATGGTCAAGATCATTAATGGGTTTGGAACACTCTGGTACACGCCATTCGTATTGGTTATACGCTGCAAGCAGAGCATTACTTTAGAAAGCAATGGTACAAGGAACCCATTATTTTTATTCGAACATGGTTGAGGTCGGAAATGGGTTCAGAGCACCCTGGGACATTCCGACACACGCCAATTTCGCAGAGCCTAACCTTTGACGTTGTTGGTACAAGCTAACCGTTTGAGGATTCGAACATTTGTGTAGCGTACAATTGTGGGCACACCCGTTTGTGAGAGAGGACGCGTGTGTGTACATTTATGCGTGTGGACATACGTATGTACGGTGTATCAGTGTGTACGTCTGTTTGTGCAAGCTTTTGTGGGCACCTACCTGCTTACGTCTCTGCGTGCATAAGTGCGTGCATTTTGTGTGTGCTTGTTTCTTTGCGTGTCCGAGTTTATTACGTGCATAAGTTTGTGCATGTGTGAGAAACTTTGCGTTCGCCCGTGCGTTTATGGGCGCTTCCGTGCATACGTTAGTACGTGCGAACGTTGCAGATACAAAGGAGCGATATCCTGATGAGGAGGGGACTCTTTATTGGAGTACTACTCAAATATAACAATTTGTTTCAAACATGCTATATAAACTATTGTTCATCACCCGCTCATCCAAGAACTGTCAAACTTTTGTTTTTACAATCATGAGATGCCAGTCACCTTTTATTCTTTGACGTCATAGGTGATCTAGTGTGGCAGCAAATTTTTATTAAACATTATAAGTGTCACATGATTGAGGGTCCGTTTTCCAGAATGTTCTCCGATGAACGTACATATTGAAATGTATTCTAATGTTCTATATAGTTTCAATGTATCCAACACCAAACCTATTATCTGAATATTGAACGAATAATGAAAATGTCTTTTGGTGGACAACAAATAGGATTTTGCTTCTGATTGATTATTCAAAGAAATAACACCAGGCTGAATGATACATATCTTTTTAATATTTCAAGTAACATGATACATAACTAGAAAATGGAACATTGTTATTGAAAACATTTAGCCACTGTGTAACTTTGTTGTGCTTAACATAAAAAAAGTTATTTAAAAAAAAGCTATCATTTTAGGGGATGGACTGAAATAGCCCCATACCCCTTACAGTCTACAAATTTAGCCAAGGAGAGCAAATGCGCTCTGTTCTGATCGTAAAATGTTCCACAAGATTGATCAGTTGATGCAAGTAGCATGTTTTGGTGTACAACCCACTCTTAAGAACAGGAAAGTATGGGTTGATAAAGGTTTAAGTTTCTGCACAAAAATTGCTCTTGAAAAATAAGATGATGAAATACTCAATGGTATTTCTGTGCGCTATATACCCTCTTGGGAAGAAATTAGGGAACACTGAAACTACGAAAACTTCGCTTTTAAATAAAATTGTGAAAGGGGTCGATTTCTGATTATAAGAATTGATCATGGGTCAGCTGATAACATGAATGAAGAACTGGAGCTTGAAATGATGAACTCTGATGGATTTGGAAGGATGTCCCTGAAATCACATCTGTTATACTAGTGCTTGACTAGTCACTGACAACACTTTATGATGTGGCATGTTGACTTTGGAGTACAATTGTTCACAGTCAGGAATCCCTTTTAAGGTTGAGTGAGCACACAATACAAGCGTTGTCATACATCTGGCACCTGTCATCAGTGAAGGTAAAGGTCACGACATTCTGTTATTCTCACACAAGTCAACAGTTCTTGTTCAGTTTCCATATGTACCATCTGATGTCCACTGGTTGCATCAGAAAGATAACAGTTTTCGTTAATAGAAGATGTACTTGGTAATAGATGACAATTTAAGGTACTGGTCGTCCTCAGGTGATTCATCATCTGTTAAACTCTCATTGAGTCTGCAGGTAACGTCGTGCATCTTCTTCATTTACTAGTAAAATGATGTCTCTTCAACTGTCATATACTGTATTTGAGAAATGTTTTCAAATACAAGGTAGCCCATTCAGTATTCAGTCCAGAAACTTGTCATCACAACATATTTTGTTTACCGTTCATTGAACATGTTGAAGCAGAACCAATCAGTTCCAATTCAGATCGACCCGGTAACAATGTGGAGAAATCAGTGATGTTTTCTTCATAACCACCTGTTCATTCAATAATACAACAGGAGATTGTTGCCGAGATAAAATACTTCTACTGAACTCTTTTTAAATATTAGCATGATAAGTATTCCCTAATTTCTTTCGAACATCACACAGCAAGAACACATGGCTAAGAGGAGCATTACACAATCATAACAAGCGTATGCGTGACAAGGTCATCCATACCCCCACCCATTTTAACAGTTTCATTGGAAAATATTAAGCGGCTGAGTCAAGCTCTGGAAATAATGTCCAGTAATATAAATTTCGAAAATTCTTAAATACCAAAAGGCAACAATTCAGCATGTCTGATAGATGTGGAAAATTTCATCTGGAATCGAACCCTACCCTTACTGTTTTCTAAGTCCAACTTGTTGTCATGGAAACGTAACAAAATAAAAATACTAAAAGTGCTAAATACTAAAAGGCACCTGTTCAGTATGTGTCTGGTAAAGTTTTGTTAGTAAGTATTGAATGCGTTCTGAATTGTGCTCTGGAAACGAACTCTAACCTATAGAACCTAAGTCCAACTTATTGCCCTGGAAACATAAAAAATGTATAAAATTCCTAAATAGCAAAAGGCACCAATTCAGTATGTGTCTGGTAAACATGCAAAGTTTTGTTAGAAAGAATTGAATGGGTTTTGAGTTATGCTCCGGAAACGAACTCTACCCTGTAGAACCGAAGTCCATCTTGTTGCCATGGAAACATAAACAAGGCACCAGTTCAGTATGTGACTGGTAAACATGCAAAGTTTTTTAAGAAAGTACTTAACAAGTTTTGAGTTATGCTCCGGTAATGAAGTCCAACTTGTTACCATAGAAACGTAAAAAATAAAAAAAAATAAAAAATTCTAAATAGCAAAAGGCACCAGTTCAGTATGTGGCTGGTAAACATTGCAAAGTTTTGTTAGAAAGCATTGAATGGATTTTGAGTTATACTCTGGAAACAAACTCTACCCTATAGAACCGAAGTCCTTCTTGTTGCCATGGAAACAAAAACATTTTTTTTTCTAAAATTCTTAAATAGCAAAAGGCACCAGTTCAGTATGTGACTGGTAGACATGCAAAGTTTTGTAAGAAACTTTATTAAACAGTTTTTGAGTTACGCTCCGGAAATGAACACCACCTTCATAGAACCTAAGTCCTAAATGTAAAAAATAAAAAATTCTAAAATTCCTTAATAGTAAATGCACCAGTTCAGCATGCGTCTGATAGACATGAAAAGTTTCATAGAGAAATATTAAACGGTTTCTGAGTTATGCTCCGGAAACGATTTCCGGACGCACGCACGCACGCACGGACGCACGCACGCACGCACGCACGCACGCACGCACACGCGCACGCGCGCGCATATACACACGCACGGACGGACGGAATCCATTACAATATCCCTCGCCAACTTTGTTGATGCGGGCCATAATTATAATCGTCAAGTCGTCCACTGAAATAGACAAATGTAAAAATGTCAATCTTTCATGAAACGGGAAAACAGTACATCAAAAGGCATAACCAGCTCACCTAATTGACATCAGATTATTCATAAATCAGTTGTTTTGTACACATTTACAATCTACAGGGGGCCCTTCCAGCTCAATGCCACACCCCTACTCCCTACACGCCTGGCTTTGATAATCATTATTATGTGACAAATTGTTTTCATCATTTGTACAGTTTGATTCATAGTTTGATTTCAATAGCTTCATGGTAACCATAATAAGTTGGAAGAATATGCACAGATACATTCCCAAGTCCTCGGACATATACATGGTCAATAAGCGTTCCACTTTCAGTGGTAGATTCTGAAACGATTTGTGTGAAACCATTCGATTCCATCAAAGTCTGTATGGAAGATGACGAAAAGACATTCTCATTGAAATCACCCATGATAATCGTTCGAGCAGAATGTTTTTCAAGTTCCTGAACAAGTTGCAATAAATGCTTTCTGAAAATATCAGCTTTGAATGAGGTCGGCCTGTAGATGATAACAACATGAGCTTGCAGTTCCATGACATAAAATGACAGATACTCCAAATTGGATACTTGAAACTGAGGAAATTCACAAGCTGTGTCTTCACTACAATAAACTCCAACGCCACCATGACTTTGATTCTTTAATTCCATCAGTATTGGTTCAGACGATTCATAGGACTGTGCTCTGGGTTTATGATGCAATGTAAATCCATCAAGTTTTGGTTCATCAAGTGGATGTGTATCAGATAACCATGTTTCTGTCAAGCAAATGAAATCGGCCTCTAAAAACCTACGGTCATTCTGCAAATCTTGAATATGTGATTGAAGGCCCTCAATGTTTTGCATAATGAATGTACATGTAGCATGACCATCATGAAGTTTCTGCTTTGCATTCATAAACTTTGGCATACTAGACACTGCTGCCTCGACTTTTTCACTGCTGTATATGACCGACTCTTTGAAATTCTCAATGATAAGACCTCCAAGAGAGGATACTCGACTTAATGCCACATAAGCTTGTCCTGCTGCAAAGATCTTGCCCAATGAAACGACAGCTTTGTTCACTGTTATGCCTTGTACTTTGTGTATGGTGCAAGCCCAGGCTAGTTTGAGTGGAAATTGTCGCCTAATGCCTCCATTGTTTGAAACAGTTTCTTCAAGTGGTGCGATAGGAGTACTGTTTGTTTGTAATGCAGATGCAGTCTCTTTCAGGTTTCGTAATTTGTGACCAACTTTATCATTGTCAAACACAACATATATTCTCGAAGGAAATGCTTCACCATCAGTCAAAGATATGTGGCTAATAGTTCCAAATACTCCATTCACAAGACCATCTGATGTATCAATATTTTTTGTGATCATCACACGAGCACCAATTGCTACAAATAGACTTTTTTGTAAGACTGAGTTATAAACTTTCACATGAGGGTTTTCTCTCTTTTCAAGTTTTCCTGTTTTTAGGTTTCTTGAGAAATCTTGTGCTTGAATGGAAATTGGATCTGTACATTTAGAATGAAGGGCAGTGACATTGAATTCATCAACCTGAGCGTTTGTCGCAAAAATGTGAATGCAATCGGCATCGTCTTCACCAGTTTCTTGTCGCTTCAGCATATTGATATCACTTGTCTCAAGAGGCTGTGATCTTTTTCGTGTTCGTAACCGATTCAGAAGTTGTGCAAATGCAGGGTCTTTTTGTCTCATGATCGTGGTCAATTCTGTGACAGAGAAATTGTCATTCCACAGGTCATATCCATTTGTGCCAACATATAAAGGTGTACCCTTAACGGGTGGTAACTGATAAAAGTCTCCAACAGCAATTACAGATACATTTCCAAATGGTGAATAATCAGAAGTTTGTTTGATCTGTCTCAGTCTACCATGAATGTATGATAACAGCTTGTGATCAACCATTGATATTTCATCGATGATAAGTATGTGAATACTTTGCAACTTTGATCGAAGGCTATTGACCTTTTCCTCACCAAGTGGCTGGTATGGCAGTTTTGCATCAATTCCAATTGAGAGTGCACTGTGTATTGTGGATGCATTAATGTTAAATGCTGCAACACCAGTTGGAGCTACCAAAAGTACAGAGATATCATCTGGATTACTTTGGATGGGGGCTAGAAGTCGTGTAGATTCATAGCAAATTGCCTTGATCAAATGGCTTTTTCCAGTACCAGCTCCACCAGTCAGAAATAGCTTAAATGCATCAGGATTTTTGCCATTCTTTTTATCCAAACACCATTGTCTTATTTTGTAGAAAACATCAGCTTGTTCCTCATTCATTGATCTCAGAATAGTTTCTGCTTCTTGTCTTGACACTGTACTCTGAAGTAACTCTGTTTTAGATAGTGTTTTATCAGTCTGGAGCAAATCTGGCATGTTTCTAACTGATTCTGTTTCCTCATCGGACATACATGTATGTGCATCTTCACATTCTAGTCTTTCAGATTCAGTCTCTGGACAAATTTGAGCCCAAGCATCTACCAATTGACCAGATTGTTCAAACAATTCCTTTGCGTCATCAATGACTTCGGCATCCTGCTCAAACATGGCTTTGTTTCTGTCAACAATGTCTTTCACAGTTTCTACAGGACAGTTTGCAATCTCGACAGCACCAGTTTGATAAAATTCTTCATATGAATTGAAGGCGGCTGGTTTTAACTGAGTATCAAATGTATATGGCAAGAATAGCTGCAGCATACTGTGATAGTATTTCTCAGGATCCTTTGTACGAGAAAATCTGGCATATCTGATAATTGCTGCATCAGTCCGAGTACGTTTTTTCATATGACCAAGGCCATTTTGCAATGTTACAAGTGGACTATGCCGTTTTTCATCAGACACCCTTGTTACTTCAGATTTTGACACCACTCTGTATTCTGAGCAAAAAGTAGCAAGACACATGCTATTGAACTCATCACCTTTGGGTCTGCTCTTGTATCGATCAACAATGCTTGTCATCCACATTTCATCTTCATCTAGTTCACCACTCTGTTGTTTGTTTTTCAAAGTTTCAAGAGGCAAACTCATTCTGACAGGGTCTACGGTTGGTATGAACTGTACTTTACGTGATCCTTCCTTCAATCTCAAATTGCAAACTCGAAACACAGCTTCCTGAGCACTCACTTCTCGATTGTGTAAGTATACAGCACCAATTTTCTTCAGAGCAGATTTTGCATCAGTATTATCCTTATTTGCTTCCTTTTGTGCTTGATTCAACAGTAATCCCATTTCTCTTTCTGCCTTTGAGATATACGAAATAATGTATACAACACAAG
Organism: Haliotis rufescens; assembly: GCF_023055435.1. Taxonomy (NCBI): domain Eukaryota; kingdom Metazoa; phylum Mollusca; class Gastropoda; order Lepetellida; family Haliotidae; genus Haliotis; species Haliotis rufescens. The sequence goes on along the minus strand of NW_025963846.1, from coordinate 27,775,730 downwards.
AGTAGGCATCAACTACATACTGAATGTCCATGTTTGCGTTCCAGCATCTCAGGAGATCTGCATTGTACTGATTCACCCATACATCATTTGGCTTGCGTTTCAAGACAACATTTGTTTTTGTGGCTAGGGTTGCACATGCTATTTCAAACATATCTTGTGAAATACCGACAGCAGTGAATAATGCATCGACTGACTCAAATGTTTGCTCATCATTTGTTAGTGCTTGCCAAATCAGTTTCAAAATTGCTTTTGCATCAATGTTGGTCATCAGTTTGACAGATTCACATGTTTGTTCCAAGGTGTTTGGCTCATCTTTATTTTTTCCATTGATATCTTGACCACCTGGTCGTGAAATGAAAGTTTCACTGCTTGGTGGACGAGGGAAATTGAACCTGCATGTTGTGCCATTTTTCTTACATGACTTTGAATGTCTTGCGCTATGTTTCTGCACACTGTTGACAATATTGTACAATTCTTCATCAATCTCAACTGAAGGCATTTCACATGTGACGTATTTGTCAATGAAGGATTTTACTGCTTCATCAGTGTCTTTATCAATCTTTGGCGCATTCTCAACCCAGAAAAGGCAATGAGTGTGTGGGGAACCACGGTGCTGGAATTCTACACGATAGAAGTAATCTTTTATCTTTCCAATTGGTTCTGCAGGAGACATGATAACCTCTTTCAAGAAGCAATGAAATCTTTGGTCAAACATTCGTGCTGCTGTCACAGGGTTCTTTCTCAGTACAAAACATTTTTCTGACCAGTCCAGTTCATAGGCTTTGCGTTTATCTCCCTCTGCTCTGAGTATTGTTTCGATCATTTCGGGCCACCTCATATCAGCCGATGAGAATGAACAGAACCAAGTTGGCACACCCAGTTGTCTCAACATTGCAAATAAATCTTTTTGAGCAGATTGCCAAAATGGTGGAGTTCCTCTTATGGGTTTCAAGAACCTGTATCCTTCATCAGATTTTAATATTCCCCTTAGGGAATCAGAATCTGTAAGATTTTCAGCGGTAACATTTGTACAATATGACTGTGATCCCTTTCGCATTGCAATGGAAACATTTGACAAAACTTGTTGAATTTCTGAAAGATACTGAGCATAAAATATGTAGTCAGTGTTTTGAGCAAATCGACGATCAGCATTCATAAGGCGTGTGTGCAGGTAGCGTGCAAGTGTTATTCTCTCTTCACGATCATCATGGAAGGTAGATGACCCTGAAGGGAACAATACTGGAAATGATCTCGCTTCATTGCTTTCGTCTGTCAATACTCGGACAGGATTATTTTCCTCAGCAGGTGCAACACAGGTTATCCTTTCAAAGTGTTGATCAAGAACTTCTTGTCCAATATCAAGAGGTTGTAGAGAGGTATTCAAAAGTAAGCCATGCTCTTTTTCAGTAATTTGTGTGTTTGAGCTATCCTTGTCAAGGTCAGGTAATGTGTCAGTATCAGAGTAATTAGTTTCATCTTCTTCATCAATAACTGGCAAGGGATTGACCCATTCTTCATTAAAATTTACATCTCCATACCATCTATTGTTTGCTTGAAGATATTCTAAGGCATTCTTAACATGAGCTTTGTTGACAAACTGATATTGATAATGGCCTTTGTAAGTTAACTTTCTTTTTAGTTTCACTCTGATCATCTCATCGTCTACATCACATCTCGGTAACATACTGGTGCTTTTCTCAATGTTTGAAGGAACACATACTACAGGTCCGTGTACGCCATTTTGTCCACCTTTTGGTAATGCCATCATTTTCATAAAAGGGATATTCAAGGCAATCAAGTGCTGCTCTAGTTCATTGAGACATTGCAGTTGCATAGGAACAGGGGTCAGTTCAAGGTTGTTAACAACAGCTTCTCCAGGCATTTTGCCAGACAAAAGTTTCCTATGACAAGTATAGCAAATCCATAATGTGCCTTCAGTACTATTGACAAACGGACATTGGTCATCACAACTGCCTGTGCATTTATGTAGGTAAGTGTCAGTGATGCATTTCTCAGATACAGCTGCTACATTGCTTCCTTTGCTTTCATACACAGTTTTTTTGCATTGAACAACCTGTTTTTTGAAAAGTCTTCGATGACACACTGAGCACACAAATTCTGGACCTTCAGAAATGTTCTTTACAAATGATCCTGTAACATTCGCCATTATTTTCCTTTCTTTTGCAGTTTGCATAACCCTGGCTGACTGTCTCTCTTTCAAATTCTGTCTATGTTCGCTACTAGTTTTGTACTTTGCAATGCTTGCTGATTTAACTGATTTCCTGTGGACTGTATCTTTGTCATATTTGTCAGTGCTATAGGTTTTTACAGTTTCCCTGTGTTTGGCATCTTTTGCATATTTGTCAGTGCTATAGGTTTTTACAGTTTCCCTGTGTTTGGCATCTTTTGCATATTTGTCAGTGCTATAGGTTTTTACAGTTTCCCTGTGTTTGGCATCTTTTGCATATTTGTCAATGCTATAGGTTTTTACAGTTTCCCTGTGTTCTGCATCTTTTGAATATTTCTCAGTACTGAGAGATTTCAATTTTTCCTTGTGCTTAGGATCTTTGGCATATTGCAGACTGCTATATGTTTTAAATGCTGCCCTGTGCTCAGAATCTGTGCCATATTTCTCACTGCTACATGTTTTGACTGCTGCCCTGTGCTCAGAATCTGTGGCATATTTCTCACTGCTATATGTTTTGACTGCTGCCCTGTGCTCAGAATCTGTGGCATATTTCTCACTGCTATATGTTTTGACTGCTGCCCTGTGCTCAGAATCTGTGGCATATTTCTCACTGCTATATGTTTTGACTGCTGCCCTGTGTTCAGAATCTGTGGCGTATTTCCCACTGCTGTACATTTTGAGTGTTGCCTTATGTTTTGCATCTTCAGCGTATTGCTTTCTGCTGTAGTTTTTGACAGATTCCCTATGTGCTTCATCATCTCTGTATCTACTTGAACTGGTCTCTTTCTTTCTGTTTCTGAATTCAGGTACAGTGTTGTACTTTTGTTTCTCTTTAGTCAGTTTACTCTGTTTCACATTCAAATTCGATGTTTCAGACATATCTTTCTCAGATTTTCTTTTGGCCTGGATATACTCTCTTTTGGCTTTTGCATACTTTTTTTTGTTTTTTTGTCCCTCAGCAGGTGTCGCTTCATGAGAATGAATAGATACTTCGCTACCAAGTTTATGTTTTTTCAAAACTGATTGTCTGTCATCTACATGTAAATGGTTAGCTTTTCTCTTCCTCATTGTTCGAACACTGCTCAAATGTTTCTCACAATATTTGTCAGTACAGGAGTTTCTCAAGGCACCAAGAGCGTTCACACAAACCACCACTTCGTAATGTGAACCACAAACATGATTTAGATATATGCATCTGCCAGTGTTTGGTACGTCTGTGTTTATCTGATTGCTTGGATAGCTCAACCATCTGTTATCAGTGAATGTGCATATGTCAATACCGAGCAGATTTGCAGCTGCAAACATTTCTAGTTCTGTTGCCCATGTTCCAACATACCACATTCTTGATTGAGAGATGTATTGTTCAACAGAGTCATAACCTGCTCTTAAGAATGGATGGAAGCTTTCAGCATGTTCCCTTAGGTGTGCCACAACAGCCAGTCGGACTTTTCTGTGATTGTTTTCTTTGCCAGAGATTGCAAAGGACAAACTTCTAAAGAAACAATTGCCATCACCTTCAATATGTACTGTTCTACATGGTTCACCAATTTCCACACCAAACTCATGGTCTTGACATTTTGGTAAACAGTGATGTTGAATATTGAGTTGTTCGCACAACTGTTCACATACATCTGATGATATTGGGCAGAAAAGCATCGCATTTTGGTCAATGTTAATTATTTCCACACTACCATCTTGTGAATTCTCGTGTTCATCAATGTGTACCACATCATGTTCAGTTTCATTTGTTTCACTGGCAGTATCATCAGGCTGATTTTCTGAGTTGCTCAAATCATGATCATTCACATGTGCCTCAACATCAGAGGTGATTGTCATGCCAGTCACTTCAAATTGCGTGTCTGCATTTAGGTTCATTGAATGTGCAAGATTCATACAGTGTTGCTGGACCTGAAGGAGGGTTTTGTACTGCATAAGAATACTTGTCCCATTAGGGACTTGTAACCCTGCAGTGTTCCGAGAATGGGAATCAAACACATAATATTTCTCGTTTCTTTTTGTAACGGCAAAGGTTGCTCCTCCAAATGTCACAAATGTAGAGTTATGTTCTGAAAACACTGTGCGAAGTGCAGTATCGAGACACTTGATTTGTGGAGTATCTACACTTTCAATAATATCCTTAAGCACAAAGCCACTGAAAGATTCACCACGGCTGAATGTGTATTCTTTATCAAAGATGTTCACGTTTGAAGGAATCTCAGAAACCAGAAGGTATGGATTATGAGTTGTTAATGATCTCTCATCTAATGAATCGCCATAGAGTTTATTTCCTATGCATAGAACGTTATCAAGATCATAGCGATCCCATGAGGAAATGTCCAAAATCTGGTTAAACAACATTGCAGATGCGCTGTTAGCAACACATTGTCTCCCACTGTTTTGTCCAAATCTAGGGTGACCTTGATGAAAAGTTCCTTGTACACAGAGTGGTTTTCTATTTACACGCAAGTCCTTTGATGTTTGGGCATTACCAGTGGATTGTTCATGACTTTTTGCAGTGCTTGTAGATGCACAGTTGCTTTCATTTATCTTATCTTTGGGGTTTGCAATATCCCTTACAGGCATTTGTTCAAGAACATGTTCAGTGTTTGCGGTTTGATGACAAGTTTTAACGAGGCTGACTTCCTCAATATCATGTTCAAGGATACGTTCAGGGTAAGCTTCATTTGTTTGATTGCTCAATTGCACATTCATTTGATTGCTTGTAGGCAAATTTTTGTGTGATTTGTTAACGGGGTTTCGTTCCCCGGTATCTTTTTTAGGGAGGTGATACTCCTCCATCCGCTGCTGCATAGCCTGCACCTTCCTCCAATCCTTCCTCCGTGGCATATCTGAAACAAAACAAGAGTCATGTAATTCCCCCCGCCCAACAGATATACAAATATGCACCTGGAATAATGTTTACACCCTTTTGTTTGTTTTTTGACGCCACAGTCAGAAATATTCCAGCTATATGACGGCGGTCTGAAAATAATCGAGTTAGAACCAGACAATCCAGTGATTGACATCATGGGTTGAAGACCTAATACCACAGATCTCCACTGCTGACACCTAAAAATGTTAAACTCTATCCCTTAACCCATGCTTGTCGTAAAAGGCGACTAACGGGATCGGGTGGTCAGGCTCGCTGACTTGGTAGATGCATGTCATCGATCCCACATTGCGAGGATTGATGCTCATGATATCAATCACTGGATTATCTGGTCCAGACTCGATTATTTACAGACCGCCGTCATATAGCTGGAATATTGCTGAGTGCTGCGTTAAACAACCAACCAACTTACCAACCAACCAACCAACTTTTACATTTTCAAACTTCCCTCAAGTTAAATTCCAATTAAAGGGAAATATGTATTATCTGTATTCAGTATGAAGGCCTTAACAGGGATCGAGTGGTCAGGTTGACCGACTTGGTTGATGCATGTCATCATATCCCAAATACGTGGATAGATGCTCATTATGTCAATCACTGGATTGTCTGGTCCAGACTCGACATGCATCCAACCACAAAGATAAGATAAATGAAAGCAACTGTGCATCAACCAAGTCAGCGAGCCAGAACACCCGATCCCATTAACGACAAGCAAAGTCACCTTTTACGCAAGCATGGGTTGCTGGAGACCTATTCTACCCCGGAATCTTCCATATAGCTAGAATATTTCTGAGCGTAGAAATTGACACAACACCTTGTTTTCTTTACCCTTTAATAAATTGCAAATATCCCGCATGATTCCCCATTGATAGACAACTTCAATATACAAAAACTGACAACACACATTTCTTCACTCTTCACTGTAACTGTTAAATTCTTGCAAAATAGGTCAAATCTCCAACTTTAAGATTCAGCTTGTTTTAAAGTTTTGATTGTTATTTAAAGCCAGATTCAACAATATTTCAGTTCTGTGATAGCAGTCTGTAAATAGTCGATAATGGACCAGACAATCCAATGATCGGTCAGAACATTGGTTGGTGGATTTACTCAGCTATAGTGAGTGAGTGAGTGAGTGAGTTGGTTTTAACCCCGCTTTTAACAGTATTCCAGTTATATCTCGGCGTGTCAGCTTAATGTGGATGGGAAGCCAGAAGTGATGCAGGTCTCAGACGTTTACCACTTCGAGGAAACACACGACCACGGGTATGGTGCTGACAAACCTAGAAACATAATCGGGGCGAACAGGGATTCGAACCCACAATCATAGGTTTCTGGCGTACCAAGGGACGCAACTCTGTACATCGAAATGCGGCGCCTTAGGTAACCCGTGCCCCCAATTTCAGCTATATGACAGCAGTCTGTAAATAATCGAGTCTGGACCAGACAATCCAGTGATTGACATAATGAGCATCGATGACATGCTTCAACCAAGTCAGCTGGCCTGACCGCCCAATCCCGTTGGTCGCCTCTTACTGCAAGTATTGATCTTAATTGTGCGTGAGTGAGTTTTACACCACTTTTAGCAATATTTTAGCAATATTCCAGCAATATCACGGCGGATGACACCAGAAATGGGCTTCACACATTGTACCCATGTCGGGAATCTAACCCAGGTCTTCAGCGTGACGAGCAAACGCTTTAGCCACTAGGTTGCCCGACCGCCCTCTTAATTGTGAAGAATACATGTATTTAACAATCCAACAGTCTTGGATATGTCCGTCTCCCAGACCATAGAAAATACATTAATTGAGTAGTCCAACTCAAGTCTACAATCATTTCGCAAGTTTAGATTGCATCAGCAGTGAAATTAAGAGTCTGGGCTCCATTTGAATTATATTATACTTATTTTGTAGATATATATTTTTAAATAACAAAAGTTTATTTCTGAGACCAAATGTTAATCTATCTTATCTAGTATTGTTTTAGAAATTACCATGTTGGTTTTTGAAACCAACCACAAAAGTTTAAACATCCTGTCACTTCAATATCTAGAAATTGACAACACAACACCTTGTTTTCTTCAACCTTTAATAAATTGCAAATATCCCGCATGATTCTTCATTGATCTTCAACAACTTCAAAACGTAAAATCTGACAACACTTTTCTTCACTCTTTACCATAACTGTGATCGGGTGATCAAACTAGCTGACTTGGTTGATGCATGTCATCGATCCCAATTGCGTGGATCAAAGATCATGATATCAATCACTGGATTGTCTCGTCCAGACTCGATTATTTACAGACCGCCGTCATACAGCTGGAATATTGCTGAGTGTGGCTTTAAACAACAAACCAACAAACCAACCAACCATAACTGTGAAATCATATTTGACTTATTTTGTAGATATAAATTATTAAATATCATAAGTTTATTTCTGTGACTAAATGTTAATCTCTGTTACCTAATATTGTTTTAGAAACCATTTACTAAAGTTTAAACATTGAAGAATTGAGAAATTGACACAACACCTTGTTTTCTTCACACTTTAATAAATTGCAAATATCCTGCATGATTCTTCATTGATCTTCAACAACTTCAAAATGTAAAAACTGACAACACAGACTTTTCTTCACTCTTTACCATAACGGTGAAATCATATTTTACTTATTTTGTAGATATATATTATTAAATCACATAAGTTTATTTCTGTGACTAAATGTTAATCTCTGTTACCTAATATTGTTTTAGAAATTTCAATGTTGGTTTTGAAACCATTTACTCAAGCTTAAACATCGAAGAATTGAGAAATTGACACAACACCTTGTTTTCTTCAACCTTTAATAAATTGCAAATATCCCGCATGATTCTTCATTGATCTTCAACAACTTCAAAATGTAAAAACTGACACCACACACTTTTCTTCACTCTTTACCATAACCGTGAAATCATATTTTACTTATTTTGTAGATATATATTATTAAATCACATAAGTTTATTTCTGTGACTAAATGTTAATCTCTGTTACCTAATATTGTTTTAGAAATTACAATGTTGGTTTTGAAACCATTTACTCAAGCTTAAACATCGAAGAATTGAGAAATTGACACAACACCTTGTTTTCTTCACACTTTAATAAATTGCAAATATCCCGCATGATTCTTCATTGATCTTCAACAACTTCAAAATGTAAAAACTGACACCACACGCTTTTCTTCACTCTTTACCATAACCGTGAAATCATATTTTACTTATTTTGTAGATATATATTATTAAATAACAAAAGTTTATTTTTGAGACCAAATGTTAATCTATCTTATCTAGTATTGTTTTAGAAATTACCATGTTGGTTTTTGAAACCAACCACAAAAGTTTAAACATCCTGTCACTTCAATATCTAGAAATTGACAACACAACACCTTGTTTTCTTCACACTTTAATAAATTGCAAATATCCCGCATGATTCTTCATTGATCTTCAACAACTTCAAAATGCAAAATCTGACAACACTTTTCTTCACTCTTTACTATAACTGCGACTAACGGGATCGGGTGGTCAGGCTCGCTGGCTTGGTTGATGCATGCCATCGATCCCAATTGCGTGGATCGATGCTCATGATATCAATCACTGGATTGTCTCGTCCAGACTCGATTATTTACAGACCACCGTCATATAACTGGAATATTGCTGAGTGGGGCGTAAATCAACAAACCAACCAACCAACCATAACTGTTAGAACATATTTGACTTATTTTGTAGATATATATAATTAAATAACAAAAGTTTATTTTTGAGACTAAATGTTAATCTATCTTATCTAGTATTGTTTTAGAAATTACCATGTTGGTTTTTGAAACCAATGACTAAAGTTTAAACATCCTGTCACTTCAAAATCTAGAAATTGACAACACAACACCTTGTTTTCTTCACACTTTAATAAATTGCAAATATCCCGCATGATTCTTCATTGATCTTCAACAACTTCAAAATGTAAAAACTGACAACACACACTTTTCTTCACTCTTTACCATAACCGTGAAATCATATTTTATTTATTTTGTAGATATATATTATTAAATCACATAAGTTTATTTCTGTGACTAAATGTTAATCTCTGTTACCTAATATTGTTTTAGAAATTACAATGTTGGTTTTGAAACCATTTACTCAAGTTTAAACATCGAAGAATTGAGAAATTGACACAACACCTTGTTTTCTTTACACTTTAATACATTGCAAATATCCCGCATGATTCTTCATTGATCTTCAACAACTTCAAAATGTAAAAACTGACACCACACGCTTTTCTTCACTCTTTACCATAACCATGAAATCATATTTTACTTATTTTGTAGATATATATTATTAAATAACAAAAGTTTATTTCTGTGACTAAAGGTAAATCTCTGTTACCTAATATTGTTTTAGAAATTACAATGTTGGTTTTGAAACCATATACTCAAGTTTAGACATCGAAGAATTGATAAGTTGACACAACACCTTGTTTTCTTCACAGTTTAATAATTAAATTGCAAATATCCCGCATGATTCTTCATTGATCTTCAACAACTTCAAAATGCAAAAACTGACAACACTTTTCTTCACTCTTTAACATAACCGTGAAATCATATTTTACATATTTTGTAGATATATATTATTAAATCACATAAGTTTATTTCCGTGACTAAATGTTAATCTCTGTTACCTAATATTGTTTTAGAAATTACAATGTTGGTTTTTGAAACCACTGTATTAAAGTTTAAACATCCTGTCACTTCAAAATCTAGAAATTGAAAACACAACACCTTGTTTTCTTCAACCTTTAATAAATTGCAAATATCCCGCATGGTTCTTCATTGATCTTCAACAACTTCAAAATGTAAAAACTGACAACACTTTTCTTCACTCTTTACCATAACTGTGATCGGGTGGTCAAACTCGCTGACTTGGTTGATGCATGTCATCGATCCCAATTGCGTGGATCAAAGATCATGATATCAATCACTGGATTGTCTCGTCCAGACCGCCGTCATATAACTGGAATATTGCTGAGTGTGGCGTTAAACAACAAACAAACCAACCAACCATTACTGTGAAATCATATTTGACTTATTTTGTAGACATAAATTATTAAATAACAAAAGTTTATTTCTGAGACTAAATGTTAATCTATCTTATCTAGTATTGTTTTAGAAATTACCATGTTGGTTTTTGAAACCAATGTACTAAAGTTTAAACATCCTGTCACTTCAAAATCTAGAAATTGACACAACACCTTGTTTTCTTCACACTTTAATAATTAAATTGCAAATATCCCTCATGATTCTTCATTGATCTTCAACTTCAAAATGTAAAAACTGACAACACAGACTTTTCTTCAGTCTTTACCATAACCGTGAAATCATATTTTACTTATTTTGTAGATATATATTATTAAATAACAAAAGTTTATTTCTGAGACTAAATGTTAATCTATCTTATCTAGTATTGTTTTAGAAATTACCATGTTGGTTTTTGAAACCACTGTATTAAAGTTTAAACATCCTGTCACTTCAAAATCTAGAAATTGACAACACAACACCTTGTTTTCTTCACACTTTAATAAATTGCAAATATCCTGCATGATTCTTCATTGATCTTCAACAACTTCAAAATGCAAAATCTGACAACACTTTTCTTCACTCTTAACTATAACTGCGACTAACGGGATCGGGTGGTCAGGCTCGCTGGCTTGGTTGATGCATGTCATCGATCCCAATTGCGTGGATCGATGCTCATGATATCAATAACTGGATTGTCTCGTCCAGACTCGATTATTTACAGACCGCCGTCATATAACTGGAATATTGCTGAGTGGGGCGTTTATCAACCAACCAACCAACCAACCATAACTGTTAGATCATATTTGACTTATTTTGTAGATATATATAATTAAATAACATAAGCTTATTTTTGAGACTAAATGTTAATCCATCTTATCTAGTATTGTTTTAGAAATTACCATGTTGGTTTTTGAAACCAATTACTAAAGTTTAAACATCCTGTCACTTCAAAATCTAGAAATTGACAACACAACACCTTGTTTTCTTCACACTTTAATACATTGCAAATATCCTGCATGATTCTTCATTGATCTTCAACAACTTCAAAATGCAAAAACTGACAACACAGACTTTTCTTCACTCTTTACCATAACGGTGAAATCATATTTTACTTATTTTGTAGATATATATTATTAAATCACATAAGTTTATTTCTGTGACTAAATGTTAATCTCTGTTACCTAATATTGTTTTAGAAATTTCAATGTTGGTTTTGAAACCATTTACTCAAGCTTAAACATCGAAGAATTGAGAAATTGACACAACACCTTGTTTTCTTCACACTTTAATAAATTGCAAATATCCCGCATGATTCTTCATTGATCTTCAACAACTTCAAAATGTAAAAACTGACACCACACACTTTTCTTCACTCTTTACCATAACCGTGAAATCATATTTTACTTATTTTGTAGATATATATTATTAAATCACATAAGTTTATTTCTGTGACTAAATGTTAATCTCTGTTACCTAATATTGTTTTAGAAATTACAATGTTGGTTTTGAAACCATTTACTCAAGTTTAAACATCGAAGAATTGAGAAATTGACACAACACCTTGTTTTCTTTACACTTTAATAAATTGCAAATATCCTGCATGATTCTTCATTGATCTTCAACAACTTCAAAATGTAAAAACTGACACCACACGCTTTTCTTCACTCTTTACCATAACCGTGAAATCATATTTTACTTATTTTGTAGATATATATTATTAAATAACAAAAGTTTATTTTTGAGACTAAATGTTAATCTATCTTATCTAGTATTGTTTTAGAAATTACCATGTTGGTTTTTGAAACCAATTACTAAAGTTTAAACATCCTGTCACTTCAAAATCTAGAAATTGACAACACAACACCTTGTTTTCTTCACACTTTAATAAATTGCAAATATCCTGCATGATTCTTCATTGATCTTCAACAACTTCAAAATGCAAAAACTGACAACACAGACTTTTCTTCAGTCTTTACCATAACCGTGAAATCATATTTTACTTATTTTGTAGATATATATTATTAAATCACATAAGTTTATTTCTGTGACTAAATGTTAATCTCTGTTACCTAATATTGTTTTAGAAATTTCAATGTTGGTTTTGAAACCATTTACTCAAGTTTAGACATCGAAGAATTGAGAAATTGACACAACACCTTGTTTTCTTCACACTTTAATCAATTGCAAATATCCCGCATGATTCTTCATTGATCTTCAACAACTTCAAAATGTAAAATCTGACAACACTTTTCTTCACTCTTTACCATAACTGTGATCGGGTGGTCAAACTCGCTGACTTGGTTGATGCATGTCATCGATCCCAATTGCGTGGATCAAAGATCATGATATCAATCACTGGATTGTCTGGTCCAGACTCGATTGTTTACAGACCGCCGTCATACAGCTGGAATATTACGGAGTGTGGCGTTAAACAACAAACCGACCAACCAACCATAACTGTTAGAACATATTTGACTTATTTTGTAGATATATATAATTAAATAACAAAAGTTTATTTTAATGACTAAATGTTAATCTATCTTATCTAGTATTGTTTTAGAAATTACCATGTTGGTTTTTGAAACCAATTACTAAAGTTTAAACATCCTGTCACTTCAAAATCTGTCACTTCAAAATCTGGAAATTGACAACACAACACCTTGTTTTCTTCACACTTTAATAAATTGCAAATATCCCGCATGATTCTTCATTGATCTTCAACTTCAAAATGTAAAAACTGACAACACAGACTTTTCTTCAGTCTTTACCATAACCGTGAAATCATATTTTACTTATTTTGTAGATATATATTATTAAATAACAAAAGTTTATTTCTGTGACTAAATGTTAATCTATCTTATCTAGTATTGTTTTAGAAATTACCATGTTCGATTTTGAAACCAATGTACTAAAGTTTAAACATCCTGCAATTTCAAAATCCAGAAATTGACAACACAACACCTTGTTTTCTTCACACTTTAATAAATTGCAAATATCCCGCATGATTCTTCATTGATCTTCAACAACTTCAAAATGCAAAATCTGACAACACTTTTCTTCACTCTTTACTATAACTGCGACTAACAGGATCGGGTGGTCAGGCTCGCTGGCTTGGTTGATGCATGTCATCGATCCCAATTGCGTGGATCAATGCTCATGATATCAATCACTGGATTGTCTCGTCTATACTCGATTATTTACAGACCGCCGTCATATAAATTGAATATTGCTGAGTGGGGCGTTAATCAACAAACCAACCAACCAACCATAACTGTTAGATCATATTTGACTTATTTTGTAGATATATATAATTAAATAACATAAGTTTATTTTTGAGACTTAATGGTAATCTATCTTATCTAGTATTGTTTTAGAAATTACCATGTTGGTTTTTGAAACCAATGTACTAAAGTTTAAACATCCTGTCATTTCAAAATCCAGAAATTGACAACACAACACCTTGTTTTCTTCACACTTTAGTAAATTGCAAATATCCTGCATGATTCTTCATTGATCTTCAACAACTTCAAAATGCAAAATCTGACAACACTTTTCTTCACTCTTTACTATAACTGCGACTAACAGGATCGGATGGTCAGGCTCGCTGGCTTGGTTGATGCATGTCATCGATCCCAATTGCGTGGATCGATGCTCATGATATCAATCACTGGATTGTCTCGTCTATACTCGATTATTTACAGACCGCCGTCATATAAATTGAATATTGCTGAGTGGGGCGTTAATCAACAAACCAACCAACCAACCATAACTGTTAGATCATATTTGACTTATTTTGTAGATATATATAATTAAATAACATAAGTTTATTTTTGAGACTTAATGGTAATCTATCTTATCTAGTATTGTTTTAGAAATTACCATGTTGGTTTTTGAAACCAATGTACTAAAGTTTAAACATCCTGTCATTTCAAAATCCAGAAATTGACAACACAACACCTTGTTTTCTTCACACTTTAGTAAATTGCAAATATCCTGCATGATTCTTCATTGATCTTCAACTTCAAAATGTAAAAACTGACAACACAGACTTTTCTTCAGTCTTTACCATAACCCTGAAATCATATTTTACTTATTTTGTAGATATATATTATTAAATCACATAAGTTTATTTCTGTGACTAAAGGTTAATCTCTGTTACCTAATATTGTTTGAGAAATTACAATGTTGGTTTTGAAACCATATACTCAAGTTTAGACATCGAAGAATGGATAAATAGACACAACACCTTGTTTTCTTCACAGTTTAATAATTAAATTGCAAATATCCCGCATGATTCTTCATTGATCTTCAACAACTTCAAAATGTAAAAACTGACAACACACACTTTTCTTCACTCTTTACCATAACCGTGAAATCATATTTTACTTATTTTGTAGATATATATTATTAAATCACATAAGTTTATTTCTGTGACTAAAGGTTAATCTCTGTTACCTAATATTGTTTTAGAAATTACAATGTTGGTTTTGAAACCATATACTCAAGTTTAGACATCGAAGAATTGATAAGTTGACACAACACCTTGTTTTCTTCACATTTTAATAAATTGCAAATATCCCGCATGATTCTTCATTGATCTTCAACAACTTCAAAATGCAAAAACTGACAACACTTTTCTTCACTCTTTAACATAACCGTGAAATCATATTTTACATATTTTGTAGATATATATTATTAAATGACATAAGTTTATTTCTGTGACTAAATGTTAATCTCTGTTACCTAATATTGTTTTAGAAATTACAATGTTGGTTTTTGAAACCACTGTATTAAAGTTTAAACATCCTGTCACTTCAAAATCTAGAAATTGAAAACACAACACCTTGTTTTCTTCAACCTTTAATAAACTGCAAATATCCCGCATGATTCTTCATTGATCTTCAACAACTTCAAAATGTAAAAACTGACAACACTTTTCTTCACTCTTTACCATAACTGTGATCGGGTGGTCAAACTCGCTGACTTGGTTGATGCATGTCATCGATCCCAATTGCGTGGGTCGAAGATCATGATATCAATCACTGGATTGTCTCGTCCAGACCGCCGTCATATAACTGGAATATTGCTGAGTGTGGCGTTAAACAACAAACAAACCAACCAACCATTACTGTGAAATCATATTTGACTTATTTTGTAGATATAAATTATTAAATAACAAAAGTTTATTTCTGAGACTAAATGTTAATCTATCTTATCTAGTATTGTTTTAGAAATTACCATGTTGGTTTTTGAAACCAATGTACTAAAGTTTAAACATCCTGTCACTTCAAAATCTAGAAATTGACACAACACCTTGTTTTCTTCACACTTTAATAATTAAATTGCAAATATCCCTCATGATTCTTCATTGATCTTCAACAACTTCAAAATGCAAAAACTGACAAGACACACTTTTCTTCACTCTTTACTATAACTGTAAAATTCTTGCACAATAGGTCAAATCTCGATCCCACTTGAAGATTCAGCTTGATGTAAAGTTTTGATTGTTGTTTAACGCCAGATTCAACAATATTTCAGCCCTGTGATAGCAGTCTGTAATAATCGATAATGGACCAGACAATCCAATGATCGGTCACAGAACGGAGTCGAAACCCAGGGTTAAATGATACCGTGGTTGTTTAGGTTCCAGGATATACAAGAGCTGATAAGTCCATTGTATCTCCAATAATCTCTCTTGATTATTATTCTTAACCACACATGAGCATGTTTTGTTTGTAACTTGAAAGGTTGTTTGTTTGTTGTTTAACTCAGCTTAAAGGTGAATACCATGATTTAATTATCATTTCTGTTTTTATGTATTATAAAATGAGAATTGAATTCAGCTGTAGCCATCAATACTGAACTTTGCAAACACAGGCACTGCTTTTTCTGAAGACGAATCTGGGTTTATATCCAAAAAAAAAATAGTCATTGCTGCAATGTATTTTTCTTTTACATAAAAAAAATCAAGCTCAAAGTCTAAAATAAATAAAGCGGTAAAAATATCTGTTTGTTCTTTAACGCCGCACTAAGCAATATTCCAGCTATATGACGGCGGTCTGTAAATAATCGAGTAAGGACAAGAAAATCCAGTGATTGACATCGATCCACGCAATTGGGACAAAGTCAATGAGCCTGACCACCCAAACCCTGTTAGTCACCTATTGACCCAAGTATGGGTTGCTGAAGACCTATTCTACCCTGGATCTTTACGCGTCATAAAAATGTCTTATCTTCAACACAAAATCCCAGTCTCCTGTCAATGGACAAAAAAATACTTGTCATTGTTGCAATGTATTTTTCGTTTTAAAAAAATCAACCTCAAAGTTTGAAATAAATAAAAGTGTGTGTGTAAAATATCTAATCTTCAAAACACTACCACCCCCCCCCCCCCCGGGTCTTAGGTGTGACGAGCAAACGCTTTAACCACTAGGCTATCCAACCGCCCACATGGGACAAAAGATCATTTGTCATCATGGTCATTGTTGCAATGTAATTTGCTTTTACAAAGAAAGCAACCTTAAAGTTTTAAATAAATAAAGGTGAGGCTGTAAAATATGTAATCTTCAAAACACTAACCCCCCCCCCCCCCCCATTCTAAAAAAAACTTTTTTTTGTTGGAAATTTGCATTGAATGCCTATTAATTATAACAGATACTTCTCCGAATAAATCACTGAAATCTGGCATCATCCTACTTTGTGGTTGGTGGCATTGTGTCGTCTATTTGGTCCTATTCGAGCATCCATACAAAACTTTTCCCTGTTCCGCGATTTGGAGTTCGCTTCCTTGTATAGTCCAGCACGAGGCCGCGCGACAAATGTAAATAATGAACTTCTATGTTTAATATGAAAAGTTTGATAAAATGGATTACAAAATTGCATCAGCTATAGAGAACGCGAATAACCATAAAGGTTAGTGAGCGCGGTTTATTCCGTTCAACTTACATGACACGTACTGCGATAACATAGAATGCATGCTTCACGCTACGATTAGCCGAGAGACGCGATATGACCCAAGGCTACGATGTAATTTTCAAAAAACTCACATGTATCCTACATTATGGCTACATGTAAGTCAACATGAACATAAAATATCCGTTTGTAAACATATTTACAGGAAAACAATGATGGCATAATACTTATTTGCCGTATTATGTCAATTTCAATCATGCACAAATATGACCTGTCCTCACCTGCTGAAAATGTCGGTCGAAAATGAGGCATGGGACGAAGAGAGTTACCTCCCTTTTGAGAGACCCAAACCGGCCAGCAGCAAAACGGACCATAATTCTGACGAAAACTGTTTGTCAAAACGGACCAGTAAACTACCAGATTGAAAATAAAGACTATAGTTTAGTCATATACAAGTAATTATGAACACCGATACAGCACATTCATTAATAAATACAGTTTTTTCAGGTGTCATAATATTTTAAAGTAATTTGCATGATATTTACTCTGGGCTTCCCGCCTTATATCTGTAATAATGCCGATGTTACTCAACCGATGCGATCCCGTCTCAACCCAAGCCGAGTCGGCGCGCCCGTCCTGAGCTGGGCTGGGTCTTTTGCTGCGTTTGATTGTCCGCAAGTGGGCCCTGCGGCAGTAAACTCCTTTCATTCAGTCACTGAGGCTCATTCGCTTTGCGCTAGGTGGTATTAAAACTGTCGTTTTTGTGTCCTATAAGGGCACAGCATTGTGAAAGCACCATTTGTCGTTCGCTCAGTTCCTCGATTATGTTTAAATTATGTATGCGTATGGAGACAGCTGAATTCCAGATACTATTTAAATGCCAAGGAAGTGCATTCGTTTTTCCGTACGTTTGTGCGTGCGTGCGCGCGTGTCACTCGTAGCCCGAGATTGCGGCTTGCATCTTTATAATTATTTATTATTCCGCCTTTTTTTGTTCAAGAGCTAGCAGAAAAAAACACTGGCTCGATTGTGTTGAAATTTTGAATGCGTTTGCAGATAGTTAAGTACTAGATACCACACAAATTCCTAGGCCGTGGGCCCAATGACCAAGGGCAGATAACTGAAAAACAAGTAATTTTTAAGGTATAGTTTGCTCTATTGCTCCGAAACCACTGGTCCCGTTACTTTAATACTTTGCATGTATCTGCTGCCTATGGTGCTTGACACCTTTTGTTCTTTGTCTTTGGTCATTGGTCACGTGGTTTGGCAACCATATGGGATTCAAGGTTTTTCTTTTGATATATGTCTTCAAATCCTTTTAACCCACTACAAGGAATGCTTTCAAACTTTCTGAGAATTGTCTCCATGCATAACACATCAAACCCCGTTTGCCGATTTTGGATATCTTTGTT
Organism: Haliotis rufescens; assembly: GCF_023055435.1. NCBI lineage: Eukaryota > Metazoa > Mollusca > Gastropoda > Lepetellida > Haliotidae > Haliotis > Haliotis rufescens. The sequence continues at coordinate 27,757,227 of NW_025963846.1, read as the reverse complement.
ATTTGAGGCCATATTCGATTCAGAGTTTTCCAAGTGCCTTTAGGGTACCTGTCTTCAAATGCATACTCCCCTGAATCCACTGCATGAAATACTTCCAAACTTTCGGAGAAGTGTCCCCACACACAACACAACAAACTCTAATAGCCGTTTGACATATCTGTTTTAGTTGCGGCCATAATGGATTTTGGTTTTGATATTCATTTTCACCGAAACTTTACTTTGAAGATCATATCTTGTAAGGTTGTTGACAAAAACTGTTGTAAGTTTACATGAAGTTGGTGTGCCATATTCATCCTATTGTTGATGCATCCTATTGTTCTTGGTTGCATGCTAAAAGTAACACTGCTTGGTGGTAATATTTGATTAATATTTGGGACACCCCTGGAACACCCAAATTTAGTAGCGACGATGTGCGGTGACTATCTTTTGACGTCGTCGGTACAAGCAACCCCTTTCAGGATTCGAACATGTGCGAGGTTGGAAATGGGTTTAGAACAGATTTCTGCACATGACAATTTCGAAGCGGCGATACCCTGCAAGTGGTGCCTACATTTGACGAATGTGGTACAAGGAAACCCTTTGAGGATTCGAACATGGACGTTTGTGCACAGTAATACTTGGAGCCCGCCATTGCTGCTTGCAGCTTTAATTATTTATTATTATTATTATTTATTATTCCGCCGATTTTTGTACCCGGCCTAGCAAAATAACCACTGTCCTGATTGTGTTCAAATTTTGTATGTGTATGTGGACCGTTGGGTACTAGTGCCCGCCAAAAACCCAAGGCCCCAGGCCCAAAGGCCAAGGGCAGATAACTGAAAAACAAGTATTTTTTGACGATATATTTTGCCCTGCTGCTCCACAACCGTTTGTCCGTTTACTTTCAAACCTTGCATGTAATTGCTGCTTTAGTTCTTTGATATTTTTTGTTCTTTGACTTTGGTCATTGATCACGTGGTTTGGCAGCCATATTGGATTCAAGGTTTTCACAGGGTTTTTTGGGTACCTGTCTTGAAATACTATCTCCTCTGAATCCACTGCATGAAATGCTTTCAAACTTTCTGAGAATTGTCTCCATACAGAACACAACAAATAAGCATAGCCGTTTTTGGATATCTTTTTTAGTTGCGGTCATATTGGATTTTGATTTTGATCATTTTTTTCACCGAAATGTTACACTTTTAAGATCATAACTTGTAAGGTTCTTAACAGAAACTATTGAAAGTTTGCATGAAGCTTTGAGACTATATGTAGCTCATTTTGTCCTGGGTTGCATACTGAAAGCACCACTGCTTGTTGCGGTATTATTTGATTTATGTAAAAAAATAAGACTTGAGTACAAATACTGAAGGAAGCGTCTCATAAATCTACTATAAACCCCCATTCACTGGCTTTGCAAATACCCTTGCGCTCTCCACAGCCTTGTTCAATATTATGTGTACTGCCCTTGACGAGTTAGAATTGGCCTTTTTCAACCGATGCTTGTCTCAAGAGGCAACTATGCTTGTCACAGGAGGTGACTGATCGGATTGGGTGATCAGACTCGCTGACTTGATTCTTCATTTCTCAATTGCCAGTTGCTACGGTACCTTATTTTTGAAAGCGTTGTTAAAAGCAAACCATTTGCAAACCATTTGCGGATTAGAATATGGAGGTCGGCATTTAGTCCACACTGGGACACATGTCATGATGTCTCACAAGCGGTTTATTACATTTAACGGCGTTGGTACAAGCAAACCGTTTCGGGATTCGAACATGGTCGAAGCCAAACGTGGGTTAAGAATACACTGGGACACATGTCATGATGTCTCACAAGCGGTTTATTACATTTAACGGCGTTGGTACAACCAAACCATTTGGGGATTCGAACATGGTCGAAGTCAAACGTGGGTTAAGAACACACTGGGACACGTGTGGTGATGTCTCACCAGCGGTTCATTACATATGATGGCGTTGGTACAAGCAAACCATTTGAGGATTCGAACATGGTCGAAGTTGGAAATTGGTTAAAACATCCTGGGACACCCAGGCACATGTCAATTTAGTAGTGGTGATGTCTCACAAGAGGTTCCTTACATTTGACGGCGTTGGTACAGGTAAACCCTTTGAGGATTCGAATATGAACGAGGTCGGAAACAAGTTTAGCACTTTATCTCAGCAATGCGACAGGAACCCGGGGCCCGGACGAACACAGAACGCTAATCCGTTTGACTGGAGCCCAACTGACAAAGAAGTTACAGCCTGTTAAGAGTCCCCAAGCCGAAAGGCTGAAGAGTCCCAGTGTTATCGTTTGATTTAATATTATTATTATTCCGCTGATTTTTGTACCAGAGCTAGGAAAATAACCACTGGCTCGATTTTGTTCAAATTTTGTATGTGTATGAAGGCCGTTGGGTACTAGTGCCCGCCAAAAACCCAAGGCCGTAGGCCCAAAGGCCAAGGGCAGATAACTAAAAATCAAGACGTTTTTGAAAGATGTATTTCGCCCTATTGCTCCGCAACCGCTTATCCGATTTCTTTGAAAACTTGCATGTATCTGCTGCTTGAGCTGCTTGACATATTTTGTTCTTTGACTTTGGTCATTGGTCACATGGTTTGGCAGCCATATTGGATTCAAGGTTTTCACAGTGTCTTTTAGGTACCTGTCTTCAAACGCAAACAACTCCGATTCCACTGCATGAAATGCTTCCAAATTTTCTGAGAATTGTCTCCACACATAACACAGCAAACTCTCATAGCCGTTTTGGGATATCTGTTTTAGTTGCGGTTGTATTGGATTTTGATTTTGATATAAAAAAATACCGAAAGTTTACTTTAACGATCATATCTTGTTAGCGTGTTGACAGAAACTATTGCAAGTTTACATGAAGTTAGTGTATCATATGCATCTTATTTTCTGTTCTTGGGTGCATGGAAAAAGTAACAACACTTGGTGGTAATATTTGATTAGAATTTGGGACACCCCTGGAACACGCCAATGTTCTGCAAAAGGTGACAATCTTTTGACAGAGTTGGTACAAACAAACCCTTTGAGGATTCGAACATGTTTGGATGTCGGAAATGGGTTTAAAACAGACTTAGCACACGCCAATTTCGTAGCGGCAATACCCTGCAAGTTGTGCCTACTTGTGACGGATTTGGTACAAGGAAACCCTTTAAGGATTCGAACATGTACGTTTGTGCACAGTGTAACTTGGAGCCCGCCATTGCTGCTTGCAGCTTTAATTATATGGTTGAAGTCATTGGTGTCGGAGATCAAACCATACAGTGAGGTGTGCACTGCAAAACTTAAAATTAGATTGCAGTTTGAATGCGTGGTGTTTAAAGTCTCAAATCTGGCAGAAACGTGTTCACAGTTAATTGAAGTACGGTAATTAATACTACGAGTAAAGGAGAAACATATTGCATTGCAGTTTTCAAAGAAGCACCAATGTCGACTGAATCATTGACAGCTTAGGATGTTAAGGAACATCCTTAATGGCAATGACTATTATCCATCTGGCACTAATATATACTTATATATACATGTACATTCTATAATCATATCTATGATAAAATACAATATGATGGTGACTGTGTGTCTGCTGTTGTTCAAGTGACTAGTGTTCCCACAGAGGAAGGAACGCAGCTATTTGTATTGTATGTGACGTTGACAGTGTTGGGCGTATGGCTCACCTGTAAGGCACAATTGTACCTCAAAGACAATGCGATGCCATATGGTGGACCATTCGATATCGTACTATCATGATGCATATATGTTACAGGAACAGGAATATCGTCCCAACAGAGGCACCCGTAACGCAACACATGCATTTTAAGCTTCCAATGTACTGGAGAAACGGGACACTCGTTTGGGAGTAAACCGTCGTTAAAAAATTCCGCTTTGTTTTCGCAAAAAAACGCTTAGTGATTGAAATGTACTGATCACAATGAAGTAAACATATATTTCTACCACAATAATCTTTACATTTTGCATTTAATGGTACGCCGCGGAAAGAATAATAATAATAATATATGATTTTTTTCAAATTATTAAAAAAAATTTAGTTCATGTTAACGTTAGTATGAAACAATAACGTAGATACATGAGACCAATCAGACCATTAATCGTTTGGCAAATTTAGGGTTCACCTGCAATTTGTGTTAACACGACAGCCGAACGTCATTGGACTGAGTTCGGGGTAGATTTGACACTTTTAGTCATGTCGCTCCAAGGTCAGATTTAAAATTATACCGGTTTGAAGCTCTACCTAACTTAAACTGAAAATAAAATAAAATATCTATATGTTCGCGCTAACAGGGGATGTGTTAGACGGTGGACAAGACAATCTTGAGTCAAGGTTTGACAAGAATGGATATAGTCCTTACATCTGGTCGCTGTTTGCAAGAAAGACTAAATCGGTCAGTGTCGTATTGACTGGAATCTGTCAGACAACTAAACATTTTGTTAACAGGAATAATATGTTGATCGTATAGTTGAGAGCGTAATTATGTTATGTTATATATACATATGATTGCATTTCTAAAACAGAAAAACAGAAGTTGAGATTCGGTGCAAAAGACGTTTCTAAGGATCTGTCCTCAATCACTATTCAACAGAGTGGACACACTTCCATCCTGTTACACACAGTAGCGAAAGATATGAACGTGACGAGTAAGAATCAAGTGAACTAATATATCATATGCCTCACTCTTTCATGTTACAGAATGTTTAGGTGTAGAGCTATGTTTCAATGGTACACCTGTAAATACGATATAGCATACACATAAATGGCACACTCTAGCGCAGTTGATAATATTCCATCAAACACACTACTGGAAATTCCGACCTTGTCAACTGAACTGTACCGCGGTAGTTTGTTTTCTTTGAACGTTTTGGCTGAGATAAAAAGAAACGCGTCAACACGGTACTATCTTTCCACAATAACTGTTAAACAACCCCATCAAGGAAGCTGCGATCTGTTTACACAAACATGCGGGATATGTTATACAATAACAGTATGTTTACCTTTCACGGACTCAATCTGGTGATCTTGTTTCCTTTAGATTGGTATAACGGTTTACAAGAACGTCCGCTAATATGTGTGCGACCGTTGAAACAAATGGATGCTGTTCAAAAGAAGATATGGTATTTGATCGACTATTGTCGACGTATCAAACTTAACTTATCTATAGTGTTGTATGTATATATATTCAATTTGAAATTGCGAAATTTTTGTAAATACCAGGGAGAGGGCATTCTAAGTTGGAAGAACTTGTCCCCCAATCCCGTTCACTCCTTGTGAATAAATATGTTTAAATCAAAAATCACAAAATTCCATTGGCAATCTCCCGCCGTGATGTGACAGAAATGGATTTTTATCCAGTCTACAAATATATTAGGGCTCCTTTGTAGAAAGCCTTGGTATTGAGCGGTTTGAACAGATTGCATTTCAGAATTCTCAAAGTCACGTGGCACAATGTTACACTTTGTTTTAGCTCTCAATGGATAGGAAGGAATGTTGTCTTCAACCACCGTGATCAAGGCTGTAAATCATTCGTGGACATGGAGTCTTATCGTAAGCCCTTGTGTTTCACATTATATATTCGGGAGTCGTGACTGGTACAAATTGGCTGGCGTGAAACGTGGCACACTGTCACGCAAATGACAACGTGTCTTAATATTTATTCCTCTTTGGTTCGTGCATTTGTTCGCCGTTCCATAAAGCTATCCCTGCAGAAAACAATAGTGTGTCACTTCTCGGACAGGCGACACGATTTATCAAGAATGTTCTTGCGCAATGGAAGCATGATATATGTATCTGTTGTTAAGAACTTTCGCGCATCGACTATAGAGTCAAACAGAGCGTGCTGAAACACAGTTTCATTTGTTCATATATGCAACCTTTTTTATGTGACATATGTGGTTGCTGTTATTGCAAGGAATAATGAAGAGTAGAAAAGGTTAAAACATAATGAAGAGTAGAAAAGGGTAAAACATGATGAAGAGTAGAAAAGGGTAAAACATAATGAAGAGTAGAAAAGGGGAAAATATAATGAAGAGTAGAAAAGGGTAAAACATGATGAAGAGTAGAAAAGGGTAAAATATAATGAAGAGTAGAAAAGGGTAAAATATAATGAAGAGTAGAAAAGGGTAAAACATAATGAAGAGTAGAAAAAAGGTAAAAAATAATGAAGAGTAGAAAAGGGTAAAACATAATGAAGAGTAGAAAAGGGGAAAACATAATGAAGAGTAGAAAAGGGGAAAACATAATGAAGAGTAGAAAAGGGTAAAACATAATGAAGAGTAGAAAAAGGTAAAAAATAATGAAGAGTAGAAAAGGGTCAAACATAATGAAGAGTAGAAAAGGGTCAAACATAATGAAGAGTAGAAAAGGGTCAAACAAAAAGAAGAGTAGAAAAGGGTAAAACAAAATGAAGAGTAGAAAAGGGTAAAACATAATGAAGAGTAGAAAAGGGTAAAACATAATGAAGAGTAGAAAAGGGTAAAAAAAAATCAACATAAGAGTTAACTTGACGTTTGTCTTAAATAATGCAAGCACAGCATTTGCACCAGTAAAGCCCAAGATTTGAATTTGGGTGTTTTCTTGCATGGCATTTCTCTAGTAAGGCAATGGTTCCACAAAGTAACTTATAAGTGTACAGCCAGCATCCATAAACGCCTACGCAGGCTCTTTGATAAGTGTTAGCGCCATGCATGTTGTAAAAAGACGCGAATATCATGTACACAATGAAGTTTTAATCACTAAATCGCCTGTGCGATGTACATTGTGTCACCTCGCTACATAAACAGTGTATGCACTTGGTTTGTAAGCCCGCTCCAAAAGTAGATGATTGACATGTCAAAATTATCTTATATGTGGATAGATCAGCTTCTGAAGAGCAACATATGAATTTTAAGAAAAGAATTTGTTAACATATGGATGAACGATGCAATGCAGAATCTCGTACAACATTCAAATGTAGAACGTCATCGCCAGAGAATACCAAGTCTCGATTATCCGAATTAGCGGCCGTTTACCATAGTGATCAGCATCACCTTCATGCGCATTCACAGTTGCAATTTTTCCAAGGCGAAATTCGCAAATTGATCTAATAATTTACGGATTTTCATCAAATTCCATTTAATTTATTCGTCAAAAAAGATAGCGAACCCATACTCTACCTCACAACTAAAACTAAGAACCGTAAAATGTTAACTAACTCCAAGGATCGTAAAGGGTTACTTGATCGGAAATGATATCCAAGGGCTTACGATAGAGCTGAGGGTAACCAACCCAAAATATAGCACAGCTAACCCTCGAAGAGGTACATGTACGCGCGATCTGTGAAGCGAGATCCACAGCCGGCAGCCTGAGCCAATTAGCGCTATATAAGTTGCGCATTGTTGCCGAACGATCATATTTTACAGCAGTGCAACTAGAGTGAGTTCCAGGCGGCTAACGTGATCGGGTTTTCAGACTTGCTGACTTGGTTTAAATATGTCATCGTTTCCTAATTTTGCGTAGATCGATGAACATGATGTCAATCACTGGATTGTCTGGGCTAGGCTCGATTATTGACAGACTGATGGAATAACTGGAACATTGCTGAGTGCGGCGTTAAACAAACAAACAAACAAACAAACAAACAAACAAGCAAACCATTTGATCATCTACCATGAATACAACACAGGAACGTTCCCCTCTGGATGAGTTTTAATAGGTCTAATGATCTACTTTCCATGGAATGGATGGAGTTGTGTTCTTTAGATAATTATAAGTACAGCGAATTTCCTCGTATGACTGATTCCGAGTTTAAAACTTTAACATGTGCATCGTTTTAGTTTTTGTCTGTCTCACCCGAGTCCGATATATTTAGGCCGGAGTGATAATTCTGTAGCATGTTGATTGCGATGTTAACACACTTAATCACTCACTGATCACTCGACCAAACCTATATAACTGCTGACAGACTATAAACACAAGTTATTATGTTACCAATGAACTCGAACGCGCCCGAAGTCGCGGTAACAGCCGAGACATATCAACAAGTATTACTGTGTATTACGTTACTAGGTGTTGACTTCTACACCTTCGTAATGCCCTATTACCACAGATGTGAAGACCATCTACACACAAAAAACGAGAAAAAATGTTATTGGTCTTATGTGAGTTCTTTATAAAACTATTGACAGATCGTCTTACCACGTTTCTGAGGTGACTGTGAAAGAAAAACAATGCTGCAGATGGTGTTTATACGTTCTATAAGTAGCTAAATACTTCACGGAATGCTGCAGTGACTGTATGTGAGCATCCAGACCTCGAAATATACATCTCAAATGATTCAGTCGTGTATGTATTCCTCCTGGTATAAGATATCTGGAGTCTATGAAACATAAACAGATGTTCCTTTGCACAATACTCGCCAAAAGATAATTTTTATCTTCCTTCGTCTTTCAGCAGTGTTCCTTTATCGCTGACATAAACCGCATATTTATCCACCATGCACGTATTAAATTTAAAAAGCAGCGTTGTGATATATTCAGCAAGCGTATTCGAAATCAACAACCTCATGGTACGTATGGCCAAAGATCTTAATATCTCACCAGGGCTCTGACAATCTGCAGATATGGGGTTCGAGTGATGCGATTACCAGAGAATGAATTCGTCCTACTCTGTCAACCTCCCACCGACGTATACAGCAGGGTAATAATACAACCTAACCTAGGAAGCCAAGTGAAATTATTTGATGCCAACAATAAGGGTTAATGTTCAATTGTCTCCAAATCAGATCCATGATTATAATATAGTACATTATCCATTATACATTTTGACTACATGTACATTTCTATATGAACGTGGTTTCATATCCTAGCATCATGACTGTTTGATTGGCATTTTAGACGTTGGTCAGTAAGTAAAACAACGTGAAACTTTATGGATAACAACTTCTGCTTTATTGAAGATAGAGACGTTTCGATGTAGATTATTACATTGTTATCACTCCAGCTTGTTATCCATAAAGTTGTACATTTTCTAACATAGTTTCATGTTTCAGTTAATTTTCATAGAACGTCTCAGTCGTGTCATTAATGTTCTCAATATGAACAGGGGCGGTCGTGTAGCCTAGTGGTTAAAGCATTCGCTCGTCACGCTGAAAACCCGAGTTCGATTCCCGACGTGGGTACAATGTGTGAAGCCCATTTCTGGTGTCCCCCGCCGTGATATTGCTGGAATATTGCTAAAAGCGGCGTAAAACCATACTCACTCACTCACTCTCAATATGAACCAACAGGGTTACAACAAATGTGCTTCTTTCTTTGTGTTATTGTTCAAATATCCATGACACGGTGCCTTCGTTATTAGATAAGAGTCAAATACACATACCGATGACTGCAGATAAAGGGAATATTTCAGTTGAGAATACCTTTGAACATTATCTTCTTTTTATTTATGGCCAAATCCATTCTTTTAAAAGGTAATGTTTGCCGCAGAATGTGTAGGATATGTGTAAACCATGCACACTTACACTGTTACACTGCAAACACTTCGTTTGTATTGAAGATAACTTACACATAAAAAATCTCCTCAAAACCGTCCTTAGTTTCGTCAAAAAATACTATTATTTACACAATGCGTGCGTAGTGTCTGCAGACAATTGAAAGTATGTGTATAATAATGATCCTATTCTGTCTTCCTGTGTGTGGACATAATGGCTCCATCGAGACGTTAGTTGGTATGTTGCTAACGTTAACTGGTTAACTCTATGTTAACTGGTTTAACTGGTTTATGTAACTCTATAAACATTTCCCAACTTGACTGCGGTGTAGTTGGAACAGTTTACAATCCTCATCTTCTGGGATAGAAGAAATGAAAGTATTGATTAATCTATCTAAAAAACATTAATCTGTTAATTTATGAAACTTTAATTCTTTAATGAAAGTATTGATTAATCTATCTTAAAAACATTAATCTGTTAATCTATGAAACTTTAATTCAATAATCATTACAGATTAAAGAATCTATCTATTTAATATGTTGTTTGTTTGTTGTCGCCCCACTCATAGTCAAGCTTAAGGACGGCAGCATGTAAATACTCGAGTCTGGATCAATGTATCTTTTGTAATAAATACACACCTGTTACTTTGAAATAAAAACTAAAAACACACATGTTACTTTGAAATAAAAACACACACACGTTGTAATAACCATCCCCATCCACCCAACCTCCCCCCTCCCCCGCCCTTAACACACACACATCCACTATCCCCACACACGTTGTAATAACCATCCTCATCCACCCAACCTCCCCCCTCCCCCGCCCTTAACACACACACATCCACTATCCCCACACACGTTGTAATAACCATCCTCATCCACCCAACCTCCCCCCTCCCCCGCCCTTAACACACACACATCCACTATCCCCACACACGTTGTAATAACCATCCCCATCCACCCAACCTCCCCCCTCCCCCGCCCTTAACACACACACACCCACTATCCCCACAAAGGTTTCGTCCATTATACGTCGATTCATAAAACGTTACCTCATAAAGATATTAATATACTTCTACCTCCTGTCTAAAACTCCACACTGACCTCCGTACTGTGCTTATTTATCAAATTAATGATTAAAATCCTCTTGCTGCCCGACCACCCTTCTTTAATTTACCTTTATAATGATGTATGTTTTCTTTAGTTTATATGATATATGTTTTACAAACACCGGCGGAAGTAAATCTTGTTTCGCCCTCTCCCTGTTGTGACATATATCTGCTCGTTGTCGCTCATGCTGTTTACGGAAACCATTTCATGACCCTCAGGCTCATTTCTCACCGAGATGTATGTCCTGGAATCAAAGCCAATATGAAGATAACTGTGACGTTGATATATATCAATCTACCAATCTCATATCTAATGCATCCTGTGTTCTGTTACTAAATGATTGCGATCAGTGTAAGGCTGTCCTCCAAAAGATAGCAGGGAATGGTACACTGACGAAAGCTCTTCTGATGAATGAATACATCCAGTATATCCACAGTATGGACACAAAACAGAGCTGCTGATCGGAATAGGGTGAAATATATCAACACACAAGTAAGTAAGCTTAGATTACTCTTCATGTAAAGTTGTCGTTCAGTATTTTCGGGGGCGGTGAGGTAGCCTAGTGGTTAAAGCATATGCTCGTCACGATGAAAGCCTGGTTTCGATTCCCCACATGGGTACAATGTGTGAAGCCCATTTCTGGTGTCCTCCGCCATTATATTGCTGGAGATTGCTAAAAGCGGCGTAAAACCATACGCACTAACGCAGCGTTTTCGGCAGCTGCAGTAGCTGCATATTTGAAGGTGGTTCACAAACTCCTGCTGCTCCGCTACAATGTGTAAGAACGTCTATGACTTCATGTTTTATTACCCTTGTTTTACTTGTTTACTTTTTTAGAGATGTTTTACTTGATTCACATGTTTTACTTGTTCTCCATGCTTTAGTGTTTTATTTGTTTACTTGTTTCACATATTTTACTTGTTTTACATGTTTACTTGTTTTTCGTGTTTTATTTGTTTAATATTTTAAATGTTTTATTTGTTAATGTTTCATATGTTTTATTTGTTTACATGTTATATTTGTTTACTTGTTTTACTTGCTTTACTTGGTTGTATCCACACATTTTCTGGCATGTATGGCTGAAATGTAATTCAATGATACCATAAACACAGATATAAACAAAAACAACAACATCTTAGCTTCTGTAAGGACGGGATAGGGACATTAGCTACCCTACCCAGTTCTATTCAGGTTTGAATACTAATTCATGAAGCCTAGGGAATAGTTCAATGTGGAAGCACTGCTATGATATAACAGAAAATTTGATTAAAACAAAGACATGTTCCACTCCTATCCCATACGCATGCACATCCTACCCAGAGACAGTTGGAATTAATAATGAATACAGTAGACTACGGTTATAACGAATTCGAGGGGACCACTGTTTTCAGTTCGTAATAACCGTAGTTCGTTATAAGCATACATACAGCATATATACAACAAATGACTAAAAATAAGTTCGTTATATCCGTCAGTTCGTTATAAGCGTGTTCGTTATAAACGTAGTTTACTGTAATTGTTTTGCTGACAGACCGTTTCTGCTACCGGCAGAGCAGGACATGCTTACCCTTTTCGCGAACACCTGGTGTCATCACTGAGTTTCAGTGACCCATTCATGGAATTTTCACCAATATTCCAATGGAATTTTTTTCGACAGATAATCGAGACTGATTGTTCTCTGTCATTGACTTCATACAGTTCTATGTGTATAATTTAAGATATAAGGATATAATTGAACTTTGTACTAACCAACACTCGTGGGCTCGTGTTTTTAAAATGAATGAATGAACGAACGAACGAACGAACGAACGAACGAACGAACGAACGAACGAACGAACGAACGAACACTCTTCTCTGTCAGGAGAGCGGAACATCGGTGGTTCGATCATACCAAACGATTTAAGAGATGGTACTTGTTCTTACCCTGCCTGGCGTTCGGCATTGAAGGATAAAACAAGCACTGGCTAGTTCGGCGTCACTATAATATGTCTGCTTGGAGTGTCCATGTTCAACTGCGGCATGATATCAGAGTGCACTGGCACTATTAAAACCTGACATTAGTCAAGACATACACAAGGAGCCATACACTCACGGTCAGGAACGTCACAGTATGACTGACATAATCTTGAACGCGACGTTCAACTTCATTGCACCCCACTCAACATTAATCGCCAGGAAAGCGAGTTTCAAGACAAACGGGATCCTGGTTGGCAGGGTTTTTACCTGTAAATAAAGCGACAAAAGCCTTTCAATATCCAAGAGGAATCTCTGCATAAAGGAGTGTCGATTGTACGATTCCGACTACATCATGAGCATGTGTGTATGAAATCACTGTCAAACAGTGCTGATACTGCCTTCGTTTGGTGTGGTGCCGTGAATCAAATTGTGGCCATGTGCCGTACGCGACAGTAACGTCGTCCAGCAACATCGACCTCGTCTTAAACATGTTTCACGTCCATTTTGGATGGAACCAGCTCGACTATTATATGGCCAGGTCAAGGTGCCCTCAACTGTCATACGTGACATATTTCTCGGCATCAAGCTGACATACACTTCCTACATATGGTGAACGTACCTGCTAACCTGAACCTAGTCAATCCACGTACAGGATTGAGGTTAAACATTTGGCCGGTATATCGTATGCCGTTTAGCACATGTACAACCTCTATCGATCAGGTGGGCGGTCGGGTAGCCTAGTGGTTAAAGCGTTCGCTCGTCACTCCGAAGACCGGGGTTCGATTCCTGATATGGGTACAGTGTGTGAAGCCCATTTTTGGTGTCCCCCGACGTGATATTGCGGGAATATTGCTAACAGCGTCGTAAAATCAAACTCACTCACTAAAGATTAGGCTGACTGTGCAGCAATCATCAACGCAATCACAAAACATTGATAATTTATTCTTCTACTACCAAGTCACTTAATGGACATACTTCAGGACACACTCACAATGTAAATTCAGGCGTGTACCTCTTGGAAATGTGGTCTGTATCACGCTAATGTATTGTAAATTACTTCTTTCAACCGCCCATGACCACCGCAGTGTATTGCCGCAATTTCCTACAAACGTATGAAGTCCTTATAAAGAATACGCACTTTCGTAAAATATTGCAGATAATTTATTGCAGGTGATGCAGTTTTGGTTTAAACATGTTTATTTTCACAAAAGTGTGAAAATGGATTGGTAAACAAGCGAAGGGTTTATGTCAATACCGCTAAATTACACATAGGACATATTACAATAAATACATCAATGAAGGTTTGATGTAACAAATGAATTGTACATGCCAAGCTAGATGTGTATATATAATAAAACTATTTGCAGTTTATATCAAACAATTCATTTAACTGAACATCTACATGATGCATTTGTCCCTACGTGTACAGCGGTACGCCTGCTGACTCCACACCGTGGTACTCGTGTATTATTTGGTTATGCAATTACAGTAAATAATAAACATATCTTGTGACACATTTCAAAGATTTCTATTCTTAGAAAATATGTCTACACGAGTGAAATAAATTCGCAAACAACGCCAACATCAATCTATTATATTCCGAGCCCATTGGTGAAATGTGGGGGCACGTGATCCTGTGCATGGCGCACCAGGTGAAGGTAAGCAGCGTCGGTTGCGGAGAGGAGTTGGATGGGTGCCCGCGTTCGACATCTTGACTCCAGACAGTTTTTAGGGCTTCGGTCCTGCCCCGCACCGAATCAGTTGTAGCTCGTGGTTCGTCTGCTTAGGCGTCATTGGGTGTCATACTCCCCAGGAAGCTGAGAATGAAAACCGAGTGCACACTGATCCATTGACTTGGCTAATAATGTTAGCTTTTTTAACATGGTTCACACATTGTTATGATAAGCAACTTATGATCCTAGTTCGGTGGAAACTGGGCTATTATAATCAGTGAACTCCCTTGCGTCGGGAAGATTACAACGGCAGAGAATGATCAGTATCGATTATCTACGTAACGGATTTCAGTGGGCGTAAAAGGCAAAATAGGGGTGAAAATTATATGAATGGATCACTGGAAATGAGTGATGATACCAAACATTCTCACTTGAAACTGGACTTTTATAATCAGTTAATTCCCTTGCCTCGAGAAGATGCCCCACATCTCCATCCCGGTATTCACGGGTGATTTAATTATAAGTAACTGCATCGCTAGGTGAAACATCCGTATAGTAAACAGTATAGCATAGTTGATGTGTTTAACCATCACCCAGGGTCATATAAGAATAATAACGACATAATCATAAATATTTTAATGTCACATGTACAAACATCTTTCGATGTCATTAGAAACACCTCAGATGTTGTTTACTCTGTAAAAAACAGGTGTCACTATGTGCTGCCAGTGCATGAAAGGGGACTGTGAGGATAATTATTTATGTCCTATCTTAAGTGACCTTTCATTTTTTTTATGTCAAAACGCTACCGTCCCGCATGGTGTCAGGAAATATGAGCGGGGAATCATGACAGGCGAGGCTAGCAATCTGATGACTCGTGACTTCTGCGGAATACATATTTGTGGTACACTATCATAAATCTCAATCATTAATGTTTTCACTGTGTTAAACGAAGGGATACAGTTTAATATATATACTGAACCGCAAACGAAACGCCACATGTATAGATATACGAGAAACCTCATTTGTCCAAACACTGTAAACATACTTTGAGACATACTAAATAAATGAAACTTGGCAAAACTGATCATCAAGGTTGAAATTAAAATGTCAAATGTTCTTAAAGTGAAACACTACACTTGTCCGGAGAAAATGGCATCACAAGTCAGTATCTGGTGTGTCCGCCAGGTGCATTGATGACTGCCGTGCAACGTCGATACATGGAATGGAAGAGGCGGTTGATGAAGGCCAAAGGCACATGAGCCCACACTCTGAGGAACGCCTGACGCAGTTTAGCTGCGGTTGTCGGCCTTGGTCGGACGTCATTCAGCCTTCTTTGAATCTCGTCCCACAGGTGCTCAATGAGATTTAAATCGGGACTAAGGGCAGGCCACTGCATGGTTCTGATGCCATTCTGCTGAAGGAAATGTCTCTTGTTGCTCTCGCAGTGTGGCCACGGCCGTTATCATTGCTGAAACTCGTTGTCGACGTGCCAAATGAGGTATGGCGTGTGGTCTCAAGACTTGATCAATGTACCGAGCTGCTGTGACACTATTACCTCTTCCTGGACCGATGTTCTGGAAGACCACAGACCGACCCTCTGTGTAAGACCAATTCCACCCCACACCATGATGCTCGGACCACAACAAGATTCTATCTCAACAACATCCGAATAATGTTCCAACAACCTGCATGATTTCACTAAAAGAAAACTAACAGAAGCTGTCCACATTCGCCGCCACAAGCCATCAATCAACAGAGATCAAGGCTATTTCATCCCATCCGCCTACTTATGAACTCATTAACCAATAATCACCACACCTATACAAACTTATCCTGGTTATTTGGCTTCATGTCCCATTGGCTTCAACCTATGTGTTCTCTGTCCATCATGTTGTGACAGTGGTATCCTTCTGTTGTCATTACCTACTCATGTTATCCCACTCATGTATGCAATTGTCTCTACTGTTAATCCTCTTAGTTAATCCACCACCTACTATATATACAATGTTCCTCATTCAGTCTTGCTTGACAACGGTGTAAGGATCTATACCGAAACATTGCCGTTACAGTATTAAAGAAGTTGTTATCCATAAATGGTGTCTACTTTGTCATCAGTCAACTTCTAAGTAATACCTATCAAACATTTTGTACGAAGACAATAGGCCATGAAAATGTATACGGCGCAGCACTTTGCTGTGCAGAGTTAAGTCCCTTGGACGCACAAGAAACCTATGAACGCGGGTCCGAATCCTGGTTCGCTCCGATTTTGTTTCTAGGTTTGTCAGCACAATACCTGTGCTCGTGGGTTTCACTGAAGTGGTAAACGTCTGAGATCTTCATCACGTCGGGGTATCCTTTCACATTAAGCTGACACGCCGTCATGTAACTAAAATAATTTTGAAAGCGGTGTTAAACACAACTCACTCACTCACTTTATTGCACAAGGGTCGTCATTTAGCTATAGTGTTTTAATACTAATTTCGAAATAAAATGGTCGAAATCGTAGAATGGACTCTGCTTTTAGTAGATATTTGTTATGATTATTGAATGTTATCGTCGCTTTTATTGATTATGCTAACCCCTTAACGTCCTTTCCGTCTTTTACTGATGCTGGTGAATAATATAACCTCATCCAACCAAGTGAATAATGTGCAACGTCCGATTTCATTTTACCCATAGATAGTCCAAGAGACACATTAACTCATACAGACATAAATACAAATTCCTCACTCTGTGGCTCCAGCGCATCCAATGGCGCCATTCCACTCCATCCCACATCTCCATCAAACGAGATAAGCCTGACATGCCTTTAAGATGATGCTATGGACTTTCCATGACTTTTAAACTTAAATTCATTTGAAAAGAGTGTCCTGAGAGACAGTTGTATAATGAAATGCCAATCAGCCGGTTTATCAAGTAGTCTACTTAAGGAAGGTTAATGGAAAGGGTAAAGTATAAGACAGTATAATCTATATTTATCAAAATGCAATTTGAAACATTGCCCTTTATCCATATCGTAAATTGCAGTTCTAAACATTAAGGGAAGTGGGTATAGTGGTTAGAGAATTCTCTCGTCACACCAAAGTCCCGGCTTCGATTCCCAACATGGGTAAAACGTGTGAAGCTAATTTCTGATGTCACCTGCCGTGATATTGCATATTGCTAAGAGCGGCGTAAAATCATACTCACTCATCCACTGTATATACTGATGACGTGACAGTAACTGTATGCCGTTTCGGATCAAAATTATTATTATTATTAGTAGTAGTAGTAGTATTTCAATGACATGCTGATGATCAGCGGAGTACAACCACACTCACTCACTCTTGAAAGGTTTGGTTGCTTTGGGTGTGGGAAAACTTGCTACTTGGGATGCAAGCGTGACATTTCGAAAGCGAGGTCCGCATATTTTCCTCAATGTTGTCAAGCACATTAGCGTCAAAAGGGAGAGAAAATTCAATGATATAAATTATTTCATTGGATTTAAATCAAACAGCACAAGATCAGGTTTGTTATCCTGGATAGGTCTAAGGCTATTTACGAGTCTCTTCCAAAGAATTTTGTATTTATCATTTTCCATAACGCCCTCTTCATATTCTGGGTCGTACCATGGATGGACCTCTGCCTCAAAACCACAAGGATGGGGAAGACGGTAATAATAGGATCATGTCGCTTAAGATGCTGTGTTAGTGCCCAAGCTGGGCATCCATTGGCAGTCTCATTAAATGCATTGCATAATCTACATTTCATATTAACAGTTTGATGCAAAATCTCACGTGCACATTATCGGTTTCGGGTGGAAGTGACAGGTCCTGAGCAGAAAACAGAAATCCTTCTGCTTCACTCTTCTGGCCAGCCGACTTCATCCAAGTGAATCACTCCACAGGGTTGCTGATCCTCTCAACACACTAAACATAGAATTGATGCAGTGGGCGTTCAGATAGACATTCATTTCTGAACCGTCCAGCAGTACAGAACCTTCAACAATATCAACACTGACATTGAGATGATGTTCCACATCCTTGGCTCGTTTAAGAAAACCGTAGAATGATTTTATTTTCATAATGAGTCTTGACATGCTTCACAAGAGGATCATCAGACTACAAAAAAATGTTCAAAAGTGCACAATACAATTCTATCATGAAAAGCCTCCTAGTTAATCAAACCACGCCCTCCCATTATGATTGGTAAATACAAGCGATTGCGGGAAGAGCGAGGGTGTTGGGATCTTTTGTCTGACATGATTCTTCGCGTGAGGGTGTTAATACCCTGAATTTCATGTTTCGTCAAATCAACAACACCAAATGAATATGAAAAAAACGGGTCATAAGTATTTATAGCTTTAACTTTATTGCGAGCGTTCAGCTCTGAACTCTGATTTTCTCAAGTCTACATTTATACCCGATTATTATGTTTATTATTAACCTGGATGTCTTACGTAACGAACGAACGCTTTAAGCTTCCACAGCCACGAGGCAACAGCCAATGGTACATCAGACAAGGCTCTACTAGTCTGGACGACACGGTACACTATCATTAGATAAGCAGTTATTGTGTGAGTGTGGTTTAATGCCAATTTTAGCACTGTATTTCATTCATATCAGTGAGATGTAGGGTAAATCCTGAAGTGATGAAGATTACACGTTGACCACTTTGGTTAAATCAACGGGAACAAGTGTGGTGCTGAAAGAAATCTTTAAACATAATTAGGGCGAATCTGGGATTCGAACCCACGATCATTGCTTCCGAGCAGGGCTACAACGCATTTAGGAACCTGTTTGCACGTCCGTGTGGTCACGTGTATATCGTTTGTTTGTTTGTTTAACGCCGCACTCAGCAATATTCCAGCTATACGACGGCGGTCTGTAAATAATCGAGTCTGGACCAGACAATCTAGTGATTGACATCATGAGCATCGATCCACGCAGTTGGGATACGATGACATGCATCAACCAAGTCAGCGAGCCTGACCACCCGATCCCGTTAGTGGCCTCTTACGACAAGCACAGACGCCTTTTACGGCAAACATGGGTTGCTGAAGACCTATTCTACCCCGGATCTTCACGGGTCACTTGTATATCGTATACAATCAATGCGCAGCAGTATATGTACACACAATGCCATTTAGAAAGTGTTCAAATGTAACAAAATGTTATATTTGGGATAACACTTTCTTCTCGGACTATTTTGAGTCCCGTCCGGGATTCGAACCCACACTTGCCAGAGTCAGGCACCAAATCGCTAGCACACAAAGTCAGCGATCTAACCCACACAGCCACCGAGACTTCCACAAAAATGGAAGTCGGACAACTGGTAGTCTAGATCACGTACTTTGAGTACCCCTCTGACAAGTGTAAATTTGCACGGTTCCCATGGCCGAAAACTATGACCACACACTGCCATTTAGGAAGTTGTCAAATGTAACGAAATGTTATATTTGGAATAACACTTTCTTAGTAAAGTACAGATTCTCGAACCTTTTTGGGTTGAGTCCCGTTCGGGATTCGAACCCACACTGCCAGAGTCAGGCAACGTATCGCCAGCAGACAGAGTCAGCGATCTTACCCGCTCAGCCACCGAGGCTTCCACAAAAATGGACGTTTATGCAAGTTTATGCACGTCTGCAACTTGCAGCCGCAAGTCTGCCTGCTATTTACTTGATTTATACACCGTAGCATCTTAAAACAAACAATGAACAAAGGTTGGTGATATGAAAAGCTTTCAGCATTTGGGTTAAACCGTCCGGGCCATCATGGCGCCAGGGAGTTGCTATATTTCTTATCTTCACACCCATGTCTACAGCTCTGATAACGATCAGTCTCACAATCTTTACGCCATCGGAAACGTAAACCCTTACATTTAATGAATCTAAATGCCTTGAAGAAGCGTACTTCTCCTAGATTTGAACCATTAGTAATGATTTAATAAGTATTTGAACTTCAAAGGATTTTGTTGATAGTTTATCCTTTTCCACACAGGTTAAAGAGTGCGAGGCAACTTACACTCTCCCCTTCAGCTTGTTTGTGGCTTTGTGAGGCTAATACACTTATACATGACTTTGTGAAATTATTTTTTCATCTGTGAGGGTTGATCATGGGGATATTCTATCACTTTCATGTCATTCTCATATTTTTTTTACGATTTGTACAACTAATTGTGACAAAATGTTGACACTATTATATTATACAGCAGCATCTCATCGATTAGATGTTCATTAAATATTAACATATACTCTTAAAAAAGAAAAGAAACGCAATACGGATATTTTTGGCATTAAAAGCAAAATTAGCGGACCAAGAGGTGCAAAATGAAGAGGTTTAATGTGTTATAGTGTCAGTGACAAATTTCCCGGATCAAAATGATCACAACAAGGACATGCAAACCATTAGTCGGGGAACAAGAACGATTCGGGGAAAAACGCACCCAGTGCATTAACAAAAGGACCATGGAGCTGCAGGATTTTTTGACTGCCTGGCCTCTGCGTCAATCGAACAGTGACAGTCCAACAACATGCCAAGATTAACAGAAGTGCAAAGAAACAACGTCATAGGCCGCTTGCACCCAGGGAAATCCCGACCAGCTGTAGCCAGGGTTTTCAATGTAGCGCCCAGCACCATCACAAGGCTATGAGATCGATTTCAACAGCATGGGTCAAGACGTGATCGACCAAGGTCGGGACGACTAACAGTAAACAGCCCCGCCCAAGATCGCTACATCCGACCACGCCACCTACGTGAAAGGACGACAACAGCCACCTCAAAGGCATACCAAATACCCGGACTGCGCAGAAACTCCGATCCGATCGTACGAAACCGTTCAAGAGCAGCAGGTCTTAAGCCAGACATCCTGTCCGTCGCGTCATGTTGAGTCGACAACATCGTCAACAACGACTGCATTGGTATCGTCAACACAGGGTATGGCCTAAACTGCAATGGAGAGATGTCTGGTTCAGCGACGATTCAAGATTTCTCCTCCGTCGAAGGGATGGAAGAGCACGGGTCTACAGACGTCGTGGAGAACGTTACGCCGGAAACTGCGTACAGGAAGTGGACAGGTTTGTTGGGCGTAGCGTTATGATGTGGACGGGTATCTCTCATCATGGCAGGAAAGGTTTGGTCCATATACAGGGCAATTGTTCCATATGTCAGACCCACAATATTTCCATGTCTGATCAACAATATTTCCACATGCCTGATCCACAATATTTCCACATGCCTGATCCACAATATTTCCATATGTCTGATCAACAATATTTCCACATGCCTGATCCACAATATTTCCATATGTCTGATCCACATTATTTCCACATGCCTGATCCACAATATTTCCATATGCCTGATTCACAATATTTCCACATGCCTGTTCCACAATATTTCCACATGCCTGATCCACAATATTTCCACATGTCTGATCCACAATATTTCCACATGCCTGATCCACAATTATTTCCGAATGCCTGATCCACATTATTTCCGCATGCCTGATCCACAATATTTCCATATGCCTGATCCACAATATTTCCATATGTCTTTGGGCATCAAATGCTCTGCCGGGTGCAAGAACCTCCCCATGCATATAAGTAATTAATAATATTATTTCGACAGAACCAAGACACGTTTAAGTAAACGATTCGATGATTTACTCGAATGTTTTGCTCGTGTTTATAACAATTACTAAGTGTCATTATAACAGTATAACACATCACTGTTAACAAACTTTATTGCATATTCAAGAGCATTTGGAAAGGGCTTGATGTTTCTGTGTATGCATAGGACGGTTCACGCAGCAAAATAGGCGCTCGTTCAACACAAAAAGAGTTCCGTTCATTACAATGGTACGATAGGTGAAGTCCATTCTGCGTGTTCCCGTCGCGATCCTACAAGAACCTGCTACAAACAAGAGCGTTGCAAAACTGGCTCGTTCATACAATCAAAGAGGCAACGATGTCTACGACCTGTATATCAAACTGCTTCCAGTTTGATAACCCCACAGCCCTCAATGCAACATAGCGTATTAAAATAATCTGTTGCAATATATTTGACTAATTACAAACTAACCAAGCATGGGGTAATCGTTTCCTGTATTATATCTGGACACACGGTAACTAATTACATGCTGTGAAAAGATACTGACAAGGGTAATATCAATTTGTAGAATTATATGTTACATTTATTGATATATATAATTACATTCATGTGTCAGTGATAGCATGAAAAGACCAGGTGGCGCCAAATTACATTGCCCGTCTCACCGGGAGGGTGAACACGCTTAAAAATATGATTAGTCTACACATTACTGAGAGAGAGACTGTCAGAATATACCTCCCAATCTTGTCAAAGTTACCAATTACAGGATCGTTATATGCCGAAAAGTAATTTTATGTCGATGTCATACACCAAAGCCGTGATATAAATGGACTACTGTTAAAAACGGCGTTAAAACCGACACACTCACTTGCTGACTTATATCGAGATATTCTGCGTACACTGAGTCCGTTATGTTTTGAAGTTCGAACATTGAACATTTTGATACTCGAGCAAGGTTTTATAGTCATTTTCCATCAGATATTTTTAGGTAAATAAAGCGACAAAACCCTTTCCATATCCAATAGAAATTTCTGCATAAATCAGACTCGATTGTATGATTCCGACTATATCCTGGGCATGTGTTTATGAAACACTATCAAATGGTAATGATACCAGATGTTCGGGAAAAGGTGGGCGTATCCTACCCCATCAGTAACACCCATCACAAACACATGCAAAGGCAAGTCAATTGTTCACCCGAAAAAACACACACTATGGTACAAATCAAAATAGGAATTTTTTCGAGGTAGTGTCTGCGAAACATGAGCCACAGGAGCCACCGCTTCACTGATGCTGCTGTACAGCTATTGTTGTGAGAAAGGCTACTGCCTGCCAATGAGGATGGCCGGTTTAATTAATACGAAGAAACCCAAATTTGGTGTTCAGTGATGGAACATTCCAAGACAACAGGTACAATTGCTCATAGTTGACAGTTACTCACAGTAAACACCTCCTCTAAAAGTAAGACGTTTCATGTAGGTTACTCTATGCATTATCAGGTGCGCTCCTTGAGGTAATATTGGTGCCTACTTAACCTACCATCCTGGTGCTTGTATCCTCTTGAACCTGGCGTCATCCAGGTGTGGGAAATCACGTGTTGATTTTCTTTTTCTCCTGGCTATTTTCATAGGACCACATTTGTTATTGCTAAGTCTATTTTGGAACAAAGGTGTTCTGGATTATTGAATGCAGTCCTGCTTCATTCCCCCAGGGTATAGTTAGGGTCCCAAATCACAACAAAAGGCAAATAAACAGCAGAATATATAACCAGTAAACGTAGTTGCATACAATTGCAAAACAAGGAGCAGACTATATTTGAAGTAGATTTACTTGCAAACAATTGCAAAACAAGCAGCAGACTATATAACCAGTAAATGTAGCTACACACCATTGCAAAACAAGGAGCAGACTGTATAATCAGTAAACGTAGTTGCATACATTTGCAAAAAAGGAGCAGACTGTATAACCAGTAAACGTAGTTGCATACATATGCAAAACAAGCAGCAGACTGTATAACCAGTAAATGTAGCTACACACAATTGCAAAAAAGGAGCAGACTGTATTACCAGTAAACGTAGTTGCACACAATTGCAAAAAAGGAGCAGACTATATAACCAGTAAACGTAGTTGCACACAATTGCAAAACAAGGAGCAGACTATATAACCAGTAAATGTAGCTACACACAATTGCAAAAAAGGAGCAGACTGTATAACCAGTAAACGTAGTTGCACACAATTGCAAAAGAGGAGCAGACTGTATAATCAGTAACGTAGTTGCATACATTTGCAAAAAAGGAAGTACACTGTATAACCAGTAAACGTAGTTGCACACAAAACAAGCAGCAGACTATATTTGCAGTAAACGGAGTTTCACACAATTGCTAAACACGCAGGAGACTATATAATCAGCAAATGTACAATGTAGCTGCATAGCATTGCAAAACAACGAATCACACTATACGGTTTATACAATCTTGAAATCATTCCAATTTAACCAATTAAAGTGCATATAAATACATTTTCCGTTTATTGACATTCTGCCAACAAATGTGTTGACATTCAAGGGATGTCACATGTCACAACTCTACGTGTTTTTGGCGCTATGAGCAAAGTCCAACTCTTATCATGAAGGCGGACACCAAGGGGATACATTGTACACACGTGTGGATCAAACCAGGGTTTGACACACGAATGCTTTAATCACTCGACGAAGCAAAGACCGAGATTTTACTGTGTCCCGTGTATCATGAAATGTCTTTTAGACTAGTCTGTAATGTTTAGAATTTCTGAATCATCTGATTATTCACACAAGGATGAAACGATGTGAAATGGTCCAATACGTACTGACATGTAGCTTAAAGCCTGGCACCCTTAAGAAAAAGAAATTGTACGATTCCGACTATATCATAAAGCATGTGTTATTGAGTCAATATTAATACATATTGATGAAAACAGGCGTTCGAGAAAGGTTTCGCGTATCCTGCCCCACCGGTTGCAACCGTCACAAACACACCCAAAGGCAAGTCAATTGTTTACCTGGATAAACACGGGAATATGGTAAGTCAAAATAAGGAATTACATCTGACATTATTTTTGTCACTATATGCGTCAAATTTGGAAATGTCCTTCACATACCCACATAAAACCTTTTGAAAGGATTACTGAGATCGTAAATGTTGTAACTTTGATCAAACAACGGAGCAAGAGTCGTATTACACTCTTTGAAGTCTTCGAAAAAGCTTGATTGTACCTCAAACGTGAAATGGAGACAGCAACGGATTGAGCAGGCGGTATATTTACTCGACGTAAAGGGAATGTTGATTAGTGAAAAGTTGAAATAATCTATCTGATCATATAGGTTTGTGGAGACGTTTTGTCACTCTGAATCTTTATGCATATATCTAAATATGACCTAGGCGAGGCAGTCACCTTTATTTCTAGTCAAAGTGGAATCAACGTGAAAAGGAATTGGCTATGTGACCATTATAAATAGCTCAGACTGAGATAACTCAAGTCTTTTCTTTGTTAGATGCGACATGCCACTAAGACCATAAAGGCCCTCTATTCGACACGTCGATGAGTCTAATGATACAATGGGGAATCTCATTATTACAATGATATCATAAGCCTGTCAAGTTACTGGACAAATCCGTGTCACTAAATCTCAATCTGAATATCAGACAGAGAAAACGTTGTACCTCAAATGCATATCGTTTATTTTGTGAATTTATATAAGCCACATTGTTTAATATCAACACTTATTCCCATTAGATTAAATGACATTTTACTGTATATTTTACTTTTTTAGAATGTGATAAATACTACTTGTTGACAGAATACATCAACACATGTACGACAAGGCGTTGTTTGTGCAGGGTGGTGGCGATGCAGCAACTCGTGTAGGAATAACAGAGCTGATAACATGAAGGAGTTGTAAAGCATTTACATGTCTGCTTTTAATCGCACAAATATATACCACCCTTTCTGGTGATAATGCGTTATATCCATGCTAATGGATGCCTCCAGTCACGTAATTCTTAGTGCTAGTGCATCTTGGAATTCTACCGGTTGGGCAGGACATGCTTACCCCTTTAGCGAACACCTAGTGTCATCACCGATTTTCAGTGGTCTATTCATAGAATTTTCACAGCTATTTTACTCTTTCTGCAAAATGGAATCTGTTCATAATTAGTTTGCTTTAAGGAAAAACGAGACATTAAAAGTACAGTAAAAGAGTGAATGACTGTGAAAGCCTCAGCCAGCAACATTCAAACTATATGGAAGACTGTAAAATATCTTTCAGGATCGTAATCAGGGTTAATCTTGAATGAGTTCTATCGATCAGCGGAGCCTGGTGCGAGGAAGGGACACAACTCTGCAGTAAAGAGCCTGAATGCATTAACAACATGAACAAAACGTATATACATTTACGCATAGAGTTAGCATTTGGTATGGATCAAGTACACCTTCCAAAGCCCCAAACTTACAAGGAATTTATTGAGTGCAAAGTCAGTACACAAATCTTGCATGGTTCGTGAATGGATATAACGTTCTACGTGTTCTCTCGGTTGCAATAATGCTGAAAACTTACATTTAAAACACAAACAAATTTGTATACTGTATATGAAGAACGTAATTCGATTGTTCAAACATGTGGTCTTGTAAAAAGATATTTCTGTTTTATTCACCAAACGTAAACAAAACCATGAATTTGATAGGTCATCTATGTGCCGCGACACAACTAGACATACATTGAGATAACCAATTATTTCTTGTATAATTCTTCAGGAAGCTATAATTCAGAAATATCTGAAAACGTACCGCAGAGAAATATTAGCAGCGAAGTTATTACACCAATAGCAGCCACATGCATTCCATAACCTTCACATATATCTGATTTTTTCCCAAAAGCACATTGTCTTCATTTCATTGAAGGTTAAAGGTTGTACATATACAATAGACAAATATGTATAACTTTCAATTACATCATAAACAATAAATGTGCTGTGATTTATTCTTGTGTGTAAGCCTGTACAGTGGCACGCTCCTCACGAAATGGTTCCAGAACACCCACAGTTCAACATCCTTCCACATGTTTGGGTCCCAGCATAACGTCTCACGACCGCATTCTTTTCTGTTGTGCACATGCTTGTGAGTCTTGAAGCACAACCTGCTATGAAAAATGCCTTAAAAACCTCCACATTGTAGAAGCTTAAAATAACAAGAATGTTTATCGTGATGTACATGTGCCGTGTTGTCATTACGAACAATATGCATTGTTCTTTGCAAACATACCTAAAAGCATCAACTACAAAACATAGTACTTTACGCTCGTGTGTCGAGTAGGAAACTCAACAAGGGCGAAAGCTAGCATCAACCTACTTATATTACCCAACACAATAATAAAACATATACCCAGTCTTACAAACTAAAAATATTTATGGCAGCTGTGGCATTTTGTTTGTGTTAGGACATTGGCCAAGGTTGCATTTTCTTTCTGGGACCATTTGATGGTTCTTCACACGGTAGGGTAGGCCTGCACCATGACCGTGGAATATATTTATTTTATGAAAAAAAATCATCTAGAAATGCAAGTCCAGCCAGCTCAAGCTAATTCTATTCTGAAATCAGCATAGGGATTTTTTTAAAATTTTTAGAGTCAAGAAGGATATCGTGTAATATAAGATTTCAGAGACTAAATGTTAGTCTGACGTTAGGGTAGTGGTGGCCAATAAGGTTGTTTATACGTATCCGTTTATTGATACAATTATATTTTTCTGTAACCTTACTTCAGTCCTTTTTTCTGTAACCTTTCTCCCTGTAACTTTTCTTCTAACAATCGTTTAAACATCGGAATTGTGGTGTGGCATATCTATTTTTACACAGGTGAAATCAATTCTACCCTCATTGTGCGTGAGTTCAAGGCATGACGCGGTGAGTGCTTGTGGCGCTGCGATTTGAATTCTCAAACAGCATTACCTCAGGCACGAACGGATCAATCAATACCCATTTCAGGATATCCAGGCTCATAGTGCCAATTGTGTTTTTCAACTTACATCTGCTCTAGTCATGACATTTTAAGTGTAGATTAAAAGAGATGATTTAAAAAAATACAAACACATCATATTCAAATCACCGCCACATCACATTCACATCACCGTCACATCACATTCACGTCACATTCACATTACCGCCAAAGGACATTCACATCACCGTCACATCCCATTCACGTCACATTCACATTACCGCGAAAGAACATTCACATCACCGTCACATCACATTCACGTCACATTCACATCACCGCCAAAGAACATTCACAGAACATTCACATCACCGTCACATCACATTCACATCTCCGCCACATCCCCGCAACATCACATTCACATCACATTCACACAACATCACATTCAGATTACCGTCACATCACATTCACATCACATTCACATCACATTCAAATCACATTCACATCACCGTCACATCACATTCACATCACCGTCACAACACATTCACATCACATTCACACAACATCACATCCCATTTACATCACCGCCACATTCACATAACATCACATCACTGCCACGTCACATTCATATCATGAAACGAAAACAGTATCAGACAGTTTCTGTCACCTTGATAATGGTCTTTCAATGTCGGAAAATGTGGATGTTTTATTGCCGAGTACATTCTTTAAACAAAAACTATACGCGCCTTCCGAATGACTTCCGGTATAATTGGGGAAAGATTTCTTAGGATATCCTATGATAATGGTTTTCACAGTTCTTGTTTTTATATGAAGGGAACGACAGAATTACATGAATGACCCTCGGATTCTGTTGCAACTTCTGTGTATCGTATAGTCACCTCGAACTGTGGTTAGTGAGGTGATGTGACGATGTGTTCAGTCAGTGCTGAAATTCAGCGCTATAATCACGTTTCATGCCGTCCTTTGTCTAACGCTAATATAATGTTTCAGTATTAGTGTAACGCCGTCACCAGCTCTCTCCAAAAAATGAAACGCATAGGTAGATTGTTAGTAAATGCATTGTACCTAATAAAGTCGAAATATTTAATTTACTATCACAGATACAAATATGTATTTTTGAAGCTCGATAGTCACATGTTGTCGTACAATGGCATTGAAAACTGTTCATTGTCATGTCACGTAAGGCCACAAGGTTGCGTTGAACTCAGTATCTCACGTGACCGCCCAGGCTCTGCATCTCCTCGGCACTGACTGGATAAGTTTACGAATTCTGTGCTGCGGAATTCTGTATCATTCTACTTGTTGTGCCAGTTGTGGAGGTGTCTGAGGCGTGTTCTGACGTTGAGGTGTTCGATTTGGTTGAAATCTGTAGACCTCGACGGCCAGGCAAGACGTTGATTTTGGCATTATGCTGGCATTATGAAGGTAGTCTACCGTGACACTAGCTGTGTTCGGTGGAGCGTTATCCTGTTCAAACAGCTCCCTCTGGTTGTCAATGATTGGAAGAAGGTGAGGTTGAAGAAATTGATTCATGTAGCGATATGCTGTCAAATTCACGAATTCAAGCACACAATGTGGGGCAAAACGCTCATTTCGACGACGATAAACACGTTGTCTTCCATCTCGCCGGTGAAGAAGAAATCGTGAATCATCACTAAACCACACTCATCTCCAGTTTCTCAAATTCCAAGGCTGTAAGGTATGGCACCAACGCTAGCGTCGCTGTCGATGGATCTGTTGCAAAACAGGGACGATAACTGGTTTTCTGGGTCGGATTCCAGCCTCGCGAAGATGGTTCCTGGCAGTCTGGTCCGATATTCTCCTCAAACCAAGGATGCCCCCTGCAGTCTCCGTAGCTGTGGCATTGCGATGGCGTAGGTGGAACAGACGAATGTAGCGATCCTGTGCAGGGGTGGTAACTCTTGGTCGGCCGGTTCTCGGACGGACTGCAGTGGAATTGAAATGTGTGTATCGTTCACAAAGGCGGCAAATGGTGCTGTGGTGGACGTTGAAGTGGCGTGCAACAGAAGACTGCGATTCCCCTCTTTGGATAAGTCCTAAGGCGATGTTTCGATCGGCAGCGCTGAGTCTCGGCATTTTCGAACTTGAAAAATGTTGACAATTGAATGACAAATTGAATGACAAATTATTGGCTTATGCTTGCCTTTTT
Organism: Haliotis rufescens; assembly: GCF_023055435.1. Lineage (NCBI taxonomy): Eukaryota > Metazoa > Mollusca > Gastropoda > Lepetellida > Haliotidae > Haliotis > Haliotis rufescens. The sequence goes on along the minus strand of NW_025963846.1, from coordinate 27,727,267 downwards.
ATAGCCAATACCACGAGTTACGAATGCTGTAACTTGCACGTGCATTTTGCTTTACTGCTTTCCACCATGACATTTTTGAACAAGTGTGAAAACAATGCCGTTTAAGACATTGCAAATGGCTGCTTTTTGACGTACCGTTTGTCGAATAACAGGCCACCAACATTTTCCAATAACATATGTCCGATTTATATACCAGAGTTTTTGTGTAGTCAGGTTCAATGAACGATCGCGACATACTACCTGTGCGTTTCTTTTTTTAAAGAGTGTATGTTCCCAAGTTACCTATATTCCCTAGCTTCCACACAGTTGATGTAAACGTAGCATTCCTGCTAATTATACATGTAGGTATACCTACAATTCATCTTTTTTATCTATTTATTATTTAAGTTATCAAGATTATCAAATACGTTGAATATAGTCTCAACTTTTCCATTTAATGTTGATTTCCCTCCATATGTAATACGTGTCCCTATCCACGTGCGGGTTTCCTTGTTTGTCTGAAAATGAGAAATCCTATTCGGGGGCATCAGCGTACAAAATGGTTAACATGAAATAAGACTGAAGTAAAATTTTCAGATTTTTGTAATTGTGTGTCCACTATCTTAAAAGCCATGAGAAATAAGTTTGTTATTTATTATATGCCAGGCATTTGCGAAAAGCACATTAAACAATGGAATCATCCCCGTCGGTTTGTTTACAGCCTTAAACCAAACAACATTCCGATAAACGGTTACATAACTGTAACATAACCTCATTAGTCTTCATGAAGTGTGAATCATGTCAGTGATTTGTTAACAATTTCATACAATCTGCGCATTTTCAAGATTTCGTTTCCATTCCTTACATTTAGTCATTCCGTAAGAGCGAAGTGTTGGAGTTTGTCATCACCCCACACCGGAATGTGCAGGGAATAACTGCTCTGTTATGTTATCTTTGCGCTGCATGCTGCACCATCAATAAACAACTTGTATAAACGGAAGTGATAATGGGGCGATGACATGAACCACGTGGCCCGTGCAGCCAGTAATGTGACAGAGATAACGGCTGTTCTGTCTGGGTGAGACTCTAGTATAATAAAACACATACATGCACGTCCTAATCTTTCTGCACAGTGCTTGAATTGTTCCTCACTTATATTCTTGTGAGAAATTCCATGAAAAATAAAAAAACAAAGGGTATGACAAACAAGGCAAGTTTAGGTGTGCCAGCATATGCGTTTTTAGCTGCCCTTTCCGCATTAAAATGCCTGTTAAACCCCCCACATATTCCAGTTATTGCTGAGTGCGATGTTAAACAAAAAACAAAACAACAATAACAAACAAAAAGTAATATTTCATTACTGACATGGCTTAAGTTATGAGTATGCACTGATATGGTATGTGTAGACACAGACCATATCAGTCCAAACACATAACTATATTGTACAGACACAAAACCATATCAGTCCAAACACATAACTATATTGTGTAGACACAAAACCATATCAGTCCAAACACATAACTATATTGTACAGACACAAAACCATATCAGGCCAAACACATAATTATATTGTGTAGACACAAAACCATATCAGGCCAAACACATAACTATATTGTGTAGACACAAAATCATTTCAGTCCAAACACATAATTATATTGTGTAGACACAAAACCATATCAGTCCAAACACATAACTATATTGTACAGACACAAAACCATATCAGGCCAAACACATAACTATATTGTGTAGTCACAAAACCATATCAGTCCAAACACATAACTATATTGTGCAGACAAAAAATCCTATCAGGCCAAACACATAACTATATTGTGTAGACACAAAACCATATCAGTCCAAACACATAACTATATTGTACAGACAAAAACCATATCAGTCCAAACACATAACTATATTGTACAGACACAAAACCATATCAGGCCAAACACATAATTATATTGTGTAGACACAAAACCATATCAGTCCAAACACATAACTATATTGTGTAGACACAAAACCATATCAGTTCAAACACATAACTATATTTTGCAGACAAAAAATCCTATCAGGCCAAACACTTAACTATATTGTGTAGACACAAAACCATATCAGTCCAAACACATAACTATATTGTACAGACACAAAACCATATCAGGCCAAACACATAACTATTTTGTGTAGACACAAAACCATATCAGTCCAAACACATAACTATATTGTGCAGACAAAAAATCCTATCAGGCCAAACACATAACTATATTGTGTAGACACAAAACCATATCAGTCCAAACACATAACTATATTGTGCAGACACAAAATCATATCAGTCCAAACACATACCTATATTGAATAGACACAAAATCATATCAGTCCAAACACATAATTATATTGTCGAAACACATAACTGATTGTGTAGACACGTAACCATACCAGTCCAAACACAAAACCATATCAGTCCAAACACATAACCATATCAGTGAAAATGCCTAACTACATTGACATATACTGGTATGCCAGCAATCATCGGACCCACCCGCCCTTTTCCCTTTCATTATCAAACTGAAAATCAAAACGGTTTCTGTAGAATGACAGTATAGACACGCCGTCAGGTAGACACGTGTCCGGTACAGATCTATCAATATGCCATCGGGTCGGCATTGCACATCAACACCCGAAACTTACCCGCCAGATACAGACGTAGATTGTTGTCAGTTTGTGTGATGGTGTAACACTGATATTTGCTAACATTTCACAAGGTCATATTAGGACAGCCATGGCAGCGTGTAAATAAATGTAAGTAAAATTATTTATAACAAACGAGTGGCGGATAAGATTAAGAAAGAATATGTAGGTATCTGACATATACCACACAATACATTCCATGTAAATGATGGTCAGCGATCGGTCATGGTTCATGGCCCCTGGACTTCCTTATTCACTCTTCCACGTCATGCTAACCAGCGTGTGGATATTTCTGAGTTTGTTTGTTGTTTAACGCCGCACTTAGCAGTATTCCAGCTATATGACGGCGGTCTGTAAATAATCGAGTCTGGATCAGACAACCAAGTGATTGACATCATGAGCATCGATCCTCACAATTGGGATACGATGACATGCATCAACCAAGTCAGCGAGCCTGACCACCCGATCACGTTAGTCGCCTTTTACAGCAAGTATGGGTTGCTGAAAACCTATTCTATCCCGGATCCTCACGGGTGGTGTGGATCATGTATTCCCATTGCAAACATCAATCAGGAAAAAGCGAAAGTGCATTGTTACAAACACAAGATCCTGTCAACAAAACTAAGCTGAACGTATTCCGTACGCCCAACACTGGAGCCACGAAAGAAGTGTAGCAATATATACCACTGACAAAAATAAGCAGAGGTGAAATCGGGTTTTACGTCGCGTTCAAGATTTTTGGACTTATATAGCGACGTGCATGTACGTGGTTGCTAATAATATTTCGGAGTAATGCCGATTTTATAGAGCTAACTCACAGATATACCATACCGCAGTTTAACATGAATACCCCACTCAACAAATTGTACTGACTCCGAGCCAGTTTAATGTCCGTATGCCTTCTCGTCGACGATAATTGCAATTCAAGATTTCTGCCTCTGATTCCAGCGAATGGAACAACATATCGCTGGTCAATAAAATGTGCAATCACAATAACTGAATCAGTCCGCCTCTCATGTGTGATACCACCCTTCACCATGACACTACCGCCCCCACACCGATCATGGTCAAGAATTGTTGCTCTGGCATACCGCTCGACGCTACGTCGGGAACAATGTTTTCTGCCATCTGTGAATCGGAGACGAAACTTGGTGTGTAAACGTGGTGTAACGCCATTGGCGCACAACCCATCCCCGGCGTGCCTAGCCCAGCCCAGTCTCTGCCGCCTATGGTAAGCTGTTAGGGCCACATCCTTCACTGGGCGCCTTGCTTTCAGGCGGGCTGCACATAGCCGGTTTTTAACGGTAGATGTTTAAATTCGCCTTCCTTTTATTAAGCAGAATTCTGTATTGATAGTAGGAGTATATTTGAAATTTAACGTAATGGAGCAATCTCTGTACCAAGTAAATTATTCAGCCTTGCTTGACAACGGTGTAATGATCTATACCGAAATGTCGCCATTACACTAGAATGAAAAAGCTGTTATCCATAAATTGTGCCTACTTTGTCAAGGCAGTACAACAATGTTATGCTGACTGAAAAAAGTGTGGTACAACATCTGTAAATATTTATTGCCTGACGCTGCACAGCATTACTCCTGCCATGCAACGGCGGCCCGGAAACAAACCAGACAATCAAGTGATCGATGAACCAGAAAGTCCAGTTACACAATAGTGCATTTACTGATTTTGTTACAACTAATAAAAACAATATTGTGCGTTTCCCTGGACGTCGAGGCTGTTATTGTGGCAGTTTGGAAGGATTCCGTAGATGCACCAACCGAATATGGTTCTCTTGTTGACGTAACACACGCACGACCGGCCCGTGGTAAGTAACTTCTCCAAAAAGATAACATAGTCTCTCTGTTTGCAGCACACAAACGATTCGTAGACGTTGATTTCCAGCAAGTCGTGGCATTGCATAAGCGTTATTGTCGGTTAAACAAAATTATTAAATAACAATGTGCACTTATAATGCGCTGGCCTCCAGTTCATGCTACATTATTACCCCGGTTAATGGATCAGTGAGCACTTGATTTTCATTCTCAGCTCCCTGGGGAGTATACAACCCCAGCTGCCTGTGAGGCGCTAGAACAGCCACATTACCATCTCATCCTACCGGGTACCCACTCACTGCTGGGTGAACAGATGCACATTCCGAACAAAGTCACTTGCCTTAGGAGACACTACATGTGGTACATGTGCTTCAGTGTGGGGTAGGACCGAAGCACAAGAACTCTCAGGAGTCAAGCAGCTTAACGCGGTCACCCATGCACCTACTCTCCGAGACCGACGATGTTTAACTTCACCTGATTTGTGACCTGTGCGCTCTATGCAAGGGTATCATTCTCCCAACAAACGCACACACATCCAAATTGTGAGCGGTGAATTAACATGCACGTGCAAATCGTGAACAACGACCTGATAGTCGCGGAATTGTCCTCATGAATATGTATTGAAAGATGCATTATTTACTTTCAGAATAAATTTATTTTTATTTAACTTTATATGAGGCACAGTTGCGTTTTACCGTTAGTATATTAATCATATGGAACTATATTTCTAAGTCTACATGCTCAGTCAAGAGAAACCGCATGACCACAACATGTTTTGAAAAAAAATAACCCTAGCAGTCGTATTGTTTGTAGCATTATCAAATGGGCGAACGTACATTCGTGTGATTATATTATCCTATCCTAATATCCTATTTTATACCAACATGGTCTATTTTGCACAAAAGAATTGTGAAGAAATGTGATATTGCCTAATGAATGAGCATGGCATATGTTCACATTCAATCTGTGACCTGGCAACATTTAGATCTATGCAAGACATTGAAATGAACCAATCTTATAGCGCCGAAAGCCACAATGTCACGTTCTTGCGAAGTCATTATGTGCATTCCCTTTGACATAAACAGGGAAATTGATCAATTTTGTAAATAGCTTTCACGGGAAATGAAAACCAGTTTTCTGAAATATAAACATTATGTGTAGAATGAATATCTCATCCTAATGTGCAGGGTTTCGTTTACTGACTCGAAAGGTTCACCTACAGTAGTGAAATCAATTATCTCCTCCGTTATTATTTTATTGCCTGCATAAATATTCCAATTTTAATGCACACCTGATCAAGAATGTATGTTCCCGTGATCCCCAGTATAATAGAGTGACCCTGGCTTTTGCTGGCCTGTAAATGGATTGTTCTAGTCCTAAATAAACCATACTGTAGCAATATGTTATTAATTCCAAACATGCATTCTAGTGAGTGAGTATGGTTTTACGCCGCTTTTAACAATATTCCAGGAATATCACGGCGGGGGACACCAGAAATGGGCTTCACACATTGTACCCGTGTCGGGAATCGAACCGGAGTCCTCGGAGTAACGAGCGAACGCTTTAACCACTAGGCTACCTGACCGCCCCCTCATACGAACTAATTATATGTTGTACCTGTATGCTATCAAATTAAAACAATGTTTGGTTGTACATAAACTAGAGCTTTGGCAGTTTCTATTTATGTGTACATAACCCTGAGGAACGTTTTCATATTCTCGTTTAATTTCAGTGTTGTAAAGGATATGTTAAATATATTCACCCGAATCTGCCTATCACATATGAAGACTTGAACACTCAGAGGTTTACTTTAGGGAAGGGAAATAATTAATAAAATAAAATTAATCGGGTCTTTGAAAGGCATTTAGAAGTGATATACATAAGGAAGAAAATATATGGATGTCAACTTCCTTATTATGAGGAACACGTTTCGGAGTGAATGCTTACTCCTTCATCAGGTGAAATTTCCGAAACGTTGTGTTCCTCATAATAAAGGCGTTGACATCCATATATTCTCTTCCTTGAAATAAATTGAATCACATTACCAAACAATGGACTGAGGGGGCGTCTGGAACGTTTGTGTCACCTTGATTTTGGTGAAAATAACTGGTGATATTTGAATTCAGTTTTTGATGAGATAATTAGCAGAGCAGGAAGTAGTGGTCCAGACTCGATTATTAACAGACATCCGTCATATAGATGAATATTGTTAAGTGCAAACTGTGTTTATGAATCACTGAAACATAGTGATGCTAGTAGGTGCTAGGATACGGTTAAGTGCACACTGTTGTGATACATAGGGGGACATGTTATTCCTTAACATTCCATGTTTATTTCTAAAATCAGTATGATCCGTTCATCGTATGTATATTTGTCGAATGATAAAGCGTTTATCCAGTAGCCTACAAATATTCCTATAAATTAATTTGTGCACATCGATATGCCGTAAACGCCCTTCTGTTGATATTGCATGACACAAACATTGTTTGATTTAAATTAATAAATGAAAAAAGCCATGGATGATTAGTGAGTCATTAGACATTGATAATATCTAGCGAGAGAATGGGTCAATAGAATTTGCTAATACTAGCTTAGTGGGTCAGCAGACGATGATAATATCTAGCTTAGTGGGTCTGTAGACATTGATCATATCTAGCGTTGTGGGTGAGTGGACATTGATAATATCTAGCTTATTTGGTCACTAGACATTAATAATATCTAGCTTAGTGGGTCTGTAGACATTGATAATATCTTGCTTAGTGGGTCAGTAGACGTTGATAATATCTAGCTTAGTGGGTCTGTAGACATTGGTAAGATTTAGCTTTGTTGGTCTGTAGACATTGATAAGATCTAGCTTTGTGGGTCAGTAGACATTGATAATATCTAGCTTTGTGGGTCTGCAGACATTGATGTCTTGCGAGAGAACGGGTCAATAGACATTGGTAAGATCTAGCTTTGTGGGTCAGTAGACATTGATAATATCTAGCTTAGTGGGTCAGCAGACATTGATGTCTTGCGAGAGAACGGGTCAATAGACATTGGTAAGATCTAGCTTTGTGGGTCAGTAGACATTGGTAAGATCTAGCTTGGTATGTCAGTAGATATGGATAATATCTAGCTTTGTGGTTCGGTAGACATTGATAATATCTAGCTTTGTGGGTCAGTAGACATTGATATTATCTAGCTTAGTGGGTCTAGGTTAGTGAGTCTGTAGACATTGATGTCTTACGAGAGAACGGGTCAATAGACATTGGTAAGATCTAGCTTTGTGGGTCTGTAGACATTGATAATATCTAGCCTAGTGGGTCAGGAGACATTGATAATATCTAGCTTAGTGGGTCTGTAGACATTAATAATATCTAGCTTAGTGGGTCTGTAGACATTGATAATATCTAGCTTAGTTGGTCAGTAGACGTTGATAATATCTAGCTTAGTGGGTCTGTAGATATTGGTAAGATTTAGCTTTGTGGGTCTGTAGACATTGATAAGATCTAGCTATGTGGGTCAGTTGACATTGATAATATCTAGCTTAGTGTGTCTGTAGACATTAATGTCATGCGAGAGCACGGGTCAATAGACATTGGTAAAATCTAGCTTTGTGGGTCAGTAGACATTGATAATATCTAGCTTAGTGGGTCAGTAGACATTGATAATATCTAGCGAGAGAATGGGTCAGTGGACATTGATTATATCTTGCTTAGTGGGTCAGACGACATTCATAATATCCAGCTTTTCGGGTCAGTAAACATTGGTAAGATCTAGCCTTGTGGGTCAGAAGACATTGATAATATCCAGCTTAGTGGGTCAGTAGACATTAATGTCTTGAGGGAGAGCAAGTAGGTCAGGAGTCATAGATAATATCTAGCGTGGATCAGTTGATAAAAGCGTCACATGTAGGTCCTATGCTGGTACTCCCTACGTTATCAGGAAAGGAAGAAGTAAGAAATTCATGATTTAGTGATAACTAGTTTGGAATTAGCTGTGCTTTTTGGCTTCTGGAGTTAATACAGGACACAGGAATGTAGTCGCCTGTTTGGAATGTGAACCATAAGCTTTTAATTTATCCTTTAATAAGTGAATTACAGAATACATGTAGATTAAACTGTTTCACAAGTTCTACAGCTTAATGTTCTTGTTGTTAAGTATGTAGACCACACATAAACTGAGACGTGACTTGCTGACTGTGATTGTCTGGACACCGGACCACTGGAGTTGAGTGAATCTGAAGCTCTCTCCAGTACTCGAGTGTGCTCTCATTGCTTGATGTTTCCACAGCCAAAGCCCCGTTCGTGTAAGCCTCTGTTCTTAAGCCTCCACCTCCTGAGCCTCCAGGCACCACCTCCTGTCTCCCTGCAACTCCAGGAGAGTCTTTATTGGCCGCCACATTTCCTAGTGTGAGTCGGGAGGGTACTGTTACGTCAGCTGCTCATGAATGAACGAACACTCGGGCGCTGGAAACTACAGTTAGAGCTCACGTGTAGACAGCTGGGGCGTGTTGCCTGAGCTATCTTGTTCTCGACACACGTTGTCGTTACGTTTTGGAAACAAACCATCGCCCTTTATGTGGTTTCGCTAGATATTGTGTTTATTGTTATATGCTTTATTGTCTACGAATGGCAGATTCGACTTACAGAACCAGGGAGATACTCCGTTACATACATTTTTAAGAACTGATTGAACCGCAGAGGTTAACCCTAAAATCTTTTATTATAACAGTTAAAGACAAATTCGTTGATGATAATCACCCGAAATAGACAAATTGTGTGCGTGTTTAATGATAAAGAATCTTTATAAGTGATTACAATCGTGTTAAATGAACCATTTTTGTAATAAACTGAAGGCCAAAAGAAATTTGATCATTGTTTTAAATCACTCCAGTTTAAAAACACAAAGATAGAAGCATGAAGAAAAACATATTGAAAAGATTAAAATCTGAACGAAATCAACGGCCGAATAAACTGACAGTCATACGGCTTCTGATATTGGCATGACAGTTGCCAGAATTTAGGTAAGGCAGGAAAGGGCACACACATCTAAAATCGCTCAAGTTCAATGACATGTCACATTATTAGCGTGTTGACCACCCCCTGCTACAAGACCGGCAAAAGCTCTCCGGCATACAGACATGTCATGGGGAACATGTCTGGGGAGCGTACAGGCCACGGCAACACGTTGACATTGTTGGCTGCAAGGAAGGTCCGGTGTAGAATAGGTCTTCAGCAGCCCCTGCTTGCCGTAAAAAGTGACAATGCGTGTCGTAAGAGGCGACTAACGGGATCGTGTGGTCAGGCTCGCTGATTTGGTTGATGCATGTCATCGATCCCATCTGCGTGGATCGATGCTCATGATATCAATCACTGGATTGTCTGGTCCAGACTCGATGATTTACAGACCGTCGTCATATAGCTGGAATATTGCTTAGTGCGGCGTAAAACAACAAACAAACCATGTCCATGTGGGCCTGTATTGCGGAAATGTAGAATGGTGTTTCATACTTTTACGAACGCTTCCCTGACTTTACACGTTCGTCCGACGTATTTGTATGACAGCCGTTACTGTTTGTTTGTCTGTTGTTTAACGCCAGTGATTGACATGATGAACATCGATCCGATGGATACGATGACATGCATCAACCAAGTCAGCGAGTATGACCATCCGGTTCTGTTAGTTGCATCTTACGACAAGCATGGGTTGCTGAAGACCCATTTAGAATATACAGCAAAGTTAGCCACAACATTGTGTTATACAGGGCATTTGAGGCTCTACCTTACATATGATGATTTATGAACACCCCAAAGGTGAGGTGAGGTGAGGTGCACGTGGGATGGGATGAGGTGAGGTGAGGTTGGTGAGGTGAGGTGGGGTGAGGGGAGGGGAGGGGAGGGGAGGGGAGGGGAGGGGAGGGGAGGGGAGGGGAGGGGAAATGATTTGTAAGGTCGCGTTCAAGATTATTGCACTCGCAGCGATACGCCATATACGTGTATGCGTGCGTGCGTGCGCGCATGCGCGCGTGCGAGTGTGAGTCTGCTTATGCTATTCCGGACTAACAGTATACTATCGTACTAGCCCACTGAGATACCATTCCGCAGTTTAGCATGAATGTCCCACTCAGACAGAGTATACTGACTCTGAGCCGACTAGTCCTTTTTTATCTCCTCAATGCCGGGCGCAGCTGGGAAACGACAAGTACAATATTTTAATGTCTTTGGATATGACGCACCGGGGATCGAACTGCCGACTTTCCGCTCTGCGGGCAGCGCTCTACCCACTAAGCCAGGGAGCCGGTACCCGCCAAAGGCAGCAACACCAACAAGATCGATTCGTCCAGTATCGACATTGAAGATGTATATATTAGAGCGTGTTCAGGTCTAGAGTTTACCCAATCTAAATGAACTGACAATCCACATGACACACACACTATCCACATAAGAATTACTGTCAATGCATCATTTGTAATTAAATGTTCATGATGATATAAACACCTATACCACCTTTTCGCATTTCCCAAACAAACATGCATGGGCGAGTTGAGTTAAAGTTAGAGTGAGTGAGTGAATTAGGCTTAACTCCGCTGTTAACAGTATTCCAGTTATATCACGGCGTGTCAGCTTAATGTGGGAGGAAAGCCCGAAGTGATGCAGGTCTCAGACGTTTACCACTTCGGTGGAACCCACGAGCACGGGTATGGTGCTGACAAACCTAGAAACATAATCGGGGCGAACCGCGCCTTAGACGACAGGGCCACCCGTGTCCCCTAATGTTGAAAGGCTACATGTTGAATACGTTCATGCATTAGGTCCAGAAGTAATATTCATTTGGGGAACGTGTTTTTTTATGTAGTTAGAGTGAGTGAGTGAGTGAGTGAGTGAGTGAGTGAGTTGGGTTTAACGCCGCTTTTAACAGTATTCCAGTTATAACACGGCGTGTGAGCCTAATGTGGGAGAAAAGCCCGAAGTGATGCAGGTCTCAGACGTTTACCACTTCGGTGAAACCCACGAGTACGGGTATAATGCTGACAAACCTAGAAACATAATCGGGGCGAACCGGGATTCGATATCTATTTAGATGTGACGTTAAAGTGATGTCGTGGTATATGTTTACTGAGCGGCAAAATCACGTATCTTTTGGACATAGACTTGTCCGTGTCGGAACTGTATATATGATTCTGCTCGTGGATTCTGCTAGAATGTCAAGGATGCATTTGAACCAAGTAAACGTTAATCTCCTTGTGGTAGGCAAGCAATGTGTTATCAACACGTTCAGTTTTTTCTGTGGTCGTATTAGTTAAGGCGAACATAAAGTCTTGAAAACATACCCCGTTCTTACGAAAGACCACGTGCTACGTGGAGTATACGTTAAAATAGGTTTAAATAAACAAAGAATATTTGTTTTAAATACCAGGAATAGTAAGGATGTGGGTAGTCATGTAGCCATTATGTGTCATACCGCACTGACCTAAGCTGTTACACTGACATGCCATAGTACACGTTTAGCAGTGATGGAACTAGAAGCACGTATGTACAAAACAGGTGGTGTTTCTGCAGCACATCTAGAGTGACACACCTAAGCAATCATAATGAAGATATTTCGTCGTTTAATTGGGGTTGAATAAAAAATGAAGCAACGATTCCACTTTTGACATAAGTTTTGTGGCTGAATGAATAGAGGGTGACTATCCTGGACTTAAACAATAAGTTGTCTTCTATGTTTTTTTTGTATCAAGATTAGATATATTTCAGCTACAGCTTCAAAACAAGCTTAAGGTATTTTTTTATTTAAAACTATGAGTCTGTTTGTTTTAAGAAAAGCACCTTCCAACAATCTCATTTTTTAGGCAGGAAATTTCTTTTTTGAAACAGTCTGAAGCATAACTATATTGGCAAGAATTTCCGAGGACAATATTTTTCGATATGAGATCAGACCTCCTCAAGAGGAATAGCAAATGGTCAAACCTCCTAATATAACTGTAATGCTATAGCGTTACTCCGACTCATTCACCATATAGCGTTGCCTTTTGTTGTCTCTAGGCAGGATCCTCAGTTGTGATACTCGTTGTTTAACAACGGCTTCTACACAGCCCTCACATCACACAGTGTCAATAATGTATTGAATGGAATTGCAATTGAATTAATTGCCGTTTTCTGTCGCCAGAGAACAGCAGTGTCACAGTGTTATGTACCGAATATGACCAGGTTCTAAAACTATCAATGATTTGTTTGTTTCTTGTTGTTTAACGCTGCACTCAGCAATATTCCCGCTATATGATAGCGGTCTGTAAACAATCGAGTCTGGACCAAACTATCCAGTGATTGACATCATGACATCGATTCACGCAGTTGGATTACGATGACATGCATCAACCAAGTCAGCATGCCTGACCACCCGATCCCGTTAGTCGCCTCTTACGACAAGCATAGTCACCTTTTACGGCAAGCATGGGTTGCCTAAGACCTATTCACGGGTAGTGTGATAGCGATGAGTGTGTGAATGTGTGAAGATGTCACATAGTTAGCATGTCATTTTTATAAGTGAGCATTGTGTGCACAATCAAATCTGATGCTGCTTGTTTTAATCTGATTAACCTTCACCTCGTCAGACTAGCATCCAGGACAATGCACATTCTTCCAAACACCCAAAGCCACATCACTGTGATTACTTCAGGCGTAAACAATGCTGACAGTTCGTTTTCTGTTGGTCTTATGCAAGAGGAGAAGTCAGCGCTCGGCGAAGGAGGGTATATAACTGTATATAAGCCAAGTCGGACACATGGCTGTCTTTAACGACCTCAATCTAACCCTGAAACAACAAAGCAAGAAACAGGTGCGTTCCTGTTACTAAAGGTCATGTCTTTGAATAACTAAACAGACCATGTATACATTTGTTTTACAGATAGAATGTTTTGCTCTCAACAAACGCCATCATATGCTCACACACCGAAATTGGCATTTCACGCCGTGTTCACATTGTTAAGTGGTCTTTGCTCTCTGACCTGTTTGTGGCCCGTGACTCATGCTGTAGTCTCAAACAGAAGACAATCAAGCTTCAGTGCTCCGATACATATGAGGTCGACATGTTGTAGTGTTTGTAAACTTTGCTTGCGTTGCTCCAATAAGTGTTTCTGAACAATTTTGGTTTGATTGAACGTTCACGTGCATAGCGTCGACCTTATGTAACGTAACTATGCATTCTCAGGGGCAACGGTCGTGTTGTTTGATGCTTTGAACATTTTCTGTGAAGAACATGTTCTATATAAGCACAAAGACACACATACTCTGCCGAAAACCACATGTCTGACGCCATGGAACTAGACTCTTCCCGACTTGTTCTTGTACACGTGTACAGGTAAGTATTGTACGACATAACCGTTTTCAATTTTCAAACCATTATGGTTAATTTAAAAAGCCTGGAGGTTCAGATATATAAAAAAATATTTAAAATTGTAAATCCTTTGAAACTACACCATCATTTTGATAATTATGTTTTTCATCGTATGGCTTAATAAATGTTGATGTGAGTGTTGATGTGAGTGTTGATGTGAGTGTTGATGTGAGTGTTTATGTGAGAGATGTGAGTCGGAACCATAACTAACGTGCACGCCCAATGAACACTCAAACATATGAATGAGAATACAGTAAACTACGGTTATGACGAACTCAAAGGGACTACTAACTTTAGTTCGTTATAACCGTAATTCGTTATAAGCATATATACAGCATAACTACAGCAGATAGCCGGGACTAAAAAAGTTAGTTCGTTTTATCCGTTAGTTCGTTATAAGCGTGTTCGTTATAACCGTAGTTTACCGTAATCTGACAAAGTGATCAGAATCATGTGCGGTATATTTACTTGATGGGGGGCGAAAGTTGCTGTTGTGATCTTTGCTCTTTGATTCAACTAAACTTTACCACAGTGTATATGACGGCATATGTCCTGTCATCGTAGGAAACAAATGGTACTCGAAATGTCATAATAAAAAGTCGCATACAAGGACATTATAAAAATGGGCTTCTGTACAACGTTCAAATCGGCAAAAAATGAATGATTATCTCATTTCCCGTCATGCGTTTGGTGTAAATGTCGTCAGTGATCATACCAGGTGTAAGTAACGAAGAGTGAGTGAGTTTGGTTTAACGCAGCTTTTAACAGTATTCTAGTTATACCACGGCGTATGAGCTTAATATGGGAGGAAAGCCCGAAGTAATGCAACTCTTAGACGTTTAACATTTCGGTGAAACCCACGAGCACGGGTATGGTGCTGACAAACCTAGAAACATAATCGGGGCGAACCGGGATTCGAACCCACAATCATAGATTTCTGGCGTGCCCAAAGGACGCAACTCTGCACAGCGAATCGCGGCGCCTTAGACGACTGGGCCACCCGTGCCCCCAAGTAACAAAGACATGATAGGAAGTCGACGCAAGCATCTCAACCATATACACATTGGTGAACAGGGTACATATAATGCTGAATTTAGGTATTGATAAATAATGCATTTCCATACAATTCCAAAGTATTTCGTACCATTGATTTGCCTCAACAGTTCTCTACATAGCAATCGGTATGCGTATTTTATAGGTGTGAGAAAATATACACATGAAATACTGGATTTCCAAACTGATAACACCTATGTAAAGTTTTGGGGAAAGACATTGTGGCAAGAAGTAGGTATTGTGCTCCCCTTCTTGTTGATCTGTTACTTTATGCATATGGACCGTCTCCGTGGTCTTGTGGTAGAGCGTCCGCCCGGAGAGCGGAAGGTCCGGGGTTCGATCCCGGGCCGCGTCATACAAAAAGACGTTAAAAGATTGTACTTGTTGTTACCCTGTCTGGCGCTCGGCATTAAGGGGCTAAAACAAGGACTGGTCGGCTCGGAGTCAGTATACTGTGTCTGAGTGGGATATTCATGTTAAACTGCGGCATGGTATCTCAGTGAGCTAGCACTATAAATCGGCATCAGTCCGGACTAGTACAAGCAGCCACACACACACATACACGTGCATGCACGTCGCTATATAAGTGCAATAATCTTGGACGCGACGTTAAACCCAATTTCACCTCACCTTTATGCATATGAATCGGAATTTCTGCTCGGAATGGCAAAGTCAAAACAAGGTAATTTGGCCAAGAGGTTTAAGCTTCAAGTATATGGATGATCATGATATCGTTTAATAACCATCAAGTGACTAATTCCCTTCCACTGATTAACCCACCTGAACTTGAAATAAAGAAGACCAGTGGGACCGCCCCATCTGTTTCATGTTCAGATGTATGCATAAAGTGTCACAAAGTAATCTCAACAAGGCGGTATTACAAGAGGGATGACTTCAACTTTCTAATAGTCAACTTACACTTCATGTCGAGCAATATTCCAGCAGCTCCAGCCTTTTGTGTTTACATTTAAAACTGTAGAGGTACAACCGAGCAAGCTCTTTCTACGAGGATTTCAAAAAGCGGCATCAAACTGCTGAGAAGTTGTTTGATCAAGGTTACAACATTCAAGGCCTCAGTAAACCTTTCAAAAAGTGTTATGGTACACACGTGGAGGACATTTCCAAATTTTACGCATTTCATGACAGAAATCATGCAGTTCCCTATTTTTGACTAGTACCACATGTTCCCGTGTTTTTCCATGTGAACGGTGGGGTACGCTCTCCTTTTCGCGAAAACCTGGTATCACCACTTTTTGATAGTGCTCACGACATAGTCGAAATCTACAATAGACACTGCTGAAATCTCTTATGAATATGGTAAGGGTTTTGACAAGTCTACGAAAGGTTCCAGACGCATCAGCATGTGTTGATGTTATCAGAAACAAGTCTCCCAGACGGTTCCATGTGAGGGCTGTGCGAGGCGTTTGGCATAGTTTGTCGAGACTGATTGGAGTGGATATTGGTCCTCGCTACAACTTGAAATCATTTCATATTAACCCAAAATCTCGACAAACGTGTTAGACATTATTCTTTCACTCACCAATCTCAACCATGTGCGGAGTATAAAGGTGCCTGACCTTACGTGCGTCTACGAGCTTAGACGTTGAACTTTGAGAAATACAAATGCTTTCGGCGAACAGTTGACATTTGGTGGTGAATTTATTGTGTCATGTATATGAAATCACTGAATCTAGATCGGAGATACACGTGGCATCTCATCACTGTTCTGATATGATCTTGTGGAAGGTTCGTTATGCCAAATGTCAGTGTACACTATCACACAAACTGACAACAATCTACGCCTCTGTCTGGCTGGTAAGTTTTGGGTGGCGGTGTGCAAAGCCGACCCGATGTCGTATTGATAGATCTGTACCGGATGAGTGTCTACCTGACCGGCGTGTCGTGTCTGTACTGTCATTCTACATAAACCGTTTTGACTTTCAGGTTGATAATAAAAGGGCAACTCTGTAGTTTCTTGCTGGCTGTGTACCGAACACACTACAGCTGAATCAAGCAAGTAATGTACACATAAAATACACTTATATTTATATACGTATTCGACGTAATAAGCGCCCCGGACACTCTCAAAATTAGAAATAGGGGTCTCTTATTAGAATATTATTTTGATGAAAAAACCAGAGTTGAAAGATAAATTTCGTGGTTTATGCTGACAGTCTAAAATGTTTGTGTACGACAGATATATTTTTCAGAATTTTATTGCCCATCATTAAGGGTACATATAACACACGAGTGCGTATTATACGGAAATAAATAAGTCTTGTGTACATTGATCAATCGGAAGGGGTGCTAATTGGGATTGTTCACTAGCCGATAAATTAGCAAATATTGCCGTGGGCGCTTATTACGTCGAATACGGTAGTTATTCGTTACTTACGTACATGTCAGTATATCTACCTACCTATCTTAAGAGAAAGAGAGAGAGAAAGAGAGAGAGAGAGAGAGAGAGAGCGAGAGAGCGAGAGAGCGAGAGAGAGCACAGTGAGAGAGCGGGAGAGAGAGCACAGTAAATGTCTTACTCATAGGCACAATATATAGAAAATTGCATAAGTGGAATACAATTGAGCACAGTTTTAATTACCTGGCGCTTTTAACTTTTACCGCGTACGAGTCTCATCGGGGGCATATCTTTTATATATAGTTAGTTAGTTGGTAAGTTAGTTGGTTGGCTGGTTGTTTGGTTGGTTGTTTGGTTGGTATCTACTTATCCTATATATTTGCCGTTTTACAAAATAAAAGCGGCAAAAGTACAGGGTACAATTCTGACTACAATATATATAATAAGCATGTGTTTATTACCCACTATCAAACAGTGTTCGCGAAAGGGTGATCGTATCATCCCGTTTGCTTTCAAAACCACGTACATGGGTATGAAAAAATAACACAAGTCAAAATATAAAATTGCATTGGACATCATTCTTTTGTCACTCATGTTATAAATTTGAAAATGTATCTCTAACGTAAACTTGTTTTGGTGCAATCCAAAACCCGTTAAACAGTAAACAGTATGAATAAATCTAAATGTACTTAAAATAAAATAATGAACTAATGAGCGTGTACCTAGATGAGTGAGTGAGTGAGTGAGTTGCTTTTAACAGTATTCCAATTATATCACGGCGTGTCAGCTTAATGTGGGAGGAAAGTCCGAAGTGATGCAGGTCTCAGACGTTTACCACTTCGGTGAGACCCACGAGCACGGGTATGGTGCTGACAAACCTAGAAACATAACCGGGGCGAACCGGGATACGAACCCACATTCATAGGTTTCTGGCGTGCCAAAGGTACGCAACTCTGCACAGCGAATCGCGGCGCCCTAGACGACTGGGCCGGCCACCCGTGCCCCCTGTACTTAGATGGACGTGACAGCTGTATGGTGCCAATTGTTTATCAGTCAGCATATCATCCTAATTGATTTCCATCACTTGATTGTCTGGTTTGTTCACATATCACCGTGACATGACAGGAGCCCTGATGTGCTAGAGGCAAAGAACATACTTTTTTGTAAAAAATTGCGTCAGTGGCGGGTGCTACCGAAAGGCAGGACATGTTAACCCTAATCGCGAACATCTGATGTCATCCCTAAGATCCCTACACATAGTTTTCACCATTTTGCCTTTTAGAATCCGTTTCGTCGGATAATCGAGACTGGTTATTCTCTGGCATTGTCGTTTCCTATCTACAATGCCACGGATCACGATGTCCCCCAGCCGGTACAATTAAGTGCACTTACTGATGCAATTCAACTTAACATCTGTTCTCATTTTTGTAGGCATTTGTGAAAATATCCCAGAAACCAAATACGATGGAGCTCAAGTATATCGCACATGACATACATATGGAAGTCGGTCAGACCATCACGAGTTAATCAATTGCAAGTAGTATCTATGGTTTCCATACAGAACGATCAGGCGTGCCTCCAGAAACAGCTATGGGGTGGTAGATGCCAATTGTCTACACGTTGTGTACGGACACCGACGACCTAATCTCCTTAGGGGTCCAAGCATACCTTAGCAAAACCTTATGCTCAACGCTTGTGCATCTTGGACATTTCTGATTTCCATAAATCTATCACTACCTATTTGTATTGTGAATATGGCCCTTATTTCGTGATATTTATGATGCGACATGAACTAAGCTTTTATTATCACACTGGGCGTCGTAAACTGGTGCCGTATGTCCAAACCAGGTTTCTGTTAAACCATTATGCCTTAAGCAGTATGTCATAATACAACCTTTTGCATGTCAGCATGGCCTCACATGATCTAAAACACAACAGAGTGCTGTCTGACAGGTCGGAGGTCTTGCTCACTTAGATGTGCTACTATTTCAGAACAGCCCTCTGAGGCAAGTCATCGCACCCATCGTTGCTTAATTTGTCTGACGTCCAGTAAATGATCTACGACAAAGAATTGTAAGTATTATATTTGGAAGTGTCATTTACCGAGGACGATTTTTGGATTGTGGAAACATACGACTTCCGATAATAAACGGAAGGAATAGTTCGTTGAACGAGATGACCTGGGTTCGTGGAATTGATGCAGGTCCCCCTGTGACGAAGTTGCGTTACGGCTTCTATAAGGGAGGGACTGTTGATTTGGTTGGACTTTATTTATGGTGACTACCTGTGGTTCGTCTTGCGGAAAAGACATCGTTTTATCAATGTTAAACAAACTGTGACCTCGCGTAGGCCGCCAATGAAATATCATGCTGGAAACAGTCTGTTCATTTTAATGAAATCACGAGCTTTTCTTCCTGGATTGTCTGTTCGCCACGTCCATACTCAGCATTTCTCCATGTCATTCCTGTTGCACGGGATATATTAATGTGTTGGTTGGTTGGTTTGTTGTTTAACGCCGCACTCAGCGATAATCCAACTATATGACGGCGGTTTATCATTAATCGAGTCTGGACCATACAGTCCAGTGATTAATATCATGAGCCTCGATCCCCGACATTGGGATCGATGACATGCATCAACCAAGTCAGCGAGCCTGACCACCCGATCCCGATAGTCGCCTTTTACGACAAGCAAAGTCGCCTTTTACGGCAAGCATAGGTCACTGAACCCGATCTTGCACTTTCCATGAAAACCTGCAATGTTTAAGTACCATTTGTGAGAGATGTAAATACGTTTGTGATGAACTTGAGGATGAAATTATGTCGCAAAATACAGTCAGGTTTATTCCTATTACAGGATATTTACCATTCCAAACGAGACTCTCGTGATGACCTCTATCTATACTGTAGTTCAAGTTTCTCCTCCGACCGGAACATGTTCACTGGCTCAGTAAAGCAAGCATTAACACGTGCGCAATATTCCAGCTACAGCACCGCGTCTGGCAACCCAAACCGCCTAGGTGTGTTCCACCCGCGTTGATTGTGTTTTGACTCAAATAAAACTAGAGACAGTACTGGGGCAAAATACTATTTTATTTTTAAAGTATATTTTCTTAACTATACAAATACATGTGAAATATAGTTACATACGATATATGTTTTTAACTTGTCATTTGTGCTGAAGTGATTCTGTCTCAACAAGCATGGACAACTGCAGAAGATCTGAAAAGAAAATGTAGTTATTAATATCTTCCCTTATACTACTAACGTTTTCATCTACCAAGAAATATTGCACACCGAAACGCGCTATTGAGTGAGTGAGTGAGTGAGTGAGTGAGTGAGTGAGTATGCATTTATGTTGCTTTTAGCACTGTTCCAGCCATATCACTTCAGAAATAGGCTTCACACATTTTACCAATGTGAGGAATCGAACCCGTATCTTCGGCGTGACGAGCGAACGCTTTAGTTACTAGGCTACCCCACCGCCCCGAAACGCGCTATTGAATAGATTTATTACTGTACAATATTCGTCACATCGGCAGATTGATATACTCCAGTGAGCTATATGGATTACATGATGATCCTTTTCATGTCTTGTCCAATGACTTGTCATGAAATTTGATAAACAGGAATAGGCACATGTTCAAAGGCTTATGCGGCATGACGTGATATTAACTCAAGTGAAATATCGACTTCATATTTTTAGAGGAGACTTGAGGGGAATTGGGGTTTAATGTCGCGTTCAAGATTATTGCACTCTTAAAGCGATGTGTATACAGGTATGCGTATGGCTGTTTGCACTAGTCCAGATTTTTGAAGTGCTTTGCCCAGTGAGACACCATGTTTAACATGGATACCCCACTCGCATTTATTAAATAGACTTTCAACCACCCATGCTTTATTCCCTCATTGCTGAGCATCAGGCATTGTAACAACAAGTACCATCTTTTAAATGTATCATCCGTTCATATTTATTTACCATATGTCCCTGTGTTTTTCAGGTGAATAATTGACTTGCCTTGGCATGTGTTTGTTATGCCAAGGGTGGGTCACATTTTCACTATTTGATTCATAAATTCATGTTTATCATATAGTCGAAATCATACAGAAATTTCTGATGATTATTGAAAATGTTTTGTCGCTTTTATTTATCATTTTTAATACACATGAACTGTGTTATTAATGAATTAACATATTCATGATATTATGAAAAATCACTGTTATAAGAAAAGATAAAACTATTATTTTGATATAACACGAAATTGTTGACGGGTATGCACTATATTAAAATTCCTTTGCATAAAAACAAGTGGAGGATTGCCCCGACCTGAAATGTCCAGTTGGTTATCCCCATCAGTATCGGCCAATTGGAGAATGACTCTGGCCTCTTTCGGTGTGTAACCGAGTCTACCGTCGAGGTAGGTCAACACGCTGTACAGCTCCATGCCGTTAACAACGCCGTCTTCGTTCTTGTCAAAGTCGAATATGCTTTGTCCGTTGGCTCCCGACATGTCACCGGGTAGGTGAGGCACTGTGGCTCCGAATACTGTGTGTGAGAAATAGTCGTGAACAGGTACCGCCAATTGTAGCATGGAGTGAGTGAGTGAGTGAGTGAGTATGGTTTTACGCCGCTTTTAGCAATATTCCAGCCATATCAAGGCGGGGGACACCAGAAATGGGCTTCACACATTGTATCCATGTCGGGAATCGAACCCGAGTCTTCAGCGTGACGGGCGAACGCTTTAACCAATAGGCTACCCGACCGCCCTGTAGCATGGAAGTTTGATGACGTTTAAAGGGTGATATGACGATAATGTCTACATTTCGATAAATCATTATTTTCTGATTTCCTCAAACATAATTTGAAACGCCATGTTAATTACACCTAGGGAAAATATATTGACATAAAATACGTGGGTACGTGAGGGTTTAATCCGCTTTGAACAGTATTCCGGTTATATCACGGCGTGTGAGCTTAATGTGAGAGGATAGCCCGAAGTGATACAGGTCTCCGACGTTAACCATTTTGGTTAAACCCACGAAAACCTAGGAACATAACTGGGGAGAACCGGGATTCGAACCCACAATCATAGGTTTCTGGCGTCCCGACGGGACGCAACTCTGCACAGCGAATTGCGGCGCCTGGGATGACTAGGCCATCACATAATTTAAGACTATAAACGGTGAAGCATAGTTGTACATCGCATCCCGTACGTACTGGCAAATGCCAGTAACGGACATACATTGATTTCGCTGTGTGATATTTTGTCAGTGTGAAGTATCTATACTATAATGTTCCAACATATTGCGTTGTTGCATTACTTTTGTCCATCAGTATTACGTACAAGGTTCTCGAATAAGGAGCTTGTGCACAGCAGTTTTCTATATTAACTATATGCCTCTACGTCGGACCAGGACCGCCCCCGTGGTCTAGAGGTAGAGCGTCCGCCCGGAGAGCGGAAGGTCCGGGGTTCGATCCCTGGCCACGTCATACCAAAAGACGTTAAAAGATGGTACTTGTTGTTACCCTGTTTGGCGCTCGGCATTAAGGGGCTAAATCAAGGACTTGTCGGCTCGGAGTCAGTATACTGTGTCTGAGTGGGATATTCATGTTAAACTGCGGCATGGTATCTCAGTGAGCTAGTACCATAAATCGGCATCAGTCCGGACTAGTACAAGCAGCCACACACACAAACACACGTCGCTATACAGGTGCAATAATATTGGACGCGACGTTAATCCCAATTTCACCTCACCTCTCGTACGACCATAGCAAAATGAAATATACTTACCAATGACATTCCAACAGAAAACAATGCTGAGGACAAGTGTTGCGTTGTACATTCTCGTGTTTGTTCCTTTACAAACGTCAGCAGTAATACTCTTAATTCATTCCACCTACCTTATATACCATAATCTACGAACGATAATAGTTGGGATGACCCGTGCGTCAATTGGTTTAAAGAGTGCTAACACTGCACTCAGCATGATGCGTCCGTTTGTCCTAGCTACTGATCACCAATATCCGATCATTGTATTTGAGATATGTATAATTATCCAGTTCCATCTGATATCACAATCTCCTCTCCTGGCTGAGCGAACTTCCTTCTCCGTTGGTGGTAATTACATGCATGACATATTTCAGTGTGTGACCCATACATGGAAGATAATTGTTTCAGTGGACATGTCAAAATAACACTCAATGTCACATGATGCATGTGGTCAAGTTACCTCGAATTTCAAGCCTGCAATGTCCGCCAGACCGTTTTATATCTCCAAATGTGTGGATGAATTAAAGACTCTGATCTTCTCAGTTTTAAGTTTCAAAACACACAATCCCTAGTGCCATGTATCATATGTGGTGTTCAAACAATTTTTTTGTGTGTGTCATCGCAGGTAACATGTTTTATCATTTCAAAAATGGTCCAATAGCCAATTCCCTTCCACTGATTTGCCAACCTATGCTACAAATAAAAAGAGACCAGTTAAATGGCCTTATCTGTTTAATATTGAGGTCTTTGCTTAAAGATTCAGAGTGAAGGAAATATATCTTCAGGACTGAATGAAAAACGGTGTTGACGTTCCAATAGTCAATTGTCCTGACCCGTGAAGATCTGGGTTAGAAGAGGTCTTCAGCAACCAATGCTTGCCGTAAAAGGCGACTATGCTTGTAAGAGGCGACTAAGGGGATCGGGTGGTCAAGCTCACTGACTTGATTGATGCATGTCATCGTATTCCAATTGCGTGGATTGTTGCTTATGATGTCAATCACTGGATTGTCTGATCCAGATTCGATTATTTTTCAGACCGCCGTCATATAGCTGGAATATTGCTGAGTGTGACGTTAAACAACAAACAAACAAACAAGTCAACTGTCCCTTGAAGTCGAGCAGCCCCAGCTCCAGCCTTTGGTATCTACAAGTCACAAAGTTTGAGGTAAAATCTAGCATGCCTTTTGCACGAATATTTCAAAGAGCGTCATACAACTCTTGCTCAAGAGTATAGCTTTCAAAAGGTTTCATGCTAGACATGTGAACATTTCGAAATTCCACACATCAGTGACAAAAAAAGATGTCCAATGCAGCTTCATGTTTTGATTTGTACCATACGTTCCCGTGCTTTTTCAGGTGAACAATAAACCTGCCTTTGCATGTGTTTGTGACGGAAGCAAATGCTTTTAACAGATATGTCTTATGATTATGGAAAGGGTTTTGTTGTTTGAGTATTTAGAATTACAACCCTTAATGCTGACGTCACGATTAGTCACATCAGTCTCAGGTGGCACAGCAAGACCAAGGTGAACATAACCCCTTCATTCCAGATGACGTGGATTATTCCTGAACTGAAAGCCTTGTATAACGCGATAAAAAAATAAAAAACACACGTTTTTTTAGATTATCACTGTGATTACCTTAATTGCAGTGGTTCGTGTACTATATTTGTCAAACTTGAGTTTTTGTATCAACCATTTAAAACTGAATAACAGTATTTATTCAGTTCGTTTCAGGAAACGCTACATGTACATTCGTATTTTGTATTTCTTTCAGTCTTAGGCAACACACAAAGTTTAAAAGTACTAGAACCTAAGTACGTAACACACTGACAATGAAAAACTGGATAGGAGTTATGGAAGCAATTCCTAGAGACACAATATCAAGGATCTATCACAAACTGTATGTAGTTATCAATTAAAGCTATTCCACCGACGTGTGAGATGAAGAAAAAGCTGCATTTCTTAACAAACACTTTAGTTACTGTATATATTCCAATACAAAATGGTTGACATCAAGATGGATGCCAAAGCGGCCATGTTTCAAATCGGACGTGATACCTTTTCAATGATACTATTACAGGGATCATAAACACACAATTTATCGGATTAATCACAGGTTCAAGGTCACAGCAGGGTCTCCGAGCGGGCAACTTTCTATCTGTATGTGCATGTTCATATCGAATTCCATAATGGCTGTCATTACGATAACGTTGCCAACGCTACAGCAGTGCCATAGCCAGCCGAGGGGCCTGGTTTTTTTTTGTTTTTGAAAAGCAGTTTTATTTGAATCATGAAAATACAAGTTGGGGACAAGTGACACTTGTACGAATATTTGCAACCCCCCCCCCCCCCCCTCCACACATACACACACACACTTCGGCCTTGTACAGTAACGCGAGAAAGCGATTCGTAGTTGCCCAAAAGGCATGAATAGCGAACATGCTGGGGTAAACACACGTGAGAAGTCGAAAAATGATTATATAAATTATAGACACTCCGATTGCATTAAGGCGCATTGACAAAGATACACCAACTGAAGTTTTAGGATTTAAGTGAGTCACCTGATTACCTTATGGCGGCTGTTTTTTTGCTCTCTGCTGAATTTGCTGTGTGAGGCTAATAGTAGAGGATTGTGACAGAAATTTCACCGATAACCTGCTGCTAAGAATCCAGACTTTCGTATGTATATTGATATATATCCGTGGAGGGAAAAAAACTTGGGTGTTTCTCCGTTCGTAGCAGGCGACCCCGTTCAGTGTGTGGCGGTGTACATCTCCCTGGCGGTTCGCGGTCCAAGTCCCTGCTTAGTTTTACAGTCATTAACTTTGATGCTAAACGCGGGCAATATAGAGTCCTAATCCTGGACCACCTACATCAGCTACAATATCGGGAGATAGTATTCAGACCTGAACATCCCTCAAAATGTATCTGGCCAGTGTGTTGTGACAGATAACTCGGACAGTCCACCCATCACCCTCTCTGATCTCTATAACGCTAAAATCGATTCAGGCTCAGATCACATCGCTCAATGACAAGCTCGAGACGTTTACGTTTGACTACAATCGCAGGTTAACAGAATTAGAGGAGGAAGTGAAACTCTTCAATCTAAAATAACATGGAGGCCCAGATTCGGCGGTTTAATCTTAATTTCCATGGTCTTCACGGTAGGCGCGGCGAAACGAGGGCTGACAGTGAAAGGTGTGTAAGAGATTTTATGTACACTTCATTTTAATTCTGACGCAATGAATCAGAGAGCATGGAAAGAACCCACAAATTGAGCTCTAAATCCGGACAGTTGCCATCCTCTGTATCTCCAGGGCACGCATTTCGGTGAAGCTACACCAACCCCTGGGCCTAGCCTTGTGGTTCTCGCGAACTAGAAATACCTGCCCTTGATTTCTCTATCACTTCATCTCAGCAATGACTGCCAAGTAAAACGATTCTTATGAACTGAAATATATTTTAATTAGTTTAAAGATAAAAGTTAAATCAGAGCTTATTGTAAATTGGGAATTTCCTTACACAATGTTAATGTAAATGTACACTCAACTTCAACAGAAACGCGAATTTGAAGCGGTGAAAGTTACATGCTATAAAAATGATTTTTTTAACAGAAACAAGTCAAAATTGGCAACATTTGAAAACATAGTCTAAATGAATCACATTCAGAAACGGGTTTGGCTGATTGGTCTGTTGAGTCTCAGAAGTCATTTGAGGAGCTGTGGTTGCACGTGGGATTCTATCGCGTAGATGTGACGTCACCATCAACTGATCTTCTCTATCGAGCGTCACACGCTGTCGGTCACTTAGTGGACGATAATCTGCACTGTTGGTCATGTAAGTTGTTGAATGATGGACATCAATGTGTCTGCCAACTCGTGGCATGTTCCATCCAGCTTCAGTAAATAAAGCGACAAAACCCTTTCGACTATATGAATCACTTTCAAAAGTGATGATACCCGGTGTTTGCGAAAGCGTGAGTGTATCCTTCCCCACCGGTGCCACCCGTAACACACACATCCAAAGGCAAGTCAATTGTTCACCTTAAAAAAACATATGGTACATGTCAAAGAGGTAACTGCATCTGACATCATTTTGTCACTGATGCGTTAAATTTGGAAATGTCCTCAACATGTCTACCATAAAACTTGTTGAAAGCTTTACTGAGGCCTGGAATGTTGTAACCTTGATCAAACAACTTCCAGTTGTCCAGAGTTAGATGGGACAGGGTGTTTTTATGTCAAACTTAAAATCAAACTACAAAACCAACAGCTAATGTTTGAGACCAGATAACAAGGTGTCCGATGAATCAATTTCAATCTTCTCAAACCTTCTGGTAATAAGGAGTGTTACACGTTTTATCTGTTGTCCAGAGACGTGCGTGCAATTATCACAAGTCGCGTGTTGGGAAATGTTACCATGTAAAATAAAAGGTAACGTCGTCTTTTTAAAAGTGTAGTTATTTTATAATTTTACATAATTTCTGTTTAATGATATCACCCATCGAACATCTCGTTTCTTTTGGAGTTGAGTATATGACGCAGGTTCACAGACGGTGATATTGTATTCTTTTTGTACAAATTGTTTACAAGGAGGCGAAGAGGATGAAAACCATGTTTTACTTATATGTGAAAAATATACTCGTACATTTCCCCCCTTGTAGCAGGGTATTTTTAAAGACCGTCAGTTAACGGTAAATATGAGGAAGTCATGATATCATCCATGCTGTTGATGTAGTTTGAAAACAAGCCTTTATAATAAAAAAAGTGTAACTTTAAAATCTATTAATGTACATCATGACAAATGTTGATATGCAAACTGCATTGTACTTTGGGCCTTGGTGCCAAAATTACTAAATAAAATATATGTCTGTCTGTTTAAGAATTCATAAAGCATGAAGGCTTTGAGTAAGCAGATACAAATTGAACTCACACAGCGTGAGACACGTCCAACGGGCGAATAGTCACAAGTTAGCAAAGCTGGCAGTAAACTAATCAGTACTAACATACAACTGCCTTGATCTAAATCCACAGGGGGTATTACATTTGTAAATCTAACAGTTATACAGTTGCCACAAAGCCCTTCAGTTCCGATGAGGTGGCGATCCGAGGCGTGAAGCAGAAAGTAAGGTGTATCTCATCTCATGCTTTCACATTTTTCGGAGATTTCGGTCTTGGAGCGTCCGGCTCTTCCGGTCTCGGTCTTGGAGCGTCCGGCGCTTCCGGTCTCGGTCTCGGGATACCTACAATGGACGCAGAACATACTTACATGCTGTTCATACAAGTGATATATTTCTTACCAAGTAACGATAAGTTGAACTCAAAGTTCGTTTAAACACGTTTTAAACGGTTTATGGCTGCGAGGTTAAGATACATAAAACAATGTATTGCCCGCGAGAGAACTATTTGTATATTATTGCAAGACACATCTGTTAACACAAACCACAATTTAGCGGCAGTAAGCAATTCAGAATAAAATGAACACTGACAAGCGACTGTGACTACGGAAAAGGCGTACATTGAGTGATTATGAAATAATACATGAAACAATATGCAGACGAGTGACAGCGAGCTAAAATCCTAACAAGACCAAACACTTGATGGTTATGCTACCATCACACCAAAGTTGTTCTACCCCGTTCTAAACAAAATACTAGAACGGGCTGTGATCACTGTAGAACGCGTAGTTTGGCGTAAAATACGATGCGCGTTCGTTCAAAAGCAGTCCTCAATACGTCTATCTCGTTCATGGCCAGTCTGCAGTCCGTATGTATCCAGTTCAGATCGTGTAAAAGTGCACCGCATGCGACAACGTTTCGAAGCAGTTCGAGCACATCCGTAGCCGTTCTCAACTCGTTCTTAACCAGTTCAACCTTGTTCTACCTCGTTCACAATGCGTCCAAGCCAGTTCAAACTAATTCTTAACCTGACCAACTCGTTCGCACCACGTCCTCATCTCAAACGTGCCTAGTGCGTGTGTATTCGCGTGGTGGCCCGTCCTGGCCCGACTCCTATGGATACCGAGCGCGTTAGAGCCAGTCTTCGTTCAAGTTCAGGGCTCCGAGCTGTACACATCATGCCTTCAAAGAGAAGTCGATTCAGAAAGACAGTGCATAGAAATACACATGCACAAAAGTTAAGCGCCACCATATTCATAGTCTCTTGATTTCACGTGTGGGAATCAGAAATACGAAATATGATGATGATTAGGGTGAATTAGGCTTCCATAGTTTCTTGAACCCAAATTTGTCCAGATACCACAAGGAAGCGTGCTTTACGTGTTGCTGCAGTTCCCCTACCCTATAAATAGTGAAATTGAAGTTTCAGACACGTGGTTGTATTTTGCTCCTGTGTGAGATACCCCTTCCAATAGAGGTTGAAAATCAGCACGGTGAGGAGAAAGTTAACGAACGCTGAAAGATGGCAAGTGATAGGCATGAAAAATGCTGGCATGTCATGCAGGGCCATTGCAAGACGAATGGGTCGTCATCACAGTGTTATCACTCGTTTGATTGTCAAACATGGTCAAACCAACGATGTCAATGACAGGCATAGGTCAGGTAGGCCAAGAAATACCTCTAACAGAGGGGATAGACGTCTTTTCAGGATAGTCAGACGAAATCCATTTGCCACTTCAACAGATTTAAGACTGCAGTGGATTACCAATCAGAGACTCTCGACGATGACCGTAAGGCGTCGCCTCAGAGCGGCTGGTTATAAACCCAGAAGACCAGTAAAACGTCCTCAACTGACTGAGAGGCACATGCGGAATCGTCTGATATGGTGTCGTGCCCGTAGTCGATGGAACTTGGCCAATTGGAGAAGGATCCATAGGTCTGACGAGTGTCAAATGCTGCTACATATGGTCATACGTGTTTGGAGGCAACGTAACACTCGTTTTTACACCAAGGAACATCCAGAAGACCTTAGCAAGTGGCGGGGGGTCTGTCATGATATGGGTTGTGTTTCCTTCGGCTGCAAACTTCAACTGGTGACAATTCGTGGAAACCTGAATGGTCAACAATACCAAGATGCCGTTCTTCGTGCAGTGGTAGTCCCTCATTTTGACAACCATCCCTTTCAGACAACACCTGTTTACATGGACGACAATGCTAGACCACACAGATCTTGGGCAGTTTTGGCTTATTTGCGTCAAGAAGCTATTGCCACTCTTCCTTGGCCGGCCTGTAGTCCGGATATTAATCCAATTGAGCATCTCTCGGACATTCTTGGCCGGAAAATCAGACATCGTGATCCCCGAGTTCAAAATCTCGCTGGACTTGAAGCCGCACTTCATGAAGAATGGATCCGTTTGCCTCAGAGAAGCATTCAACGACTTGTAATGAGTATAAGGCGTAGGGTTGAAGCTGTGGTCAATGTCCGTGGATCATACACACGTTACTGACGTTCCTGACTTCCTGGCAATAGACTCTGCACTCCCTAGGGTGTCTATGTGACACCTGAAATGTTCCGCTGATATCATGACAGTTACATGACAAAAAAAGCTTTTCAATGTTTTCTAATCCTTCAATTTCTGGTCTTCGGTAAAATTCCTTTCTGCTCATATTCTTTTGGAACACAAGATAAACTTGCTTTGGGACAACTTTTGCATCACATGAGGTTTACATATACGGCTTATGACAATGGTACATCTCGTTATAATAGTCATCATTAAGTGCCAAAAGTTACAGCTCACAAATATGGTGGGTAGCGCTTAACTTTTGTGCATGTGTCTAGATACAATGCCATGTATATTGTAGAAAACGCGATTAAATCAACTAAGACAACAACGTTTCATATAGAAAACTTTCATTACACCACAGCTTGACATCTCATGTACATTTTGAAATGATGGTAACAGAACATTTTTTTACCAATAGACATTAGAATGTTAAAAAGCCATAAGCTAAAATTCAACATCAAACAGTGTGACAATCATGGCTCTCATAGTTCAATCATCCTGTCCTGCCATGGCACCCATCCTGCTGGGCTGTTGAAATTTGCTCTTAAATAGTCCCTTTGTCTCTTGGCTAAAACAGTGTTCCTGTTTCCTCCCTGTGGGAAGTGGCAGTCTGGCAGGTTGGCACCTTGTCTCCAGGCACCAGGGATGAGGATGTGTGCAGCATCTTCAGCATCCCCTTGGATGTTTTGAATGGCTTGGGTTCGGGTACGGCACACATAAGCTTAAAAAATGGTCTGTACAGTCCCTGGCAACAGCTGCATTGTTTACAAGAGGACTCTCCATCTCTGGGTCAGAGTGCATTTTCAACCACACGTCTGGCTCCAGAAATGCAATCATTTGTTCTGTAGTCAGGTGACGGCCTGAATATGGCCAAGGTGAAGGTTCAGAGGGAGTCCAACGTAGTCCATCTTCCCGAGGCAAGAGTTAACTGACTTTAAAAGTCCAGTTTCCACCCTTGCCGAACAAGGCTGGAATTCCTGGGCTCGTAGCGCCACCAGTGGCTGTTATGAGTTATGTCTCTCTATAACTCTCCCATCGACCAATAAGATTCCACCTCTCGTATCACTTGCATTTGCTTCAAACAAAATGACGGCGCCCAGACAAAACGATCTGATCGACAATCAAAATCTATATTGCGATAAAACGGGCCTTACATCGCGAAGTGCTTCAAATCATATGAGCACGTTGATTACAAAACTTACGAACCAGATTTCGATTTCGGTGCGCGATTTTGATTGGACTATGCTTAGACTTTTTCGTCCAGCCAAAATGTAACTCCATAATATCAGTCTAGTTCGGCAAGGGTGGAAACTGGACTTTTATAATCAGTTAACTCTCTTGCCTCGGGAAGATGAATGGAGTCATTTGCTAAACAGACTGGCTTCCAAAAGACCAACATCTATCCACATAAATTTGTTATCAGCATCTATCAGGGCCATTATTACGACTGAAAAGAAGCCTTTGTAGTTGTGGTACATGGTTCCAGTCTGGGAGGCTTTCTGATGGCAACATGTTTCCCATCGAGGGCACCACAGGCATGTGGGAGATTCCAGCGCATGCGGAAATCCTCAGCAACTTCTTCCCAAGTTCCTCTGTCAACAGGGCATGTGATGACTTCATTCTTAAACACCATCACCAAGGCTTCACAGACATGTTTCACCAACAAGCATATTGCGTTTTTGGGCTTCCTTCAATTCATATTGCAAGGTGGCATAGGAATCTCCTATTGCCAGATGACGCAGTGTGATGGCAAGCTTCATACCGGGTTCCAGAGCCTTTCTGTAGTTGGTGTCTTGTTTATTTTAATGAAGGGGGTGATTCGTTCAAGAAGTTCGTCAAACATGGGTGGGGTAATTCTCAAGAAGTTGTAGAAGGACCCTTGATCATCCAGAGGGAGCTCCTCCATCAGCTGATGATAATGTCCCACACCTTTTCTCCTCTCAGGTTTCAGCCACTTCCTCACCCAACAGTTTCTTACTTGTCTCCTTCTTTCTTCCTCTACCATCTCCTTGTACTCTTCCTCTGCTTTCAGGATAAATTGGATAAAACCAACATTCAATGTTTAATGTATGCAAAGTTATCCATGTTTCTGGGCACAAATCTTGAAAATCTTCACGGTCAGGAAACGATGCGCACTGCCCGAAATCGCAAGCTCATCTGATGAACCTGAAACCCTAGCTGTATGTGTAACCTAGCTTGTCCTATCGTACTTCAGACGGGGTGGTTGTAGAAAGAACTGCGTGAAAACTGCATAAACATACTCAAAACTAGGAGAATTTTATGAGAACCTACTAAGAAAGTTTAGAACCATGTAGAAACGTGTTGCAAGCAGCTTCAGAATTTTATATTTGGTTAGAAAAGTATTTGCACGCAATAAGGATTGACTAATAACGTAATGTAGTGAATTGCGTCTGTCACCGAACGGGATGAACGAGTAACAAACGGACCCGGTCGGTGTGCACACGTACTGAAATTTATGTCCTACTGCACCACGTCGCAACAAGTCCCTAGTAGGTTCGAAGTACGCCAATTCTGTTGGTAATACGTCTTTCTCGTTTTAAGTACGTTTTCAATCCGACTAATTGCAAGACGGAATGGACGGGATAAAATCTTGGGCAGACTCAAAGTTCTAGAGCACCCTCCCCGTCCGAGCCCGTCCATAAAGTTCGTAAAAAGACTATCAATAGTTTCTACTACGTCCACTACGTTCATACACAGTTGGAGCCCGTTCGAAGACATTTTCACGAACGTTTTGAAAACTAGTTTGGTGTTATGGGGGTATAACATTGGTTTTAAAGGTGACAAGGATCATTTAGAATTCTAAAATCTGAGCCAACAACTTGTCCTCTGTACAGTTCGTCTAGGGTTTCAACGCGACATCCATGTAGCTCACATACTTACACTGGACAACGCAACAACACGTATACAAGTTTTATGCAATAGTGACCTTACTGTAGAACCAGTATTGAAAGGCCGTGGTTTTCTGGCAAAGTGGAGACGGGGCCGACGCTTGCTTGAGTATTCTTGGTGAAATTTGGGTTGTTCTCGATTCACAGACACTTGTATTACGTGTTGTTTGTTTGTTGTGTAACGCCACACTCAGCAATATTCCAGCTATATGACGACGGTCTGTAAATAATCGAGTCTGGACCAGACAATCCAGTGTTTGACATCGTGAGCATCGATACTTTTATAACGTTAGTACATTTACTGTTTCAACTTGTATAACAAAAGGAAAACGGTTTGACGACATATTTCATGTAATACAACGCCGTCAGCATACGTGAATCATCCTTGTCAACAAAAGGCCATCAGTTCGGCCAATGTTGATGTTGACCAGAGAAGTGTAGACAGCGCTGAGCAAAGTAAAACACTCTTTTGTGGAGCTGAACCATTCTGTAAGCAGCCTATATTTTTCTAGGAAAACATGCTTGGAATGGAACGCGTTTGCAAAATACTAATACACTCATTGTTCATTTGATGTCCAATAAAAGGGAAACATGCGCACAATGTCTAGAAACAGTGAATATTCTTTTTCCAAAAATATTAAGACGGTCGTTCCCCACAGTTTCGCTGATGGCCGGAACACGAGTAAAAGTTCCTATTCTGTGTTTTGTGCCTTACAGTTGGACATATTTACATTTAATCCTATCTATACCCACCTAAAGCAGGGGGCGGAGGTGGTATAAATCCCTGCTGAACATGTCCTGCAAGAGTAAGATGATTTCCATTATTCAAATGTCATGAATAAACATGTGGTCATTTCGGTGTCAATATAAGGTGAGGTGAAATTGGATTTAAAGTCGCATTCCAGATTTGTGCACTTATATAGCGACGTGCATGTGTGTGTGTGTGTGTGTGTGTGTGTGTGTGTGTGTGTGTGCGCGTGCGTGCGCGTGCGTGTGTGTGTGTGTGTGTGTGTGTGTGTGTGTGTGTGTCTGCTTGTCTGCTCGTACTACTCCGGACTGATGCTGATTTATAGTGCTAACCCACTGAGATACCATGCCGCAGTTTAACATGATTACCCCACTCAGACACAGTATACTGACTCTGAGCCGACCAGCCCCTCAATGCCGAGCACCAGACAGGGCAACAACAAGTATCATCTTTTAACGTCTTTTGGTATGACGCGGCCGGGGATCCAACCCCGGACCTTCCCCTTTCTGAGCGGACGAGCTACCACTAGATCGTGGAGGCGGTCAATAAAACGTGTGTTCAATAGAACAAGAGCGATTAAGCCTTATCATATTTAGTTTGAAATCACATCAAGATACTGATCGTAAACAAAACAAGAAAAATATATGGAGGAATGTGTGGGTTGCATATGGCCCATCTTCCCGAGGCAAGACAGTTAACTGACTATAAAAGTCCAGTTTCAACCCTTGCCGTCAGAATTTTATATTTGGTTTGAAAAATATTTGCACGGAATAAGGATTGACTAAGAACGCAATTCGGTCAAATTGGGTCTGTCACCGAATGGGATGAACGAGTAACAAACGGCCCCAGTCGGTGTGCAGACGTACTGAAATTTATGTCCTACTGCACCACGTCGTCACACGTCCCTAGTAGGTTCGAAGTACGGCAATTCCGTTGGTAATACGTCTTTCTCGTTTTAAGTACGTTGTCAATCCGACTAATTGCAGGACGGGATGGACGGGATAAAATCTTTAGCACCCTCCCCGTCCGAGCCTGTCCATAAAGTTCGTAAAAAGACTATCAATAGTTTCTACTACGTCCACTTTGTTCATACACAGGTGGGGCCCGTTCGACAACATTTTCACGAACGTATTGAGAACTACTTTGGTGTGATGGGGGTATAACATTGGTTTTAAAGGTGACAAGGATCATTAAGAATTCTAAAATCTGAGCCAACAACTTGTCCTCTGTACAGTTCGTCTAGGGTTTCAACGCGACATCCATGTCGCTCACATACTAACACTGGACAACGCAACAACACGTATACAACTTTTGTGCAATAGTGACCTTACTGTAGAATCAGTACTGAAAGGCCGTGGTTTTCTGGCAAAGTGGAGACGGGACCGTCGCTTGCTTGAGTATTCTTGGTGAAATTTTGGTTGTTCTCGATTCATAGAAACTTGAATTACATGTTGTTTGTTTGTTTGTTGTGTAACGCCACACTAAGCAATATTCCAGCTATATGACGACGGTCTGTAAATAATCGAGTCTGGACCAGACAATCCAGAGATTAACATCGTGAGCATCGATACTTGTATAACGTTAGTACATTTACTGTTTCAACTTGTATAACAAAAGGAAAACGGTTTGACGACATATTTTATGTAATACAACGCCGTCAGCATACGTGAATCATCCTTGTCAACAAAAGGCCATCAGTTCGGCCAATATTGATGTTGACCAGAGAAGTGTAGACAGCGCTGAGCAAAGTAAAACACTCTTTTGTGGAACAGAACCATTCTGTAAGCAGCCTATATTTTTCGGTATACATGCTTGGAATGGAACGCGTTTGCAAAATACTAATACACTCATTGTTCATTTGATGTCCAATGAAAAGGGAAACATGCGCACAATGTCTAGAAACAGTGAATATTCTTTTTCCAAAAAAATTAAGACGGTCGTTCCCCACAGTTTTGCTGATGGCCGGAACACGAGTAGAAGTTCCTATTCTGTGTTTTGTGCCTTACAGTTGGACATATTTACATTTAATCCTATCTATACCCACCTAAAGCAGGGGGCGGAGGTGGTATAAATCCCTGCTGAACATGTCCTGCAAGAGTAAGATGATTTCCATTATTCAAATGTCATGAATAAACATGTGGTCATTTCGGTGTCAATATAAGGTGAGGTGAAATTGGATTTAAAGTCGCATTCCAGATTTGTGCACTTATATAGCGACGTGCATGTGTGTGTGTGTGTGTGTGTGTGTGTGTGTGTGTGTGTGTCTGCTTGTACTACTCCGGACTGATGCTGATTTATAGTGCTAACCCACTGAGATACCATGCCGCAGTTTAACATGATTACCCCACTCAGACACAGTATACTGACTCCGAGCCGAGCAGCCCCTCAATGCCGAGCACCAGACAGGGCAACAACAAGTATCATCTTTTAACGTCTTTTGGTATGACGCGGCCGGGATCCAACCCTGGACCTTCCCCTTTCTGAGCGGACGAGCTACCACTAGATCGTGGAGGCGGTCAATAAAACGTGTGTTCAATAGAACAAGAGCGATTAAGCCTTAACATATTTAGTTTGAAATCACATCAAGATACTGATCGTAAACAAAACAAGAAAAATATATGGAGGAATGTGTGGGTTGCATATGGCCCATCTTCCCGAGGCAAGACAGTTAACTGACTATAAAAGTCCAGTTTCAACCCTTGCCGTCAGAATTTTATATTTGGTTTGAAAAATATTTGCACGGAATAAGGATTGACTAAGAACGTAATTCGGTCAAATTGGGTCTGTCACCGAATGGGATGAACGAGTAACAAACGGCCCCGGTCGGTGTGCAGACGTACTGAAATTCATGTCCCACTGCACCACGTCGTCACACGTCCCTACTAGGTTCGAAGTACGGCAATTCCGTTGGTAATACGTCTTTCTCGTTTTAAGTACGTTGTCAACCCGACTAATTGCAGGACGGGATGGACGGGATAAAATCTTTAGCACCCTCCCCGTCCGAGCCTGTCCATAAAGTTCGTAAAAATACTATCAATAGTTTCTACTACGTCCACTATGTTCATACACAGGTGGGGCCCGTTCGACAACATTTTCACGAACGTATTGAGAACTACTTTGGTGTGATGGGGGTACAACATTGGTTTTAAAGGTGACAAGGATCATTTAGAATTCTAAAATCTGATCCAACACCTTGTCCTCTGTACAGTTCGTCTAGGGTTTCAACGCGACATCCATGTAGCTCACATACTAACACTGGACAACGCAACAACACGTATACAACTTTTGTGCAATAGTGACCTTACTGTAGAATCAGTATTGAAAGGCCGTGGTTTTCTGGCAAAGTGGAGACGGGACCGACGCTTGCTTGAGTATTCTTGGCGAAATTTGGGTTGTTCTCGATTCACAGACACTTGTATTACGTGTTGTTTGTTTGTTTGTTTGTTTGTTGTGTAACGGCACACTCAGCAATATTCCAATTATATGATGACGGTCTGTAAATAATCGAGTCTGGACCAGACAATCTAGAGATTGACATCGTGAGCATCGATACTTGTATAACGTTAGTACATTTACTGTTTCAACTTGTATAACAAAAGGAAAACGGTTTGACGACATATTTCATGTAATACAACGCCGTCAGCATACGTGAATCATCCTTGTCAACAAAAGGCCATCAGTTCGGCCAATGTTGATGTGGACCAGAGAAATGTAGACAGCGCTGAGCAAAGTAAAACACTCTTTTGTGGAACAGAACCATTCTGTAAGCAGCCTATATTTTTCTCGGTATACATGCTTGGAATGGAACGCGTTTGCAAAATACTAATAAACTCATTGTTCATTTGATGTCCATTAAAAAGGGAAACTTGCTCACAATGTCTTGAAACAGTGAAATATTCGTTCTCCAAAAAATATGAAGACGGTCGTTCTTCACAGTTACGCTGATGGCCGGAACACGAGTAGAAGTTCATATCCTGTGTTCTGTGCCTTACAATTGGAGATATGTACATTTAATCCTATCTATACCCACCTAAGGCAAGGGGCTGAGATCCTTTCGATCCTGCAAGAGTAAGATGAATTGCATTAGGCAAATGTCATGAATAAACACATGGCCATTTCAGTGTCAATATGGGATTTAACGTAGCATTCAAGATTTTTGCACTTATATAGCGACGTGCATGTGTATGTGTGTGTGTGTGTGTGTGTGTGTGTGTGTGTGTGTGTGTGTGTGTGTGTGTGTGTGTGTGTGTGTGTGTTCTTGTACTAGTCCGGACTGATGCCGATTTTAAGTGCTAGCTCACTGAGATACCATGCCACAGTTTAACATGAATACCCCACTCAGACACAGTACACTGACTCGGTGCCGACCAGACCCTTAATGCCGAGCACCAGACAGGGCAATAAGAAGTACCATTTTTTAACGTCTTTTGGTATGACGTGGCCGGGGATCAAACCCCGGACCTTCCGCTTTCTGAGCGGACGCGCTACCACTACATCACGGAGGCGGTCAACAAAACGTGTGTTCAATAAAACAAGAGTGATTAAGCCTTAACATATTTAGTTTGAAATCACATCAAGATGCTGATCGTTAACAAAACAAGAAAAATATATGAAGGAATATATGGGTTGCACATGATCCATCTTCCCGAGGCAAGAGAGTTAACTGACTATAAAAAGTCCAGTTTCCATCCTTGCCACACTAGGCCGGTATTCCTGGGCTCGATCGTAGCGCCACCAGTGGTTATTGTGCGTTATGTCCCTTCTAAGCCTCTCCTATGGACCAATCCGATTCAATCACTTGCAAATGATCTGTAAATAATCGAGTCTGGACCAGACAATCCAGTGTTTGACATCGTGAGCATCGATACTTTTATAACGTTAGTACATTTACTGTTTCAACTTGTATAACAAAAGGAAAACGGTTTGACGACATATTTCATGTAATACAACGCCGTCAGCATACGTGAATCATCCTTGTCAACAAAAGGCCATCAGTTCGGCCAATGTTGATGTTGACCAGAGAAGTGTAGACAGCGCTGAGCAAAGTAAAACACTCGTTTGTGGAGCTGAACCATTCTGTAAGCAGCCTATATTTTTCTCGGTATACATGCTTGGAATGGAACGCTTTTGCAAAATACTAATAAACTCATTGTTCATTTGATGTCCATTAAAAAGGGAAACTTGCGCACAATGTCTTGAAACAGTGAATATTTGTTCTCCAAAAAATATTAAGACTGTCGTTCCTCACAGTTTCGCTGATGGCCGGAACACGAGTAGAAGTTCCTATTCTGTGTTCTGTGCCTTACAATTGGACATATTTACATTTAATCCTATCTATACCCACCTGTGGCAATGAACGGAGATGGTATCCTTCCTGCAAGAGTAAGATGAATTGCATTAGGCAAATGTCATGAATAAACACATGGCCATTTCAGTGTCAATATGGGATTTAAGTCGCATTCAAGATTTTTGCACTTATATAGCGACGTGCATGTGTGTGTGTGTGTGTGTTTGTGTGTGTGTATGTGTGTGTGTGTGTGTGTGTGTGTGTGTGTGTGTTCTTGTACTAGTCCGGACTGATGCCGATTTTAAGTGCTAGCTCACTGAGATACCATACCACAGTTTAACATGAATACCCCTCTCAGACACAGTACACTGACTCCGAGCCGACCAGCCCCTTAATTCAGAGCACCAGACAGGGCAACAAGTACCATCTTTTAACGGCTTTTTGTATGACGTGGCCGGGGATCAAACCCCGGACCTTCCGCTTTCTGAGCGGACGCGCTACCACTACATCACGGAGGCGGTCAACAAAACGTGTGTTCAATAAAACAAGAGTGATTAAGCCTTAACATATTTAGTTTGAAATCACATCAAGATGCTGATCGTTAACAAAACAAGAAAAATATATGAAGGAATATATGGGTTGCACATGATCCATCTTCCCGAGGCAAGAGAGTTAACTGACTATAAAAAGTCCAGTTTCCATCCTTGCCACACTAGGCCGGTATTCCTGGGCTCGATCGTAGCGCCACCAGTGGTTATTGTGCGTTATGTCCCTTCTAAGCCTCACCTATGGACCAATCCGATTCCATCACTTGCAAATGATCTGTAAATAATCGAGTTTGGACCAGACAATCCAGTGTTTGACATCGTGAGCATCGATACTTTTATAACGTTAGTACATTTACTGTTTCAACTTGTATAACAAAAGGAAAACGGCTTGACGACATATTTCATGTAATACAACGCCGCCAGCATACGTGAATCATCCTTGTCAACAAAAGGCCATCAGTTCGGCCAATGTTGATGTTGACCAGAGAAGTGTAGACAGCGCTGAGCAAAGTAAAACACTCGTTTGTGGAGCTGAACCATTCTGTAAGCAGCCTATATTTTTCTCGGTATACATGCTTGGAATGGAACGCTTTTGCAAAATACTAATAAACTCATTGTTCATTTGATGTCCATTAAAAAGGGAAACTTGCGCACAATGTCTTGAAACAGTGAATATTCGTTCTCCAAAAAATATTAAGACTGTTGTTCCCCACAGTTTCGCTGATGGCCGGAATACGAGTAGAAGTTCATATCCTGTGTTCTGTGCCTTACAGTTGGATCATTTTTACATTTAATCCTAGCTATACCCACCGAAGGCAACGGGCGGAGATAGAATTGATCCCTCCAAAACATCTCCTGACACATGTAAGCATTAGGCAAATGTCATGAATAAACCATTAGGTGAGGTGAAATGGGGTTTAACGTCGCGTTCTAGATTATTGCACTTATATAGCGACGTGCATTCACGTGTGTGTGTGTGGCAGCGTGTACTAGTCCGGACTGATGCCGATTTATAGCGCTAGCCCATGGCCACTGAGATACCATACTGCGTTTAACATAAATATCCCACTCAGACACAGTATACTGACTCCGAGCCGACCGACCAGTTCTTGTTTTATTTAGCACCAGACAGGGTAACAACAGGTACCATCTTTGAATGTCTTTTGGTATGGCGCGGCTGGGGATCGAACTCTGGACCTTCCTCTGGCCGGGGCGGAAGCTCTGCCCCAAGACCAAGGAGGCGGTCTGGTGTCACTATAAAGTGTGTTCAATAAAACAAGAGCGATTAACCTTAAAATATTTTGCAAATGCCTAGCAAATCCTGCAATCGACCGAAATCTGCACGACAGTTTACGAACCGGGTTTTGATTTCGTTGCGCGATTTTGATTGGACTATGCCTAGACTCGTTAGTCCAGCCAAAATGTTACTCCATAATACCAGCCTATTCGGCAAGGGTTGAAAATGGACTTTTATAGTCAGTTAACTTTCTTGCCTTGAAAAGATGCACATGACCCGGCTGTGTAAATCATGCTGTTCGTTAATATGTAATACGAGGGCTGTTTGATAAGTTCTGAGCCTCACATAGAAGGAATTACGTCATAGTGAACACTTTTATTTTGGACATTACACGATGTCATATCGATGCCACGATGGCATATCCACAAAAGCAGATATTTCTTATGAATATCGCTAATACTAGTATTTATTTGATTCACTATTTCATGTCCTCCTGATTTTTGTATCTTACTGATACAGATATAGAAACTGGACAAAGATTTCTAGGAGATGCTAACAGCCTTTGGTACATACCATGATCTACATTTGCAGTTATTCGTGGCCTTGACTTGTCCTTTGTGTTCCCGTGCTTTTCGTCCATAGTCTTCTTTTTACAGTCTTGTTTACAGCACCTAGAACGAAACATAACATGTCATAATAAGAAAGTTGTACATATGTTTTATATGCATCGGAATTGCCGCTCTGATTTGCAGAACAAAATGTTTCGCTGAATATTTAACTTAAACTGGTCCTGAAGAGTAGCCACAGTATAGTAGTACAGTAGCCATTAAGTATCATGTAACATTTACTGCAGTGCATTTGCAGTTGACGGCTGTTTATAAACAAAGCCTAAATTCGGTCAGTGTCGTATAATGACACACTGAATGGTATTTCTGAGGCACATAAACATGTGTTGACAGCATTAGGGCGAATTTAACTCTGTTTCATATATTGTACTGAAACACCAGAAGTTGAGATGCGGGAAAATCCCAGTTATGTCTTTGGGAAACAGTCCTCTGTTTAAATCTACAAAACAACAGTTCTTTGACAGAGTAACGATAAGTGTCAAAGATCTAATCAATATGCTACGTGTGGTAGTTCCGAAAATGTAGCTTATGGTAAAATTAAGATATATTTATCTTTGAAAGTTACTTGTTAAGATTAATCTTAACTAAAATCGTCTAAAAAAAAAAAAACAGACGCAGGAGAATAAGGGGGATATTGAAGATCTTCACATCCACAGTTGACTATAGTAGCCATGGAGGGAAATGTGTTGATCACTGGCGAATTGTCTTGATGGAAGATCACACCTTTCCTCCGCTTCCTATTAGTTTTAACTTTATCTCGTATTCGCCCCAATGTTCCGTGTCTTGTTTGGCCTTTTTGAAGATTGTCCACTATGATGACACCGTCAGCGTCAAATAACACGGAGGCCATAACACTTCCAGCTGATGGGACAGACTTCGGCGCCTTGGGTAGTTGCTTCAACTGTTTTGACTGGTGACCCATGTTTTATACAAAGTCACAAATCGTAGCAAAATACCTTTCTGGATCAGCTTCAAACAGAGCTAGATTATCATGGGAAATGTTGTGTCTGGTGCGTGTTTGATTACACGTGTTACGTGTCGATTCCAAAATTGTAACAATATATTAACCTAGAAATAGTGAGTGAGTGAGTGAGTGAGTGAGTTGGGTTTAACGCCGCTTTTAACAGTAATCCAGTTATATCGTAGCGTGTAAGCTTGATGTGGGAGGAAAGCCAGAAGTGATGTAGGTCTCAGACGTTTACCACTTCGGACGTGGAAATATGTACGTAAAGAACTTAGTGTGAAACCAACAAACAAACGACAAATGGTATAAAATTAACAATTGTATTGCGAAACTAACTAGGTTTACAAATCAACACAAATTGCTGCACAGCTATAACGATCACAGTAAACAATGGAAAGGTAGTACAATATTCAATTGTAATATATATGACAGCAGTGGTCAGTATCATATACAGAAATACAGCAAAAGTCAGTGATAATAATCCATATGCAACCAGCGGCGACAGTGGTTAAGCTTCCGAGATGAGCTAGGTGGGGAATCAGGAATGATGAGTGATCCGCACATGAAAGCTGGTTCCAATGTGATAAAATGCGTGAGAGAGATCTAAACACGCTATTGTCCCAATATATACACAACCTAACAAGCTTCTGGAAATTTCTACACAGTGCCCTCAAAAACCAGCGGCACTGGAACATTCAACATGTTTCTATAACATACGATCAACGTCTG
The DNA here is from genome assembly GCF_023055435.1 of Haliotis rufescens. Lineage (NCBI taxonomy): Eukaryota > Metazoa > Mollusca > Gastropoda > Lepetellida > Haliotidae > Haliotis > Haliotis rufescens. Next base: position 27,683,707 of record NW_025963846.1, on the reverse strand, counting down.
CGGTGAACTGGACCGGAAATTAACACACGAGCATCTAAAATAGTAACGTTCTGACGACTGATCACTGTCCACAATGCATTGAGCGTCTAACGAATCTCAACAGAAACAATGTAAAACAATTACAATCAGTGTGAAACAATAAAATACACAGCCATATAACAGATGCCAAACAAGCTGATACCTTCTTCTTTGGGAGAATGGAATGGGAACTTACTGGCAAATGCTTTGTAGACTGAACTAGCAGCAGGATTTCTGGTATTCGTGATCTGGTCATGGGATCGACTTCAAGGCTCTCCCTGCCACGCTTAAACCTGGTGCCCGCCCATTTATAGTGCCATAGGAAGGGGCATCCTTCCCTTGCGTTGTCCTCATAGCTCCACGGGTAGCTTCTGGCTACTGCACGTTCGTGAAGTTTGTTAATTTTCCAAAGGTCAAAGAGGTCGCATAACAAGTTCTTTGATCACATAATTAATGCTGGCACATAACGGTGATGTTATCGGAGGCCTTGTCGATGGAAAGAACGACACATCTGTCACGTGGGACGCCTGGCTGTGATCTAATGAGTTTATTCAAATTACTTTTTCCTCTTTTTAAGTTTGTGTATTCTACCTATGACCACATCTGACTCCGAAAGACATACTCCAGGTCCATCTGTATGCTAAAGTTTTGGCTTCAACAGCATCCATTTTGATTGTTAAGCAGGCTGTTCACGATATTTGAGTCATATTTGAATAACTGACTGAGTGAGTGAGTTAGATATAACGCCGCCTTTAATAGTATTTACCAGTTATATCACGTGTCAGCTTAATGTGGAAACAAGGCCAGAAGTGATTCAGGTCTCCGACATAACCCACTTTGGTGAAATTCACGAGCACGGGTATGCTGCACGATTGTAGGATTATTTCTGAAACATTCGCAGTTGGGCGGACAGGGATGAATGAAGTGTCAACGCGCATGTTGACGGGGAATTAGCTCTTGGGGGAATAAAGGAGAAAATCGACATCACTGTCCCGGTACGCTTTATGCACAACATGTAAACAATATACAACTGATGAATACTAACTGACAGAACCACATCACTTCACCGGTGGTGCACGATGACGTCCCAGGAAACGCCCGAATGAGATAGCGAGTTGTGGAGGGGAATCCCCGCGTGAAAATAGGTCGTCGCTATTTTACACACTTTTCGAGACCGCGGAAGCGTACCGCTTTTATCGAGTGGTATAGCTCTTCGTATCTCGCGTACAACTCAGTTTGACTGTTATTCTATGTGCGTTCGGCTGATACATGTGCGCTGTTATCGCTCTGTCGCCTGGCAAACAAGAAATTTTATAATACATTGATGCGGTGAATTCGTAGACACCGCCACCTCGAAGACAAACCGGGAGTGAATTTGATCGAATGATGATAAGTAATCTTAGCAATATTATTATTATCACTTATCGGCATACCGGTCTCGTTTATGTTTCTGAGTGTTTCGTTTGCATGTTGTTGTTTTTTTTAATTTTAAAAGTGTTAAATAAAAGATATGGTAAGGCCGCTTTGTAAATAAATTAATAATCCGGTAAGTGGTGAGTAGGGGATTACCGTACTTTTGTTTTGAAAGCATTAGCAGCATCCTTTGTAAATAGGTACATACATGTATATCCAAGCAGAGAGGGACAAGATGATAGCAATAATATTTATTGTCTTTTAAAACTTACTATTTTGAAATACATTTGCCACATCATAATTCAATATCTGTATGTAATAAATCAATAAGTGAGTATATTTCCCTACCATATGTCTTTTGTCTACGAGTTCCCTGAATTTTGTCTTCGATTTTGGCGTGTCTAGGAATTCTCCTTGTTCCCAATTAGTGTGGTGAGGAATATCTATGTCAGAATTTTAATGTGTATATTTAGAGGCTAGAAGTATGTTTATTGTTTCGCAATTTTATGTCAAGTTGCATATTTAGGACGTTTTTGTTATTTCATTCTTATTTAAGATAGTACAATATTAGTAAAATCTAAATATTTTTTACATTTGTATACTTATCCTGCATTACTCCGTATTGCATTTACTGCTGTCTTTGACAGAGAGACGAACTGTGTGAGATCCAGCTGCTGAAGAAAGTTGTTTCCATCTGTCCAGGAAGCAGCGCCCCCTCCCACACAGTCGGCACGTGACCCGGAAGACATGACGTCATGTCAAAACTCATAACTGCTTTAACATAACATCGGAAACTTCGTGGGGAGGAAGCGGAGCGCAGGGGGGCACTTAGACTTCGTAATGCAGGATAAGTATACAAATGTAAAAAATATTTAGATTTTACTAAATTTTTTAACTTATCCTGCATTACTCCGTATTGCATCTTTATCAGACGGCACGGCCGGTGGGCATACCTTCAGATGTGAGCCAGAAGAAAACCCTCGACAAAGGTCCGATGAAATCGCACCGCATGGACAAGAGATGACCGGAACACCAGCGACCATTCCTGTCAAAGGAAACGAGAGTCGATGCAAAAGAGGGAACCCGAAATAGGTGACAGAAATAGTATGAGGCGGGAATGCCAAAACTAGCACTGACCTAAGAGCGAATGCGGAACGCAGTAGAGCCCTCTAATCTGTGGTGATAAACACCAGAGAGTTCGACGGGCCCCGCTCAGGGTAACGGAGAATCAGTGGCGTCGGGGGTTGGTGACCTGTTGAGCTACCACCAGGGGACCAAAGCTATGAACGCCAGCGACATCTTCCAAGGCTACATCACGGAGGTAGTGGTTGGCGAAAACGGTGTCGGAACGCCAAAAACAGCCTTCCATGATAGATTTGAGGGAACAGTTACTGTGCAGAGCCATGGTAGAGCGACCGCCCGAATCTCGTGGGGGTTGTTAGCCTTGGGGGGGTCCAATCCGGCGACTTTATAATCTTGAAGGATGACCGCCCGGAGCCACAGGGAGATAGTATTCCGGCTGACCTCCGACAGCGACGAAGGGGAGACCGGTAGGAAAAGGCGTTTCCTAGACTTACGGCAGGCTTTAGATCGTCGCAGGAAAACCTTCAGGGCCCTAACTGGGCATAATAAAAGCTCCTCCACGTCGTCGGCACCCACAATCGACGAAAGTGGAGGGATGGTGAAGGATCTATCAGGCTGTCCGGGGAGTTGATTCTTTGCGATGAAGTCCCAGCACAGCCCAAGATGAACTGCTCCATGAGTCCCGCGTTCGAACCTGACCCGAGAGACGTCGAGGGCGTGGAGCTCACTAACCCGGGCGGCCGTAGCCAAGGCCAGTAGAAACACCGTCTTCTTCGTTAAGTCGTAAAAGGAAGACGTGTGGAGTGTGGAGCCTCCCGAAGAGCCTTTAAGACCACATTCAGATCCCACGCAGGCGGTCTGAACTTGGCTTTCTGGTCGTCGAGACGAAACGAGCGCAGCATAGCCTGGAGTTCGGGAATTTTCGTCATTCTCCGGTCGTCCGGGATGGCAAGGACGGAGTTAATGGCGACCAGGTACGTGGAGATGGTAGAGCCTTTTAATCGACGCGTGCTGCGCAAGTACAGAAGAAACTCAGCCAGGAACTGCGGGGATGCCGTCATCGGATCCTGATGCTTGTCAGAGCAGAACGCCTGGAACGAGGACCATTTATCATCATATAGTCCCCGTGTAGATGGACGATGGGCGAAAGCAATAGCCTTGGCTGCTCTAGTCGAATAGCCCTTGGCTCCTAGGGCTTTTTGCAGATGTGCCAGGCGTGCAGATGAAACCGAGCGGGACTTGGGTGGGGCAACCGACTGTGTGGGTGGAGCAGAAGGTTGGACCACGCTGGCAGTTCTAGAGGGTTGTCTCTGGCGACGTTTCGGAGGTCGACAAACCAACTTCTGGCCGGCCACCAAGGCGCGACCAAAATCAGTGTCAAGTGTCAAGTGGCCTGGATCTTTTGAAGAACCCTGGGAAGGAGAACCGGAGGCGGAAAAGCGTACGCGCTTAATCCCTCCCAGGGAACACTGAAGGCGTCGACTGCTACAGCGGCCGGATCCGGGACCGGCGAGATGTAAGTCGGCAGCTGGCAGTTCTGAGACGTGGCGAACAGATTGATGTTTGGAGTGGCGATCGTTTGACAAAGGACTGTGAAGATCTCTGGGTGGAGTCGCCATTCGGTGGGAGCCACCTTGTCCGGCCTGGACAGAGCGTCTGCCAGAACATTCTTGCAACCTGGAATGTGCTTAACAAGGAATTGCAAGTCTAAGCGGTCCACCAGGTCGAAGAATCGGAAGGTCTGGTTGAGCAGGGACTGAGAGTGGAGAGTACCCTGATTCCTCAGACACCACACCACGGTGATGTTGTCCGTGGAGATGGTCAACTGGGCGTGACGGAGAATGCTCTGCCAGTGGGAGACGGCCAGTATGAGAGCTTCGAGTTCGAGGTTGTTGCTGTGCCAGTGGAGTCGATCTCCGGACCACAGCCCTGCAACTGTTTGAGTCCCCAGATGAGCCCCCCAACCCTGTTTGGATGCGTCGATGAAGGGAGGGCTGTAGCGCGGTCAAGGAGACGCCGCCGCAGACGTTCGATTCCACCGTCCACCATCGGAGGAAGGGGTGGAGGTGGACCGGGAGGACGATGAGGGACTCCGGATCCTGCTGCCGGATAAAGGGTGCGAGAAACCGTTGAATTGGACGGAGTTGGAGGCGACCTCTGGCAGTCAGGTCTTGAGCCGACGTGAGGAGACCCAATAGAACCTGCCATTGGCGGAGAGTTCGAGCCTGTTGAAGGGCAGGGAAGAGATGAGCGAGGATTTTCAACCACCTGTCTCTGGGGACTTGAAGGAGGTCCTGATCCGTGAGAAACAGGCCCCCGATAAACTGCAGACGGAACGATGGGGTCAGCTCCGACTTGGTCTGATTGACGATCCAACCCAACTGATTGAAGAGCCGCAGGGTAAAATCCCTGTGACGCAGTAGCAACGCCGAGTCCCGATTGTTGAGGAGACAATCGTCGATGTATGGATCGAAGTTGATGTTCCTCAGGTGTAGGTAGGCGGCGACCGGGCGGGTGATCCGTGTGAAAAGCCACGGGGCCGTTGAAATTCCAAATGGTAGGACCGCCCACTGGTAATGGGTACCATTGAAAAAGAACCTGAGGAAGCGCCGGTCGTTGGGGTGGATGGGTACATGAAGATAGGCGTCCTGGATGTCGAGGCTGATCAGGGATTTGCCAGCTGAGATTCTCGTCCTGAGCAGGCGCAACGTCGTCATTCGGAAGTAGGGAGGACGTTCCAGGTAGTGCCGGTTGAAAGTGGAGAGATTGTGTATCATGCGCCAGCTGGTGGTCCCCTTCTTGGGCACCAGAAACACCGGAGAGTAAAATCCTGGGTGTCGAGCCGGGTCGTGTACGATCTCTATGGCCTCCTTCTGGAGTAGGGAAACGATGCTGTCGTAAAGGGGCCGAAGCTGGTGGGGTGAATAAGCGGCTGTTGACGGAGTAGACGTCAGAGGAGGCAGCGCAGACAATGGGAGCCGGTACCCCTGACGGAGGACGTCGGTGACGAACGGGTCCTCCAGTATGGACCAGTTTCTCCAAAACCGGCCTAGTCTCCCACCCACAGGTGTGTCGGTGACCGGAACGGCTGGGGGTGGGAGGTCCCAGTCGTTGAGGTCCCGCCGGTCAACGCTTTGAGGTGGAATCGGCACCCTTGCCGGGGCGACGATCCCTTCGGGGTTGGTAAGTGCCACGGGCTCTACCACGACCACGCCCTGTCCCACGAAAGGGCGAGGTATGTTTGGAGACGACCTTGAGGGAGGAACGGCGTGGTTTATAGTTGCCTTTGGAGGACTTGGCCGCTGATTGGTGTTACATGCTTCAAGGCTCTGAGAGCAGTTTCATCCCTGGCGAAGCTGGAGACTCGGGTGTGGGTAGCGGAGATAGCACCATTAAAAAGGGTAGGACCCGACCAAGGTTGTCGTAGTAAGGAACGCTTGAATTCGGAATCCCAGTCCGTGGAAGTCAAGTAACCCAACCGTCGAGTAGTGGTGATCTCCGCAAGTGCAGCTCTCAGGTGATTGCGCATGTGATCAATCTGGCGAAGTTGGAATGTCATAACCGTGCGCAAGTGGTCGATCCTGTTAGGATTGGATTCAGCGAGATCCTGGTCAATGGCTCTGGCAGATGAGGCAAGTGTAGATAGTGGCTTCAAAGTACGGCGCAGTTCTGTTTCCACGAAAGCGAGTCGGGAGTCCGGCATACGTATGGTGACGGACTGGGAAGACCCGGTCATTCGATGTAAGTACTCGTCAAGGATATGTGCACCATCGGCCACGTCGAAGGAGTGGACGGGGAAATCTTCCCGCCGGAAACGTGGAGCCTTGAACGACGGCGTGAGGGACAACTTAGCGAAGTCCTCGTCCAACGCCGTAACCAGGTCAGTGAGCATTGGGTCGGGTGGTAGAGACGTCGGATTAGACCAGATCGTCAACTTTTTATCCACATCGGAGCCCGGGGAGGGAGCGACAGAGGCCAGACGGTCCGCCAACCAATCAGCAACCTGTGAAAGGCCCAAGTGTGTATCAATCTCGGGAGATGGAGGGTCATAATTGGGGCGAAAAGATCCTTCCGAGGAGGAGGAACGACGTCGTCGTCTATGTACGGGTGAGCGACTACGAGAGGGACTACTAGAGCGACGACGGGAACGAGCAGACTTGGACGAGTGCCGAGAAACAGTCGGAGGCGACGAGGTGTACAATGTTCGAGACCGAGAAGTACCCGATGTGGAGGGGGCCGCAGGAATCGAAGTAACAGTAGTCGGGGCCGTCAGCGTCGCCGGCGTCGCAGGAGGCACCGTCGGCGCCGCTGAGGTGGGTTGAGCTTGCGCAAACAATGACTGCATCCAAGCTTGCATCCAAGATTGATCCATGAACGATGACGGAAGGGCATGTCCATAAGTAGGAGGCGCAGCACAAGTCAAAGGCGCCGAAGTAGTCAGAGGCGCCGTATACATCGAAGACATCAGAGGCGCCGGACCAAGAGGCGCCGGATACATCGGAGGCGCCGGACCAAGAGGCGCCGGACCAAGAGGCGTCGGATACATCAGAGGCGCCGGACCAAGAGGCGCCAGGTACATCAGAGGCGCCGGACCAAGAGGCGCCGGATACATCGGAGGCGCCGGACCAAGAGGCGCCGGATACATCGGAGGCTACGGGTACATCGGAGGCGCCGGACCAAGAGGCGCCGGAGGCGCCGGGTACATCGGAGGCGCCGGAGTTGTCGTCGTAGATGGTAGAGGTGACAGGAAACCCGAAACGGGCGATGCTGCAGACGATGATGTCGAAGCAGACGACGGTAAGGGTGGTGTAGGAGACCGTGTACGGTCGGAAGTCGTGCCATGGGAGGCAGACTCTACGTTGGATGGCATGTTGGAGAGTCGACGCACACGCTGGGTGAATCGTTTCCGAGACACTCTTAGGTAGGCGGTGAAGGAGACTGGCGACAGGGGACTACAATAACTGCAACGCTCTGTGAGGGTACACGGGGTTGTACAGTCCAGGCAGCAGGGGTGGGGGTCCCGTCCAGATTTATTCCCGCGGCAGCGAGAGCAGCGAGACATACTGGAATTGAAGCAAAAAACATAACGATGTGTAAACACACAACGTGAAACATAATGTAACTCAACATAACTTATTCTTGTTACAAAGTTAATAAGAGCAAACAATTACGCTTCAAACACGCCAAAAACAATCATTAAACTTAATGTAAAACTCCAACCATAGAGCGAATTCAAGACACAAAACACGAAAGTACGTGGACACGTAGTGAATCGCAACAGGGCGGGAAAAAATGGCGGTAAACCAAAATGGCGGGAAACAACAATACGCTCGGAAAAACCGTGACGAGAGTCACAACCCGAGCGAGAAACGTTACCAATTAACAATATAATGAAGGCAAAGGTAATACAGCAGACTTTTGTCGTAGAAAACGAAAGAAAGTCAGGACCAAGAAAGCTTTAATAATTCCACTGAGGGATACAGTTCACGTCCGATCCATGTGGTTGACAAAGCAGTTATGAGTTTTGACATGACGTCATGTCTTCCGGGTCACGTGCCGACTGTGTGGGAGGGGGCGCTGCTTCCTGGACAGATGGAAACAACTTTCTTCAGCAGCTGGATCTCACACAGTTCGTCTCTCTGTCAAAGACAGCAGTAAATGCAATACGGAGTAATGCAGGATAAGTTAAAAAAAATTCCCAAAAGCATTAACAACCAATAAAATGAAATTTATTTTCATCGTACACATTTTCACCCTGCTTTATAGAAAAAAAAAATCTAATAGGAGGGTCCGACTTTCTTTCAACGCAATATTTTCACTACATCCAACACGTCCTTTAATCATTATTTTGTGTGTAGAAGTCGAGGCAATTGTTTTTTAAGTATTTCCTGGTACAAATTGTAATCTTATAAGATTACCGTGGTTACACCTCTTATCTTACCCACAGTGGACGTCTCTACAATTTCATTTCCCAATATGCCATACATGTGTACCACCATTCTCTCTCCGACTAGTCCTCATTGAAGGGTGACAATGTATTCAATGAACACCATGTCATCTTACAGTGTCAGTTCACCCACGGTGAGTGAGTTGGGTTTAACGCCGCTTGTAATGTCAGCTTAATGTTGGAGGAAATCGCGAAGTGATGCAGGTCTCAGACGTTTACCACTTCGGTGAAACCCACGAGCACGGGTATGGTGCTAACAAAACTAGAAACATAATCGAGGAGTCGAACCCACAATCATAGGTTTCTGGCGTGCCCAAGGGGCGCTACTCTGCACAGCGAATCCCGGCGCCTAAGACGACTGGGCCACCCGTGGCCACCCATTCGCCCACGACATATACGTATTGGCCATTATATGCTGTTATAATAAAATATATAAAATATGTATTTTACTAAATTGTTATTTATATATACATAATAGAAAGGAGCTAATTTTCCACATGTTCGTATATTCTTTTGTCAGGGTCTGTATGTGACACTATTTAAATAGTCAGGCTTTCAGATGCCATTTTCATACCACTTCAAACCATCTAATAAGGCTGAATAAGGCCATCAAAGAATAAATTATGTCGTAGAGTAATATTCCAATTGTGGAAATATGATGAAACAAATTCCGACAACGCGTTTCGTGATCGTTGTGGTCATTAGCAATAACACACCGACCATACCCTCCAACAATCCTCCAGCTCCGAGGCTCACGACTCCGTGCTTTAAATGTCGTTAATTATGCATTCAGACACTCTAGACTGCATGAGAATTCTACTTCCAAACATACTTTCAATCATGAATCTAACATAGCTGCCATCCCATGTGACCTAGGACTTAAATCAAAGACACCAAAATATCATGCATTCCCTGGACTATTTGTCAACAACACGTTAAATCAGTTATAATTAATTAATTTATAACTATTAGGCTTAAATCTTCAGACCTTTGAGTCTGTATATAACCCACAAAGGCATCGAACATTGAGAGAAATCGGACAACTACCTTAAGAGTCACAGATGGCTGAAAAATGGTAGATTAGAGCTGAAAAAACAGTTTTTGATCCTGGAACAGATCGCAGAAACACAGCTGAAGAGGTCACAGGTCAAAAGGTTCATATACCTTTTAAGTAGTCCGACATCTTAATAGTTCTAAAAATGATAGAAAGTGACAATATACCACGGTTTAACACCTGTTTTCCAAAGCGCCCACACTCTATATAAATATCACCAATCTACTTTTCGAGACATACCTACATTTCGAGACCAAAATGGCCGTCATCAAAAGACGTTCGGAGACGATTTTTCAAAGCTTTTTAACAATGAATTTAGACGAGACAGAAGGGTACTTTCCTCGATAAAAGTGTAAATGGACATCTTAATAGTTCTAAAAAAGATAGAAAGTGACAATATACCACGTTTAAACACCTGTTTTCCAAAGCACCCACGCCCTATATAAATATCACTAACCTACTTTTCGAGACATACATACTTTTCGAGACAAACATGGCCGCCATCAACAGACGTTTGGAGACGATTTTTAAAGCGTTTTAGCAATGAATTTAGACGAGAGAGAAGGGTACTGTCGTCGACAAAAGTGTAGATGGACATCTTAATAGTTCTAAAAAAGATAGAAAGTAACAATATACCACGGTAAAACACCTGTTTTCCAAAGCGCCCACGCTCTATATAAATATCACCAACCTACTTTTCGAGACATACCTACTTTTCGAGACAAACATGGCCGCCCCCACGTTTGGAGACAAACATGGCCGCACCCACGTTTGGAGACGATTTTTCAAAGCTTTTTAACAATGAATTTAGACGAGACAGAAGGGTAATTTCGGCGATAAAAGTGTAGATGGACATCTTAATAGTTCTAAAAAAGATAGAAAGTGACAATATACCACGGTAAAACACCTGTTTTCCAAAGCGCCCACGCTCTATATAAATATCACCAACCTACTTTTCAAGACAAACATGGCCGCCCCCACGTTTGGAGACGATTTTTCAAAGCTTTTTAACAATGAATTTAGACGAGACAGAAGGGTAATTTCGGCGATAAAAGTGTAGATGGACATCTTAATAGTTCTAAAAAAGATAGAAAGTGACAATATACCACGGTAAAACACCTGTTTTCCAAAGCGCCCACGCTCTATATAAATATCAACAACCTACTTTTCGAGACAAACATGGCCGCCCCCACGTTTGGAGACGATTTTTCAAAGCTTTTTAACAATGAATTTAGACGAGACAGAAGGGTAATTTCGGCGATAAAAGTGTAGATGGACATCTTAATAGTTCTAAAAAAGATAGAAAGTGACAATATACCACGGTAAAACACCTGTTTTCCAAAGCGCCCACGCTCTATATAAATATCACCAACCTACTTTTCGAGACAAACATGACCGCCCCCACGTTTGGAGACGATTTTTCAAAGCTTTTTAACAATGAATTTAGACGAGACAGAAGGGTAATTTCGGCGATAAAAGCGTAGATGGACATCTTAATAGTTCTAAAAAAGATAGAAAGTGACAATATACCACGGTAAAACACCTGTTTTCCAAAGCGCCCACGCTCTATATCAATATCACCAACCTACTTTTCGAGACATACATACTTTTCGAGACAAATATGGCCGCCCCCACGTTTGGAGACAAACATGGCCGCCCCCACGTTTTGAGACGATTTTTCAAAGCTTTTTAACAATGAATTTAGACGAGACAGAAGGGTAATTTCGGCGATAAAAGAGTAGATGGACATCTTAATAGTTCTAAAAAAGATAGAAAGTGACAATATACCACGGTAAAACACCTGTTTTCCAAAGCGCCCACGCTCTATATAAATATCACCAACCTACTTTTCGAGACAAACATGGCCGCCCCCACGTTTGGAGACGATTTTTCAAAGCTTTTTAACAATGAATTTAGACGAGACAGAAGGGTAATTTCGGCGATAAAAGTGTAGATGGACATCTTAATAGTTTTAAAAAAGATAGAAAGTGACAATATACCACGGTAAAACACCTGTTTTCCAAAGCGCCCACGCTCTATATAAATATCACCAACCTACTTTTCGAGACAAACATGGCCGCCCCCATGTTTGGAGACGATTTTTCAAAGCTTTTTAACAATGAATTTAGACGAGACAGAAGGGTAATTTCGTCGATAAAAGTGTAAATGGACATCTTAATAGTTCTAAAAAAGATAGAAAGGAACAATATACCACGGTAAAACACCTGTTTTCCAAAGCGCCCACGCCCTATATAAATATCATCAACCTGCTTTTCGAGACCAACCTACATTTAGAGACAAACATGGCTGCCCCCATGTTTGGAGACGATTTTTCAAAGCTTTTTAACAATGAATTTAGACGAGACAGAAGGGTAATTTCGGCGATAAAAGTGTAGATGGACATCTTAATAACTCTATAAAAAACTTGAAAGTGACAAGATACCCCGGTTTAGCACCTTTCCGTTCCTGTTTTCCAAACCCTCCACGCCCTATATAAATATCACCAACCTACTTTTCTAGACCATAATGGCCGCCTTCTATAAACATCCCCAACAGACTTTTGGAGACCATTTTTCAACGATTTTTAAAAATTAAGTTAGACAAGCTAGAAAGATACTTTCTGCGACAAAAGTGTAGACGGACATCTTAATAATTCTATAAAAAAAGAAAGTGACAATATACCCCAGTTTAGCACCTTTCCGTTCCTGTTTTCCAAACCCTCCACGCCCTATATAAATATCACCAACCTACTTTTCTAGACCATAATGGCCGCCTTCTATAAATATCAACAACAGACTTTTGGAGACCATTTTTGAACGATTTTTAAAAATTAAGTTAGACAAGCTAGAAAGATACTTTCTGCGACAAAAGTGTAGGCGGACATCTTAATAATTCTATAAAAAAAAGAGAGTGACAATATACCCCAGTTTAGCACCTTTCCGTTCCTGTTTTCCAAACCCTCCGTGCCCTATATAAATATCACCAACCCACTTTTCGAGACCATAATGGCCGCCTTCTATAAACATCACCAACAGACTTTTGGAGACCATTTTTCAACGATTTTTAATAATGAATTTAGACAGGCTAGAAAGATACTTTCTGCGACAAAAGTGAAGATGGACATCTTAATAATTAAAACAAAAATAGAAAGTGACAATATACCTCGGTGTGGCACCTTTCCGTTCCTATTTACCAAACCCTCCATGCCCTATATAAATATCACCAACCTACTTTTGGAGACAAACATTGCCGCCATCAACAGACGTTTGAAGACGATTTTACAAAGCTTTTTAACAATGAATTTAGACGAGACAGAAGGGTACTGTCGTCAATAAGTGTGTAAATGGACATCTTAATAGTTCTAAAAAAGATAGAAAGTGACAATATACCACGGTAAAACACCTGTTTTCCAAAGCGCCCACGCTCTATATAAATATTACCAACCTACTTTTCGAGACATACCTACTTTTCGAGACCAAATTGGCCGACATCAACAGACGTTTGGAGACGATTTTTCAAATCTTTTTAGCAATAAATTTAGGCGAGACAGAAGGGTACTTTCTGCAACAAAGGTGTAGATGGACATCTTAATAGTTCTAAGAAAATAGAAAGTGACATAATTCCAAGGTTTAGCATCCTTCCGTCCCTGTTTTCCAAACACGGTTTTTCGTATTCAAACCGTCACAATATCTAGAATTAGCCTTCAAAGAATCCAAACAAATTGTCTTTGGTGAGCTTTATTGGGGATTTCGCGTTCGTCATCACATTTAAAGTAAGAAATGTTTAACATATATAGTATTAAGTCATATAGAACTTCTGGACACTAAAGTGTGAACGGACTTCCCTGCCCTGTATAAGTATCTACCTTTCGAGGCTATCGCAGACTGATTTTTAACGATTTGTTATGGCTTTTAATGTTTCTACTTTTTGTTTACATATATCGCTCTCTTTGATTTTCCCATATGGTCCAAATTCAGATAGTCTATGCTTTTTCAATAATCTTTCTCGGTTTGAGACAGATTACTTATGCTTGTGTGGCGAGATGAATGCTGCAGATGAATCAGCTTTAACCACAAAAAAAGTAAATAAAACAAAAAGGGAATATGAACAACATCGTTTAATAGATACGTGATTGGCGATACACCAATATGACAAGAAGAAGTTACTAGTATTCATGGAGATAAACTAGTCCAAAATGAAAGATTAGATCGTTTGTTTATATCGGAAAAGTTGGAAGAAAAACAGAAATGTATAATCAAATACTTTTTAGCATTGGAATATGGAAACTAACTAAAATAAGAGGAAAGTTTATTATTTTTAAATCAGTATTACTGGACATTTCACATAACGAAAGTGCAAGTAGGGACAAATGACATGGGGACCCTAAAAAGTATCAGAATGTGTACTTTAATAAGACAGTGTAATCCCAAATATAACATACGTTACAGTTCACATAACAATTTGCTGCGTAAGGTCTGCAATGATTTCTACACGATTTTTAAATGTTATACTTTTTGGTTTATGCATAGTACAATCCAAAACAACATAATATGGATAGGTCTAAAATGTCCTGAGAAGGGAAGGGAAATTAGTTATCACAACATTCACTTTACCGGGCATGACTATTGGTTACAATTAATCAGAAAACAGTAACTAAGAATTGCAAAGACACATACTACAATAACTGCGAGAATAAATAGTGTCTAAGTTCATCAGAATACAGAGCTCAATTTACTACGAACAAGATTGTTACCATAAGCATTAAATAAATGTAGGTAGGGACTATAAGAGTGTTATTCTGACCATATTTTGAAAAGCATAAAAATCCTATAAATTACGACATAAGCTAAAATAAATAAAGAAATAAATGGAAATATCAGCAGAAAACTATTTTTCAAATTTCTTATAAACTAGTGAATATATTCATTCTTTTAAACAGTTCTAAATGGGATGACTAGGACAAAAGCAAATCTTTACTGATGGGCATGTGATAGGGCTTGGGCAAATGACCTTTTCAGCTGATACTTTCCTTTATCATTCAGGTGTAATCCGTCCGAACAATATAGATAGTGCCTTGGTCCACTTGTTCCCAAATATAAAAATCTTTTGGATGTTCGCACATTTTTACATCTGAGAACAGTGCACACATGCCTTATGATATTGTTCGCATGGATTACAACCCTCTGTGTTGTGCTGAAATCCCTGATGCGTGGAATAATGTCACAACACATTATAACGGCATCAGGGTTCATCGATTTTAAGTATTTAATTAGTGTCATATATTCAGAGAGAAATCGATGTGGATTAAAGGAAGAAATGTCATTTGTCCCTACATGTAACACAATAGAGTGATAAGTCTTTACATTTAAATTGGTTATTATTTTTTGCATTCGCTTCAGGTTAGCTCCTGGTTTGCTTATTACTGAGCAGTTGGGTATATCGCCCGCAATCCCCCTGCATAGCGAGTCCCCAAGCACCATTCTTTGACCTGAAATATAAAATACTTATAAGCACGGAAAGTCGATTACTCATAAAAAAAAACATATCTAGGGATGTTAATAAAAATAAGGAACGCATTATTAACATTCAAGCGCAAGACCCTGGTGTTGAATATAACATGACTGGAAAAGTACACCATGCCATTTATTATCACTGGTTTCCTCACCTTTCTTTCCATTGTCGTCCGACCTCTCTTCCTGAATGGGAAGGTGTTTGTATCTGGCTTGGAACTGGAGGATTAAAAGGCAATATATCAAGCGATGAACACACGTATCTGAACTTGTTTAACATTTAAACACACGAGGATACTGCTAAAAACACAGGAAAATTTGTTTCTTAAACAAACAATTTGTATTCATAGTAGTTAAATGTGCCGACACTAAAGGTTAATCAACACAATTTCTTCCAAGAGCAAGGTTCAGTTGTCGGAAATAAAACGTTAATATGAACAAATACTTCCACTGAAGTATCAGAAATTAATACTGAGATCCAGGTGAAATATATTGCTTTCCATTCGTAATGCAACTGAAGACGTTACTTATTCGAATGCTACTTTTGACAAGTTACTCTTACCTTCATGGCACATTGTACCCCTGTCTATACCGGGTGGGACTGTTGGCGCTGTGGATTAAGGGAAAATACATGTATATGATATTAGGCTATGAAAACGTCACTTAACTGCATGGTACCGACAGATAAATCTGCAAATAAGTTGCATCAAAATAATACTAGGATGTCTTTTTAGACACATAATTGCAACATAAAATACTTGAGGAAATAGTTTTGCCTCGGGTTTTACGAAAAGGAAGCATATGTGGTATGAAGCAAATGTTCAACTGCTCCTTCTAGAAGTGATTCTTCCGTCTCCAAGAGAAGTATGACTCGGTTAGTGGCGGTTTGTATAATGATGGAAAACCATCACCTGATATTCAGAAAAAATATATAACTCGCATTTTTCGCATTTAATTCACGCTCGCGTTAACTTCAATATTTACAGTATACAAATATTACAAATGATAAGACAGGGAATAACGGAAAATATATGGAACCTAAAAGAATCTACTCATGGAATTAGTAATGGTTTTAGGTAGATTTGGTGAACTTTGTGTAACTTTTATATTTACCCGAGTCCTTCAAATTATGTTTCTTGTGTCTTTCTTTGTAGGAATTACTGAAATGTGTAATTATATGTATTATTAAACAACTATGTGTCTCTTCGGTCGATCGTATACTTGAAGATATGTATATAAACACAACAATAAATAAATAAATACTCATAAATATGTATGTATGTATGTATGTATGTATGTATGTATGTATGTATGTATGTATGTATGATATATAAAACACAATTACCTATTTTGTCTTGCGGTCTACATATGCCCATCACGATTCGTTTTATAACTTGGACGGATGTACTGGGTCTATCTACAAATAAAAAGGGGAACATTCAATATTGTACGCATACAGATCTAAAGAAATCAAGGCTTCATTATCCCAGAGACCATGTCAACATTGTGACATATGAACCTGTACATTAAATGGCATATGTTATGTACATCGTAATTTCAAATTTGTACTGTTTTCATATGTATCTAATTATGTGTGACTTTTAAAGAGAGAAAACAGGTTACCTCTAGAGTCGTGGTTACTCCCGCCGTTTACCCGCGCTAGGTTGAAACTTTTCCTTCATGTGTCTGTACCTTGAATTTCTTGACTGGTGAATCATCTGAAATTTACAAAATAATTGTTGAAAATGTTTTCATGACATTATTTTTTTCACAATTTTTTTTCAATCAATAACATCAAAATAGCTGAAAGGTTTAGTGGAAAGAGGTAAATCATATACATACGTTAATGAATTTAGTAAAAATCTGTATCGTTTCGGCAGAGTTCAAATCACGTTATGATTAAACATTATATACATTATAAGCTCAAATTTCACGAAATAAACAAATTAGCGTAAATTATTATAAAAGTAACTTTTGTAGCAATCATGTATGTTTTTTTATAAAAGCTATTCTCTTCAGCACGCATGATCAAAGAGTTCTATCAGTGAATGTTAAATTTGACATGAATCGTATTTACCAGGTTATTGATAAACATAAGAAATATACACTAGCGACATTTTATTTTACTTACTGTGCACATCCGAGTCAAGGGCCTCCTGGTCAGCCGCATGTATGACTGTAATAATAGATAATAGTGTCATGGTAGCAGTTACATAATGTCACAATTATGGAATCCTAGTGGAGACAGTGTCGCGTTGTGCGTTGTCGTCCTTCCAAAAACAAGTATTCATATGGTCCGGTAAACATTCATATATTACACGTTTAAACCATTAGGTAAATTCAGTTTATTTCAGGGTTTAAAGATATTACAAATTGAGCCGTATCATATGACAGTTAACATTGATTTGTTGTCTGGCGATCGGGAAGAAGAGCAAACACCAAGGGGTAGGTCTTGGAACCTCTTCTGGCATGGATAATGAAGAGTTGGTTCCACAGGGCTGGGCATGATGAAAATGTACCATCCATGTAGAAGTTATCTGCTGACTGCAAAATAGTCAGCTGATCCAAAGAGGAAAAGACTAACATCTTTTCTTCGCCATCACCGTCAGCAAACAACAGGTATGGTTGGCCGTCAGCTGTCTCAGTCCACTTTCCCTCAAGTTCCACATCACCTCTTACCAGTGGGAGTGCTGGTATGGTGTGTTGTCTATGCCGGTACAGGACACTTCTATGTACTAGTTTGTGTTTTTTCACTAAATTGAGTAAACTCAATTTAACTCAGTAATGAACAGTAAATAGTTTGAGATGAATCCTGTACTTGTAACTTAAACATTATAGGTATTTATTTAAATAACTTTAATTTGAATGTTTTGATTATCAAAGACTGTCCTGTATTATGTTCAAATAACTTCAATGTATATTACTTTAATAACATTCGTTTATGTTTTCATTACAAAAGACTGTGTCATACTCAGTATAGATAATTATGTTAGATAATAAACTAATCCCAAGCTTTCTAATTAGTGGACTAATCCATTTTGACGAAAGGGTATATGCCTATTGTTGTTTTAACTGATCCCTCGTTTGCTGTATAACTATTGGGAGTATGACAAATGGGCAGTTGACTAATGGGACATGACCATTAAAACATGCTACTTCTTGACGTGCCACTGTGGCTTATTGCAGTGCAGGCCTGTTTATACGTGTAGTGGGGCTATACGCCACATGTTTATACTCCGCATGGAAACAGAGGAAGGGCTCTACTGCCACAGCGGGGAATATAACTTGAAATGTAAGGTTCAGCTCCAAATCCCTTGAAGTTATATGAGTGGATCACGAAAATTCGCGAAAAGGGTGTGCACATCCTACTCTATCGGTCTCTAAAATTACTATATTATGGGCCAACGTGAATAAATGCCTACAGTGAAAATATTTTTTTATATCATGTATTCATGTAAATGTATTTTTGACCTCTGAGGAAACTTCCCGTTGTTGCCTTGTACATGTCATACAGTTATTGGTCCACGTATTTCATAACCACACATGAGAATGGTTAATTTCAGATTAGATATCATGGTACTTACACTGTAAAATGAGTTTAGAATGAAAATTAGAATGTGTTGAAATCCGAAGCGGAATACACATTTGGTTTAACCTTTAAACATGTTAACGATAAAATGCAAACCATTGTGTATTATCCTAATAATCTAAACATGTTTAAATGAAGTGCCTATCATTGGGCATCAAGTAAAATGTAAATATGATGTGGAATATATATTGAAATTAGATGTGCCAATCAGATTCACATGTACTTGCAAAACAATGGAAGTGTAACTGATTACTTCGAGTTTTCCCACATTCAGACTCGAAACACGTTTAGCATGTTAAACACAATCCTACAAATGTTGAAACCCTAACCATTTAGGATTTAGATATAAACACATTTTTACTGTGATCATACAAAGTTGTAACTTTATATTTAATCAGAGCTGTTGAGAAAAAAAACACACAGAAGAAACTGGACTTGCTGGACCCCCCCCCCCCCCCCCCCCCCCGCCACAAATACACGCGCCCTTCCACAGATCGGCCCCTTGAAAAATTAGCAGCAAGCTACTGCTAAACCGTGGGTCAGATTATGTGTTCTGATGACATCGTGTTTATTGACCAAATTCTACACGAGGAGGAAGACGAGCAAAACTGAGAGGAGGCAACGGACACCCATGGCGAATCCTAGGGAGAAGAAAATATCATATGTTCGTGGGTATGTGCACTGTCTACTGATACGATCTTATCACACTGCATTTATTGAGAAACTGATAAAGGATGCCAGCTCTCTCGCCACAACACGTGACAGTTGTGCGCTAATACCCCCTCAGTGTCGGAAGATGTCATACCATGCGTCGTGACACTTTCCGCAGAGCCCGGGTTGATGGTATTCATCTGAAAATAGTCAGCTGGAAGCAATTAACAATTTGTTGACTTGTCACGGTATATTATCTCAATGAAATGTATCACTTCACAAACATAGAGTGTGGTGAGAATACAATTCTTATCCAATCCGCCCTTAACTTTTCTCACGTGGTACGTCAGAATCAAGTTTACCTTTAATGTACTCGTTTTTAGTATGAAGAAAATAATATAACCTAATATAATAATTTAGATGACTATGAAAAGTCGGTCTTTTCATTTTAAGGTTTTTCGAAGAGAATATGAGTTTACGAGCACATGCCCTCTTGAAAAAAATGCCCAAAATGTTTGGGTTAGTATAGCACAGGCAGCATATAAATAAAGCGGTTGTATTCTCATCTGAAGGCATTTGTTTTCAACGTGTCTACATCTGCATAATAAAGGGACACTGAGATAATATTCCAAGATATGAAAGGATTTGCTGTAATGAAATATCAATATTCCATTTTGCATTGATTTGTTCCAAATACAGTACGTTACGAGAAAGATGTGTACCAAACATACATGTTATTCATTCAACACTGTTTTAATGCAATTAATCGATCTCTTCACCTCATGTAAAGGTAGTTAAAAGCCATGCCATGTACATGTATCATGCCACAACACAACACAACGTTTTTATTGTTCAGTATTGGACCAAATATATACTGTAAATTTGGGCCGAAGGCCTACTTTCTTATGAAATAAAATACATAACAACATTCGGTGCTGTTGAAAAAAACAAACAGAAAAACTAATTCGTTTGCTTGACATGCTGGATACCCAAACGTGGCCTCGGCCCCGGCGGTATGGAGAATGAACAGTCACAGCCATGGAGACGTTTGAAAAAAATAAAGGGCGGGTTGGTCACTGAATTTATTAACAACGCTTTTATCCTTATGTCAGATTTTGTGAGGTAATTCTTGTTTATCACGATAATATACGGTCTAGGAAGATTTGGAAAGTCTCAATTGCCTCAGCTCCTGAATTGAAACATTGTTTAGGTCACTATTTGGATTCGTCTTCATTTGTTGCAGATGTATATTTATATATACAATAGCTTCATTTCTTGGACTAAATGTTAATATACATATATATATATGACAATACGAAGTGCACCAAAGAAAGAGAATTAACGTATGATAGATGCTTACACACCGCGTAACTTTGTTGTTAGCAATTATAGTCCTTGTAACTGGTTGCAGGAAAAAATGGCCCCATGCCCCAACCAATTTGGAGGCAATGGCCTAAACTGTAGAGAAAGTGGCCACAATTTGGGGAGAAAATGACCCCATATTGTCCAGGGCTATTTACACCTGATACCTCATAGACAGAAGACGTGTTGAATCAACACCGCCTATCGACCACGCAGTCCATGATCAGTTAATTACTCGAACCTGAAAATGCGACAGCAATTGTCTGCTTTATTGATATATTTTATTTCTCCAATCTCAATCGGGGTCTTTTTCAATTTGAATGTACTTGTTTGTTTCTAATAAAATTATATATTTTCAGAGGCTAAGCGTTGGCACTTTTCCAGGATGAACAGACGTGTGTAGCTTGAACTAACCGTTATGCAATGTGATGCCTGCCGGGGCACTTGGCCAATGAGCTATTGCGAGAACCTTTCAACAAATTCATGTCAGGGGCCACACTATCCCCCTTATTATATCGCATGAAGGATGACAAATCTAGACAGTGACCAGCAGGTGACGGGTTTACCCAGCAGGTCATTTTCATCTGACACTTTCATCGAGGACCACATGCGTTTTAGCTGATCACTACACTATTATTTGAAGATGGAATACGAGTAAGTTAATTCAACTTTAGATTTTGTTATTATAAACATATTTTATTGCGGAAAATCAAATGGATTAGGCACAAGTGACACACTTACGAGGCCTTCTCAAACATACATTCCATTATATTGTAATATTTGAATAATAATAGTGCATAATAAAAGCACAGTGCATAGGAATTATATACGAGTAATAAGAAAATACAACAACACACACATACACACATACACACACACACACACACACACACACACACACACACACACACACACACACACACAGAGAGAGACAGACAGACAGATAGATTTGTATACAGTTGTATAAGATATTTAATATAATTCCACCATAGTTAAACTAATAGACATTTAAATATAAGTGAATTCAAATGGAGAGCGGGATATATAAATTATAACTAAGCTGTGATAATAACGTTGAATGATTGTTTTACATCAAAATCAAAGTTATAACGAATATCAAAACAAATAGATAAAAATACAATAAAATATAACAAAGAATTTTTGTAGATTTCTAACTTCAATGATGAAATGTAACGAATTAAACTGTTTATCTGATCATAGTAAACACCATTTTCTAATGCAGCTGGCAATGATAAACATCAATTTGATGAATATACACCGTATAATCGTTCCTGCATCGCTGATCATACGGATGAAAAACATTCAAATCAAATATGAAAAATATTTTTTGCAGGTTCCAATATACCAAGGAGTTTAAGAACAACAAAAGTGTCGCGCTTGCTAAAGCCAGCTTTTGTAATGTTACAGGATACAGCTTCAAGAAAACAAACAACTAAGAAGCACTTCAACAAAAACTGTGAGTAGAGAAGTATTTATTATGTGAGTATCAGTTAGTTTCGCGATTACAACACAGTTGGTCTCTGAATAATATGTAAAGAAGGCATTTAGCGTTTTTTCATGTTCTAGGCACATGTTCGTCTCATGTTCACACGTATAATGAACATACGATCTTATAACTTTAGTTTTAAATAATTCCTTTCTCATTGCCCATACAGATATCCCGACGGCGACAGATAAACCGCGGATTCTGCTGAATGGCAGGAATCAAAGTCTGAAGCCAAAAGATGATTCCCTGTATATCGTTGTATCATCGCAGACATGGGATTGTAAATACGGAAAAGGGCGCAAAGAACAGAACAAGGTAATAACCATATCTCTGTAAATCAAAGGTGTGCATAAAATGGTGCAACGGATGGGAGTAATAGCTTACCTGCGCGACTTAACATACTTTCAACTAATACAAACTACATAAAATGAATAAATGTAGTTTCGTTGTCGTAATATCATACTCAACCAGCCTGATAGAACAAAGACTACTGATACAAAGGTATGGGAATGTATACACTAAAGAAAGCAGAGTCGATGCCGATGTATACAAGCCCATGTATTACTGGTGTAAAGTTATTATAGAGAAGATTTTGTGAAGGAATAAAATATATCTGAGAGTTAAAATTTCAATAAAGTCGCTTTTTTTAAATTTTATAAAACAGCTTTTCCATTAGGAGATGGGTGTAAAATTACTATGGGTTACAACGTATTATTACAATATCATTACCAATACACATTTGCCTCTTAGATAAATCTGTAATACAGAATATAAAAAGTAACATATGTAACAATATCTAAAATATTCTACACTAGAGTAAATTCTGAAATGAATGTTAACAAACAGTACAGGTGGACCTGATTCAGCTGAAGCCTAGATGTTTAAAAGGGCTAGCATTGTGGTGTATTTCACTAAAGAAAGAAAACAATCTTCTTTGTCGGTAGTTACCGGGGGTCAAAACAATGGAGTCAGGTGAGGTGTTTGATTGTCGGACAGACGTAGGTGATTATCTAATAAATACTTTATCGTGGCCTAAAACACATATTCTATAGACATCATAGTTTTGCTGTCATATTTTGTAACATTGTGTAGCATAAAAGCATTGACATCGTTGGAAGTTCGGTACAATCAACTTGTTGATAGTATGGTACAAATCATTTTATTTTTTTTGTCCATTTATAAATATGAATTGATCATTTGTGTTAAGTAAGCAAAAGCATACAGAAATTTGTGAAGGGACTTATATGACAAGGTATAAGGGACCTTTTGGTCTACGGGATATGTTCAAATATAGAAATGTTTGTGCAAATAATCATGACGGTCATGAGATAGGGAGAATAGGTACTACTTGTTGAACTTTGTGTCACATTTTGAATGGCAAAAATATTATTTTACACAAAATACCGGGAATACTATTTATTTTACCAGTATTGTTGAATATTTTCCCCTCAAGTTACTTTAACGTCATACTCAACAAAGACGTTTTTGTTTGATCAGTAAGATCCGTTAGTTTCACTTTCGGTATCTTTGAAAAGGGACGCTTTCTGTAGGTTTTTAGCGTTGATTGAGGATACAGAAATTTGGGTGGTAACTTTGAAAAGATTGGAATCTATCGTTGTAATAAGACATACGTTCTTAGCTTCTGTGTACAATTAGTCACACAGCAACAACACATAACACAACACTTTATTTAATATATAGGAACCCTTACCTGCAGCCTCTTGACTTGTAGTCCGTCAAGCTACCACATGTGCTACGGAGATCAAATGTCAATTTTTATCTTAGCTTATCTCTTTATCTCACCATTATCTTGGCTTGATTTATTTGAACATTATTTTGGTAATATTGGACCAAGTCCGTTGTAAATTCTAATGGTATATATGTTATACAAGTGCCTGTGAATCTGATTTGCACATCTAATTTCAAGGCATATTATCCATATTCGACTTATTGCCAAATGATATGTACTTTATTTAAACAAATTTAGATTATTAGGATAAAACACAATGGTATGCTTGCTTGGTTGGTTGGTTTGTTGTTTAACGCCACACTCAGCAATATTTCAGCTATATGACGGCGGTCTGTAAATAATCGAGTCTGAACCAGACAATGCAGTGATTAATATCATGAGCATCGATCCACGCAATTGGGATCGATGACATGCGTCAACCAAGTCAGCGAGCCTGACCACCCGATCCCGTTAGTCGCCTTTTACGACAAGCAATGATATGCACTTTGACGTAAACAAGTTTACATTTTAAACATGCTTAAATAAGAAACATGTTTACATTTTTGGGATGTTGTGTTCAAGTGGTGTTTATTTTGTGAGACGATAGCGCATTCTGTGTGTTTAGACCCCAGACCAAATGTTATTCCGTTTAAGATTTAAACACGTTCCTAAGCATATTTAGATCAAAACATGGCTTGTATGTGTTTACGGTCTAAACACAGATTTGTAGTGTATAACGGATGGCTATGTTTCTGTTACAACATATTATTCCAGGAAGAACCACCAGCTGAACACCAGTATGCCAGGAAAAGAACCAGGGAGCGACTGTCCAAGACACCAAAACTGGACTGTGGCGCAAAACTGCATGTCAGAGAGACGCTGTGCTTTCCATATGAAAAGGTGATACTGCAATCCACATGTTGTATTGTAAAGAATAACAAAGTCGGTTCATGAATGTTTCAGGTGCATATATTTTTCCACTAGGTCCTGAAAAATGATTTGTATCCGAACCTAGAAACGATTGGATAGCATTCGATTTAGGTATCTCGTCACACAAACGTATGACAGTTATAGTCATATGTTATCAATTAGAGAATGATAAAATCATGAGCGACTATGATATGACAGAATCGTCAAAATGTTATATATATTTGGAGAAAATTACAACAGGGGATTCGGATGAAATAAAAGCAGTTGGTTACGGCGGTGTTGTTTGTACTGTAAAGGTAACACTTTCCAGCTGATACAGTAAACAACAAAATGCTTATTATAACATTGAATAAAAGCTAGAAAATCATCTCAATACCTTTTAGAAAAATCTACTTACATCAGAGTCAATTGTACGATTCGAACTATATCATAAGCATATGTCTAAGAATCATTATCAAAGAGACTAAATCATGATATGAAGTGTTCGCGAAAAGGTGAGCGCAACGCCCTACCTGTGGCATCCGTCACAGACATAATTATGCAAAGGCAAGTCATTTGTTTACATGGAAAATCACGGGAACAAAAGGCACAAGTCAAAATAGTGAATCGTATTAGAATACCACTTCTAACATATATATCATCATTTTTTTAATGTCTTTATTATATACAGGCCGAAAAAGGTGACAGAAGGAAAAGACGGAAATACGCAGCTGGTATAAATAAAGCATTGGTTGAGGGAAGGCTGACCGAGTATCAGTTTGAACGACGCTTTATTGTTTCATTTCCGAGACCTGAAGACCATTTAGAACACCCCACTGCCAAGGTATAGTAAAATGTCATTTTATGTTGTGTTATCCACCCATAATTAGAAACCCAGGTATCACTGACAGGATACGAATGTAAGGTATCGAAAAGTTACTGTATCGTTGTTAGGCAATGTCTTTTCTAATCTAAATATACTATTACGCATTTTTATGTTTTGTTTTGATAATAATGTTTGTCCTGAAGTTTGGCGGCACTGTTACAACCCTGAATGTTAAAATTACTCTTAATGTAGAAACAATTACGTTAAGGGGGTACGTGTTAACTCTAAATGTTAAAAACTTTTCCATTAAGAGTAACACCCCGCGACCCTTAATGTAAAAAATAAATATAATTTTACATTAAGGGTTATTATCGTACATATCGCCCCTAATTGTAAAAGATTCTTATTAACAAAGTTTGATTTGCAATTTAGGGTACTTTTTGCTATTTTCAAATTTCTCATTGTTTTGCTTGGTTTCTTGTAATTATTCGTAATAAGCGACAGCGTGAGAAACTGACTTTGCTCAGATCTGAGAACAAGAGGGGCTATTATAAGAACGGCAGGTTTGTTATTTAGGACATGCCATCTACTACTCTGGAAGTCGAAGAGCATCAAGTGTCGGCTCCAGTCGCAGATCGCGACTCAAGTGGAACAGCGTCAGCTGTGGATCAGAAGCGGGTGCTGCGGTCAAGGTCGAAGGTAAACTCAGCCTCAGGGAAATAAAAGAGTGCATGCTTAGTCCCTTTTTGTTTCAGTTTATTTTAATAAACTGATTGGTTGAAGTTTAGAAATTGTCCGATTTCGTATATTGAAATTTCCCCCGCAATTGGGATCCATGATATGCATCGACCAAGTCAGCGAACCTGACCACCCGATCTCATTAGTCGCATTTTACGACAAGCAATGATATGCACTCTGACGTAAACAAGTTTACATGTTAAACATGCTTAAATAAGAAACATGTTTACATTTTTGGGATGTTGTGTTTAAGTGGTGTTTATTTTGTGAGACGATAGCGCATTCTGTGTGTTTAGACCCCAGACCAAATGTTATTCCGTTTAAGATTTAAACACGTTTCTAAGCATATTTAGATCAAAACATGGCTTGTATGTGTTTACGGTCTAAACACAGATTTGTAGTGTATAACGGATGGCTATGTTTCTGTTACAACATATTATTCCAGGAAGAACCACCAGCTGAACACCAGTATGCCAGGAAAAGAACCAGGGAGCGACTGTCAAAGACACCAAAACTGGACTGTGGCGCAAAACTGCGTGTCAGAGAGACGCTGTGCTTTCCATATGAAAAGGTGATACTGCAATCCACATGTTGGATTGTAAAGAATAACAAAGTCGGTTCATGAATATTTCAGGTGCATATATTTTTCCACTAGGTCCTGAAAAATGATTTGTATCCGAACCTAGAAACAATTGGATAGCATTCGATTTAGGTATCTCGTCACACAAACGTATGACAGTTATAGACATATGTTATCAATTAGAGAATGATAAAATCATGAGCGACTTATGATATGGCAGAATCGTCAAAATGTTATATATATTTGGAGAAAATTACAACAGGGGATTCGGATGAAATGAAATAAAATAAATAAAGCTGGATACGGCGGTGTTATTTGTACTGTAAAGGTAACACTTTCCAGCTGATACAGTAAACAGCAAAATGCTTATTATAACATTGAATAAAAGCTAGAAAATCATCTCAATACATTTTAGCAAATTCTACTAAAATTGTTACTTCATTGTTTTTGCTTGGTTTCTTGTAATTATTCGTAATAAGCGACAGGGGCTATTATAAGAACGGCAGGTTTGTTATTTAGGACATGCCATCTACTACTCTGGAAGTCGAAGAGCATCAAGTGTCAGCTCCAGTCGCAGATCGCGACTCAAGTGGAACAGCGTCAGCTGTGGATCAGAAGCGGGTGCTGCGGTCAAGGTCGAAGGTCAATTTAGCCTCAGGGAAATAAAAAGGTGTATGCTTAGTCCCTTTTTGTTTCAGTTTTTTTTATAAACTGATTGGTTGAAATTTAGAAATTGTCCGATTTCGTTCAAATTTCGTATATTGACATGTTATGAGACTCCGTATTGAGGTCTCTGATTGCTCCTTTAAATACTCTACCCTATTTCGTATAATCTTTAAAAAACGGAGGTTGCGATTATGTCGTCCAATATGATTGCAGAGGGACGTTTGGATACTCATGTTAACATTATCATCCATCTGCGGTTTTTAATTCCAGATAGAAAAGTTCTAGTTAGTTTAATTTTTATCCACACATGCAAGATGTCCGAAAGGCTTATGTGACGTATTGCCATCCGTCTTCGTACGGAGTGCGTCATCCGTCATGTGAAATCTATTCACAATCCAATAAGATTTATTCATTAAATATGTCGAAAGATAGCATTTACAGCTCACTTGGTACGAAGTTCCTCGGTGAACTTATGTCAGCTCCCTCAGAAGATCCAATGGTCGGTACCTAACTGACATGAAATACTCTACAGATCGTATTTTATAAAGCCATCTAGACAAAGTAACGATCAATTAAATCTGCGAAGTTTCATGAATGTTCGATAAGTATTATTTCATAGTGATAACCCTTAATGTAAAAAATATTATCTGTCACTTCAACCCTTAATGTAAAACTTTTTACATTTAAGAGTTGTAACAAGAGTGAACCCACAGCCCTTAATGTAAAATATTTAATTTACATTAAGGGTTGTAACACGATACAGTTTAATCTATACAATAAAAGAATCAGATACTGATCCTCATGATCCGTTAGGTTATCGTGGAATTTCTTTGTTATCAATACCTTGCAAAATTTACGCTGATATTTTGAATACACGCTTTTTCTAAATGGCTAGAATCTAATCATTTATTAGCAGAGGAACAAAACGGCTTTCGGCGTAAGAGAAGTACAACGGATGATATTTACACCCTCTTTTCTATTTTAAAAAAAAATATCCGTGAATTACCAAACGTGTGTGTTATATCGATGCAATGAAAGTTTACAATTAAGTGAATCGCGATTCTCTTTGCTACAAGCTATTCAAATTGGGAGTAAACGGGAAGGTCTTTTGGGGGTTAAATCATTATATGAAAATAATCGCTCGCAGGTTTTTGTGAAATGGCAAAATGACAGACAGTTTCGCTGTACTTAGTGCTGTGAAACAGGGCTGCGTTTTGTTGACGACACTATTTTCGGTTTTCATTAATGACTTGGTACAAGAGGTAATGTGGTGTAGATACTTTTAACACCATGATAAGTCTTTTACTGTATGCCGATGATGTTGCTCTATTAGTAACGGATGAAATGTCACTCCAGTTGATGTTTAACTGTATTGCCAGCTGGTGTAAGAAATGGCGATCAAAAGTAAAAAACAAATATTTTTCATTACCGTAATCCCTCCTCTGTTCTTATGAAGAAAGTAGGCTCACTAAATTAGTACAAAGGTGGCCATTTTAATTCCCAAAGTCTTGGGACTGCACAGTTATAAACATGTTTAATGTTTTATAGTTACCGCTTTCATGACTGTATAGATCATGTTTTACCCTTTTTTGTTTTGAATACGTATAGACTTAATCTGCATTGATAAGGAAACATGGCTCAGAAAGCTCTGGGGGCAAATTAATGGTAATAAGTTACGGACAAACCGACTGTTTAAGTCTACACTGAGCTTTTCACACTATGTTTGTAATATTACTCTGACAGAACATAACCTAGCATTTTTGCAAAATTTGGATGTGATACACACATTTCAGATCTTAGTCACCTACAGACCGAATGAAATGTCTAATACAGTGCGAGGATTTGTCAACCCCTGTAGCCGCACTGATTAACAATATGTTTAAACGTAGACTCTATAATAAATAATATTCACTATTGCTTTTTGTGTAGCTAGGACTCCCTGCATTTACTCTCTCTTTTAACACAGGGTATTTGTATTATTTTAGCACTGTAAGTGGTTTTATTATTACATTGTATTGACCGTTTGACGGTAACTGGTGTCTAACTGGCCCTAGCTGACCGAACGTCGTATCAGAGTGTGATACGTTTTTATGATTGTTTTAAAATGTATAAACGCTAGACACCTGAATAAAATATTTTTCTCTCTTTCTCTCGTAAAAGTAAATGTCAATCTACTCATGTTAGTCGCTCTCATGTATTATAATTGTTGTTACTAGTAATCCTTCACCTACCATATATGCACCATGTTCATTAGTCAGTGTTGCTTGACAACGGTATAAGAATCTATACCGAAACGTCGTTTTTACAGTATAATAAAGAGGTTGTATCCATGCATAAAACATTTTTGTCTACTTTTTCACCCGTCAACTTCTAAGAAATGCGTATCAAACATGAACTATTTCTTTTGCGATGTGCGATCGATGTACATTTAAGTTTCTTAATGTCCTTAAAAGTAACCTTCATTTTTTGCATGGTTATTTTATATCAACGTTCAGCAGTCCGCAGTATTTATGTAGGTAAACACATTCAACATTAGCTTTCCATATTTCTCTGTATGAAGAATTGTTTTGTCCCATTCACGTCTAAGTAAGGTTACAGCATACTTATGCACATGAAACCTATAAGCGATTCCAGGTAGTTTGGGCCTCCCCTTACAACTCTTCATTTTTGGATGTTTCGCGATCGACCGTTTATTATAGACAATAATACTTTGCAAGAGAGCGGTGGCACAAACAGGGTTGACAAAATTGTGATAAACAAAGAACATGAAATCGTGGAAACTGGTGAAACGCGACCCAGAAAACTTGGAGCAAGGGTAGAGGAATTTATGAAGGAGTTTATGCCGTCAGAACCAAATTCAACGAATCGGCAGTTCAGTCCAACCAAGAAGGATTTAAACCTCATTCACACAGCTGAACGAAACAACAGGTTATGTCGTTAACTGCTGCGTAAACATTAATGTAAATATGACTGCAGAGGTTTCTAGATTAGTATATGAGAAGTTGACTGACGATTTACCCAATGTGGTTTGATATCAACGAGAAATTGTTCACCAATATTTAATTTTAACAGTACATTGGAGACAGTTGTAGAACATGACCAACAGCTGTAGGAGTACCATTTGTTCATCTCACCGTAGTGTTTTATAATTAAACCATATTTTTTCAATACTACGATATGAATGATCACATAACCTCTACTCTACTACATGAATGACGATTCAACAAACATGCACGTTCGCTCAACAAATGTTTCAATTCAAATTCATGTGCTGTTTTGCATTTTAAACAAATAAGGATTAAAACTGTTTATAATACATGGAACTTGTGATGTCAGCGATAAACAATATTCACCACTCACTCGTGTATTCATATGGGGCAGTTGTGGTGAGGTAGAATGGTTGAAGCGTTGGCTTGTCACACAAAAATCCCGCCTCGGTTGTGAGGCTTCCTCACATCTGATTTATGCCAATGTAGGGTGTCACTTCATGCTAGAATAATGATCACTTACTCCTACTCATTTCGCCAGGGGTGCTCCCATCCTTGTTTAGTAATAAAACTGTCAGCATCTTATCAGCAGTTACGAGCTCATGGTCATCAGACATGCCGATGTCCACTCCCCATGGCACAAGCCTCTTACTATAAACAAACAGCCGCAAGGGGCTGATTAGCCCTGCTCCACGTCTGTACTGAATGATACATCCATGGATGTATAGTCATTTTATCTTTATGACAGTGAAGATAAGCTAACAGTACACCGATCTTTTATTGGGACAACTGGTTCTATTCATTTCTATAATCTAAGAATTATTCCCCATGAATGGAATAATCGTTATGAGTGAGTGAATTGGGTTTAACGCTGCTTTAGGTATAACAGTATTCGAGTTATATCACGGTGTGTCAGCTTAATGTGGGAGGAAAGCCCGAAGTGATGGAGGTCTCAGATGTTTACCACTTCGGTGAAATCCAGAGCAAGGATATGGTGCTGACAAAACTAAAAACATAATCGGGGCGAACCGGACTCGAACCTACAATCATAGGTTTATGGTGTGCCCAAGGGAGGCAACGCAGAACTGCGAATCACGGCGCCTTAGACGACTGGGCCACTTGTGCCCCCAATATTCGTTATGTTAAAATTGAAGACATACAAAACATATAAAGTCATGTCACATGTGACCCACATATGATAACGTGGATAGATGCACCTTTTTTTAATACATTTGATAAAGATTTAACAGTAAACAATATGATTCATCCATCCATTTTTACTTGTAATGCCAAGCATCTACGTTCACTTTCAGCTAAATCATATTGATAATGACCTTTTTGAGAATAATATTAGCTTCCTGATACTATAACCGCAACCAATAATTCCATACACTGACTAACTTGCAAGGAACAACGACCTGATTCACCTCTGGCCACAATGCAAGGAGTACTTTGGTAGAGTAACTATTATAGACCAGTGCTGCAAGCATATTTCTTTCTTCACTGTGTTTGGTATATTGAAGTTTGTTTATCTAAACATTTGTTGTTTCATCCCTTTAAAAATCGAGTCTAGACCAGACAATCCAGTGACTGACATCCTGAGCATCGATTCAGGCAATTGGGATACAATGACATGCAGCCTTTGTTAAATTGACATTTGTAAAGATATTTGTGTATAAAGGTATCTTGCCATTTTAGCGACACCTCGGGTAACACCTTCTTACTTGTCAAACAGTGGCAAAGGACAATGCTTGAAACGTATGGCAGTGCTGTTTTACTGGATGCAACATACAACACTAATAAGTACAACCTATCTCTGTATCAACTGGCAGTACAGACAGATTTGGTTAAGTTCCCAAATATGTGGGCTACAGACCTAACAATCTGTACCCCTGATCTCGCCCAAAGCACTTTGTGGGAAGTGCATGAGAAGCCACTCGGTAGCGGCCACTTTCCAATGCACAGAACCATAGGAAACATATATATCCAAACCCCAAATGAACCCCAAGAACCAAAATTCAATTACAACAAGGCACACTCAGTGCTCAATTCAAAGCACTATGCAAACAGATCAACCCATCAGATCTCAAAAATAAAGACCCCGAACAATACAGCCAAAACTTAACAGAATGCATAATCAACATTGAAAAAAACCTATCCCCTTGATAACACCAATAACAGGCAAAACAACGGTACCCTGGTGGACTGAATTTTTTTAGAAAAACTAGAAAAAAAAAGAAAAGCACATTTAATAAAGCTAAACGAGACTACACACATCTAAAGAGAGCCCATCAATTAAACCATCAAGTACAAAGCCTCGTCAAAATGGCAAAAGCCAAAAACTGGAAAAAAATCTGTGAAGAAATATACCATCACACAGACGCAAGCACAAAATACACGCAATCCAAGGCATTAAAGGAACCAAAAAACACACAACATAAATAACTCAACAAACCCTAAACAAGAAGCAAATAACCTAGCAAACCACTTCTCAGCCATTAGTAGTAATAGTAACTTCCCCAGGAAATTCCAAAAACAATTGAAAAATCAAAATAAACTCTCCAAATTACCCTTAGATGATAACCTATAAATTAACCAACAATATACACTAGAGGAACTACTCCAGGAACTTAATAATAGAAAAATAGGAACAGCCCCAGGACTAGACCTAACCTCATACCCAAAAATTAAACAGCTACCCAAAAACCTTCTGGAATCACTACTAAAACTATACAATCTCATCTACCAAAACGGTCAGGTTCCGACTTCATGGAAAGAGGCATTGGTCATCCCAATACCAAAGCCGAACAAACCGGCAAACGAGGCAAACTCTTACAGACTAATCTCCCTAACCTTAAACTTATGTAAAATCATGGAGGCAATTGTCAAAAATAAGACTCCAACAGTATCTAGACCAAAACAATATAAAAAACCAGCATCAAAGTGGATTCACGCCAGGCCGTTCAACCTAAGACAACCTCGACTGATTAGAACGAGACATCAAAACGGGTCAACTAAACCGACAATACACAGTAGGCATATTTCTAAACTTCTCTAAAGCTTTCAATATGGTATGGCATAACGGGCTAATACAAAAACTAAAAAAAGCAGGAATCAAAGGCCAAATAATAAACGATATCCAAGACTTCCTAATTACTTGCAAAATAACCGTGGGTGTCAACCAAACGCTATCCGACCAGTGTCCCTTAGAAAATGTGACACCCCAAGGTAGCATTCTAAGCCAAACACTCTTCAACATTATGATTAATGACCTATTCAAGGAAATACCCAATAAAATTCAAAATTCCAAATACGTGGATGATGGAGCCCCCTGGATCCGCAACAGAAGCATAAATATGGCTAAAATTATACTGCAGAATGCATTAAGTAAAATTCAAATATGGGCAAATAAATGGGGCTCCTCACTAAATGCTGAATAAACTACACGGATAGCATTCAAACACAGAAATATGCGTGCAAATACCCCCAAACTACAATCAAACAAAAAACCCATACAATTCCAAAAAGAAGCCAAATTTCTTGGACTAATCTGTGATGAACAACTCACCTCGGGTGCTCACATTAAAAACCTAACAAATAGATGCACTAAAGACCTGAACACACTACGCTGCCTGACAGGCTCCAACTGGGGGGCCTCCAAGGAGACCCTACTATCACTTTACAAATCACTAATTAGATCAAAAATAGACTATGGATGCCAAATACACAACACCTTAAACTCCTCATTAGGCGATAAACTAAACTCAATTCAATATTGAGCACTAAAAATAATAACATGCCACGCATATCGCTGCAGGCACTAACAGGCGAAATACCCCTGGATCTACGCCGAGAACACCCAACAATAAATTACTGGGCTTCAACCCAACAAAACCCACAAATCCAACAAATACTTAAAACCAACATAAGCCCAAGACTCCAACCTCTAGCTCGCAAAACCCCTCAATTAACACCTATCTCTAATCGCATAATAAATTACCTAAATACACACAACCTAAATAATTTAAAACTAGACACAGCACCAAATAACACCTTCAAACCCAACCACACTAGCATACATTCATGAAAATGGCCAAATTGGTGCCACATTTACACAGATCGGTCCTCTGACCCGGGCTCAAAAAGCACAGGATTCGGCATCCATATCGACAAACCAAAAAAATAAATAAAATCCTATAGGCTCCCAAATAATCAATCAATTATCACAGCCAAATTAACGGGGATAATAACAGCTCTGCACAGCGATCAAATAAATAGACACCGAAAAACCCTAATCCTTTCAGACTCATTAAGTGGGCTCCAGGTCATAAAAATAAAAACAAAAAAAAAACGCCCATAACTAATATAACAGATGATTAAAAGGGCCAACAATCTTGGCAATGAACACACAGACAAAGCAGCAAAATCAGCACTAAAATTAAAAGTAAGCATCAACCTACCAATATCCAAAAATTAAAAGTATCACAAAGGAGAAAATCTTCCAAAAGTGGCAAAATAACCATAAGAAATCTGACTGCAAACTAAAACACCTGCTACAAAAGTCACTCAAACAAACAAAAATCCATCATAAAACCAAAAACATGGACAGAGTAATAACTAAACTACAAACAGGCCACACTAAGTTAACTCCCACCTACATCAAATTAAAAAACCCGAAACTGGTAAATGCCCCCACTGCAACTAAAAAGAAACTCCTGAACATGTTATATTATATTGCACACATTACCAGCAACACAGAACACTCCAATCCATACTAAACTGCAACAATCAAATGACACTAGCAATGCTACTAAACCCCCTAAATGACTTACAAACTTTCAAAGCACTTGGCATCTATCTAATCAAAACAGGCCAACTCTGACGCATCTAAAAAAGTACAACAAACAAGCTGTCCATAAATACTAAAATTCTAAACCTATAAAAACACACAAAATCACAAAACTCCATTTAGTCCCAACCCCCACCCTTTTTGTATGGCATATTTCAATATTCCAAATTTGTTCTCCAAATTCAGTCAGCAACCCTAAAAAAGCACCCTAGGTTACCTCACCTTTTCGGACATACCCTTTTCAACCAATCACTAAATGGCCTGGCAGGCCCCTGCACGAAATACGCATATGTTGGAAAGTGCACATTAAATTCCCAATTTTAGTAAGTAAGTATGTAAGGTTAGGGGTCAGCAGTCGTATTAATTTGGAGATGTATTAATTTCAAGATCTACAATGTGCTAAACATGCTAAAAGACAACTGTTGAAAATGAAGTTAGTTTGTGATGACATTTGCTCTTTTTGTTACAAATTGTGGATTTGTATCTGAGAGTTTACATAATGTATATTCATGATATTTTGAAAATAGATATAATTTGAAGAAATTGGAAATATTATCTTACCATATCCCAAGCAGTTTACTTTAAAATCCCATCATTCATATGGCCAACTAATAGGACAGACAGACATATAGTTTATAAAAGTGTGACAAGTTAAATGCGAAGGTAAAGATTTTCAAAGCAAAGTAAAACATGTTTAACATCGTGCCATATTTTGGCTGATGAGATACTACTTATTGAAGACATTTTGCACAGTAAAAAACTATTCACAATGATATAATCGTCATAAAATGATGTAGAACAATAAACAATGCAAGTATCACATGAATAATTGTCGTCTTAAAAACATGTTTCTTATTATAGAAGTAATACATTTGAAATAATTTCATGCACTTAGGATTATTTTCAGACAACAGTTTAATAAAAAAATGTGGGTTAGGCATTGTAGAATTGTAACAAGATAAATTAATACTGTATCTTAGGTCTTTCTAAAAATTACACTCAGAAAGGAAATGAACTTCTTTTTCCTCTTTTTTTTTACACAAATAACAAGTTCTGAGCTCTCATGGATGGGGGTTGCATTGTGCCGACCTGTCTCCACGTGTAGAGTGAGGCTTCCACACATAGTCTGGGGAGATATTTCCTGAGATTTATGGACATATATAATGCTTTGCAAGTAAAGTTCAGGGACAAGATGTCTTTTTAAACATATGGTAACTGAGTAGTATATTTCCATGTTGAGGATTTGATGTATCATTCCAGAGGTGTTCAAAACAAGTACGTCCAATTATTATCTTGAGTGTTTTATTTTAAGAGATGTCACTTACTGAGTTGAGCCTGGCATAGATATAAAGTCGTGGATATCCAGATGCTTGCATATTTTAATGACAGTGTGAAAAATATATTTTTTTCTTCTTTTGCTATATTCTAAAACTGTGTGTGGCAGTCTATCATGTTCCCTTCTTTTGACTATTTGACAGTGATTCACATAAAGACTTTTTTCTGCCAGATTTGAACAGTAACTTCAGGTTATAACATTAGCATTACCCTATTTCATGATGAGGCACAAAGTGAAACAGATGGTAGATGTTCAGAAAGCATGGGGGTACATAGACTTTTTTATAACAATGTTGAGACCTTAATAAAATATTGAAAGGAGTTTGGGTATGATGCCAGAGTTATGCAATGTTTGTAGTAATGGCCTTTAGGGGCATATCTGATAGGCATTCAAACAGTTAACAGAATGACAATGATGTATTTATGTCGTAATGAAATTACATTGAAGACATAATGTGCTGCCATACAAATGTTATGTACATCTAAAGTGTCATATACTTTGTGAAGAATGAAGAATACAATAACATCTGATCAGAAATATTAATAGAATTGGTCATATTTGACTGTTAATTTAGAAATTAAGAAAAAAGAGTTTGCCTAAGCTGAATATTGTAAACTACTAGTAACCTATTTCAATACTAATAACCTATTTTCTGTTTGATGTTTTAATGCAGTCTTTCTTTGAAGTGTCCCATAATAAGTCACTTGAAG
The DNA here is from genome assembly GCF_023055435.1 of Haliotis rufescens. Lineage (NCBI taxonomy): Eukaryota > Metazoa > Mollusca > Gastropoda > Lepetellida > Haliotidae > Haliotis > Haliotis rufescens. The sequence continues at coordinate 27,646,243 of NW_025963846.1, read as the reverse complement.
AAACTCTTTCAAATTGAAACAAAATAGATAGGCCTATAACCAGTGTTTAATAATACATAACCTAGGATAAAAGTCTCAATATAATTATCATGTGGAACATTATAATATTAATCTGAAGTAATATTCAAAATATGAATCAATTAGAAGCAATATTTTGTACTTATAAACCTACTTATTTTCTAACATTCTGAGGTTTTAAAATTACATTAGGCCATGACGAGATGTTTACTGGGTATAAAGATACATTATATTGCTCATATTATTAACTGTCGGTACAAGATGCTATGTGATGTCTGATTAAAACTTTCTAAATCACAACTTTGAAAAATTTACACAAATGGGAAAAAATCAGAACTGTGAAGCAGATCAAGATAAAATCAACTATTCTTTGCAAAACGAGCAACCATTTGATTTCTAAAATAATAATGACGCCTATTTTACTTAAACAAAATTACAAATGCCTCGCAATGTGGGAAAACAAAATATGCAGATATGGGAAGAAAAGTGTTCAAAGAACATGGCCGGTAATATCGAAAACATTACGGTAGCTGGGTTCTGTCTATAAATGTCAGACAAACTTATCGCATGACTACCGTCTCAATACAACATATGACGTCCGCCACGCCTAACGTAAACACATAAACGACATGACCACTCAACTGACGATATATGCGCTGATTAATAGCGGAAAATTGATGGCATGTCCTTTTATCATAGTGTCATAAGCAGTCTTAAAACACGCGAACTGGCTGAGTTTAATTAGCTTGCAATATAAGACGCGAATTGGACACATGCGCTGAGTTGTCTCCCTTGAAAAGCGCGATAGTCTAAACTAACGCTAACACACTGTCTCGAAAAGTGTGTAAAATAGCGACGACCGTGAAAATAGGTCACACTATATTGACTAGATTTGTTGTGTGTGAGCAATGAACACTATACAGTTAGTGCAGTATACAATAGGGGATGTAGTATTCATGTTAGAAATAACAAAATAGTTTAATGCTAGGTGGAAATACAAAATAACACTGACATGTTTTATTCAATACAATTTGAGTGAATCTGTAGAACTAAGATATTATCACATATGTGACAGAAACGTATTTTCAAAAATGAAAATATTAACTACTGTTTTATTAAAAAGAATACCGTAACTTATGCCGTGTACTCCCGGTGACTCGTAGTCAATTTACCACCTTTATATTTCTTTATATCTTACCTATTGGTCGTGGAATGGGGGAAATGTTTATTCCCAGCTGGGTTCCTATCGCATGGTCGGCACGTGGGTGCATTTTGGTTTCAAGTTCCGGTCAGTGCGTTTGATAGGAGCGTTCTGATTGGGTGACGGGCGGATTGTTGACCAATCGCGTCTAGTGTAAGTACGGGAAGAGGTCAGAGGTCGGTTGGCGCGGCAAATATAAGGGGGCTTGACACCTGGGGTAGACTGTCTTGCGTTATTGGTTGATCGATACAGGTGAGGTGACCGCACCACTCATAACTCCGTGACGGAGTTAGTTCCCAGTAGATCTGTGGGGATCTATGTCCAAATGTTCTTTAATAAAATATGAGAGGAATTTGGTAGAGTTAAGACTCTTTGGGAAACCGGTAAGATAGTGGGCGGGACGGGTGACATTTTACGGAAGTGTAGTGCATAGCAGGGATGCAGGATTATCTTGGGAGTGATGTAGGGCAAACTGGCTAGGTAGAAAAGTGGTCAAAACAGCATGTTGGGTAATTTTAGGATTTTGAGGGTGGGGGCTAGGTTTATAATTTGAGTTTCCTTGATTTATTGAATAAACTATATATTTTGTTACTCTGACTTTGTTTATTTATTTTTCTAATCACTCCTCTACATCCTAAAAGAACTGGGAAATAGGTCGGTTGTATGTTAAGAATGACGAACACAACGCAAAGCATGAGACATTGTTTGTGACAGCCGTTCCTATTACATTTGGTGCCGTGACCCGGATTGTAGATGTGAAGTGTTTATTTTTTTGGTAGGGTACATAAGAAGTTAGAATAAATGGAAGCTGCTTACAATTTGTCTGGCCCCTCTGATTTATTAGTACCGTCAGTAATGGAGGACGCTTATTATGATGTACCATCTGTCAGTAGGTTGCCATATACCTCAACACCTTACCATGGTTCACAACAGGTTATCCAGCCACTATTGATAGATCTTGGGGAGGGAGACCTGGAGCAGGTACATGCTGGTCCTACCGGTACAGGGAATGTGACTTTCCAAATTCTGGTGTGGATTCCCAGCAGCTGTCAAATCCAGGTGGTAACAGTAGTAGATCTGTTAGGTTTGAGTCATTGCAACTACAGGGTGGGCAAGGTAAATCATCAATGACACCAATAGGTACAGTACATATGGGTAGCACAGTGGGAACAGCAAATTCTTCCAGATATCAGAGTAGGGTTAGGGAACAAAGTTTTTGTTCTAGGGTTCAGAGACGGGAAAAACAACCTGATACGTTTGATGGAAAAAAAACAGAGTGGCAGGATTATATTGTTCATTTTGAGCAAGTAGCATGGAATGGTTGGAATGAGTATGAAAAAGCTCAGCAATTGTTAATGGGTTTGCGTGGTACACCACATGCTTTACTTAGTAATCTTACTTATGGTCAGCCGAGCAATTATGTAGCAATCAAAAATGTTCTGACACAACGGTTCAATCCAAAATAGAGGAGTGTAGCATATCGCTGCGAGTTCCGAAATAGGCGTCAGGGCAAGGACGATTCGGCTTCTGACTATGGGTATCAGCTTCGTAGATTAGCTTTGCTTGCTTATCCTGAAATCCCATATACTTCCCTTGAGCTTCAAATTATAGATCAATATGTTTCGGGTCTAAACATTCTCGAGATGAAAAAAAGGGTAACTTTTAGTCATCCCCAGACTCTAGAACAGGCTATATCCTATGCGATGGAGTATGAAGCAGCTGAGGACAGTAGGTTCAAGAAGCCATTTGGTACCTGTAGTAAAATTTGTGCTGTCAAATTGGAAGAAACAGAAACCCAAGATCAAGCAAACAAAGGGCTTACTTTAGAGGCAATAACCGAATTGATTGATCAAAAGTTTGAAACATTCAAGCAAACTATGCTGAAGCTGAAACCCAATGATGAAATTAGAAGGGGCGCTTGCTTCTACTGTAAAAAAGTGGGTCATTTTGCTAGGGAGTGTTCAAAATTGGAGAAAAACAAGGACAATGCTGAAAAGGGTACGACCATTGTGTCGGGAAGCTAATTTGGGCTGAGGTGACGGCCGACACTTCAGCTCAGTCTTGTCAGGTTCAGAAACCTGAAGGCCTAGCTGAGAGTAGTGATGTTTTTGAGTTGCCTAGTGGTAACAGTGAGGGGTCCCCAGGCCGTACTAAGGAAATTGTCTATGTACGTAATGTTCAGGGGGATCAAAAGTGCCTTTATGCAAATATTGCATTGAATGGTGGTCAAAGTTCTATGCTTATTGATACAGGTTCTCCCATTTCTCTTTTGTCCAGTCAGGAATTTGCCAGACTGGGTTTTGTCATGATCTGCTGGTGGAAAGTGAAATAAATCTGATTACGGCAAATGGTAAGCAGTTGGAAGTCAAGGGTCAGGCCATATTTGATTTTGAGGTTGATGGTCTGTGTTTTGGACACCGTTTTGTTGTGGCTGATCTTGACGGTCTAACTGGCCTTTTCGGTATGGACTTTTTCGAGAAATACAACGGGGATATTTTGAAAACAGCTAAAGGCAAAATCAGGTTATTCAAACAAACATCCTCTGGTTGTGCTAGAATAAGGCTTATAGAGAAGGCAAAAGTTCCCGCACAGTCCAAAATGATTCTGGAGTGTAAGGTTGATAGGTTTCCGTTGCTCTTGGAGGAGAGTGCAGTTGAACCAAATAGACATTGGCAGGGTCAAGGGTTGTTTGTAGCCAAAGGTTTAGTGCAACCATGTCTGGACAAGGTCATTGTGTCGGTATTGAATTAGAATGATAAGTCTGTACACATAGGTCCATCTGCAGTGATGGGAACCCTGAGTCCTGTAGATAAAGTCATTGAGGTTGCACAGGAGAAGACGTCCACAGACAATGGACACAAACTTGCCCCTCACTTACAATCCCTGGTGGATGGTAGTTTGGCTGAGTTGACCTCTGATCAGAAACAGTCCTTGTCAAATTTAGTTAGTCAATTTGAGGATATATTTATTGGACAGGATGGTGCAATTGGTCAAACTGATCTTGTCACACATGATATTAAAACTGGAGAGGCTCCTCCAACAAAATTACCTCCTCACTGAGTTCCCTTAGCTAGAAAGACCGTAGTTGAGGAAGAGGTTGGCAAGATGCTGGAACGGGGCATCATAGAACCAAGTGACAGTCCCTGGTCAGCCCCGGTTTGTATGGTTAGAAAAAAAGATGGCTCGTGTAGATTTTGCATAGATTTGAGAAAATTGAATGCGGTCACGCAGAAAGATGCGTACCCTTTGTCCAGAATAGATGATACACTTGACACACTTAGCGGGAATAAATGGTTAAGTACGCTTGATTTGACTAGTGGCTACTGGCAAGTAAAAATGGACCCAAAAGACAAAATGAAAACTGCCTTCACAACGCATCTAGGCTTATTTCATTTTAATGTTATGCCCTTTGGCTTAACAAATGCGCCTGCCACGTTTGAAAGACTTATGAACAAAGTTTTGGGGTTATTGAAATGGAAAAGTGTCTTTGCTATCTTGATGATGTCATTGTGTTTGGAACTGATTTTGAAAGTGCCCTAACAAATCTTAGGTTAGTGTTTACCAAGCTCAGAGGGGCGAATTTGAAGCTAAAACCAAAGAAATGTTTACTTTTCCAAACACAAGTTACCTTTTTGGGTCATTTAGTCTCTCAAGATGGAGTTCAGTGTAACCAGGAAAAAAACTGAGGTGATAAAAAACTTGCCAAAACCAGAAAACCAAACTGAAATTCGCAGTTTCTTAGGTTTAGTGGGTTACTATCGGCATTTTGTAGAGAACTTTTCAGAGATAGCCTCACCATTGATTGGGCTTACTCGCAAAAGGGCTACTTTTGTTTGGAATGATAAGTGCCAGCAAGCATTTGAGACATTGAGGCAGAAATTGCTTTCGGCCCCAATATTGTCATTTTCAGAGGATTAGGGTTTGTTCGTATTATATACACCTGGAACTTAATTAAGCGCCACCCATATTTATATCAATTAATGAGTCAACCTTGTTGCAACCTAACAAAAAATTCCTTTTACATACGTGTGTCTAGTGATATTCAATGCTTAAAAGGGACACTAATCACAGAGAAAACATGAGTTTGAAGCATACTGATGAATTTTATTATCAAATGGTCACATTTTAGAAAAATAAATAATTTGCACCAAAAACAAAGTGAAAATTACTTTTTTCACACAGCGGTTACTGAAATGGTTGCCTCAAATTTGAATCAGTGGAATCCTGGAACAATGTCTAAAGAAGCCCAAAACACAGTTTATGTCAATATTTGGTGTGTCCTCCTTGTGCACGAGTAACGTCAGCCAAACGCTTCCTCATTCCCTGAATCAAACGTTGAACTTGACGTTGAGGTATTCTAGCCCACTCCTCATGCAAAGCAGCATCGAGTTCACGTAAATTTTGGACAGGTGGGTCTCTTTCTCGAATTTGACGGCCTAAAATGTCCCAAAGATGCTCTATGGGATTGAGATCAGGACTTCGTGCTGGCAGAGAAAATGTCTCAATCGCATTCTGACGTAAACATTCGCGGACAGCACGTGATCTGTGAGGTCGGGCATTGTCATCCATGAATATCGGTCTTGTGGCCAATGGATGTTTATCAAAATGGGGAATAACTGCCGTCTCCAAGATATCATGCTGATATCGAGGTCCGTTAAGAGTGCCATGCACACTGATCAAGTCCAGTTTACATGAGAAAGATACACAACCCCGCACCATTACGGACCCACCACCAAAAGGAATGGTTTCAAGGATGTTGCGTTCGGCCATGGCTGTATTTGGATGCCTCCAGACACGTGTACGCCCGTCCACCATGTGCAAAAGGAACCGGCTTTCATCCGAAAAATGAGCTCTCCTCCATGATCGAATGTTCCAGTTCTGACGTTGAGTTGACCACGCCAAACGTCTGTGTTCCTGTGTTAACAGTGGACGTTTGATTGGTCTTCTGGCTCCATACCCCGCTGCCTTCAAACGAATTCGGACGGTTCTGGTTGAAATTGCTCGGCCAACTAGCCACTGCGATCTTTAAACTGTAGCGTTGTCAAACGGACGTCGCCTAACCAGCCGTAATAACGCTGCATCTTCCCCCCTGGATGTCTTTCAAGGCTGACCTGGCTGTGGTCTATCCTTAACTTCATTTGTTGCACGGTATTTTTGCACTAATCTTGCAATTACGGAATGGTGACGTCCAAGATGCCGTCCAATTTCCCTAAAAGACAATCCTGCATTATTCATTCCAATAACCTGCCATATTAATGCTTCTGACAGTCAACGACGTGGCATGATGGTGTTTTACAACGATCAGACAGTCTATGTCAAGAAATGTGTACCTTTCAAGGTGTGCAAAGGTAAAAATCCATACTTGATTTCAGAAAATTCAAGGGTATTGTGCTTCACGTGCAGTGCATGCAACAGCAATCGCGTTGATCGTGGCATTGTCAGTGTGATGGTGTGGGGAAAGGGCCATATTGTCTAATAACTAATCATTGTTTGCTTATTTTCGGTATTCATAATTATTCTGTGTCATATTTAGTTCGTTGGCGGTTAATTAAGTTCCAGGTGTATATATCAACCATTGGTAAGGGAAACTAGTGATATGCAGCAATCACAGCCACACACACATACAGGCCGACATGGGCTAGGTATGTTAGTGATATGCAGCACACAAAACGACTCACACACATACAGGCTGACATAGGCTAGGGATGCTCGTGATATGCAGCACACACAGCCACACACACATACAGCCTGACATAGGCTAGGGATGTTAGTGATATCCAGCACATACAGCTACGCACACATACAGGCTGACATGGGTAAGAGAAACTAGTGATATGCAGCACATACAGCAACTCACACATACAGGCTGACATGGGTAAGAGAAACTAGTGATATGCCTCACATAGAGGCTGACATAGGTTAGGGAAACTAGTGATTTGCTGCACACACTGCTCCTCACACATACAGGCTGACATGGGTAAGAGAAACTAGTGATATACAGCACACACAACTACTCACAGATACAGGCTGACATGGGTAAGTGAAACTAGTGATATACAGCACACACAGCTACTCACACATACAGGCTGACATGGGTAAGAGAAACTAGTGATATGCAGCACACACAGCTACTCACACATACAGGCTGACATGGGTAAGGGAAACTAGTGATATACAGCACATACAGCTACTCACACATACAGGCTGACATGGGTAAGAGAAACTAGTGATATGCAGCGCACATAGCTACTCACACATACAGGCTGACATGGGTAAGGGAAACTAGTCATATGCAGCACACACAGCTACTCACACATACAGGCTGACATGGGTAAGAGAAACTAGTGATATGCAGCACACACAGCTACTCACACATACTGGCTGCCATGGGTAAGGGAAACTAGTGATATGCAGCACACACAGCTTCACAGACATACAGGCTGACATGGGTGAGAGAAAGTAGTGATATGCAGCACACACAGCCACACACACATACAGCCTGACATAGGCTAGGGATGTTAGTGATATCCAGCACATACAGCTACGCACACATACAGGCTGACATGGGTAAGAGAAACTAGTGATATGCAGCACATACAGCTACTCACACATACAGGCTGACATGGGTAAGAGAAACTAGTGATATGCCTCACATACAGGCTGACATAGGTTAGGGAAATTAGTGATTTGCTGCACACACTGCTCCTCACACATACAGGCTGACATGGGTAAGAGAAACTAGTGATATACAGCACACACAACTACTCACAGATACACGCTGACATGGGTCAGTGAAACTAGTGATATACAGCACACACAGCTACTCACACATACAGGCTGACATGGGTAAGAGAAACTAGTGATATGCAGCACACACAGCTACTCACACATACAGGCTGACATGGGTAAGTGAAACTAGTGATATACAGCACACACAGCTACTCACACATACAGGCTGACATGGGTAAGAGAAACTAGTGATATGCAGCGCACATAGCTACTCACACATACAGGCTGACATGGGTAAGGGAAACTAGTCATATGCAGCACACACAGCTACTCACACATACAGGCTGACATGGGTAAGAGAAACTAGTGATATGCAGCACACACAGCTACTCACACATACTGGCTGCCATGGGTAAGGGAAACTAGTGATATGCAGCACACACAGCTTCACAGACATACAGGCTGACATGGGTGAGAGAAAGTAGTGATATGCAGCACACACAGCCACACACACATACAGCCTGACATAGGCTAGGGATGTTAGTGATATCCAGCACATACAGCTACGCACACATACAGGCTGACATGGGTAAGAGAAACTAGTGATATGCAGCACATACAGCTACTCACACATACAGGCTGACATGGGTAAGAGAAACTAGTGATATGCCTCAAATACAGGCTGACATAGGTTAGGGAAATTAGTGATTTGCTGCACACACTGCTCCTCACACATACAGGCTGACATGGGTAAGAGAAAGTAGTGATATGCAGCACACACAACTACTCACAGATACAGGCTGACATGGGTAAGTGAAACTAGTGATATACAGCACACACAGCTACTCACACATACAGGCTGACATGGGTAAGAGAAACTAGTGATATGCAGCGCACATAGCTACTCACACATACAGGCTGACATGGGTAAGGGAAACTAGTCATATGCAGCACACACAGCTACTAACACATACAGGCTGACATGGGTAAGAGAAACTAGTGATATGCAGCACACACAGCTACTCACACATACTGGCTACCATGGGTAAGGGAAACTAGTGACATGCAGCACACACAGCTTCACAGACATCCAGGCTGACATGGGTGAGAGAAAGTAGTGATATGCAGCACACACAGCTACTTACACATACTGGCTGCCATGGGTAAGGGAAACTAGTGATATGCAGCACACACAGCTTCACAGACATACAGGCTGACATGGGTAAGAGAAACTAGTGATATGCAGCACACACAGCTACTCACACATACAGGCTGACATGGGTAAGAGAAACTAGTGATATGCAGCACACACAGCTACACAGACATACAGGCTGACATGGGAAAGGGAAGCTATTAATATGCACCGATCACAGCTACTCACACATACAGGCTGACATGGGTAAGGGAAACTCGTGATATGCAGCACACACAGCTTCTCACACATACAGGATTACATAGAAAAGGGAAACTAGCGATGTGCAGCACACACAGCTACTCACACACGCTGGCTGACATGGGCTAGGGATGTTAGTGATATGTAGCACACATACCTACTCACACATACAGCCTGACATGGGTAAGAGAAACTAGTGGTATGCAGCACACACAGCTTCTCACACATACAGCCTGACATGGGTAAGAGAAACTTGTGATATGCAGCACACACAGCAACGCACACATACAGGCTGACATTGGTGAGGGAAACTAGTGATATGCAGCACACACAGCTACTCACACATACAGGCTGACATGGGTAAGAGAAACTAGTGATATGAAGCAAACACAGCTACTCACACATACTGGCTGCCATGGGCTAGGAAAACTCGGAATATGCAGCCCTCTCAACTGCTCACAGGTCCAGGTTGACATAGGTAAGGGAAACTAGTGATATGCAGCACACACAGCTTCTAACACATACAGGATGACATAGGTAAGAGAAACTAGTGATATGCAGCACACACAGCTACACAGACATACAGGCTGAAATGGGTGAGGGAAGCTATTAATATGCACCAAACACAGCATCTCACACATACAGGCTGACATGGGTAAGGGAAACTAGTGATATGCAGCACACACAGCTTCTAACACATACAGGATGACATAGGTAAGAGAAACTAGTGATATGCAGCACACACAGCTACACAGACATACAGGCTGAAATGGGTGAGGGAAGCTATTAATATGCACCTATCACAGCTACTAACACATACAGGCTGACATGGGTAAGGGAAACTAGTGATATGCAGCACACACAGCTACTCACACATACAGGCTGACATGGGTGAGAGAAACTAGTGATATGCACCAATCACAGCTACTCACACATACAGGCTGACATGGGTAAGGGAAACTAGTGATATGCAGCACACACAGCTTCTAACACATACAGGATGACATAGGTAAGGGAAACTAGTGATATGCAGCACACACAGCTACTCACACATACAGGCTGACATGGGTGAGAGAAACTAGTGATATGCACCAATCACAGCTACTCACACATACAGGCTGCCATGGGTAAGGGAAACTAGTGATATGCAGCACACACATCTACTCACACATACATGCTTAAATGGGTAAGGGAAACTACTGATATGCAGCACACACAGCTCCTCACACATACAGGCTGACATAGGTAAGAGAAAGTATTGATATGCACTTCACACAGCTTCTCACACATACAGGCTGACATTGGTGAGGGAAACTAGTGATATGCAGCACTTACAGCTACTCACACATACAGGTTTACATGGGTGAGGGAAGCTATTAATATGCACCAATCAGAGCTACTCACACATACAGGCTGACATGGGTAAGGGAAACTCGTAATATGCAGCACACACAGCTTCTAACAGAAACAGGCTGACATGGGTGAGGGAAGCTATTAATATGCACCGATCACAGATACTCATACATACAGGCTGACATGGGTAAGAGAAACTAGCGATGTGCAGCACACACAGCTCGTCACAAATACAGGCTGACATAGGTAAGGGTATCTCGTGATATGCAGCACACACAGCTTGCCAAGACATACAGGCTGACATGGGTGAGGGAAACTTATGATATGCAGCACACACAGCTTCTCATACATACAGGCTGACATAGGATAGGAAAAGAATATTAACATGCAGCACACACAGCTCCTCACACATACAGGCTGACATGGGTAAGGGAAACTAGTGATATGCAGCGCACATAGCTACTCACACACACAGGTTGACATGCGTGAGAGAAAAAAGAGATATGCAGCACATACAGGCTGACATCGGTTAGGGAAACTAGTGATATGCATGAGACACTGCTCCTCACACATACAGGCTGACATAGGTAAGCGAAAATAGTGATATACAGCACACACAGCTACTCACACATACTGGCTGACATGGGCTAGGGAAACTCGTGATATGCAGCACACTCAACTACTCACACATACAGGTTGACATAGGTAAGGGAAACTCAAGTGAATGCAGCACACACAGCTCCTCACACATACAGGCAGATATGGGTAAGTGAAACTTGTGATTTGCAGCACACACAGCTCCTCACCCATACAGGCTGACATGGGTAAGAGCAACTATTGATATGCAGGAGACACGGCTACTGACACATACAGGCTGACATCGGTAAGGGAAACTAGTGATATGCATCACACACTGCTCCTCACACATACAGGCTGACATGGGTAAGGGAAACTAGTGATATACAGCACACACAGCTACTCACACATACAGGCTGACATGGGTAAGAGAAACTAGTGATATACAGCACACACAGCTACTCACACATACTGGATGACATGGGCTAGGGATGTTAATGATATGCAGCACACATACCTACTTACACATACAGGCTGAAATGGGTAAGAGAAACTAGTGATATGCAGCACACACAGCTACTCACACATACAGGCTGACATGGGAAAGGGAAACTAGTGATATTCAGGACATACAGCGACACACACATACAGGCTGACATGGGTAAGGGAAACTAGTGATATGCAGCACACACAGCTACTCATAAGCAGTTCAATAGACTGACCATTTGTTATTCCCGGGAGTGTAACATACATATTAAATGTACAATGATACTATATCATAACTTAAATATGAAATCAACTTATGTTACTAATCAGTCGATTTTAGTAAGTGCCTCTGGTGCTAATTCTTTTGTTGAATTCCCTGATATTTTTGAAAAATACAGGTTCACGGCAACTAGCGATAAAATGGTGCACGATTGGTTTCACAATCCGATGCAATTTTGGCAGAATCAGTTAAACTTTGCCATATGGTGTGCCACAACGGGATGTAGTGTATCTCTTTATGCTCCAGGATTTGAACTGAATTAGTCTGTTTTATCATTTTACGTGTACTATCAGTTTAGATGTATACTTAAAGAAATTAGTGCTCCATTACCGCAGGATCGAGCATGGGATGCATTAAATAATCCGTACAATAGGTGGGCATTCGAACGTATTTGTCAGGAATTTAATGTTTCCACGAGTAAAGATTGGCGTCTTAGTGGAGTTAACCATGGCCTAGGTATTCCGTACGCTGGTGCACACTCTGTTAAAGAAGTCAGCGATGATTTACTGAAAAGGGGTCGGCTTCTTCCAAGCCTTGCTCTCTCGAGTAACGAGTGGAGAGACGATCGTATGAACTAAAAGGGTGGTGTTGCTTTCACCATCCAAAAGGTTGAGCAACCACCTGGAAATGCTTGGAATGAATTTATATATGATAAAACAGAAAATAATTGTACTAACTCAGGAGTTGTAAGAGTTAATGAATCAATAAGAACTTATGTATGGGTAATTCTTGGTGCACAATCGCAAACACGAACGTCCACGGGACGGCGCTAGATGCGCAAAAGCAGTTTGTTGCAAACGTGGAGGATGCTATTAATTCACCAGTTGACATGCCATCTTCTATAAAGCGTTATCAAGATGTATTACATTACGCTCAAGCCAACGTAGACTACGTTTATGCGCCGGGACTATACATGTCTCCTAGTAATATGGAACTTAAGATCGGTCAAGTGATAGGTTATAATAATAAAATTGTTATTGCTACCGATCAACAAAAACCACGTATAAATTCAGATATTAACACCGAATTAATAACGCAAACAAACACAGGCGAAACGGGAATAGTCAAGCCACAGTCACCGAAACAGATATCTACTGAAAGCACAACCACAAGTGCCACCGCAAGTTGCGGCTAAAAATGAACAACATATCGATGAAAAAACAGCGCTTGTAGTGGGTGGAGTTGCGGCAGGTTTACTCATGGTTTGGTTAAATAGTTCTTAGCGGATACGTACAACAGCCCTGCAATTGCTACGATCAGTGCCAACAAGTTTTGAATAAGCCCAGTGGTGGTCTTAGCTAATAAATTCAAGAGCCAGGAAACAATACTCCCCATTATACCGGGAAGTTCAGACGCGGCTTTCCAAGCGAATTTTCTCAGTACTGAACCTAATGCTTTTAAATGCTTTATTATCCACTCTTTTATACCGTTTTTATCACTAAGCGGTGTGCCACCTCCTGTACCACCACTGGTTAACGTGAGAGTCAAAGTCGATATAATAAATCCCAATGCGGTTAAAATACTAGCAATGGTTATCCCCTGTTCTCTGAACAATGTTTTAATTTTATCGGCCAGTGTAGTGTCATCGTTGAGGACTTGATCGATAGTTTCTCGAATTCGACTGATTTTGAACGAAGTGCCTTTCTATTACTGGAAGCAGCCTCGAGACGGGTCTATTTTTCGTCTTCTAAGTTACGCAATCTTTCTGCAACGCGGCGTCTACTGAATTCATCACCCGCCTGTTCAAATTTGTTTTCTCATAAGCTATATGCTTGTCGAGTTCGGATAGCTTGGCTATATTATTGATGAGTTCTCCCGGCATTGTTTGCATTGCGTTGTCAAGACCTCGTTATTCCCTAATACTGAACTCCGAGGATGGTACCTGTAACGTGGAATTATTGTAATAGTTATCGAAGATTTCTCCGAGTCCGTCCGAGGCCACCTTCGAGCTTTCTTCCAAATTATCTATGGTACCTAGTTCATCACGCACAGTCCGAAGAACCTTAGTAGTCTTCGCGGAAAGTTTTTCTTGTCGTGAGTAGTCTACGAAACCTAATTCATTACGAACAATCTTGACACCGTGTTTAGCGGCTATCGTAGGCAAGGCTAGGGGCTTACGAGTACGAGAATTCATAAGATCAATATCAGGTTTACCACACAGTCGCAATATTCCTTTACTATCTAATTCAAACTTTGAATAGTCACGAGCAATAGGACTAACATCTTTAAAGGTATCGTAATAATCATTAACGGTTGATTGTAAAAGTTCATCGTTAAGATTCATGCCACCAAAGCTGGTTTCATCAGTACCCTTTTCGATTGTACTAGGGTTATCAAAATCATCTTTATTAAAATCATCCATTTTTATATTAAACATAAGGTTACATAATTTCAATATAACAATGTCTTCGCAATACGAACGCAAGTTAAACCCACAACATAGACTTCGAGATCCATTAGGGGTCAAAGCAATTCGTCAGTCTGTAACTATAACTAATAACCCGAGTACAATTAATCAGATTCAAACGCTTATGGTTCGCTTTTCTAATCTCAGCGCACATGATGTGTTAGTTCCGGGAACTGTCCGACTAGCATTTACGATTATTTTGACTTCTGCTGACGTTAACAGGGAGCCCGCTCAGAACATAGGTCGTGCTATCGTTAAGAAAGTCGCGATTAAAATTAGTGGTAATGAGGTTTTGAGTATCGATGATAGCGATGTATACTATTGTTACATGGATCTCTGGAGAACGGATAAAGAGCGGGAAAACTTACAGTACCAAGGTATTTGTTATCGGAACACATTGAGACTGCGTGTAGATGCTTCTAGTGGTGATAGTACCGTTGTAAAAGATCAGGCCGTTGCCAACGCATTAGGTAACTGAGTCTATATTCCGCTCGACTTTGAATTACTTGATTCCCACATGCCCTTTTATCAAGCATCCCTAGGCGATAGGTTAGAATACGAACTCACTTTTAATGACTACGGTAGAGCAATCTAAGTCACTGGGGATGAAACGGCTAGCTATTCCATTGACAATATTTTGCTGGAGTATGATATGATAACAGATCCCGAATTATCCAGACAAATTCGTAACCAGTATACAGGAAGTTTAGCCATTTTGTACGATTGCGTGCTTCGACACCGAAAGATCACTAGGATAAAAAAAGATACGACGTGGAATATCAATCAAAACGTCACCACGAGGTCGTTGAAGGCTATTTTAATGTTGTTCGAGGAACCCCCCCCCCCCCCCCCCCCCCCCCTCCCCCCCCCTACAATCCCAAGATTACAAAAGTAGAATTGACTACCAAGGGCGTCCCTAACCAACTATATAGTCAAGGAATGCTAGCCTATCAACAGTGGGATGAGATTAAAAAAACTTCCTGCTATAAAACGCAACCCAGAAGTTAACGCGGTCGTGAAAGATCTGTCTCATGGGAGTGTATCAATGGGTGAATACCTCACCACGAAGTATGCGCTATGGTTCAACATGCGAACAACGGACGATGACCAACTACACGTTAGTGGGAGGAGAATAGAAAATGTTAGCGAGGGTGTCACTATACAGATAACGAAGCTCCAGGAATCAGCTGGTACATTAAACATATATTTGTACGTGATAATGGATGCGCAACTTAATATACAGAATGGAAGATTCCTGCAAGCAATCTATTAATAATCTTTTACCTAAAGAACCGCACTGCGTTATCATAAGCGGGGAAACGGGTTGTGGAAAAACAGCTTTTATTCTAGATATTTTACAAAGTCATTATCGGGACGTTTTCGCCCACATTATTATTCTGTGCCCGACTATAAGCGTTAATATAACATACCTATCGAGAGATTTGGTAATGAATGACGATGGGGTACACAAAGTTGATCCGGGCGATCGTTTACAAGACTGTTAACGAGTATGTCACGAAAAATACAAAGGAGAATCAACCCTTTTTGTAATAGACGACTGCAGCGCGAGTAAAGAACTAACCAAAAAGAAAGATATGCTTTCATATTTAGCATTCTCCGGACGGCATACTCAACATAGCGTTTGGGCACTTACTCAAAAATAATTCTCTGTCCTGAAAGATCTCAGAGAGCAGTTCAAATGGGTAGCCCTGTTTCATTGTAAAGACCGAGATTCATTCGAGAAAGGTTTATGTGAAAATGATGTTATTTATACCAAGCTCGAACGAGATTAAGTCAGAAAATTGTTAGCTTCAACGAAGCATTGTAGACTCGTATTAAAAACCGATCAACCAGCTGCTTATGCAATTGCTTAACAAAATATAGCAAAATTATAGTAAATACAGCAACTGCTAAGCAAAATTAAAGCAAAAATGTGGCAAAATTATAGAAAATGTGGCAAAATTATAGGAAAAATATAGCAAAAATACGATAAATTGAACATTAGCGATTATTATGATGTAATAATGTGGCTTGAAATCCTCATTCTTTCGCAACAGTTTATTATTATGGGTTGTATTGGATATGTCATATTTTATTATGTTAGACTTAAATATCTGCTTAGGTATTACATTATGGAATGCGACGAACTCATTGAACAAATGCTCAAAGATGAGCCAGAACAACATGTAGATACATCTTTAGATAAACATAGAGAAAGACTCGCCGCTTTGGTAGCCGGTGGAAAATGTTCCCAATATTTTGATATTTGACCGAATTGATAACATTGATAACATGACCGATGAAGAAATTAAAAAAACTGTACGCGCGTTACGAGCTTAGACTGTGAGCTACCATGACTAAAACAATAGGGTCGGCTATGTTACAACTATACACAGTCGTAGCTAGTACGTTTCTCCCTATCCCGGCAGAACATCGCATGTATTTATGCGATTCTCTCGAGAAATACCCATTCATCAAACACGCTTTAAGCTCAGTAAGCTGTGAGTTTTATCATAGATACGGAATGTTCTTAGCTCCACTCACCACAGCTTAAATAACGTCTAGGTAGTGTCAATTTAAACATACATCCCCACTTAATAATAATGGAGACTCAACAGATTGCGGAAACACAACCACAAGTGAACGAGGAAATAAGCCCGATTGCACCACAACAGATAGTGAATGAGGAAATACAAAAACAGTCCAGAGTGACGCGGAAAAAAACCCCAAAAATCGCGGCTGGAAGAATTGGCGGACTCGCGAGGAAATCGAAACTAATGCATAATAATTCATATATTGATCCGATTAAAACTTGGGCACTAGTAGGAGTTGTTGCTATAGCGGCTGTATGGTTGTTTTATAAGACTTGAGAAGAGAAAACGTCGAACCGGATTTCACAACAACAAGTTCAATTAGAGGTTAGCCCCCATATAATGCTATAACAAGCATGACTACTCCAGTTACAGACGGTAACATGTTGGTAAACGCAACGTATTGTCATAGCGACTGATTTCCGACATCCATTGTCTGAAGAACATTTGATTGCAAAGGCTAATTACACTGGAGCCATGATATCTATATGCTTTGAAACACTTAATTGCTGTTATTTATAAGATGCTAATCCTATTTGTTAATCCCAATTTTTGTGTACATAGACTGTCTGCCATCCTGAACAGGATGTGCAAGATTGTCACTGATGATTTACTGTTTACATTTATATTTATTACTTACTAAATGTCAGGGGACCTTGGCTATATAAGTTCTGGTCCAGAGAGATTGAGAAAAGAGGAGAAAAGAAAGGTCTTACCCCTTAGGGTTAGGCTAGGTGCCCCGAGGCACCTAGACAACAACCTCTACCACTATGTGCTGTCCTGATAGCATTCTGTCCAACACCTCTACAGTATTCTTTATGCGCTTCCAATAGATCTTGTCTGCTGTACCCATGCAGGCATCTTTCACAGAAATATTTCTTTCCCTTATATTTAGTTTGATCATATAATAGCCTGTTTAAACTCTTTATCCACGTATAATGATATTTTCCATCTTTTTCGATCAGAGTGAGTGAGTGAGTGAGTTGGGTTTAACGCCGCTTTTAACAGTATTCCAGTTATATCGCGGCGTGTCAGCTTAATGTGGGAGGAAAGCCCGAAGTGATGCAGGTCTCAGACGTTTACCACTTCGGAGAAACCCACGAGCACGGGTATGGTGCTGACAAACCTAGAAACATAATCGGGGCGAACCGGGATTCGAACTCACAATCATAGGTTTCTGGCGTGCCCAAGGGACGCAACTCTGCACAGCGAATCGCGGCATCTTAGACGACTGGGCCACCCGTGCTCCCTTTTTCGATCAGAAATGAATTGATTCTGGGAGTATGTTCTGGAGCGGAGCTTATCCTGTGAACAACAATTCCTTTAGACGAATGTCCGAAAACATTTATAGCTAAATTATTTTGCTTTTCCACCTTATCAATTTGTGATATTAGTGATATCAACACTCCTTAATGGGTAATAGAAGGTTAGCTAACGTAGAAAAACTCGTACCAAATTTGATGGATAAGACAAAATATATAGTTCACTACAGAAATCTCCAGTTATATCTATCGTTAGGTATGAAACTAAGGATGAACACAGATTTAAGAAAGATAGCCACCAGCGATTTCGAAAAAAATCTATATGAGTTCATGAATAACTCAGTATTTGGTAAAACTATGGAGAATCTAAGGAAGCGTGTTAATGTTAAATTAGTCAGATCTAATGACGAAGAAAGACTTAGGAAACTTATAGCCAGTCCGGCTTTTAACAGAAGCAAGATATTTGATAACGACTTAGCCGCGTTGCATATGCAGAAGAGTAATATAAAATTCAACAGACCAGTGTACATCGGTATGAATATTCTAGACTTGTCAAAACACTTAATGTATGACTGTTATTACAACGAACTTAAGAAGCAATACGGCGATAGATGCGAGGTGTTATATACCGACACAGATTCTTTGTTGATGGACATACAAACCGAGGATGTGTATGGCAGGAAAAATAGATAGGTACGACACAAGCGATTACCCAAAAGATAATCCACTCCACAGCGTAGTAAATAAAAAGGTATTAGGTAAGATGAAGGATGAATGTGCTGGGACTCCTATAGCGGAGTATGTCGGATTAAGACCTAAGATGTATTCTATAAAGAAGTCCGATAATGGAGAGATAAGAAAAGCTAAGGGTGTTAAGAAGTATGTGGTAAAAAAGCATGTCAAACACGAACAGTATAAAGAATCATTATTCAACGATAGAACGTTCAAACACGAGATGAACTCTTTAAGAAGTTACAATCATAGGACATATGGATTAAGAATGAACAAGACATCATTATCCCCCTTAGATACAAAGAGATGGATTGATAATGATGGTGTAACTACCTATGCTTATGGTTATTTAGGGCGGTATCACTGTATCGTCGGGAACTATGAGCAACTCTTCTCCTACAAATGGCCTGCCCGGTCCATCTTTAAGAAAATAAAGAATAGGCTCTCCTTCTTTCATAACCAATCGACTAATGTTATATGTCTTAAGAGACCAAATCGGATCGGTTGCACGACGTAGGCCTCCTTCTAGTTCAGCGGGCTGGTATAAATATCTTACGCTTACTCTATCCAGAAGTTTTTGTTCTTTGCCTCTCCGCGGTGCTGAAGATTCTGAAATCACGTACCATATCACGTGAATAAATGGGTGGGCAGGTGACATTGGCTTGTAAAATAACGAGTCTAGAAAGCAAATATACGCAATGATCTTACCAGATTGGGAAAAATGTCCCCTCAGCCATGTCACAGAAACGCACGTTTCATTGTAGTCTCAGAGGTACTTGAGTTCTGTCCAAACCCCACGAGATATAGTGTAGACGAATCTCCGTCTGAATCTATTTAGTGGGATTGTTACTCACCTGTGTCGTGACCGACTGCTCAGATCGTCCTATTGCAGTGTGACGTAATGACTCAATCTGTCAACAGCCGAGGCGACCTGACCTAAAT